>NC_135351.1:8434688-9050759 GCF_023851605.1 Tamandua tetradactyla
GTTCATCCACCAATCACCTGCGGAGACCGCTCCATACAGCTTTTGCCTCCCGAGGCCTGTGGATTTGATTAGTGAGCCTGAGGGTTACCCTGGACTTATTACGCCTGACATCATAAAAGTCACCGCTGGTGTGGCCTTTGCTGCTACCTGGGAAGGGGTCCCCCCAAGGCCTTCCCAGCCAATAGGTTGTGGGGGGGGGTTGTATTTGGTGCTCTGATGTCGATCAGCTCTCCAGGAAAGGCCAGCCTCTGGAAAGTCACGAGGTTACCCACTGGACTGACCAAAAAAAAAAAAAAAAGTGTTAACATCCAGTGTTGACGAGGATGCGGGGAAACCAACACTGTGCACCCTTTGGGAAAGTAATCCAACCATTACCTTTTCAAATTAAAAATACACACAAGTAAATACCTTTCAGCCCAGCAATCCAACTTTGGATAATCTATTCTGTGGAAGAAATAAGAATAGCAGTATGTACAGTCCTTGGGACAGGAATACTTATTACAACATTTGTAGAATACTAAGAAAATGGGAAAACCTAAATGTCCATCAAAGGTGGAAAATTAAATAAATTGTAGCATAGCTATTCTATGAAATATTGTAAGACAATTTAAAAAGAATGACTTGTTTAGCTATTGACCTTGAAGGATTTGATTGTCAAAAAATATACATCAAAATTTGGAAAAACCAAAACAAGCAAAACCCACCCTCCATAGGGGTATATGTTAGTGTGTGCTTTTATAAGCATTGGGGGAGATATGGAAGGATATTCAATGGCCATTTAACATAATTAATGGAGGGGGTATTCATTTTTTTTCCCCTTTCTGTATTCTTATATTGCTTTGCTGAATATATAATAAATTCGTCACAAGTTTTTTTGTTTTGTTTTAATTTGGGAGAGGAATTGCTACAAATGATGGGAGTGGAGCTATGGAGCAAGCTCCAGAAGAAATTCCTAAGAATTCAGGGGCTCGAGGTTGGGGTTTCACAGGAAGTGAAAGTTCAGGGGTCTTGGCCAGATACTCAGGCGCCAGATTGAGTGCGGTGGGAGGTAGGGGTGCCGTTACCGTGGAAAGGAGGACTAATGTAGGACTGATGTAAGTCAGGGATCTGAACTTGAAAACGAGAGCTGTGTAGCCTGTTGCAAGAAGGATTTCAGCTGCTGGACTATAATACAGAGTAAAGCAGCAACCCCCACCCCTGCCCATAGTATTAAAGATCCGGACGAGGTTGTCTTCTGAGATCTCGAAGTTATTTTGAAGAATTCAGGGAGAACGATCGGACTAAGCTGGGTCGAAGCAGGAGGAAAGAAAAAGAATAGCTCACAATAGGTAAGAGGTAAGTTGCATGAACGTGCGCTTCCTATCATGTGATACAAAGTACACTTCGTATACGCTCTGTATCATGTGATACAAAGTACACCCCTGAGAAGTGGTATTATTACCCCCATTTCACAGAGGAGGAAACTGAGGCACGGCGGTTAGGCAAACCCGCTCAAGGTAACGCAGCTGGTGAAGGGGGTCTTCCGAGTCCCACCGAAGGCGACGTCCTTCCGGGGCACGAATCTGAACCGGAATGCCACAC
This sequence comes from Tamandua tetradactyla, assembly GCF_023851605.1. Taxonomy (NCBI): domain Eukaryota; kingdom Metazoa; phylum Chordata; class Mammalia; order Pilosa; family Myrmecophagidae; genus Tamandua; species Tamandua tetradactyla. The sequence continues at coordinate 8,436,270 of NC_135351.1, forward strand.
TCCTCTCCTCCCCCGGCCCAGGGATGAGGACGGTCTCCACAGAGACTTCCTCTCGCGTGGTCAGCGGGGTGCCTCCGGAGCCGGAGCGGGGCTGCAGCCCCCTTCCCGGGGCTGAGTCCGGCTGGGCCGGGTTTCCTTACTGCGGCGCTCGGGTTTGCGGTCCCTGCGGGAGCTTCTCTACCTTGTTCTTCTCCTTGAGGGGAAAAACACCAATTAAATTATTAAAAAGTTCCCAGACGCCAGGGCCTCTGTGGTGCAGGGGCTGCGAACCCCGCTTCTTCTCACCGCCCAGCCCCTGGAGTCTCCACCGACCCCTCCCTCTCCGTTGTCTCTCCAGGGCTGGGGTGAGTAGGGGGTGGGATGGGATCGTCGCTTTGATGTCCTCTGATGGGTGTTTGGGAAGAAGGAGTGGGCCAGGGAGGCCTGTGGAGGTGACAGGAGACTGTTCCAAAATGAACCCTTCTCAGAACTTCCACGCCCAGGCAGGCATGTGTGTGCCTGTATGTGGTGTAGTGGGGGGGAGGGGGGGGGGAGGTGGATTGAAGACTTTTCTGGGATTTGAGGAGATTTGGGGAAGAGGGAAGAATTTCCCGAGCAGGCTAGGGGCTTGGTACTCCTGGAGAGGAGGGCACTACATTCCTTGTGGCCCTGCCCCCCAGAAGTTACTCTCCAGCGAATGGACACTTGCATCCCCAGAACCTGTTTGGGGATTTGGGTGCTTATCGCCTTCTGTGAAAGTTTTGAATGACAATAAGCCCCAGTTTCATCTCTATCCTTTATCTCTGCTTCACAACTCTATTATCTCCAGCTCTAAATTTCTCCATCATCTCTTTTAAGTCTACAGCCTCTGTTTCTTCCTTCTGCTAACTCTGGATCTGTTTCTCCCCTCTCTCCCCCGTCTCTTCATTTGCCACTGGGCACTGTTCTCTTCCCTTTCTCCTCCTTCCCTCTAATTCCTCCTCCCTAAGGCCCCTGGACTGCCTTGGCTGACAGGACTGGAGCTCTGTCCTCTCTGATATTTTTACAAGAAAACCAACCAAACATTGAAATCAACTCCGGCAGCGAATGGAGTGAAGGAGGGCCTCCGGTTTCCTTCCCCAATCCCAACAGCTCCTTGGGGGCTCGAAGCCAGCATGAGTTGGCCACATGGAGAGCTGAGGGCGGTGCCAGGAGCAAGGTGGGCTGCTCCCACGTGTGCGCGGGGAGGGGCGGGCCGGACGGGCCCCTCGGTGTCCGCCGCTCATCCTGCCGCCTCCCCCTCCTTCTTCCACCTCCCCCGAGGGATGGGACAAATTCACTCTGGTTAATAACACCTCTCTGAGCCGGAACAGGGTTTACCGCGCTGATGGCTTAAAAACAATAACATCAACTGACATATGGAAACGTCATCACGATTAAACAGCAAATTATAGTGGACGACGGCACGATAATAATCTAACCAGCCAGATGCTGCAGCCTGGGGTTCTGAAACCCTTGGCCTTAAGCCCTTCGGGCACTCTCCTAGAGCACATGAGGGTGACCCCGGCCTTGGACAGGGCTACCGGCACCCAAACAGGGCGTCGAGCTTTCTCGGACGGTCGGGGGCTCCCTAGGGGCCCGCGCAGCTTCTGAGGCCGGGAACTGGGAGGAGTGGGAGCGCGTAAGCACAGGGCGGTGGGGTACGCTACCTCCAGGGAGGTCCCACGTGGGAAGTAGTTGGAACTGCGGTAGGAGGAAGGGGGTTCCTTGGGAATCTCCGTTTGTAGAGCAAACAACTCCTGCCCAATCCCCGCCCCTTCGTCCATCCATTTCCCTCCTTCAGCCCCTCCTTCTCCCTGTCTCAGCCTGGCCTCCTCCCGCGTCTCGAAGGAGATTGATTTCTAGATGCGCAACCCGCACTGCAAGGGAAGCGGCGTCCTCCCCGTGTCGCGGGGATCTTCTTGGCCTCCAAACCCGCATGCTCCGCCCCTCCCCATCCTCAAGCCCAGGGGAGCGATGCGTCCTTTTTATTTTGGCGAGCAAAGGGCCCATTTATGCGCTCAGGTTCAGCCGGATTTGGGGAGGAAAAGAGACCCATCCGAGGCCTGCGTTATTATGGCAAAAAATGACGGAAGAAGACCCTCCCTCTTTCTCCCAGTTCCCCACCCTCTCATTAAATAGATTCGAATTTTAAAATAGACTGAATTCAAATTTAATTTGAATTCCACCCGGGTTGAGCTCGGGTTAGAATTGTCCTATTTATACCTGGACTGAACATAACCATTGAAACGAAGAGATCAACACACAAATCTATTTTCCAAAACAACTAGCGTTTCCTCCATAGGTGACCAGCGCGGTTCCTTGGTTTTCCAGGGGACCGGGGATCGGCGGAGGAGGGGCCGCGTGGGGTGGGGATGGGGTTGGGGGGCGTAGCGGCCCGTCGCTATGCTCCGGAGTGGCCTGCGCGGCGCATGTGCGCGCGGGCGGTTGTAATATATGCTGCCATTAAAACTCAGCGCAGCTTCCAGTGCTCGCGGCACAGGGACGCATGTGTTGCTGGAATTCAGTCCTTGGGGGGAATGCAGATTGGGCTGAGACCCACTGGGCTTGATTTATGAACTGTTACACTAGCGATAGTTTACACATTGCATTTCAGAGCCCCGGTGCACACTCCCTGCGGCGGGCTCGGCGGGGCTGGACCCCTTGCAGCCTCCGGGATCACCCCTCATCCTGTCGCTACGTGCACTCCCCCAAGGACCCTGCCGCTCCCTCCCACCCTCATCTTCCCGGAGAAATCAGATTTCGATTGCAATGAAGTCAGAGATCTCCATCCGTATTTCCCCAACCCGCTCCAGGTCAGCATCCCTCGGACCCGGGTCGCCACCGCTCCTGTTTACTCTTGAATGTTTACTTCTCGATAAGGTATTGCGGGACCTATAAATAGGAGAGGTGGAAGCGGCTTCTCCTGCCAGATCAATAGGGCTTCGTCTCCTGACCATTTCAGCTAAGCCGTCTTATTAATTATGAAAGGATTCACCTGATCCCTGCCAGGGCACACAGCCTCTCCGCCCCGCTGCTGGAGCCATTAATGGCGGTTCCTTCTCGAGCTGCTTATTGCCACCGCAGAGGCCCTTCCAGGCCCCGCCAGGAGGAAGAGGAGGAGGAGGAGGAGGAGGAGGAAAAGAAGGGTGAGGAAGAGGAGGAGGAGGAGGCGAAGTTAGGGCCCCGTCTGCGTGAAGGATTTCCCAGGCTCCTGGGGTGCAGGTGGCGGCCGGCCCACTGGTCCACTAAACCTCACCTAGAAATGATTTCTGCTTTTTAAAAATATATATTCATTTATTAAAAAAAAAACCCAAAGCAAGCAAACAAACAAACAAAAAGAAAAAACAAACTGTCTTTTCCTCTTCTTTAAGTAAAAGGAATTTCAGGGAAGTGTTGCAAAGTATCCGAGATGGGAAAGGGTCTGCTGGAAACGGTAGATTATCAGGTGAATTTGTTACTTGGCATACTAGGAGAACTCCACCGAGAAAGCAAGATTGGGGTAGGAAACAAACGACACCCCTATTTCAAACAATAACTTTTATTTTATACTTCTCTATACTTTGTAGCAAATCTTTTTTGCTGAATTTAATTTATAATAAACTTTTTTTAAATTACATCTCTCTCTTTTTTTAAAATCAAGGCTCTTTTATGTCAAAATCTTTTTTAACTATATTTTAGATTAACATTTAACATCCCCCCCTTGTGATCTATACCGTTGGATATTCAGGTATTACTGTATGTGTAACAGCTAAAACAAGAGAGGAGGGAAAATAAAGGCAGTGAACTTAGAAAGATGTATTGATAGCAGGTAAAGCTAATCCCTCAGCGACCTTAGCAGCATTTGTTCTGGCAGCCTTCTCCTTGACATCAGAGATTTCCTCAACCCTTTTCCTCTCTCCCTCCTATCCTTACACAAATAATAAAACCAACAATCTGTCCCTTCACCTTTCTTGAGGAGAAATGTGCAGTGGAAATGATCAAAACAAGATACTGTGGAAGAAAGATGCGTACGTGAATTGGTTGCCATATGCTTCGCACGTGGACATATCTCTTTTGAATTCATTCCCCATGGCCTTCTCCTCTCCTTCTCTTTCCTATTAGGAGGAGCCCATCATTTTTCATGTATTAACATGATTAATATATTAGGTGGCCCAGGGCCATTCCTGAGATTCTTTTGCCAAAAAAAAAAATTAAAATTAAAAAAAAATGGGGTGGGTTTGCCTTTTTCTTATTTGTGTGTGTGTGAAGAAGGACTAAAGCTGAGGTCCGATTTTGGCTGTGCTTGCTTGCTCACTGATTGGTAACATTTGGCAAATAAAACACAGGAATTCAAAGGAAATAATAATAATAAAGAGAATTGGGATTCCCCACCATCCTATATGAGTGTTTTCAGCATCACAGAGAATCACAACGTCCCCAAAGAACGAATGGATCTTCCTCTCGATTTCCGGGATCATGAAGTGAGTGTGGGCGGGCGCGCGGGGGGAGCCGGCCGGCGCTCAGAAAAAAAGCCAGGTTGCTAAAGCTGCCGAGAGAGACGCCAGGAGCAAGGGGAGCGCGGGGAGTAGGGGCCCCGCCGCCCGGTTGCCGCTGCCGCAGAGTTCGAATAAGCTGCCTTGGATGTTGAGGTTTTTGGATTCTTTTCTCAGTTTGTCCCACATGTCTTTCGCCCCTTCCTGGCAATCCGTAAGGGCTGTGACCGTGCAGCTGTGGAAATCCTCCCAGTATCTGGCAAGGAACAGAACAAAAAAAAAAAAGAAGAAGAAGAAGAAGAAGCAGGTTCATTTCGGGGGCGGGGAGCACCCGGGACCTGCGTCCTGCGCCTTACCCCTCCCGGCCTCGCCAATCTCCCAGGACGACCCTTCCCTATTTCCTCTTCACAGCCCTGGCGCCAGGGCTGCACCAGGTCAGTACCAGCGGGACCTGGGCCCGATCCCAGAAGCGGCTGATCTGCAGGAAGGGCCGCCTCCTTCGGACCCTGGGTGCCCCTCCTAGGTGCTCGGCGGGGACCCGACAGCCTGCAGCCGGGCTGCGCGCGCTGGCACGGCGGCCTGCGCAAACAGATTGTCCGCCCTCCTCGGGGAAAGCTAGGAAAACAGCGCTAAGCCTTGCAAGCTGCCGCCCATTAATGCCTCTTAGTTTGCAAGATGGGTTACTTGCTCTGATCACGGCCCTCCCCTCTGGGCTTCTCACATTCTCCTCCCCCTCGTCCCTTGCGTCTCCCTCCTCTCCTGCACTCTCGCCTTCGCCCTCATTCTCTCCCACCTGTCCTCCTTCTCCACTTCTTTCTTTGTTCCCCATTCTCCCCATTTCTCCTCTCTTTATTTTCTTCCTTCTTTGTCTTACTTCCCGTCCCTCCGTTTTCCTCTCTTGCGCACCTCACTTGCTCCCCTTCAGTTGTTTCGGTCGGCGGCGCCCCCTCCCGCCTTGCTCCCTACAAGATTCCTGCTCAGATTCGGTCCGGAGACTCCTGTCTGCCTCTCCCACTCCCAGACCTCGGTGAGTGTCAGCTTCCCAGCACCTGGGGCCAGCTTTGTAGCCCTTTCTTGCTTCTGCAACCCTCTGAGCTCCAAATTCTGCACGCTCGGTCCCTCGTCTTCCACCTCCAATTTCTTTCCGTGGGTCTGGATCCCCTGAGAGCCTCCTTCCTCCAAATCCCCAGTCCCAGGGAGGCGAGGGCCCACCTCCTCGTCCTCCTTTTCCTGCGCCCTCCCGGGAGGACAGCGCGTGTCTCAACCACTTGCTCCTCCCGGGCGCAGCTCCTCGCCCCGCCCCCACAACCTTCATCCAGTCTGTCCTTTTTTATTGTTCCCCTTTCTTCTGAAAGCCCAAAATAGATCCTGAGACTAAATATAATCCCAACGCGTGATCGATTCTTGGGGCGCTGTCTCCTTTCCGCGCTGGGTCGATTTGGGCGTCTCGGTATCTCCGGACTGGCTCCCACCTCACCCAACCCTGGGCTCCAGGTCACCAGCGCCCTCCCTCCACACAATTTAATTGTATTTTCTCCTCTTCCTTCTACTGGTTCACCTGGACTGTAAGCATTTTGCAGGCAAGCACCGTGTTGGATTCATCCTTGCTTTTGCCCCCACCCCATCTTGCCGCTAATAGTAAGAGTTATAAGTGTTTGTTGAATTGCTTTGAGCTGAGACTGTTTTCTAATGAGCTCAACGAATTCTTAATTTATGAGGAGTGGGGGGCCCGGGCCCGAGGCTTCCAGATTTCTCAACTTGTAATAAAGAGCAAAATTTAGAGAAGCCTAAAGGTTGAGGGGACACCTCTCCTGCAAAGCTTCTAGGGTAACTGTTCCTCCTAGGAGAATCTAAATCGTTCTGTTCTTTAAGCATGCCCAGGAGGGGACCTCACCCTCGTGGAAGAGGGGCTTGGTGGAGAAGGACTGACATCTATGTGTCAATGGGATGAAGTGGGCTTCAACAGTGTGTTGAGCAAACAAGCTACGAATGGAGTGAAGATGAGACCCAGCTTGTGGCCTCAGATACTCTGGAGGGGCCCTCCTCATTGCCCTGTTTTCCAGGATTTAAGTCCTGCTGAAAAATTAAAATTGCTTGGAATGATCGAGTTCCCAGAAATGATTAAGGATTTCAGAGCTGGACTGTATTTAACCTTTTGTCGAATGATTCTTTACACATTTTACCTATCACCAGACACACAGGATTAAAGGGGGTGGGTGTGCATCTGAAACGAGATTTTTGTTTCTTTTGCAATATAAAGGTGGTAAGAAGCCACTTAGCAGTTACTTTCTTCCTTAGAGATCAGCAGAATATTTAGGAAAGCACATACCAAATTTGACTCCTGATTAATTCAAACGAACCCATAATTCAAGCAAACACTCCCCGCTCCCCAAGGAATTAGCCAGAGAAAGGGGGGAATTCACAGTTAAAAAGATATCACAGAGAAGGGTCACTCCAACGTCTGGGATAAGGGACACCTCTTGCTTTGGCCTTACTGGAACAACCACTATGTGTGTGGTGGGGGCACAGCTTTTTTGTGAGGGAGGGGAGGAGGCACAAATCTTTTGGTGGGAAAAAAAAGGGTGCAAGTGCTGCAGAGGATGGGGGAGATTCTAAGGTCTGCAGCAGCTAAAACGACCTCCACAGAGGGCTCTGTGGGTTACCTCATACGCGAGTGGGAGCAGTATTTTCCAGCTAATCTGTGGATAAACGCCACTGGCCTGGCTATAAACTCCTTTCCCTCTCTTCTTGGACTCTCAGCTCTCCTGGCTTGGAGGACCGCACAGATCCGGGAAGGCAAACAAACAAACAAACCAAAAGCCCTCCCCCTTCTACAAAAAAAGAGAAAAAAATACAAGCAGAGCGGCACCCGGAGCCTCGGAATCCGCTACACACACAGAAGAGACTAGCACACACACACACACAGTCACACACCCCGCGATCTGTTTTTCTGGGGCAATGTCAAAGGCACACAACAAACTAGTCTTAGCTCTCCTAAAAGAGGAAGTCCCCTCTCCGCACACCCTTGCCTGCTACCGCATTTTCTTGGAAGGGCATTTTAACAGGGACAAATGGGCAGTTTAAGCCAAGTGACTTTTCCTTTAGGCAAAGCTAGTGTTCTTCAGAAACCTCCTCAAACCCAAACCAACTGTCCTTCCGGGAGTAGCACTTTTTCATGCGAGAGGAAAAGAGTAAGAACTGCCTCGAAGCAGCGCTCCTAACCCCTCGCTCCCCGGCCCAGAGCTACGCGCATCCTCTGTGCGCTCGGGTGAGGCCGCAAAGCCTGAGCTTGGGCTCCGCGCGGGGTGTCCCCCCTGCAGCCACCCCAGGCCGTGGGGTGGCCCTTGGTAGGTTCTGATTCCGGGGGTTGGGCCGCAAGGCCAGTGGATTCGTCGCTGGGCCTCGGCCTGGGGGCGAGAGATAGAAGGCGCCAATTCGCGTTGGTGCGGAACTCCGAGCACCGGCCGGGAGGAGCAGTGCCCCTCGGTGAAGAAGTCCAGCCGTCCAGAAAACGCGACACTTACGTGCACACGGTCTTGATGTTCGTCTTGTCGTCCAGGCCTTGCGGGTAGTTGGCCATGCTGTCGCCCAGCTTGAGCAAACAGTCGGAGAAGCCCTTAAAGACCGCATCGCACTTGCCCGCTGCTCTCACGGCCTGCACCAGGTACGCTGCGGGGAGGAGGGCACAGCGGTCAGCAGCGCCGCCACCCGGCCCGACCGCCCCAAGGGGACCCGCCCGCCCCGGGGACCCCGCTCGGCTTCACCCCCATTAGGGGCTTGAAGCTCAGTCCTCAGCCGTGCGCCCAGCCGCGCGGCGCGCGAGTGTTAAACGTGCCTCCTCGAGGAGGCCCAGGAAATGACTGTCCTGCACCCAATGTCGCGTCTTTTGCAAAACGCGCGCGCGCGTGTGTGTGTGGGTGGGTGTGAATGGGCGGATAGTCACACTTTTTGGGCTGAGTCCGTCCCGTTTTCCAGCTCACTCCCGCATCTCTCTATATTTCGCTTTCTTTTTCCATCGCCCCCTCTTCTCACCTCCCTCATCTCTTTTATTTCTCTTTCTCCTCACTCCCTCCTTCCTTTTCCAACACTTTCCCCACAAGCCTCTTCGCGGCCCCTCGCGGTGGAGTCTGAGGTGACAGAAGGGGTCTGCCAGCAGAGTAGGCGGTGGAGAGGCGGCACAGCGTCGGCTTACATAGCTGAAGCCACCGCCACCTTGGTGCGAAGGAACCCCCAGGTCTTTGGTGGGCCTCAGCAAACATTGCTGAATGAGCGAATGAATAAGGTCCTTCGAAGCCCGAAATGGATTATTTCATTATGGCACCGATTACCTACCATGGAGTCTTTGCATTCCGAGGGAAAATTTGGAGACACCCCTGCCCCCACCCTCGGTCCCACTAGGAAGAATCTCCCAGGCCTGGGGAGTCCGCAGTCTAGGCGCCAGAAGGGGCGGGGGTGCAGACTGGACGCGTGACCCCAGGTCGCATCCGCGAAGGCCTAATCTAGTGCCCCCTGCCCCTCTCCGCCTCCGTGCCTCTGTCCGCGGTTCAGCTCCCCATTCACCTTTAAAAGCACTGCGGCCAGCAGCAGGTGACCGAGTCCCGGGGTGGTAGAAGCATCTGGGGAGGCAGGAGGAGCAGGGAAACCCAGGCATATGGAGGGCCTCGCTTCTGGCCTGCCAAATGGCTGCGGCCATTTCTTTCCACCCATCTCTCCCTCCAAGGCCAAGGAACGGGGATAGAAGCTGGATTCCCAGCGAACAAGAACCAACCAACCCCCCACCCCAGTCCCACCCCGCTTCTGGAGCGCGCGGGAGAGAAGGGCAGATCTGCGAAGTAGAGGGCCGAGGACCGGAGGGCGGAGAAGGGGCAAACCTCAAACTCAATCGAAATATGCCTCCAGTGCACACGGTCCTGGTCACCGGCCGGGTCCTCTGCAGTCGTCTGGCCACAGCGGCTCGGTGTGCGAATGCGACCGGGAAGGACCGCATGCCCCCAACCCCGCAGCCGCTTATCTCAGAGTAACGGGCCAGACGCAGACAGGGGGAAGGTGACCCAATCCGCCGCAGCCCCCGAGCGCGCACGGTTTGCAAATTGCTGCAGGAAGAGCAAGGCGGGCCTTGCGCTCTCTAATCCGGAACGGGAAGCGCTGGGGAAGGCACCGAGGTTAACTTCGACCTCGACTCCGGCAGATACGTGCACCTTCCTAAATCTTCCTGTCCTCCCCTTACTCGAAATAGTCACTATCTGTGCTACAGCAACACCGAATCGAAGACTAACATAGAATCTCACAAATAAACGGATCCTTGTTCTAATTGCTCTCAGTAAAAATGAAATAAATCCTATAAGCCGTCTTTGATAAATGCAGCTTTGCAAGGAATAAACGAAACAAAATACAGTCCACCCTCCCCACCCTTCACCCTTTACCTCCACCTCTAAACTCGGAGGCAAAAAAAAAAAAAGAAAAGAAAAGAAAAAGAAAAGAAGCCCTTAAGAAGCATTGACAGTTGTTTCTGTTTTTTGTTTTTGTTTTAAATAAAAAGGGAAGTTGGGGCTCTCCCGGGAGGGAAGCGCTCCTGTCACGTTGTCTTCCCAGGCGCTGCTGGAGGAGAAGACCCTCCGCACCGCGCATGTGTGAGTGTGTGCGTGTGTAAAATAAGAAGTGAAAATGTCTGTCTTTTGCAACTGTGACTTCTTTGGCCCGAGCTGGGAGGAGATAGGTAGCCTGAGCACTGGACGGATTTTGCGGGCTCACGCTACCCAGCAGGTCGCAGCTCCCACGTACCTCACTGTCCTTCCTGAACCGGGCTGCGGCAAGGCTCGGGTGATTGGGCCTGGCTGGATCTCTGTACTCTCGGGCATCCCTGTCCTGTGCCATTTCCATCCATCCATTCATTCGTTCGACCTCTCATTCATTCCAAACTTCCTCGGTCTGAGCCTTCATTCGCGGTCTCTCTCTCCACCTCCCCGCCCCTTCCCAACCCCCACCTTTCTTGCCAAATGTCAATGATTTGGGACAGCTTCCAGCCATGAATTAATAAAGACCGAGGCTCTGGTGCGGGAAAGGGCAGACGTCCGGGAACAAATATGCCCAACTTCAATCCCACAGCCTGCATAAAACCATTTTCTGGGCCGAAGTGCACCCTGCTGTCTCCCGGATCCCACCTGGATTCAAAGCTAAAAGTCTGCAGCAAGTTATTTTTCTGTTTCCCCTTTTGGGTATAGAACACAGAATCCCAGACCTTCGATTAAAATCCCTATTTAAAAAACAACTGTTGTCTCCCATTCTCTAAAAAAATCTGTGACTAATAGTAGAATGTCACATTAACTTATTTCCAACATTTAAGAGATTCGCTAGCATTAGAAATAGTCTTTATTTATTGCAGCTCTTTGCACCAATGTCAAAGATTCAAAACCATCAGAATCACATCATCAAGGCATTTCTTAGAATTAAAGGTAAACGCCAACATTCCGTATCCATACATTCCTAAATCTGTTTAGACAAAAAACTCAGATACGCAAAAGCATATTAAATACATTAAAACACTGTTGCAAAGAATCAATTTCAATGTCTAGTTAATTTCAAACCTCCTTTCCTCCACATTTCTCATATATCAAGATGTTATGCATTCTCCCTTTCCCAAAACCAATTTTCTAAAGCTTTCCGCATCCCGCCCCCCCCCCCCCAATACGGCAAGGATTTGTCTGCAAAGAATGCTACAGTCTGAAATGATAGCAGGCAACAATTCCCTCGGTTTCCAGAAATCCTGTTTGAAGAGTTTCTATTTTTTCTCTCGTCCATTCTATTAATAACCTGCTTTGCTTTCACTTTAGGCTACCTTAATTAATACTCTGACTGGACATCAGAGATGGTTTCCTAGTGGTTCCCAAAACGTCGCCTTCATTGCAGATGGAAAAATGCTAACTTTTTCTTAAAAAAAATCTACAGTGTAATTACTACTCAACATTCCTTAACATAAATTCGAATAAGCAAAAATAACACACACCTGGACATGACACATTGCAAACACTTTTTAACCCTTTCATATATTAAAAATGCAGATGACTGTTTAAAGTAGCAGCAAATATACCTAGAAAATTTAATTTTCGCATATTTGGCTGGAATCACTGTCCTCTATGGTAAAGCACCTTACAACCTCTGGCCTGGGGTTCCCTGTCCTTCTTGAATTTGCCCCCCAGCCGGGTCTGCGGTGCCCGGTGCAGACGCTGCAGCTAGGAGATGGAGTGCAGGGGGTAGGGTGGCTGGGAGGGGGAAGAGAATGACAAAGTTCTAAATGCAGCAGTCTGAGCCCTGGAATATCTTTGCTTTCCGCGCATAAACTTTCCAGTCCTAGCAGCCTAGCCATTTTGTTCCTGCAGTCACCTTCCGAACCTTCAAAATAATACCTCGCAATAGGGGCCAAAGCATTGCCCCAGAGCGCACCAAACCGGGTCTAACATCAGAGATGTAAGCAAAAATGGATGCGCGCTTTTGGCAAAAAAGGGGGAAACCCCCCTCAGGAAAACGACCGTCCGCACACATTTCCTGGCTAATGTTTGTAGGCTCTTGCTATAAGAAAACCAAACCCAGACGCGCGGGTTCCTAAAGAACCGATGCGCCCACCCTTTGGGGTTTGCCGGCTTCTCCGTAGCCCGGAGCGGAAGCCAGCGAGCGCGTTGGTTCCCATCGGCGCTTCGGGCTGGGGCCGGCTGCACGCCGCCTGCCCCAGCCGGGAGGCCACTTACCTATTTGCACTGCGAGGATCAGTGAAATATATCTGCCGTTCAACTTAAGTCCCATCCTATGTTTAGTCAAACCATTTGCGACCGCAGACCTTTAAATAGTTAGTTTAGAGAACGCGGGAGAAAGCTGAAACATAGGCATTGCCAACAAGTTCCGGGAGCGACGGAGACTTTATGCGCTGGGAAGGCAGAGGGAGGAGAGCAAGAGAGGGAGCGAAGAAGAGAGGGAGAGAGAGAGAGAAAGAGAGAGAGGCTGAGGGAGAGAGGGGGGGGAAGAGCTGGGAATGGTTCACTCCATTAGCAGGGGGCGGAGGAAGTACAGCCTCACGCCCACGAGCAGGCCTGACGTGGGGGATGACACCGAGTGATTTTTTTTTCTAATATAGACACCTTGGTGGAGAGTAGCCATTTATAGTCATCAGAAGCTGGAATTAATCAGATATCTTCAATTACTGTGTGATCCGAACGAAATCTCGCCTCCCGGGGGTGACCGCTTCCATATCCCCGTGGTCACCTCCGCCTCCTCGCCGTTCTCGGGGCCCCCCAACCCCGCCTCCTCCCTGCGCAGAACGGGGGCTCCCCCTCCCCTCCCTGCCTGGAACCGGGGAGTCCTGGCGCGCCCACTCCAAGGCTGGGCGATTGTTTCAAACTGCTCCCCCTCCTGCACCAGCTTAACAGCGATCCAGCCCCCACCCCACAATGCAGGGGTGTGTGAGTGTGGGGGCGGTTAAAGGCGTGTGAGCAGGAAAACCAGCTAAACCAGCTCTATGAATTCGAAATCCCCCCATCGGCCGTAAGCCCTTGCACTTGCCTACCCTCTTTTTCTCAAACCCAGCAGCTGAGCTTTTGGGTGCAACCGGGAATGCGTGAGCAGACTCTAGCCAGCCCCCGGCACGAGCACACACTCACGCATAACGCGCTCCAAGCTGAACGGAGTGCTCCCGTGCACGCCCGCATACACTCCACTCGCGAGCGCGCTCATTCCCAGGGCCGGGGATTTGGTCGCAGGCAAGGGGCCCCTGAAATGGACAACGTGTGCCCTTTACGAATTGCACCAACCGGACCCGTGCTGAAAAGCCCGGCTTTTCCAGACATAGAGATACTTGCTTTTTTGGGGTGGGGGGTAGGGGGGACGGGGGCGGGGACAGAAGAAGTAGCTGGCGCCTCTGCAAAGGCATTTTGGTTTACTAGTGATTTGCTTACTCAGAGCTTTAGGAAATTTCCGAGGCGATCTCTAGCGTGCGGGTTTCTTTTCCTGATCCTCACGTGTCTCTTGGGCTGCACACACACGTACTCACACGCACACACGTACCTCACGTACGCACACTCTCCCGGGTCCACTCACGCCTGCACTACCTTTGACACCCGGGCACACACCCGGACAGACAGACGCAGCCTGCGCTGCAGCTACGTGCTTCTGCAGCTGCAACTGTTTCATAACTGTTTATAAGCTGAGTTTATGAATGATAAGTAAGCAAGGGCATTTTTTTTTTCTTTTCCTAAACACCTTTAGGTTTTGGTCTTCTCTTGCACCAAAAGAAGCTTAAATCCTAGCTTCTTTAATCAAACGTTAAAGAGGGCCCCACTGGTCTGGGAGGAAAAGAAGTTAAAATGATCCCTCATCAAAAAAAAAAAAAAAAAATCTTTCAGACGTACATCAGAGAACATCAAGATACCGAATAAGCAGTGGAAATGCAAACGGATTTAAGATAAATGGAATCAATTTACTTTTCCAGGCCGCAGTCCCGCACCCTATCTCGCTAGAGTGAGAGAAAGGGAGGGAAGGGTGCGTAGTGATGGGGTGGCCTGGGCCGTGGAGACCAGGGGCTGCTGGGACACGCTGGGTCTTCGCTGCAGCATTGCATGAAGTGAAGCCTCCCCTCAGGGGCCACCAGATCCGCAGACCCCCAAGTCGCCCAGCTCTCGTGACAGCCCCGGGTGTTTCTTTTCTCCGAGCTTGGAGGCCCCCGCGAGAGCCGAAAACTTGGGCGGGCAGGGGCGTGGCGTGGCTGGTGGCGAGAGGGGGGCGTCCTTCGGACCCGCCCCAGGCCGTCTCCAATGGCAGGAACGGGAGGTTGGTCTGAGGGGCGGGGCTCGGGCAACCCCACGCCCCCAGCCTCAGGTCCTCCCCACCAAGCCTCGCCCAGGACCCACCCCCGCCCCGCCCACAGCTCCGCCCCATCCACCGGCTCCCGGCGCCCCGGCTTTCCGTTACCCAGCCGCAGGCCAGTCGCAGCCCCGCGTCACACTGTTGCAGAACCCCGGGTGAGGGGCGGGGGGCACTTATGAGTTTTTGCATGGAATCCCTCAATGTCCTCTTCCTCCCCCTGTCCGCTTTCCTACTCGGGATCTTCCAGACGTCTTTTGCGGAATCTGGGAGTCCGGGTATGGGAGGGAGGCAGCGCACAGTGGCTAAAGGCATCGACGGGAAGCCCCTTGAGGGGGCGCCCTGCGGAGCGGCGCCTCACCTTCGCGCTCCTAGGTGGTTTCTCTGAAGGTGCTTCTGGCACACCCGAAAACCCCTCCGGCTTCCCTCTCCTCCTCCTCCCCCTACGTCCCAGCCTGCCTTTCTTGGCGGCGTTGGCCTTTTTAAGCGAACACCTGAGAGGCGGGCAGAATCAGCACTGCATGGGAATAATTTGAGAGTGCATAGTTGAAAGCGGATGCTAATGGTGGTTTTTTTTAGGAAGAAATTATTATTTAAAAAATTACGTGTGGTTCTCCAGTCAGGGCTCCAAGTAGGATTGGTTCTTTCTAGTTCCTTAATTAATTAAGGCAATTTATCCAGGGGTGAAAGTCTCCCTGGCACTATGGGTTGGACAATGCCTGCCTGACCAAATGAGGGAAAAGAATTGTAACAAAATAGGGTATCAGTGGCTGAGAGGGTTCAAATAGAGTGGACAGGCTCCTCTGGAGGCTTCTCTTAAGCAAGTTCCAGCTAGATATTGCTATTTACCATAGTTTGCCAGCCCCCAACCAAAATCATTTCTGTCAACCCTAAAGAATGCCCAGAGCTCTGTCTTAGATTCTGCAAAAGTCCCATGCACTATAATTACTTTCCAGAAACCTACAACTACCAGATGGCTCCTAAACCAGATAAGATCTGAAATTCAGACAGGCCAGTCTCTCCAGGACATCAGCTAGTTTCATCCACCATCCCATATTAAGGACAGCTCTTTCCAACATGAAAAAGTTAGAAAGGGCATAGTCCAAATACCCCTAAAGATTGGGAGAAAGATCAAAAGAGAAGGAGGAATTATAACAGAGAAGATAGTATTTAACAAATGAGTATGACTGCTGAATCATTATATCAATATTCTTTTTGTCTCTAGTGTCTTGGAGCAGCTAGAAGTAGACACCCCAAATTGTAGAACTGTAACCCATACCAAACTCTGAAATCTGTTCTATAACTGTTACAATGTACTTTGAAATTTATTTCTTTTTTAAATTTTTGCTGTATTTCACAAGAAAAATAATTTTTAAAGAAAGGCAGTACAGCCCTAGTTGCCAACAAATGCTGCCTATTTGGGAACATTGAGAGGCAATGCCTACGGTTGCTGGTGGAATTGAGAATGTTGCCTCTTGTTGCTCCACACCCTGTTTGGAATGAGGGGAAGAGAGGGAAGAGCCCTGAGGCTGTGGAGAAATCCGGATCCAGGCCTTGTGTCATCGATATGAACTGACCTTGGCGTGTTCTCTGGTTGCAGTTTCATAATCTGAAAAATGAAGGTGGAGACAGGACTACAAGGTGATCTCAAGGCTGTTTTCTCCTTTGAAATTTTGCAAACCAGAATCTGTCCAGAACTTTACGGACAGCATTGGGAGTGCGGTGTGAGGCCCAAAGAATGAAGTAAAAGTCCATGTGAGAATGCTTGTTCTAGGCCAATTTCTTAAAAAAGGGCATATTCCTTTTGATAAACAATTTTGCTTAAAGTTAAGAAACCTGTACAGGTCATGGTAGGAAAAAAAAAAGCCATTGGTGCTGGTGCTGGTGCTGTTTGGATCCTCATTTCCACTTGAGTTAAGGGAACCCCTGAAAATAGGTCTGCATAATTAAGGCACATAATGCAAAACTCCTTACCCCTAAAACTTTTGGAAAGAAGTTTTAGTTTCTGTGGCTGCTCAAGCAAATACCATGAAATGGGTCAGGTTAAACAAAGGGAATTTATTTACTCATGGTTTGAGGCTGCAAAAAAGGTGATGCTTTCTTCTGAAAGACTGTGGCATTCTGGGGCTGGATGCTGGCAATCCTTGGTTCTGGGCTCCTCTGTCACATGGCAAGGCATAAGGCCATCTCTCCAGCCACTCCCTCCTCTTCTGGGTTCCATTGATTTTCAGCTTCTTGCTTCTGGTGGCTTTTCCTCTCTCTGTCTGACTTTCATTCTGCTTATAAAGGACTCCAGTGATAGGATTAAGACTCATCCTAATTGTACTGGGACACACCCTAACCGAAGTCAACTCATCAAAAGGTCCTATCGCAATGGATTCACACCCACAGGAATGGACTAGGTTTAAGAACCTGTTTTTCTGATGTATATACAGCTTAAAACCACCACCACATCCCTTGAAATTATTTCCAAGAGCAGTTGCTAGGGCCACTGGGAAGTTCCATTTGTGTCTTCTAGATCAAAGGAAATCCACTACTATATTAGAATGGATTGTCTTAGCAATACAACTCTCTCACAAATCCATTCTGTCATTTCTTATACCTTTGGCTAAAACCTTTAATCAAAACATGAATATCAATGTATCTAGCACTTTTATTTGAAAACTGGCAACCATACCGTATTTAAAAATCTTATAAACTAGGAGGGGAATGACATTTTTTTGTGGTGATATGTTGGTAGGGGTCAAAAAAATTCCACTTTGGGAGGGCTAGGATACCCACTGTGTCTGCTACATAGGAAGGTGATTTTTCTCTTTTGGTCATTAGATTGCTTCCAAAATTAATTGACGCCTTTTGGTCTTAAATATATGGCTGACTAAAGAAACTTGATTTTAATGCTGACATTTGAATTCCAGGAGCAAATGTTATCTTTGAAATGTATGAGTGTTAATTAACTTTCTTCCTAAAAGCAAACATTTTATTTAAAAAGTACACATTTTTATCATGAAATGTGCACACAAAAAAGGGCACAGAACTAGAATGCATAGCTAATTGATTTGTCACAAAATGAACATCCACATCAACAACTGAATTGACAGAGTCTGAAAAAGTATGAAATTAAATGCAACCTGTATTCCTGGTGAGATCCTGCAACAGAGAGGAAGCAGCTGCTGGGACAGTTAGCAGAATTTGAAAGGGTTCTGTGAATTAGATGTGAGGATTTTTGTTTTTTTGGGGGGGTTGGTAGTGGTGGTGGTGCACGGCCCAGGAGTCGAACCCGGGTCTCTCACATGGAATGCAAGCATTTCTACCACCGAACCACCCGTGCACTCTAGATATGAGTTTTGTATCAATGTTGATTATCTCACTGGGGAGTTGAATGTTGATTATAGAGTGGGGTATCCTTGTTTGGGGAAGACATGATATTGGAATATTTAGGGGTGATGAGATAATCATCTCTATAGCCTTCTCTCAAAAGGTTCAGAAAAGGAATAATAATAAAAGAAACAGATAAATGACAATATAACAAATGCAGTAAAATGGCGATAATTGGGGAAACTCTGGTAAAGGGAGCACAGGAGTTCTTTGTCATGCTCTGGAAATTTTTTTTTGCTAAGTTTGTAGTCATTTCAAAATAAATTATTTTGAAAATATCAACCCCAGGAGGGTTAAAGACTTAAATATCCAAAACCTAGTTTTAAAATACTAAGTGAAATACGCACAAGAATATTCTGAAACCTTACATGAGGAGTAAAAATGTGAACAGGTAAAGAAAAAGATCGATACATTTCACCAGTATGTTGGTTTTCTTTTGAAAGGTTGAGGTCCTCACTTATTGTGATATTTTTCTCCATGATGTTATTTTTCTCTCCAAGTAGGGGTTGCTGCATCAAGGAGTGTATGAAGGAAAGGAAACCCAAAGTCTAAGTCAGTTACAAGTTCAGGGATGAGTCCTGTGATGTCCATTCAAGTCCGGAATGAGTTCTGTCATGGAAACCTCCAGGAACTAGAAAACTACAGTCAGTTCCTCCTCATTTTCCAAAAGAACTCTTCAGGTCAGGGCTTTACCCTTTATTTTCAAGGGAGATGCAGCAAGGAAGATCATTTTTAGATTTTTGATTTACCAGCTTTGATCATTTGTAGGAGGATGGATGGAAAAATGAACATCTTAGTGTGGTGGCCTGGAGCTATGTACCCTAGAAAAACATCCTTAATTTTAATGCATTCCTGTGGGTGTGAGCTCCTTGTAAATAGGATCTTTTGATGATATTGCTTCAGTGAAAGTGTGGCCCAACTGAATCATGTTGGATTTTAATCCAAATTACTGGATTCTTTATAAGCAGAGTGACATCCAGACAGAGAAGCCACGGGGAGCAGCAAGGAACTGGAAGTCAATGGAACTTGGAAAAGAAAGAAGAAACGGCCGTGTACATTGATTGTCATGTAACAGAAAAGCCAAGGATTAAGGATTGCTAGTAGCCGGCTCCAGAATGCTGCAGTCTTCGGGGACAGACCGGCATCTTGTTGATTCCTCAATTTTGGACTTCTCCCAGCCTCAAATCCGCGAGCCAATAAATTCCCATTGTGTAAGCCAAACCATTGAATAGTATTTGCTTTAGTGGCTGGGAAACTAAAACATGGACATTATTTAGTACCCACCTGTTTTCTCAGCTTCTTTCTGGCCCAGAGTTCTGTGTTGCTCTGATTATACTCCAGGGGACACCTGGGTCATAAGTCTAAGTTGGAACAGGTGAGGGGGGCGTTACCTTTGCTTCAAGGAAACTGCAGGGAGAAGCAATAGCAGAATACCAACAGCTCCTTTTCAATTTCGTCCTTCCCTTATCTTGTTGGGGTTTCTTGGGCTCTGACCAAAGCAACCACACATTCAAAACAGTCCTGTTACTTCATGGTTTCTCACAGTTTTCTGTTTTCCTTCTAGTTTCCTCAGGGTTGAGTGTTGGGTAGGGGACCAGAAAACTTATTTGTTCAACATCTTCTCAGGACTGGAATATTATTGTCATCTTTTTTTGTATTGATTTCTAGCTGAGCTGCATTATCGTCAGAGAAAATGTGCTACATGATTTAATCTGTTTTGGGGAAAAATTTTTGATACTGTAATAGATTGAATCATGTATCCCAATTTAGACAAGTTTTAAATCTTCATCCACACTTCTATGGGTGTGAACTCATTGTAAATAGGATCTCTTAAGGATTTTATTTTTAGCCAAGATGTGGCCCAATTGAATGAGGGTTTTTATCTGGACTGCTGGGGGCCTTAGAAAGAAATTGGTGAGAGAAAACCACAGGGAGGAGCTGGATGCCAGAAGTTAATGGAACCCAGCAAAGAAAGGAGAGGACAAA
Organism: Tamandua tetradactyla; assembly: GCF_023851605.1. NCBI lineage: Eukaryota > Metazoa > Chordata > Mammalia > Pilosa > Myrmecophagidae > Tamandua > Tamandua tetradactyla. Next base: position 8,455,949 of record NC_135351.1, read on the forward strand.
GCCACGTGATGGGAAAGCTAAGGAACCCAAGGGTTCTGGCCAGCCAGAACGCTACCAACCCCAGGAAGATGCAAGTCTTCTAGCCAACACCAAATTTATCCTTCCAGCCTCTGAAACTGTGAGGCAATACATTTCCATTGTATAAGCCAACCCATTGTGTGGTATTGGTCATAGCAGGGGGGGACAACTGAAACAGGACTTTAAAGGAATCTATAATCTATAATTGTTGGTTTCAGTATTTTTTGAATGTCCATTGTGTCTAGTTTTCTGATTGTGTTGCTCGAATTTTCCATATCCATGCTGACTTTTAGGGTGTTAATTTTATCAGTTACTGAGAGAGAGTGTGAAAGTTATATTATTGCTATTTTGGATTTAACTATTTTTCTTTTTAGGGGTCAACTTTTGCTTTATATATTAGAAGACTATATTATTAGATGCCTATAAATCTAGACTTTTTTTTTATACATGGGCAGGCACTGGGAAATGAACCTGGGTCTCTGGTATGGCAGGTGAGAACTGTGCCACTGAGCCACAGTGTCCCACCCAAATCTAGAATTTTTTTGTCTTCCTGGTGAATTCAATGTTTTATTATTAAGTTTCTATCATTACTAATGCTTTCTGCCTTAAAGCCTACCTTTTATTTTTTTTTAAACTCTTTTATTGTATGGTATAACATGTATACAAAGAAAAGAAGAAAAAAAGCAATAGTCTTCAAAGCACTCTTCAGCAAGTAGTTTCAGGACAGACCCCAGAGTTTGTCATAAACTACCATATGATCCTCTCAGATTTTTCCTTCTAGGTGCTCCAGAAATAGGAGGCTAAAGGGCTTAAATATTTTTTCATCATCACAATCAACTTTTTTTCTTCTTCTTTTTGTGAAAAATAACATATATTCAAAAAAGCAATAAATTTCAAAGCATAGCACCACAATTAATTGTAGAACATATTTCAGAGTTTGACATGGGTTACAGTTACACAATTTTAGGTTTTTACTTCTAGCTTCTCTAAGATACTGGAAACTAAAAGAGATATCAAATTAATGATTCAGCATTCATATTCATGTGTTAAATCCTATCTTTACTGTATAACTCCACCATCACCTTTGATCTTTCCATCCCTCTCCTTAGGGGCGTTTGGGCTATGACCATTCTGAATTTTTTGTATTAGAAGGGTCTGTCACTAATATGGGGTAGGGAGATGGAACTATCTGATGTTCTGGAGAGGCTGGGCCCTCTAGGTTTCAGGACTGATCTGGACCAGGGACCCATCTGGAGGTTGTAGGTTTCTGGAAAGTTACTCTAGTGCATAGAACACTTGTGGAATCCTATATATTGCCCTAGGTATTCTTTAAGATTGGCTGGAATGGTCCTGGTTGGTGTTAGGCAGGTTATGGCGGGTAGCAAGATTTAACTGAACCTTGCATAAGAGCAACCTCCAGAGTAGCCTCTTGACTCTATTTGAACTTTCTCTGCCACTGATACTTTATTTGTTTACTTCTTTTCCCCCTTTTAGTCAGGATGAAATTGCTGATCTCATGGTACCAGGTCTGAATTCATCCCTGAAAGTCATCTCTCATGTCGCCAGGGAGACTTTCATCACTGAATGTCATGTCCCACCTAGAGGGGAGGCCAATGATTTCACTTGCAGAGTTGAAAACTTACCTTTTTAAAATTTTTTTATTAATTAAAAAAAATTAACAAGCAAAACATTTAGATATCATTCCATTCTACATATACAATCAGTAATTCTTAATATCATCACATAGTTGCATATTCATCATTTCTTAGTACATTTGCATCAATTTAGAAAGAGAAATAAAAAGATAACAGAAAAAGAAATAAAATGATAATAGAGAAAAAAAAAAAACTATACGTACCATACCCCTTACCCCTCGCTTTCATTTACCACTATTTCAAACTGAATTTATTTTAACATTTGTTTCCCCTATTATTTATTTTTATTCCATATGTTCTACTCTTCTGTTGATATAGTAGCTAAAAGGAGCATCAGACATAAGGTTTTCACATTCACAGAGTCTCATTGTGAAAGCTATATCACTGTTCAATCATCATCAAGAAACATGGCTACTGGAACACAGCACTACATTTTCAGGCAGTTCCCTCCAACCTCTCCACTACATCTTGAACAACAAGGCGATATCTACTTAATGCGTAAGAATAACCTCCAGGATAACCTCTCGACTCTGTTTGGAATCTCTCAGCCATTGACACTTTGTCTCATTTTACTCTTCCCCCTTTTGGTCGAGAAGTTTCTCTCACTCCCTTGATGTTAATTCTCAGCTCATTCTAGGGTTTTTCTCAGTCCTTTGATGCTGAATCTCAGCTCATTCTGGGATTTCTGTCCCATGCTGCCAGGAAGATCCACACCCCTGGTAGTTATGTCCCACATAGACAGGGGGAGGGTGGTGAGTCTGCTTGCTGTGTTGGCTGGAGACAGAGGCCACATCTGAGCAACAAAAGAGGTTCTCTTGGGGGTGACTCTTAGGCTTAATTTATGTAGGCTTCACCTATCCCCTGTGGGGTTAAGTTTCATATGAACAAACCCCAAGACTGGGGGCTCAGCCTATAGCTTTGGTTGTCCACACTGCTTGTAAGAATATCAAGAATTCAACTTGGAGAAGTTGAATTTCTCCCCACTCTCACTATTCCCCAAAGGGGGCTTGCAAATACTTTTCCACTCACTGATCCAATCATTCTGGGATTCATCGGGGCATCACTCTGGACAAACCAACAAAGTCTCATGTGCTACCTGAGATTCCAAGTACTTATGACATTCAATCAAACTATCTACATGAGTTATATTAGGAAATGCTCTAGTCAAAATCTAAATTTTGTAAAAAATAAACATTTTTTGCTTTAGTTTCACACATAAGGTGACATTTTAAAGTATTAATTATCATCTATTTTCAGCACCCTGCAGTAATGACATTCCTTTGTTCTTCCTCACGCCAAAACATTTTTAATATTTGTACATTGTACATTTCACTATTATTATACACTCTAGGCATTCCTAGATTATGCCATCTCGATCTTTAACATCTATCTTTCTTTCTGATTTCATTTATGTCCCCAGCCCTGCTCCCTCTATCATTCTCACATGCAGCTTCATTCAGTGTTTTAACATAATTACATTACAGTTAGGTGTATTGTGCTGTCCATTTCCAAGTTTTTGTATCCAGTTCTGTTGCACAGTCTTTATCCCTTCAGCTCCAATTACCCACTATCTTACACTATTTCTGTCTCTTGATGGTCTCTGTTACCAACGACATATTCCAAGTTTATTCACTAATGTCGGTTCATATCAGTGAGACCATACAGTAATTGTCCTTTGGTTTTTGGTTAGTCTCACTCAGCATAATGTTCTCTAGGTCCATCCATGTTGTTACATACTTCATAAGTTTATTCTGTCTTAGAGCTGCATAATATTCCATCGTATGTATATACCACAGTTTGTTTAGCCACTCGTCTGTTGATGGACATTTTGGCTGTTTCCACCTCCTTGCAATTGTAAATAATGCTGCTGTAAACATTGGTGTGCAAATGTCTGTTTGTGTCTTTGCCCTTAAGTCCTCTGAGTAGATACCTAGCAATGGTATTGCTGGGTCATATGGCAATTCTATATTCAGCTTTTTGAGGAACTGCCAAACTGCCTTCCACAGTGGTTGCACCATTTGACATTCCCACCAACAGTGAATAAGTGTGCCTCTTTCTCCACATCCTCTCCAGCATTTGTCATTTTCTGTTTTGTTGATAATGGCCATTCTGGTGGGTGTGAGATGATATCTCATTGTGGTTTTGATTTGCATTTCTCTAATGGCCAGGGACATTGAGCATCTCTTCATGTGCCTTTTGCCCATTTGTATTTCCTCTTCTGATAGGTGTCTGTTCAAGACTTTTTCCCATTTTGTAATTGGATTGGCTGTCTTTTTGTTGTTGAGTTGAACAATCTCTTTATAAATTCTGGATACTAGACCTTTATCTGATATGTTGTTTCCAAATATTGTCTCCCATTGTGTAGGCTGTCTTTCTACTTTCTTGATGAAGTTCTTTGATGCACAAAAGTGTTTAATTTTGAGGAGCTCCCATTTATTTACTTCTTTCTTCAGTGCTCTTGCTTTAGGTTTAAGGTCCATAAAACTGCCTCCAATTGTAAGTTTCATAAGATATCTCCCTACATTTTCCTCTAACTGTTTTATGGTCTTAGACCTAATGTTTAGATCTTTGATCCATTTTGAGTTAACTTTTGTATAGGGTGTGAAAAACGGGTCCTCTTTCATTCTTTTGCATATGGATATCCAGTTCTCTAGGCACCATTTATTGAAGAGACTGTTCTGTCCCAGGTGAATTGGCTTGACTGCCTTATCAAAGATCAAATGTCCATAGATGAGAGGGTCTATATCTGAGCACTCTATTCGATTCCATTGGTCGATATATCTATCTTTATGCCAGTACCATGCTGTTTTGACCACTGTGGCTTCATAATATGCCTTAAAGTCTGGCAGCGTGAGAACTCCAGCTTCATTTTTTTTCCTCATGATACTTTTAGCAATTCGGGGCACCATGCCTTTCCAGATAAATTTGCTTATTGGTTTTTCTATTTCTGAAAAATAAGTTGTTGGGATTTTGATTGGTATTGCATTGAATCTGTAAATCAATTTAGGTAGGATTGACATCTTAACTATATTTAGTCTTCCAATCCATGAACACGGTCTGCCCTTCCATCTATTTAGGTCTTCTGTGATTTCTTTTAGCAGTTTTTTGTAGTTTTCTTTGTATAGGTCTTTTGTCTCTTTAGTTAAATTTATTCCTAAGTATTTTATTCTTTTAGTTGCAATTATAAATGGAATTCATTTCTTGATTTCCCCCTCAGCTTGTTCATTGCTAGTGTATAGAAACATTACAGATTTTTGAATGTTGAGCTTGTAACCTGCTACTTTGCTGTACTCATTTATTAGCTCTAGTAGTTTTGCTGTGGATTTTTCAGGGTTTTTGACGTATAGTATCATATCATCTGCAAACAGTGATAGTTTTACTTCTTCCTTTCCAATTTTGATGCCTTGTATTTTTTTTTCTTGTCTAATTGCTCTGGCTAGAACTTCTAACACGATGTTGAATAACAGTGGTGATAGTGGACATCTTTGTCTTGTTCCTGATCTTAGGGGGAAAGTTTTCAATTTTTCCCCATTGAGGATGATATTGGCTGTGGGTTTTTCATATATTCCCTTTATCATTTTAAGGAAGTTCCCTTGTATTCCTATCCTTTGACGTGTTTTCAACAGGAAAGGATGTTGAATCTTGTCAAATGCCTTCTCTGCATCAATTGAGATGATCATGTGATTTTTCTGCTTTGATTTGTTGATATGGTGTATTACATTAATTGATTTTCTTATGTTGAACCATCCTTGCATACCTGGGATGAATCCTACTTGGTCATGATGTATAATTCTTTTAATGTGTTGTTGGATTCGATTTGCTAGAATTTTGTTGAGGATTTTTGCATCTATATTCATTAGAGAGTGTGGTCTGTAGTTTTCTTTTTTTGTAATATCTTTGCCTGGTTTTGATATGAGGGTGATGTTGGCTTCATAGAATGAATTAGGTAGCTTTCCCTCCACTTCGATTTTTTTGAAGAGTTTAAGGAGAGTTGGTACTAATTCTTTCTGGAATGTTTGGTAGAATTCACATGTGAAGCCGTCTGGTCCTGGACTTTTCTTTTTGGGAAGCTTTTGAATGACTGATTCAATTTCTTTACTTGTGATTGGTTCGTTGAGGTCATCTATTTCTTCTTGAGTCAAATTTGGTTGTTCATGCCTTTCTAGGAACCCGTCCATTTCATCTACATTGTTGTATTTATTAGCATAAAGTTGTTCATAGTATCCTGTTATTACCCCTTTATTTCTGTGAGGTCAGTGGTTATGTGTCCTTTTCCATTTCTGATCTTATTTATTTGCGTCCTCTCTCTTCTTCTTTTTGTCAATCTTGCTAAGGGCCCATCAATCTTATTGATTTTCTCATAGAACCAACTTCTGGTCTTATTGATTTTCTCTATTGTTTTCATGTTCTCAATTTCATTTATTTCTGCTCTAATCTTTGTTATTTCTTTCCTTTTGCTTGCTTTGGGGTTAGTTTGCTGTTCTTTCTCCAGTTCTTCCAAACGACAGTCAATTCCTGAATTTTTGCCCTTTCTTCTTTTTTGATATAGGCATTTAGGGCAATAAATTTCCCTCTTAGCACTGCCTTTGCTGCATCCCATAGGTTTTGATATGTTGGGTTTTCATTTTCATTCACCTCGAGATATTTACCAATTTCTCTTGTAATTTCTTCCTTGACCCACTGGTTGTTTAAGAGTGTGTTGTTGAGCCTCCATTTATTTGTGAATTTTCTGGCACTCTGCCTATTATTGATTTCCAACTTCATTCCTTTATGATCTGAGAAAGTGTTGTGTATGATTTCAATCTTTTTAAATTTGTTGAGACTTGCTTTGTGACCCAGCATATGGTCTATCTTTGAGAATGATCCATGAGCACTTGAGAAAAAGGTGTATCTTGCTGTTGTGGGGTGTAATGTCCTATAAATGTCTGTTAAGTCTAGCTCATTTATTGTAATATTCAAATTCTCTGTTTCTTTATTGATCCTCTGTCTAGATGTTCTGTCCATTGATGAGAGTGGGGGATTGAAGTCTCCAACCATTACGGTAGATGTGTCTATTTCCTTTTTCAGTATTTGCAGTGTATTCCTCATGTATTTTGGGGCATTCTGGTTCGGTGCATAAATATTTATGATTGTTATGTCTTCTTGTTTAATTGTTCCTTTTATTGGTAGATAGTATCCTTCTTTGTCTCTTTTAACTGTTTTACATTTGAAGTCTAATTTGTTGGATATTAGTATAGCTACTCCTGCTCTTTTCTGGTTGTTATTTGCATGAAATATCTTTTCCCAACCTTTCACTTTCAACCTATGTTTATCTTTGGGTCTAAGATGTGTTTCCTGTAGACAGCATATAGAAGGATCCTGTTTTTTAATCCATTCTGCCAATCTATGTCTTTTGATTGGGGAATTCATTCCATTAACATTTAGTGTTATTACTGCTTGGGTAATACTTTCCTCTACCATTTTGCCTTTTGTATTTTATATATCATATCTAATTTTCCTTCTTTCTACACTCTTCTCCACACCTCTCTCTTCTGTCTTTTTGTATCTGACTCTAGTGCTCCCTTTAGTATTTCTTGCAGAGCTGGTCTCTTGGTCACAAATTCTCTCAGTGACTTTTTGTCTGAAAATGTTTTAATTTCTCCCCCATTTTTGAAGGACAATTTTGCTGGATATAGAATTCTTGGTTGCACTTTTTCTCTTTTAGTAATTTAAATATATCATCCCACTTTCTTCTTGCCTCCATGGTTTCTGCTGAGAAATCTACACATAGTCTTATTGGGTTTCCCTTGTATGTGATGGATTGCTTTTCTCTTGCTGCTTTCAAGATCCTCTCTTTCTCTTTGACCTCTGACATTCTAACTAGTAAGTGTCTTGGAGAATGCCTATTTGTATCTATTCTCTTTGGGGTGTGCTGCACTTCTTGGATCTGTAATTTTAGGTCTTTCATAAGAGTTGGGAAATTTTCAGTGATAATTTCTTCCATTAGTTTTTCTCCTCCTTTTCCCTTCTCTTCTCCTTCTGGGACACCCACAACATGTATATTTGTGTGCTTCATATTATCATTCAATTCCCTGAGCCCCTGCTCAAATTTTCCCATTCTTTTCCCTATAGTTTCTGTTTCTTTTTGGATTTCAGATGTTCCATCCTCCAGTTCACTGATTCTAACCTCTGTCTCTTGAAATCTACCATTGTAGGTTTCCATTGTTTTTTTCATCTCTTCTACTGTATCTTTCATTCCCATAAGTTCTGTGATTTGTTTTTTCAGACTTTCCATTTCATCTTTTTGTTCATCCCTTGCCTTCTTCATGTCCTCCCTCAATTTATTGATTTGGTTTTTGAAGAGATTTTCCATTTCTGTTCATATATTCAGAATTAGTTGTCTCAGCTTCTGTATCTCATTTGAACTATTGGTTTGTTCCTTTGACTGGGCCATATCTTCAATTTTCCTGGTGTGATTTGTTATTTTTTGCTGGGGTCTGGACATTTAATCAGATTTCCCTGAGTGTGAGACCCAGCAGGTTGAAAGACCTTCCTGTGAAGTCTCTGGGCTCTGTTTTTCTTATCCTGCCCAGTATGTGGCACTTGTCTGTCTGTGGGTCCCACCAGCAAAAGATGTTGTGGCTCCTTTAACTTTGGAAGTTAAAGGTTTTGAAAAACCTGCTGGGTGCATGGTGGAGACAGAGGAAAGGTTGTAGGCTGGTTTTAATGTCTTCAAATTGCGAAGTCCTGGGATCTGAATTCCTTGAGAGAGGGATTCCACCTGAGTTGCGTTTCAACCCTCCTGTGGGGAAGGTTCAGGTGGTAGAGAGCCCTGAAAGCAGCCTGTTTCTGCATTTGGGGCAGTTGCAACCTGTGTAATCTCAGTGCTGAGTCCAGAGGTGAACAAGCCTCTTTAGAAACAGCCGCAGAAGGCTCTGTTTCACCCCCTTTCCTCTTTTTCAGTTAGCCCAATAGGCGACTTCTGCCTTGATCAGTTTCACCTGAGCTGCGGGCCTATTTTTAGTAGTCAGAATTTGTTTATTAATGCCACTATTGGTGTTTGGTTGGACTCAGTCCCTGCTACTGTTGGAGACTCTTTCTTTTCCCTCCGGGAAGCCACCTGTGGGGGAGAGGCACTGGTCGCCGGCCGCCGCGGCTTGGGGAACTCGCTGATCTGAGACTCTCAGCCATCCGGGAAGCCGCCTGTGAGGGAGGGGCACCGGCTGCCAGCTGCCATGGCCCGGGGAAATGCGCGCCGCTTGGGGATCTCACCGCTGCGGAGTCTCGCAGCCGGTCCAGCCGGTCCAGACTGGGGTACGCTGTGTGTCTGGTCTCTGTCGTGTCTCCGGGAGCTGTTCTGTACTGTTTCTTGTTATTTAGTAATTGTTCTGGAGGAGGAACTAAGACGCATGCACCTTACTAAGCCGCCATCTTGGCCCCTCTCCTATTGAGAGGATTTATTAAGTTACAAATTTAGGTTTCCATTGCCATAAAAATATCCAAACTAAGGCATCCAGATAAAAATACCATCACTGCAGAAATGGCCAGATGGCATTCTGGTTTCCTCTGTCACATACAAAGGCACCTGGCCAGCATCTGCTGGTCCTTTCTTAGCTTCTCTGGGGCAAATGCTAAATTTCTTCTGTTAGCGTCCCTTGGCTCTCTCCAGGTTATGGCTTTTCAGTACTGAGTCCTTGCTTAGCATCTCATGGGAAGACACATGGTATTGTCTGCTGAACTCCTTTCCTGGCTTCTTGTTTCAGATGGCTTTTGCTGATCCTGTGGGTCCTTCTGGTGTTTTCCTCCCCATCTCCAAAGGTCTGTGTCTATGTTGCTTCTCCAAGAATGTTTCCCTTTTTAAAGGATGCCCCTTTTAAAGGATTCCAATTAGGATTTACCTTGAATGGATGGGGTTACATCTCCATCTAATCAAAAGGTCACACGCATTTTAAATTGATCAAAGTCTAATCTAGATTGATCTGTTCTTGGTTAATTCAAGAGTTTTAGAAACTTTAAATGCTTACAACATTTAAAAACCAACAAGACATTATTGCTGTTTTATACATGCAACATTTTCATATTTATCTACATATTTATTCATGTGTATCCACATATTTATCATTTTTTTGTGACTCTTTAGTCCTTCTTGCATCTCAGACCTTTCATCAGTAATCATTTTTGTCTAATTCAGGTCTGGTGACAAATCCTTCTAGTTTCGTTTGTCTGATGTGGGTTTATTTCATTTTTTATCCTTGAAGGATATTTTTCTATGGTGTATAATTCTAGGTGGTTAGTTATCTTCTTTCATTCTTTAAAGATTATCTCACTGTCATTTGGATTCTGTTGCTTCTGTTGAAAAGTCAGGTATCATTCCTAATGTGGAATTATTTTGCCTGAGAGATTTGTTTCTTCTTGAGCATTTATTTATTTAATCATTTGCTTTTATCAATATGGACTCACCAATATCTACTGTGTGCTTTGGGTTATAATCCAATATTACTTTATTTTATAGCTCAAATAATTCCAGCTTTGGCCATTAGGGGCTCTTTCACTCAATTTTTTGTCTCTTTGATGTACCCCCATAATTATGGAACTTTTTCTCTTTTCTAAAGTACCTCATTACTTTCTGTCACTACAAGATGCTCCAACTATATCTCGCACAGTTCCCATTCTAGTCTTAGAATCAACCCCCAAGGAGCTCTGGCTTCACTGATTAGAGAATGGTATTAGAAGCCCGGACCTGGGTGCTGGATGTGCTCATTACTACTGGGTTGTGATTGCTTCTGGGTGCTTTCAGCTGACTGAGCAAGGATATATAAATATATGTGTACATATATAAATATTTCTCTATGTAACCATCTGTATTTATGTTCAGTTAAACATGAGTTCATACTACTATCTCTAACTCCAGTCTATACCACATGTGGATCATTATAGTGTCCTTCCCAAGTTTATCTATAATTTCCCACTCTAACAGTGAGAAACCTGGCTCTCCCATCTCCCATCCATTTCCATATACATGTAAGATGGTTTCAGCATTGTTAACCTGCACTCTCATAGGAAACAGCTTTATCAATTAGAGTACAGTGCTTTTGTACAGTTCCTTTTGCCCTTAGTCTTACAGATTGAACACATTTCAAAGTTACCCAGGTGACATTTTTGTCCCCCAACCCCTTTAATGAGGTTGTTTCATACATTTGTAATACTATTAGACTCCTTTGCCATTCTGCATTCCATCCTGAGGTTCCTCAACCTTCTAAATGATTTGTTTAATTTGCATACATTATGGTTCACCCTTTGTGCTGTAATGTGTTATGAGTCTTAAAGAGTCAATAATGGAATTGACTGATTTTGTACATCTTTAGAATCTTTGAGAAAATCAAGTAATAAACTCAGTTCAGGCAACTTTTTCTTAACTCAATGCACACTCCTGAAAGCCTGAAAGCACCAAAGGAAAACTTTAAAGCATTGTCCAATAGAAATATAATGTGAAGTCATATGTAATTTTACATTTTCTAGCAACCACAAATTAAAAAGTAAAAATAAGTGTGAAAAAAAAATTTTTGTATGCTTTATGATTAGGGTCACATTTCATTCTTTTTCTATGTTACTACACCATTATTGCTGCACCATCTGTTGAATTTTTTTGTGAAGGGAGAAGTGCCTGGGCCAGGAATTGAACCGGGTCTCCCACATAGTAGGCGAAAATTCTACTGCTGAACTACCATTGAACACCATCCCCCTTCCCTCCTTTTTAAGGTGTGTGGTCTGGAACTTGAACCTGGGACTCCCACATGGAAGGTGAGCATTCTACCACTGAACCATCTGTGTATTCAGTGAAATTAATTTTAACTAGCTCAGTTTAACTCAATATATCCAAAATATTATCATTTCATCATGTAATCAAAATAAAAACTTATCAATGAGCTATTTTTTAAAAAAAAATTGTACTAAGTCTTCAAAACCTAGTATGTATTTTACACTTGTAGCATATCTCAACTCAGAGTAGCCTCATTTCAAGTCCTCATTAGACAAATGTGGCTAGGGGATACTATATTGGAAGGTCAGATTTGAAATGATCTTTATCTTCAGCAGCGGTACTTCAGACTGGCTGAGAACCTAATTCTGAGGATATCAGAACCAGAAGATGAATTCACAGGCTTGACCAGTCTCTTTGTGAAAGTTAGGACCTGGATAGGGAAAGAGTGGGACTCTGAGACCTGGGATGGAGACATTTGGGTGGATGAGCCTAATAACATTGGATCTGAGATAACCCTGACTCTCAATGCTGGCACAAGCATCTCTCTCTCCCCCAAGCAGGAGGGTAGTTTCTCTTTAAAAATCTTGAAGACCCCGCAAAAACATCACCTAAGGAAGATGTATTACAAAATGATGCTTATTCTCAATCTTTAGTCCTGTCTTGCATCACTGCCTCCAGAGTAATAAATTAGGGTCACATTGCATTACAGTTTCAGTGTGGAAATACAGTCCTAGTTCCAGGATCAAGAACGGACACACCTAAAGAATTGCTATACTTGGCAAATATATCACAATGGGAACTGGCAAAATGCGAATGGAAGGGGATCTTGAATGTGTTGAACGAAGGAGGGTAGAATATGAAGCTGCAAGGGGTGAATTGATTGGCATGGGAGCAATCCTGAGACTTGGGATTTAAAATTTTAACGAAGATTCCAGAATCTACTGTTAGATGACTCTGTGACAGTGCTGGTGTAAGAATCAAATGTTAAGTTTAGCCTTCACAAAGGTGACACAGGCAGGGAAAGGGGAGGGCCTCTGATGCAAGCTTAGAACTGGAACCAAATCTTAATGACCAGGGTCCTTAAAAATGTAAAACATAATCAAAGGGGGAACCTTGGGTGGGAAGTTCAAATTAATTAGATTTCCTGGATACACTGTAACCTCTGGAGCATCTAATCACCGGAAAAACAGGAGAGGAACTGTGGGTCAGGCACAGATATAACAGTCTAAGCTTTCTATTGTTTGGCCTGCCAGCTACCATTTTGTGTTTGGCTAGGCACCCATTCTTGCAAGATCGTGAATAAATTCTTTTCTCCTCCACAATCGGATGAGCATTTGTTCTTCTTCAGGTATGGCATTCTTTCTAACACTGGTCTGAAGGAACTGAGTGAAGATGTCAGAACTGCCTTGGCAGAGAAGTGAGGAGGGGACCAGAAGGCTCAATGAGGAGTATATTTAGACAGGATTTATTATGTGAGACCAAAGACCCCACCACCTGGCCCTGTATTCCAGGAAAACCTATTAGGTCTGTCTTCACTATGGCAAATGTGCTTCAGACATAAACTTTGTCTTTTCTGGATATGTGAATATATTTTAAACATTTTTCTACATCTATTATTTTCTTTTTAACTTTGTCTATGGTATCTCCTGCTGCAAGGGTGGTTTAGCGTTTTTAAGTAGTCAAAAAGTGTGATTTTTTTCACATTGGTTTCTGGATTTTGTACTGCTGATTAGAAATAATTTCCCTACCCAGAGTTATAAAATGATTAATTTTAAAGCATTGATAATAGATATGCTCTGACTTGATAGCTTATGACAGCTTATGCTTACACAGAATCTTCTTACCTTGACAACCAGTTATTTGAAATCTGAGAAGTGTCATCTTGGATCTTTTTTCAAAAGTTGACCTGATTCCATTGAAGACACACGCATCTCTCACTTATGCTATTTTGCATTTTGCTGATCCATACAAAACCTATTTAGTATGGCTATGTTATCTTTTCTCCATCTTTGCTTAACCATTTGATAATTTTCTCCAGTGATTCCAATGTCTAAACCATGAACGACAATGGATGCTCAGTTGTGATACAGTCCACATATAGGCAGGGTTTTGTTTGGTGAGCCACTGCAAGAGCATGTTTTATCTAAAAGTGGGGAAAGTATGAAAATATTGTTATATTACAAAATTACAAAATATTTTCTATGCTTGGAATTCTTTGATTCCTGTTTTGGAAGTGATTTCATCCACAGTTCACTTATGTTTTTTTTTTTTTTTTGCCATTTGAGTGGGGGCACAGTCAACCTGGAATCATTTTTATGTAAACTAATAGACTTGAGAGTTTCCAAATTTCACAGGTAGTGAGAATTCTAATTGCAAATAAACTTGAGGGCTGGCATGAGCCCTCAAATTACTCTGGGTGATCATATTTTCTTTTCCATCGAACTTCAGGTTTTTTTAAGAAACAAGTAACATACTAATACAATTATAATCAATATATTCTAATATCCAAGAAAGATGTAACATTTATGTCACTGAAATAACCATAAGTGCCAGGGCATTTTCACCATAGTTGTACAGTTTCCTGCTAAGTAGATTCTGTTATTCATTATGGTGTTTGGCCTCAGCAGTGAAACTGTTCAGGTTTGAAAAGTCAAATGTGGGTGAGCTCTCAATGCAGTCTTCTAATTAGGTGTTGTTTTATATTAAAAAATAAAATAGTACATCAATAAGGTAAATATTCACTAAGTGAAAATGACCTATTTTTTTTATGTATTTGCAATGAGGTTTAAAGAAAAAACATTTGGAATAAGACAATGAAAAATAACAAGGCACGAGAATAGATTCCTCTTAAACTCAGCCCTAAATCGCTGCTTAGACATCTCCTCTACAATGTATCCTAAAGTTAGAGTATCAAAAGACACATACAGTTAGAATTAGAGAGAGGCTATTATTTCTACAAAGATTTCTTTTTTAAATAATATTTTTGTTGACATCTCTTCACACATACAGCCCATACATGGTATACCATCAATAGCTCACAATATCATCACATAATTGTGTATTCATCACAATGTACATTTTTAGTACATTTGCATCACTCCAGAAAAAGAAATAGAAAGAAAAAATAAAAATCTCATACATCCCATACTCCATACCCCTCTTTCTCATTGACCACTAGCCTTTCAATCTACTGAATTTTTTACCCTTTATCCCCTCCTATTGTTTATTTGTTTTTATAATCCTTATTTTATTTTACTCATCTGTCTATTCTCTGGATAAAAGGAGCATCACAATCACGTGGTCCCATTGTAAAAGCTGTATAGTTATGCAATCATCTTCAATAATCAAGGCCCCTGGAACACAGTTCAACAGTTTCAGGTACTTTCCTCCAGCCACTCCAATAAACTTAAAAAGGATCTCTCTATATAATGCATAAGAATAACCTCCAGAGTAACCTCTCAACTCTGTTTGAAGTCTCGCAGCCACAGAAATTTTATGTTGTCTCATTTCTCTCTTCCCCCTTTTGGTCAAGACGGCTTTCTCAATCCCATGAGGCCAGGTCCCAGCTCATCCCCAGAATCAGGTCCCACATCACCAGGGAGATTTTACCCCTGGTAATCATGTCCCATGTAGTGGGGAGGGCAGTGAGTTCACCTGCCAAGTTGGCTCAGAGAGAGAGGCTACATCTGTGTAACAAAAGAAGTTCTCTGGATGACTCTTAGGCATAATTTTAAGTAAGCTTAGCTTCTGTTTTGCAGGAATAAGTTTCATAGGGGCTAACCCCAAGATCGAAGGCTCAGTCTATTAAATTTGTTGTTCCCACTGCTTGTGAGACTTTCAGGAATTCCCAAGATGGGGAAGCCCAATATTTCCTCCTTTCTTCTCAGTCCCCCAAGGGGACTTTGCAAATACTTTTCTATTCTCTGCCCAAATTACTCCAAAATATATCAGGGCATCATACTAACTTGTACAAACAAACAAAATCTCACACTCTATTCAAGATTCCATGTAATTATGGTGTTCAAATAAACTGACCATACAAGTTAAATTAGATAATGCACTACCCAAAATATAAATTTTGTACCAAATAAACATCTCTCTCTTTGGTCTCACACAGAAGTTGAAGTTTTAAAATATGGACCATGTCATCCTTTACCCAATATTCTGATTTACCTAAGTCCTATCCAGCTCAGCTTCATTCATATCTCTAGTCGAAGTCTGATCACTTTTTCAACTTTTTAAAACGGTTTCTGTATGGGATAATGCTGACTTTCATAGCTTCAGTGCTTTAACTCTGAGTCTCAGGTATCATATACATACCCAAAGTTTCAGGGAATGACTGTGTAATATACAAACAGCTCAGTATCTCAGAATTCAGAAATAATACTTATAACTCCTGAATATATATGACTGCTGTAAGAGCTAACAATTTAGGACTTTTTACAGTAGTTCCCAACCTCATAACCCATGCTCTCAACTTCAATTCGCCAAATTTGTATATTACAGTTTGTCCATATGAATGGGGCATGATAATATTTGTCTTTTTTTCTGCCTTTTCTTTCAACACATCGTCCTTCAGGTTCATTAACTAGTTGCATGCCTCATGACTTCATTCCTTATTGCAGCAGCTCAGTTGTCTGTTGTATGTGTACGCCACAGTTCCCTTTCTTCCCTCAGTCATTGTACCCTTAGGCCACCTCTATCCATTGCAAATTATGAACACAGCTGCCATAAATACCAGTGTGCAAATGTCCCTTCCTTTCTCCACTCTCAGTTTCTCCAGTTGTATTCTTAGCAACAGGGGTTGCAGGATCATATGGCAATCCTACCCCTAGCTTCCTTTGGAACCACCATGCTGCCCTCCAGAGGAGCTGCACCTCTCAACTTCCCCATCAACAGTGAATAGGTACATTTCTTCCTCCACATTTTTTCTAGCACTTGTTTTTCTCTGTTCATACAAATATTTCTTAATATTCAGCAAATGCCAAATTATGA
Source organism: Tamandua tetradactyla (assembly GCF_023851605.1). Classification (NCBI taxonomy): domain Eukaryota; kingdom Metazoa; phylum Chordata; class Mammalia; order Pilosa; family Myrmecophagidae; genus Tamandua; species Tamandua tetradactyla. The sequence goes on from NC_135351.1 coordinate 8,472,356, forward strand.
AACTATAAATGACTACTAGAGTTTTTCATTTTAGGTCATTTTCATGGGACCTTTATCCACCATTTCTTGTGCTGTATTTTAGGTGGGTAATCAGTGTAGCTTTGTAAAGCCATCACTGTGGCATGGTCAGCTAAGATTTTCCCACCAGCCCATTCCAGTTTGCTGAGCCCCCAAAATGCAGGTAGTCTTTTAATTTATGAAGGTGAGGACATGATGGCATCCACATCCATCTTTTCTAGTTATTTCACCCACTGGGCGACCTTATTAGTTGTTTTGGGGGAATATGTTTTATTTGGCAGCTCTTCCTTATTTATATCAGTGGGATCTTGTTTGATTTCATCGTTTCATTTTATACCTAGAAGAAGCGTAAAGAAGTTTTAGCAGTGGCATTTATAAAGTGGCTGTCTCAGTTTGTCAGAGCTGCTATGACAAAGACCATGCAATGAGTCTGCTTAACAGTTTAATTCATTGTCTCACAGTTTCAATGGCTAGAAGTCCAAAGTCAAGTAGTCAGCACACTTTCTCCCCAAAGTTTGTAATGTTCTAGTGCTTGTCTGCCACAATCATTGGGGTTCCTTGGCTTGCTGCTCTGCCTCTGTCATGTGGTGATTTTTCTTCCTTTATTCTGCTTTTCTGATTTCCACTGACTTCTGGCTTCTTTCCATGGCTTTCTCTTACTTGCCATGTCTGAGTTACCTCTTTTTGTAGGCTTACAGGTATATGGATGAAGACTCACCCTAAATTAATTCGGTGACAACTTCCCTAATAATATCTTCAAAAGGTCCCATTTACAAATGGGTTTATACCTCCAGGAACATTGAATAAGATTAAGAATATGTCTTTTGTTGGGGTGCATGATTCAATCTACCTCAGTGGCAACCCTACCCTCAAAATTGTGTGGCCATGCAAAGGAAAAAGCAACCATTTCTTCGAAAACAGCCTGTTTGATGTCATCTGTGTTTAAAGTATTTCATGAGCATTCTGTCTCTCTTTCTCTCTCTAGGTATAAACACAATTGACTCAACTATTTGAAGTTTTTTTAAAAATCATATTTGTATTTTTTCCAACTGTAATTTGAATATTTGTTCTTTTAGAACATACATTGAAACAATTCTGATACAAAGACTTGGGAAGACCCAAAACTCAAATTATTTTGTGAAGAAGCTAGGAAGAGATCTCAGCTCACAATTTGGCAGCTACCACAAGGGCGTCCTCTATTCCATCTCTGTTCCTAGTGGAAGGTTGGGCTTCAGTACAAGTTTTATGAAAACTATTGGATAAACTTCCTTTCCATTTGTGGGTATAAAGAGGCTCCTGGTATTAAACTTCTGGAAGTCAATCTGTCTAGTTCTGGCAACACAGTAAATCCAACCTCACCTTATACAACCAATAACTTTTTGATGATTTTGAATCATTCATGAACATAAAATGGAAATGATCACCCTCGAGGTCACAGCTTCGAGTAAAAAAGACGGGTGTGGAATTTAAATTCTGGTTTCCTCCTTAAAATTCGTGGCTGGGAAAACGTGGACCAATTATTTACTCTGCCTAGGTTTCAATTTCTTTATCTCTAAAACAGGTATAAAGTAATTGTCATCTGGGGGTTACTGAGAAAAGTAGATATGATTTTGTATTTAAAGAGCTCAGTGTGAAACACAGAATCAGGAACAGAGAGAACTTTCTTTTCTATCTTTTCAGGTTTCACACCTCCACCCAACTCAGGGAACATTAGTGGAACACTGTTTGGCTCTGCCACTTAATTCCTTCCTGATGTCTCAGATCCTGATTTTCTTGAATTGGCTTTCACAAGTGGACTAGGTAACTGTGCTGTTAATTAGTTCTTATGCTGGGCAGTGATCCTCTTTTGTGTGTCCAGAGCACCCTGATGTGGCCTGCAATCCAGCACTGGACAACTTGCTGTGTAAGTGAACTATGAATCTGTTCCTTAGCTTCTCTATCTTTCTCTAGAGGCAAGCCTAGTATTTTGGCCCCAAGATCTAAATTTGGAGCAGCCTTGGGCAAAGATGACCTGTCTAAGTCCCACCTAAGAGGGGCAAAAATTCAATTTCATGGGGTAGAGAGGGTATATTCGATTTCCTGTAAAAAGGGGAATTCCTGATGACACGAGCAAGCGCGAGCCCAGGACAAGATGTTGATTCAGAAAAGATAGATTGGACTGTGAACTTCACATTCACCTCAGGCTTATCTTCTCATTAGGAGGACTAAACTCTGAAGGAGAGCACCAGCCAACACAGAGCCAATTTTCAAAGACGGTGATAGGTGCTTTTGTTGTTGGCTTGTTTTTCTTAACTCCAGGCACTCCAGGAATTCTGCATCATATCACTATCTGGATATAAACTTAAGAAGCAGACAGCTCAGAGACTACATCCCAGAGTTAGCACTTTAAAATATGAATTGCATAGGGTGCAACAGAGGATTACAAGACAAAAACAGAATCAGGAAATGATCACTGATCCAAAGGAACAAGTTAAAAATCCAGAATCTATCAATGAAGAAGACCAGCTTTTGGTCAAATCAGACAAAAACTTTAAAAAATGATTTTGAACATGTTCAAGGAGATAAAGGAAAGCACAGAGAAAGAACTAAAGAATATAAGGAAAGCAGTGAATGAACATCATTAGAATTCCATTAAAGAGAGAGAAATTTTGAAAATGAAGCAAATTAATACTGGACTTGAAGACCACAGTAACAGAAATGAAGTATGTTCCTTGCAGTAACAACCAGTGAACTTGAAGACAAAACAATTGAAATGATTCAGGCTGAAGAGCAAAAACAAAAAAGAAAAAAGAATTAAAAAATAGTGGAAAGTGTCTAATAGACCAAAAGGACACTATCGAACATACTATTATTCACCATATGGGAGTTCCAGAAGAAGGAGGAAGAGAAATGAGCAGAAGGAATATTCAAAGAAATATAGAAATAAGGAGAACTATTCAAATTTCATGAAAGAGGTGAAACTGAGCAACCCCCAAATAGGATGGACTTGAAGAGAACCATGACCAGATACATAGTCTGTCAAATGCCAAGCACAAGAAGATAATTCTGAAAGCAGCAAGAGAAAAACAACACGTTAAGTGCAAAGCAGACCGAATAAAAATAAGTGCTCATTTCTCATCAGAAACCATGGAAGCAAGGAGGCAGTGGGATGAAATATGTAAAGGGCTGAAAGAAATAAACTACTAACCAAAAATTTTATATTCAGTAAGACAGACTTTCAAAAATGAGGGAGAGATCAAGATGTTCCCAGATAAACAAAAGCACAACCAGATTTGCCCTACAAGCAATGCTAAGGAGAATTCTTCAGACTAAAAGGAAAGGACAATAGACAGTGGATCAAAGTGCCATGAAGAAATAAAGACCAACAGTAAAGGCACAATATGGGTAATTACAAATGCCAGTATTATTTAATTGTATTTTTGTTATGTAACTCTGATTTTCATTTCATAGAGCATGTAAATGCAAACGTATAAAAAGTAATGATATAAAAAATGTAATGATAAATTGATGGGTTTTGGACATATGTAATTTTTTAAAATTACAAGTAAAAAGTTGGAGGATGGGGTGCATGGGTGGTTCAGTGGTAGAATGCTTGCTTTTCATTCCGGAGACCTGGGTTCGATTCCCGGACCACCCGCCCCCCCCCCAAAAAAAGTTGGGGGATGGAGGAGTATAGGAACAGTGAATTTGTGTGCAATTGAAATTAAATTGGCATCAAATCAAACATGGTTGTTACAGATTTAGGTTGTTACATTTAAGCCCAATGGTAAGCACAAAGAAAATATGTAAAGGATATATGCAGAAAGAAATGGAAAAGGACTTAAAGTGATACAAGATATCAAGTAAATATGAAAGTAGGCATTAATGGAAGAATGAAGAACAAAATATATTTAAGGTTTACAAAGACCAAACAGCAAAATGGCAGAAGAAAGTCCTACATCATCAGTAGTAAATTTAAATGTAAACATATTAAATTCTCTAGTCAAAAGACAGAAATTGATAGAATGGATTGAAAATCAGGACCTAACCATATGCTGTGTATAAGACTCACTTTAAGTTCAAAGTAATAATTAGTTTGGAAGTGAAAGGATGGAGAAGACCGTAACAAACAAATAAAATGCCAAAGAAGCTGGGGTAGCTATATTAATATTAGATGAAATAGACTTTAAGTAAAAAACTATTACAAGGGATAAAAAGGCCATTATATACTGATAAATGGTCAGCTCAATAATATACATAAGAATATAAACATATTTATTTATATTTACCTAAAAAACAGAGCTACAAATTGTAAGAAGCAAAGATTGATAGATTTGAAGGGAGAAATAAGCAATTATCCATTAATAGAAGGAGACTTCAATATATCACTTTCAATAATGGATATAACATTTAGACAGAAGATCAAAAAGGAAATGGAAGAACACTATGATACTAAACCAACTAAACCTAACAGACATATATAGCACACTTTACCCAACAGCAGCAGAATACGCATTCTTCCTTCTACTGAACATGGTCATTCTCCAGGATAGACCATGTTAGGTCACAAAACAATTCTCAATAAATTAAAAAAATTGAAATTATACAATGTATCTTTTCTAACCACAATGGAGTTAAGACAGAAATCTATAACCAAGGGAGAACATGAAATTCACAAATATGTGGATCTTTGATCACACAATCTTAAACAACATATAAGTTAAATAAAAAATCACAAGGGGAATTAGAACTCTCTGGAGGCAAATGAAAACATAAAGGTAAAATAACAAAACTCACGAATGCAGCAAAGATAGTACAGGGAGGGAAATTTAAAACTCTAAATGCTTACAATAAAAGAAAGACCTGAAATCAGAGACCTAACCTGAAAACTGGAGGATTTAGAAAGAGAAGAGCAAACTAAACCTGAAGTGAAGAGGATGAAAGAAATAAGAAATATTGAAGTGGAGATAAGAAATAGAGAATACAAAAAGAATAGAAGGAATTAATGAAACAAAAATTGATTCTTTGAAAAGATCAATAAATTCATCAAATCTTTAACTAGACTGAAAAGGAAAAAAAAGGGACAAAATAACTAAAATCAGAAATGAAAAGGGAGACATTGCTACTAACCACACGGCAATAAAAAGGATTATAAGAGGATGATATAAACAACTGTACACCAACAAATTAGATAACTTAGCAGAAATGGACAAATTCCTAGAAACACACAAACTGCCTTTACTGACTCAAGAAGAAAAAGAAGATTCCAACCACCAATAACAAGTATGGAGATTGAATCAGTGATCAAAAACCTCTCAACAAAGAAAAGCCTAGGACCAGATGGCATCACTGGTGAATTTTACCAACTGTCTAAGAAGAACTTACTCCAATTCTGTTCAAACTCTTATAAAAAATTTAGGATGAGGGAATCCTTCCCAAATAATTTTACAAGGCCAGCATCACCCTAATAGAAAGGCTGATAAAGATAGCACCAAGAAAAAACATTACAGACCAAATTCTCTTTCAATATAAATGTAAAAACCTTCAACAAAATACTAGCATACTTAATCCAACAGCACATTAAAAGTGTTACACACCATGATCAAATGAGATTCATCCCAGGTATGCAAGGATGGCTCAACACGTGGAAATCAATTAACGTAAAACACAGCATTAATAGAACAAAGGAAAATAGCCGCACAATCACCTCAACTGAGGCAGAAAAGGAATATGATCAAATCTAGCACCACTTCTTGATAATAATACTTAGAAAACTAGGATTAGAAGGAAACTTCCTCTGCATGATAAAGGACATATATGAATGCTTACAGCTAACATCATACTCAATGGTGAAAGACTGAAAACTTTCTATATAAAATCAGGACTAGGACAAGGATTCCCATTGTTAACACTGTTATTCAACTTGTATTGGACATTCTAGTCAGAGCAATTAGGCCAGAAAAAGAAATAAAAAGTCATACAAATTGTTATATGGTCCATACTTTAAAACTTCAACTTTTGCATGAGACTAAAGGGTGAGATGTTTATTTGGTGCAAAATTTGGATTTTGGGTAGCACATTACCTAATTTAACTTGTATGGTCAGTTTATTTGAACACCATAATGGCATAGAATCTTGAATAAGGCACAAGATCTTGTTAGTTTGTACAGGCTAGTGTGATGTCTCAATATATCCCAGAGTAATTTGGGCAGAGAATAAAAAAGTATTTGCAAAGTCCTCTTGGGTGACTGGGTAGAAAGTAGGAAATATTGGGTTTCCCCATCTAGGGAATTCCTGATATTCTCACAAGCAGGAGGGACAATTCAATGAGCTGAGCCCTTGATCTTGGGGTTCACATCTATGAAACTCCTGCAAAGGAGAAGCTAAGCCTACTTTTAACTATGCCTAACAGTCATCCCCAGAGAATTTCTTTTGTGGCATAGATGTGGTCTTTCTCTCTGAGGCAACTCTGCAGGTGAACTCACTGCCCTTTCTCCTGTGTGGGACAAGAGCCACCAGAAACACCGGAGCCAACAGAATGGACAGAGCCCAAGGTAAGATGTTGAAGAAGCTTGGAGAGAAAGATAGCAGACATTGCCATGTGTCCTCTCAGCTGAGAGAGAAACCTATTGGCATTTCTTGAGTAAAGGTAACCTCTTCTGATGCTGTAATTTGGACATTTTCACAGCCTTAGAAGTGTAAACTTGCAACTTAATAAATTCTCCTTTTAAAAAGCCATTCTGTTTTGGTTATATTCCATTCTGACAGCTCGCAAACTAAAACAGAGGGGTATGGAGTATGGGATGTAAGAATTTCTTTTTTATTTTTGTTTCTTTTTCTGGAGTGGTGTAATTATTCTAAAAGTGATCATGGTGATGAATAAACAACTATGTGATAATATTGTGTGCCACTGATTGCATACAGTGGATGGACTGCATATGTGTGATGATTTCTCAGTAAAAATATTCTTAAAAAACCATCATCTATGCCCATGAAAAACAAAAACAAAAATAAAAAACACATCATCCAAATTGGAAAGGAAGAAATAAAACTTTCTGTTCTAGTTTGCTAGTTTCCAGAGTGCGATATACCAGAAATGGAACTGCCTTTATAAAGGGGAATTTAATAAGTTGCTGGTTTACAGTTCTAAAGCCAAGAAAATGTCCCAAATAAAACAAGTCCATAGAAATGTCCAATCTAAGGCATCCAGGGAAAGATACCTTGGTTTAAGAAGGCCGATGATATTTCTCTCTCAGTTGGAAGGGAACATGGCAAACATGATGGCATCTGCTGGCTTTCTTGTGACTCTACCAAAAGGATTCTCTCAAAAATGTTTCCTCTTTTAAAGGATTAATGGATGGAGTCACAACTCCATGGAAACTATCTTATCAGAAGTTACCACCCACAACTGGGTGGGTCACATCTCCATGGGAACATGCTTTTCTGGGGTTCACCACAGATTCAAACTGGCACATTCCACCTTTTGGGACAACACCCACCCCAAAGACATGTTCTTTCCAAATGCAAAATATATTCATTCCATAACAATATCAGAAAGCCTTAAACCATTTCAGTATCAATACAAATCAATTCAAAGTTAGAAACATTTTAAAATCTCATCAAAGTCAGTTACAGGCATGGTCTGTCTTATGGCAAAATTCTCCACTGGTTCTGGACCTGCAAAACTCAGAACAAGTTATTTACTGCCAACATACAAAAGAGGAGCATTCATAGGATGTATATACCCATTTTCATAGGGAAGAATGAACATAGGGGTCACAGGACCCAAGTAATTTTGAAAATCCACAGGGTAAAGTCCATTAGATTTCAAAGTCTGAGAATCATCTGCCTTCGGGGTTTTAGGAAGCAGCAGTTCCACCCTTTCCAAGGGCTTATGCAGTGGCCCACCTCTGTTCAAACGCAACCTTGGGGAACACTGGGGAGACCACATTTTTCTCGGTTCCACCCTTTCCAAGGATCAGGGCTGCACCTGGGATCTCTGCCATCTCAGTACATATGCTCAATCCCTACATGTGGTGGCAGCCAGGTTCTCCATAAACCCTAAGGAATGTGCTTCATCCTCTCTAAGGCCTGAGGAGGCAGGACTCTTCCATTGCAACAAGGGGGAAGGCTCATAATCTGCCTTTGGTGCAAACTCATCCTCTCCATGTGCTTGACTGGGTCCACTCTCCTGGCCCGAGCTTCTTAACTTCAGACCTCAGACTTCATGGCTTTGCCTCTGATGTTAGTTTTCCTCCCTTGTGTCCTTTTTCTGTCCCTCTCAGTCCCAACTGGCAGTGATTCTCTTTATACAGATGTTGCAACACTCTCATTGGCTTTCTATGCAGTAGCCTTGTATCATGCCCATAAGACATAAGGAGTTTCCACAAATCCTTCTTGGGTAACTCCACTTCTGATCCTGGCTTTCTCTGAAATGGCTGGCTGGTTCCACATTTGGTTAAATCCTCACATGGGGCACTATTCTCTGAGGTCTCCCTTTCTGGAGGCCCAATTTTCCCAGAACTCCAATTTCTGGCTTCTTTGTACCCAAGAGTTCAGTTCTCAGTTTGTCTCTTTCCTTGTTGCATTTCACTATAAGCTGCAAGGAGAAACCAGGCTGCACTTTCACATTTAATTTTGAAATCTCTTCTGCTAAGTATTCAGGTCCATGGCTCTCAAAGCCTGCCTTCCAGCCAAAGCCACTAGTCAATTTAGCTGGATTATCTGCCATTTTAAAACAAGGATCACCTTCCTTCCAGTCTACAATAAGACATGCCTCATTTCTGTGTAGAGCCTGGTCAGAGGTATCTTTAGAGTCCACATTTCTACCAACAGTCTCTTCAAAGCATTCTAGGCTTTCTCTATCAAGCGCCTTACAACTCCTCCAAAATCTTTCAATTATCCATTTAAAAAGCCATTCCAACATGTTTGGTATTTGCAAACTGCAGCAGCACCCCATTCCTCTGGTACCAAAATCTGTCCTAGTTTGCTAGCTTCCAGAATGCAAATTATCAGAAACAGAAAGGCTTTTAAAAAGGGGAATTTAACAAGTTGCTAGTTTACAGTTCTAAGGCTGAGAAAATGTCCCAATTAAAACAAAGGAAAGATCACTTGGTTCACGAAGGCTGATGATGTTCAACATTTCTCTCTCTCAGCTGGAAGGGCACATGGTAAAATGGCAACATCTGCTGGTTTTCTTGTGGCTCTACCAAAAGGATTCTATCCAAAATGTTTCCTCTTTTAAAGGATTAGTGGGTGGAGTCACAACTCCATGGAAGCTATCTGATCAGAAGTTACCACCCCAAATTGTGTGAGTCTCATCTCCATGGGAACAATCAAAATGCTCCCAGGCAGCAATATTGAATGAGGTTTAAAGGCTGTAGCTGTTCTGGGGTCCAGCACAGGTTCAAAGCAGGATACTTTCCCTATTTGCATAGGACATGATCCTATGTATAGGAAATCCTGAAAAATCCATAGCAAACTACTAGAACTAATAAATGGATTTAGCAAAGTGGTGAGGTCAAAGATCAATAGGCAAAAATCAATAGTGTTTCTACACACTAGTAATGAGTGTTCTGAAGAGGAAATCCAGAAAAAATTTCCACTTACAATAGCGAATAAAAGAACCATACATCTAACAAATTTGACCAAGGATACAAAGGTGTTATACATAAAAAGTACAAAATATTGCTTAAAGATATCATAGCAGACTTAAATAAATGGAAGAATATTCTGTGTTCATAGATTGGAAGACTAAATATTGTTAAGATTCAGTTCTGCCCTCCATAAAATAGAGATTCAACACAATTCCAATCAAAAGTCCAACAGTCTTCCTTGTGGAAATGGAAACGCTAATCATGAAATTTATATGGAAGGATAAGTGGCCCTAAATAAATTACAAAAACCACCTTGAAAAGGAAGGATGAAATTGGAGAACTCACACTTCCTGATTTTAAACTTTTCGTAAGGCTATAGTAATAAAAAACAACATAGTATTGACACAACAGTAGAACTTAACTTCAATAACATGTACATGCACTGTTTCTACAACTCCCATCTCCCAACCTTTTTGTTGGACACGTTATAAATTGTATCTTTATACATTGCATGTCCAGAACCATAGGTTTATCATTGCATTATATGTATTTGCATTTTCCAATATGTCAGCACTCAGTTTTATAGGGACTCCCTTGCACATAACACATAGCTTTTTCTTTTGCAGCTTTCAGAATTCTCCTTGTACTTGGTATTCAACAGTTTGACTACTAGGTGTGTGGTTGTGTTTCTCAAGTTTATCCTCTTTGGAGTTTTGGGATTCTTGAATGTGTATATTCATGTATTTGGTTAAATTTGTTAATGTCTTCTCTTAAATTTGCCTTTGTTTCTTTGAATATTTCTTCTGCCCATTTCTTTTTTTTTGCATTTCTGGGACTCCAACAATGCACATTGTGATATACTTGATAGTATACCATGGATCTTTTAGGCTGTACTTGCTTTTTTTTCATTATTTTTTCTTTCTGCTCCTTAGTCGGAATCATTTCAATTGTTTTGTCTTTGAGTTCAATTTGATTCTTACTTCTGCCAGCTCCAGTGCTGCTGAAACTTTCTAGGGAATTTTTCATTTCAGTTATTGTGGTTTTCAGGTCTAGTGTTTCTATTTGTTTCTTTTTAAAAATTTCTGCCTTTGTATTGAGATTTTCATAGTAGTCATTGATTGCTTTTCTGTTATTCTTTAGTTCTTTCTCTGTGCTTTCTGCTATCTCTGAGAATATCAAAGATCAGTTTTTAGTCTTTGCTTGGTATGCTCAAAGATTGATCTTCTTCATGAATGTTTTCTGGATTTTTATTTTGTTCTTTTGCATGGGCAATCATTTCCTGTTTCTTTTGTTGTCATTTAATTTTCTGTTGCACACTGTTCATTTTAATATTTTAATGTGTTAACTCTGGGATTTCATCCCTGAGATGTCTGTTCTTTAATTAGGACCCAGCTAGTAATATGACAGAGATTTCCTTGAATGACTGGAGCTAACAAAACTAATGCAAACCCCTTTAACTATCTTTGAAAATTGGCTTCACCTTGGCTGATCCTCTCTTCAGAGTTAAGCCCTACTTCAAGAAGATCAACCCAAGGCAAAAGTGAAGTGCAGTGATCTTTCTGTTTTTTCTAACCCTGGGTCTAGTTGTGGGCTTGTGCTAGTTTTTGGTTTTGGAATTTTCCCATTTATACTAATCAGAATGTCTTTTCTAGTTCCTATGAAGATATCCTCTCTTCCTCGCCCACCCAGGGTGCTCTGTTGCATGTCCTAGAGCTGATAATTCTTTTGCCTCAGGCCATTTGGATTTAGTTGTTTCTTACACTGCCTTGCTGGTTTGCAAGATGATTTTGCCTAGAGGGTAGATTCTGGTCCTGGGGAGATAGAGATTACTGTACTGGTTCATTCTTTCATGCTGTCACCTGACAGAATGGCATGGACAAACAGGTATCTCTGTATGGGCATAAGAGTTACTATTTTCCCTCTGGAAGAGCCAGGGGTCCACAATGAGTGGACAGGCTGGCACCATACTGTGCCAGTGAGGTGGTGGGGGAAGGGCCATCAAGGGCACAGAGAATTTTTCTTCCTTTTTTAAAAACAGTATTTTCTTGATTTGGCCTTCTCCCAATTATCACAATCCTATAACTGATTTCCAGAGTTTTGAGGACAATGGCTCTGCCAGTTTTTGCTAGTTATTCAATTATTCTGTGAGGGGACTGTACCCTGGAGTGTCTTATGCTGCCATCTTGATAGACCAGAAAAGGACCTGGGATTTCTTGAAGGAGAGTTGAATAAAGAATTTGAATGAGCTTGAAGTAGTTGAATTCGGTTGGGTTGTTGATGAGGTAACATTTTAAGCAATAACTTAGATGTTGAGAAATAGATTGATGCCTAACCATAGTGTGATTGTCTTATTGGGTTTATATGCCTAGACCACATTGCTCTTAGGGGGGCGAGATCTTACTAAAGGGAATTGATGTTCTTGATGTTAGAATTCTAAGAGGAGCCAATCTTGGTGCAGGGAATGAGCGGTGAATAGACAGAGCTGAAGAATGGATTTCCTGCCTTCTCTGTGGCCGAGGTCCATCTCACTGAGATGCTTAGGCCTGGAGAAGCCTGAAGTGCTCTGCTTAGAATTCTGGCCCACAGCCTAGCCCTGGCTGTAGGGAAGCATTCCTGAAGAGAGAGAGGGCCTAGATAGTGTGGATTGGTGCAGTGGTTGTATATTATTTCAAGGTTGTGTTTCCCTTTTGTTATTTCTGAACCTTAAGAAAAGTTTCATGAAATATTTACAGTTCAGTATTTGCTGTATTGTGAGTCATGTTGTCCCACATTGGCTAGGAAGTAAACAAGTGCTCAATAGTAGGTACCAAGGAGTTAAAAGGACAAGGCTGACCTGGGCCATCAGAGGCTCAGCTAGCTTTAAGGGGATGTTTGAGCAGAGACATCTGATGGGCATGTTCTTGGACCATATGTGGTAGTCCTTTGGGAAATGCTCTGACGTATCTGGGTGAACTCTTTAGGGGTGATCATTTGGGTAATTCATAGCCATAAATCTTGTTACATATAAATGAGACTTTTCTTACTTAATTAAATGGAAGTATAAAGTTGTTCAGTTCATGTCTAAAGGCCCTTCCAGGTTTAAGATTCTATTATTCTAATTAAACAAAAATGCTACTGAACACAGAGTAGCTGTCACAGAGTATTGCACTCTTTTTCTGAGGGAAAGCTGCCTTTGGACCCTCAGGCTAACCAGCCTTATCTAATGTCAGGCTGCTGTTCTGAAGCAGGAATATACTGACAGCTGTAAAAAGTGACAGCTGGCAGCTTATAGAGAAGGCAAAATTTTCTCTTCTGAAAAGCCAATGGGGAGTGGGGAGATATCTAAAATTCCTTCCAACACTAAAATGCCATGATTCTGGAATGATGAAAGGAATAGTAGGTACAAGTCCAGTGGTCTGGGATGATTTAGCATCAGGACAAACTATCCCATACTCTCAAGAATCCCAAAGAGTATGAAGTATTAAAGTACTATTCATATAACTAATCATGCTTTTATGGAGCATCTCTTATAAAGGAGGTTGCTCTAGTTTGCTAGCTGCTGGAATGCAATATATCAGAAACTCAATGGCTTTTTTTTTTTTTTTTTGCATGGGCAGGCACTGGAAAATGAACCCAGTCTCTGGCATGGCAGGCGAGAACTCTGCCTGCTGAGCCACTGTGGCCTGCTCTCAATGGCTTTTGAAAAGGGAATTTAATAAGTTGCAAGTTAATAGTTTTTAGGCTGTGGAAATGTCCAATTAAAGCAAGTCTATAGAAATGTCCACTCTAAGGCATTCAGGGAAAGGAAAGTACCTTGATTTAAGAAGGCCAATGCAGTTCAGGGTTTCCCTCTCAAGTGGAAAAGCACATGGCGAACATGGTCAGGTTTTCCTTTTGGCTGGAAGGGCACATAGCAAACATGGCATCATCTAATAGCTTCCTCTCCAGCTCCCTGGGACCTGGCAGGTGGACTTTCTGTTTCATGGTTCTGTGGTGTTCTGTCATCCTTCTCTGCTCTCTCAACTTCCCACTTTCTCCAAAATGTTTGCTCTCTTATAGGATGCTAGTAAATTCATCAAGATCCACCTGGAAGGGGTGGAGGCAGTATCCACCTGATCCAGTTTAACAACCACCCTTGACTGAGTCACAGCTCCAATGAGATAATCTAATTAAAGTTTCAAACATACAGTACTGAATAGGGATTAGAGGAAGCAGCTGCCTTACAAAATGGAATTAGGATTAAAACATGCTTTTCTAGGGTACGTACATCCTTTCAAACTGGCACAGAGGTGTTATGGTCACCATATGGAAGTGACAACATGGCTATGTTTTCTGGCCTTATGCCCCTTATGGTCTAGTGGGAGAGACATCCTTCACACAAGTAAACAAATGAATAATTGCAAATTATGAAAGGGGCCTAGAAGGAAAGGAATGGTGCAAGAAAGAAAAACTAACAGAAGGAATCTACTTTAGATTAGGTGATGGTATTAGTTTCCTGGGGCTGCCACAACAAAATGTGACAAACTGTGTGACATAAAACAACAGAATTTTTTTTTCTCACGTTTCTGGAGGCCAAAAGTCTAAACTTAATGTGTCAATAAGGCCAAACACCCTCTGAAGGCTCTAGGGAAGAATCCTTTTTTGCCTCTTCTAATTTCTGATGATTCATCAATCTTAGATGTTCCTTGGCTTGAAACAGTACCACTCAGATTTCTGCTGCCATCATCCCATGATCATCTTCCTTCTCTGTGTATCTGTGTGTCTTCAAATGTCCCTCTCTTTATAAAGAAGTCGGTTGTTGGATTTAGGCCCACCCTAATCCTGTACAGCCTTGTTTTAACTTGGTTGCATCTGCAAAGACTCTGCTTCCAAATAAGGTCACAATCACAGATATTGGGGTTTAGGACTTCAATATATCTTTTCAGAGGACACAGTTCAACCCAATACAGAGATCATAGACAGTTTTCCTTGATGAGGTAGTATTTAAGCAGAGAGCTGAAGGAAGAAAAGGGCTAGCTGAGCAATGAGCCAAGGCAATAATAGTTCAAGAAGAAAAATAAAGCATGCGTTAGGGACTTGAAGTAGGAAAAGGCTTGCATGTATGTGAATCTGAAAAAGCCAGTGCAGGTGGAGTGTAGTGAAAAACAGAGGTGGTGACTAGGTTGAACTGATCTTGTGGGCTTGGATTTTATTCTAAGAGCAATGAGGAGCCATTGAAGGGTTTCAAAGGACAGGTGGCAATGTGAGGCTAGAGGAATGATCTGACCTGTTTTGGAGGAGTGATGAGAAGCTCTGTGGGGTATAGATTGCAGTCTGAGTGGGGGAGGCAGAGCATTTGCCCAGGTGCAGGTGAGAGGACAGTGGTGGCTGTGGATGTGGAAAGAAATGGACAAGTTCCTGAGACACTTAAGAGATTGCAGCCTTGGTATTATTCCTAATATAGGTCTTAGTCTAATGGTGCAAAATGAAGTTTTGGGGCTTGCACATGTTTAGACTGAGATGATCACATTCCGTTTTATCCAAAACCTTTGAGACCAAAACCTGTTACTAGGTGTTGACAAAAAAGGCCCTTCACATTTGACCTGAAACATCTTTTGTTTATTCTGCATAGCTAGTTGGTGATTGAATCATGTCTCCTTCAAAAGACACTTTCAAGTCTTAATCCATGTTTCTGTAGGTGTGTGAACACATTTGTTAAGTTTTATCTCTGAATATATTAAGGTGAGTCAGAGTGTGGACTCACCAGCAAATAGGTATGGCCAAACCGAATTATCAGGATTCGTCCTAATCCATGTTATTGGAGGCCTTACAGAGGGAGGAAATTAGACAGGAAAAAAATAATCCAGAAGCCAGAGAAAGCCACAGGAGGAGACCAAGGACATGGCAGTGTGTCAGGATGGCTAACACCAGAGCACTACTGAATCCAGGAGAAAGCATGCGCTTGCTGAACTCTTGATTTTTGGGCTTCTACCTTCCCACTGTGAGCCGATAAATTCTTGTTATTTAAGACAACCATTGTGTGGTATTTGTCATAACAGGTCTTGCAAAACAAGACAATAGCATTTTAATGTTAGGGACACATCACATAAAAATCTAGAGTTTTACCTGCTCTTGTAAAGTCAGAAGAGCAGACAACACTGGGCCTGAGGTCCTGTGATATCTCAGTTAGCTGGATTTGAGGAGCAGCCTCTTCCTTTTGACAGAGAATATGCTCTCCAGTTTCTCTTCAATCTGCAACTTTCCCTCTTGCTTTACACTCAGCATAATTCAGTTTTTAATTTTACCTACCTGGGCCCTGTAGGAGCTTGAGTTTGTTCCTCTGCTTAATTATAATAAACAGTGATTTTGCTTTGTGTGACTCCTTGGAATATTTCTCTTGTGAGCCCACATGGCAGTGGGTGGGTCCTTGGGTATTTGAAAAATTGGGATTCAGGCTAAATATCTTTCTCTCCAGAGACTTTATAAAATTGAACCAGAATGAGGGTCTGTGTGATTTCCATATAAGGGAGTCAGAAACTGAATTCAAACAAGCCTCTTGCTTCTTCATTACTCCAGTTTCTAGGGAAATGAATCTTTGTAGAATACCTTATTTCCTGGTATTATTGGAAAGATGAGGTGTTTCAATAATTATAAGTGTCTTAAAAAAGTAATTTGGGTATTTTCTCCATGAACTGATCTCTAAATTATGAAACCGTGTGGAACTTTAAATCACTGAAAACTTCAGCTATGGATACAAATGTCTTCTTAGCAAAGGCTGCCCAAAGTCTAATATTTATTTCTTTAGATTTATGACTCAGGCTAACATGAAATAATCTCTTACGCCCTTTTTTAGAAGCATCCTTGCTGAATATCTAAGTGAGGTTTTATTCACAGGAAGCAGATAAAAGGAATGCCTTCTCTCTGCTTGGGAAGAAGGGACTATCATTATTAGGATAGTTGCAGAAAGGAAATTGCTACTTCCATTTACATGTTCTCCAAACAACAATAAAATATTTATCAGAAGCAAAATGAAATGACAGGTTATGGTTCTGACTTCTTGAACTTCATTGAGATTTACCCCCTGTATTCTTTGGCCTAATTGTTTGGTGTTACATCACAAAACAGGATAAAATGTACCAAAAGTGTGTGGCAGACTGTTTCTAGTTATAATCTGACTCAAATTGAACTTGAAGTTGAGATGACAGTTATATTCACTGTTAAGTGATGGTGATGTGGTGTGTTGATGGAAAAGAAGGCTAGTAGTTTTATTAATAAATGTATTTCATGTTTGGTTTTAAGTAGATCTCTTTAAAAATATTAGTGTTGGTGAACAGGATCTATCTTACTGGAGCCACTTATATTTCTCAAGGAATAAAGTAGAGAGAAGGTAGGCACCAGGCTTGACTGGTAGTTTATCGGAGTTTGTGTAACTCCTGGGCATGCAATGAATTGCTGACAATGAATTGTTGCCTGGCCTTGGTTATAATGAAATAACTTCCATCCTCTATCCCTCTCTCCCTTCCTCTCTTCTTTCCATCTTATAATGCCTAATTTATTATATTAAATAAATACACAAATAAATAAATAAATATCAGCTATCAGGAAAACTGGGTGCCTACTACGAATATGTCTTAAGTAATACAAAATAAAACTGGTATCCAAGAAACAATCTCATAATAGAGCTGACCAATCAGCAACGACTCCACCTCAGGTGAGGCAAAAGGGAAAGAAAATTCCTGTCCTCAATCTAAATCAAAAGACCCATTTTGAGTCACCACGGGTTCCCATCTGAAGTTCAGGTATTTACAACAGCACACTTGATTGGCTTTTTTCTACCCTTCACCACCACATCTGCACTCTGGAGAGCCCAAAGAGATGATTTTACAAAAAATTCACTCCCCACCCCCACCAAAAAATTGCTTGTGTCCCAAGCTAGAGGGCCGCTAACGCAGTAGCTGCAATGGTGGATCTCCTGCAACAGAGCGAGCTGGTTCTGCTCCCAGTGTACTTGATTTTCCCCTGGTTACAGAAGAGTGTTTGAAATTCGTCATTCAAGTTCAGCTAGTATGATGTTGGCATAGCCAGTTGGGTGTGGAGGGAAGAAAAGATTGGTAAATGTAATGAGTATTTTATTTTTTTTTTGAAGCTGAAGACAAATTAGTGTTTCCCTCCATTTGGCGATGTAGATGTATAAATGTGTTGACAGTTAAGTGATGGTTTGGGATGTTGAAAAAGTCTGGTAAATGAGACCCTAGTTCACTCTCCTCTTCATTAATCAAAAATAGAAATGTTTGCCTGCTTACCTTAAAGTATCGACATCACACAAGTGTCCCGTGACTGAGCATTTGCTCAAAGGCCATTACAAACATAATTGGAAAATGAATGCCCCAGTGTAGGGGCAACAAATTTGCTCAAACAATATGTATTTATTGTGCTCCCTCTTCTTTTTTTCATCTCCCGTATTAATCAATATCATGAGGGATGTTAAGAAAATGATGTTCTTTTCTTTTCTACTTTTATCTGTTTTTGATGATATAAAAGACATGTCTCTTATTTTTTTTTACTCTTTATGAACACACAAAAAATTAGCAAATAACATGAGACAGGATGCAATTTAGTTCTTAACAGGTGCTATAGGTTGTTTAATTGAGGAAAGAGAAAGCTCACTGTAACCCAATGCAGTTGGAAAGACCATTTTCCCTCCAGATTTTCTCTTCTGCTTTGCCCCCACTGGACTCATTTTCTGGGCTCTGTGATCTCCTGCCTGTATCTAATCCCTTCTCTTGCTACGTTTTATTATGATTATAAGTAGGGCAATGGTGCAGCTCACTCTGCCCAAGACAATCCTGGCTTATGTCTCTTATCCCAGAGTAATTGCTAATAGCATCCCCTTTTACTCCCAGTTGAGATGATAGATATAATTATAACTCAAATATAAACTCAGGCACAGATAGCCCAAGCTTTTATGCTGTTACATTCAAACAAGCACAATCTAGTAATGAAAAATATTTCTTGTGTCTCAGGAAGAACATTAGAAGTGATCTAAGTTATAACCTGCACCAATAGTCTTCAAAAGTCTATTTCCTCTCTTCTCCAAGTGCCTGTCTCTTCTAACACTTTTTAAAAAATACCACCCCTAACTTTCCTGACCTCCAGCCTATACCTTCTTTTTGGTCTCTCTTGCTTCTCTTAGCTCTCTTTGTCTATGAGGCATCTATTTCCTCAGTGTGTAGCACAGTGTTTGGCACAAAGAACTCACAGCCAAGCTCTCAGATAATGCGTGACTAAACAAGATTTAGTCATAAACAAGAGTTTTCAGCCCTCCCTTCGCCAATTCTAGCCCACTCAGCACAGATTTGTCTGGACAACTCAGATTCATTTCCTCCTTCATATTCCAAATAGAACCTTGTTTTCACCAGACCGGCTTCAGGGGTTTTGTGAAGCAGAATTAAGATGGAAGAAATAATGTAGTAGAGTACCACTGTAGGTTCTTGATATTTTAGATAGACTAACCTACCCACTTGGTTTGGGGTAGTTACTGGTTTGGTAACTATTTAGTGTAATCCGCAAGTAATGGATGAATTACATTGTGAAGGATGAATGGCATCCAGCTCATAGAAGGAAATTTATAAATGGTGGCTATCATCATCACTACCACCATCATCATCATCAACACCAACACCACTATCACCACCACCACCATCATCATCATCATCACCACTAAAACTGTTGTCACCACATTCCCCATCATTATCACCATTGCCACCATCATCAGCATCACTACCACCAACACCACTATCAACAACAACACCACCACCACCATCAGCAGCATCACCACCACCAACACCACTATCAACAACACCACCACCACCACCATCAGCAGCATCACCACCACCAACACCACTATCAACACCACCACCACCACCATCATCATCATCGTTACCACCACCATCATTGTTCTAGTCTGCTAGTTGCCGGAATGCAATACACCAGAAACAGAATGGCTTTTAAAAAGGGGAATTTAATAGGTTGCTAGTTTACAGTTCTAAGGCCGAGAAAATGTCCCAATTAAAACAAGTCTATAGAAATGTCCAATCTAAGGCATCCAGGGAAAGATACCTTGGTTCAAGAAGGCTGATGCAGTTCAGGGTTTCTCTTTCAAGTGGAAGGGCACATGGTGAACACAGTCAGGTTTCCTCTCTCATCTGGAAGAGCACCTGGTGAACACAGCATCATCTGCTAACTTCTTCTGGCTTCCTGTTTCATGAAGCTCCCCAGGAGGCATTTTTCTTCTTCATCTCCAAAGGTCGCTGGCTGGTGGACTTTGCTTCTTGTGGCTATGTCATTCTGCTCTGCTCTTTCCGAATCTCTCATTCTCCAAAATGTTTCCTCTTTTATAGGACTTCAGAAACTAATCAAGACCTACCCAAATGGGTGGAGACATGTCGTCACCTAATCCATCTTAACAACCACTCTCAATTATATCATGTCTTCAGGGACATGATCTAATTACAGTTTCAAACATACAATGCTGAATAGGGATTAGAAGAGACAGCTGTCTTTACAAAATAGGATTAAAACATGGCTTTTCTAGGGTACATACATCATTTCAAACCAGCACAATCATCATCACCACCACCCACACCACTATCACCACCATCATTGTCATCATCACCATCACCACCACCATCATCATCACCACCCTCATCATCGCTACCACCAACCATCATCATCACTCCCACCATCATCATCATCACCACCACAACCATCACCACCACCACCACCACCACCATCATCACCACTACCATCATCACTACCGCCATCATTATCATCATCACCATCATCATCATCATCATCATCATCATCATCATCACTACCACTACCATCATCAGCACCACCACCATCATCATCATCACCATCATTACTTATATTTCAGCTATTAGGAGTCTTGAGGCAGAGACATAAATCAGTGGGTTTTTTAAGTGAGGTACTTTGGAAGGAAATAGAGAACCTTCTCTGGGAAGAAAGGAAACTCCACATAGTAGAAGGTCTGTCTAGCAGAAGAGAGAGGAGACATCTTTTGTAGAGCTTCCTCAGGTAGAGCTAGGATGAAAAGGACAATTACAGGAAAGCTGATTTCAACTCAGCATTAAGGTGAACTTTGTCATATTCCCTTTCTAACCATGAAATAGATGATCTCATGAGGAAGTGAGCTGCCTGCTGTTGGGAAAGCCAAACTGATCACAGTGTGATCAACTGTTAGGCATGCTACAGATGCTGCAGTATGCAGATAGAAGGCAAGACTAATGTCCCCTGAGATCCATTCTAACTCAAAGATGCAAGGACTTGTAGAGCTTAAGGCCATGAGCTGAGTTGGGTAGTGGTTGGAATGGCAAAAGGCATCAAGGTCTACATCAGTGGTTCTTGATTAGGACAATTTCCCTCCCCAGGGCCTTTTAGCAATGTCTAGAGACATCTTTTGTTTGTCACAACTGAGGTGGGTGGTGATGCTAATGGCATCTAGAGACTGGACACCAGGGATGCTGCTAAATATACTACAATACACAGGACTACACCCACTTTGTCCTCCAAACAAAAAAATTATCCAGTCCTAAATGTGAATAGTGCCAAGGTTGAGAAACAATACATTGACTTCTTTTGTTAATGAGCCAAGAGAGTTGCTGGATGGATAAATTTTGACTCACATTCACCAAGTACTATTTTTCTAAGCAAGGTGCCAGAAACACTGCTGATATGCCCTTTACACTGCAGTTTTCACACACATCTTAAAGATTCCTCTTTTTTCTTCAAAGCTTCTTTGAACTCAGTAAAACTGGTGAAGAAATGCAGTAGGCGGTAAGGACAAACTCCTTTTTGGAACTTGTATGAAATCTACTTTTGGCTGCTATCCAGTGGGCTCTGCAGAATGCAGTCTGGTATTTATTATACTTCCTGGAGTGTAACTGACTTCCTTGAAGGCTAAAGAGGAATAAAGAGCATTCAGGTCCCACAGATTTTTCTTGGTAACTGGGCCATTTTCTCCTTTTTACACAGCTCACCAACAGGTAGAGTGAACATATGCCCATCGTTTCCTGGAGCAGCCAAGGAATGCCCATCATGAATTGGCATGATTATCAATACTAGTTCACTTTAACCATCCAAAATGGCCAGGTTTAGACAACAAATTGTTTGGCCACCCTACTTTTAGTAGGCCAATGGATGTGTTGATGATGCAGTCATACCATCTTAAAGAATATGTACAACCCACATGGTATTAATCTAAAAACAATTCCCAGATAATAGCTAATTTGATTCATCACCATCACCATCATCATAACAGCTAATTTTAATAAATTATCCAAAATAATTATTTCCATCCCCCCCAGCCATATGTTGACCCATTTCCTCTTACTGATTCACAACCTATATTGTGACTTGTTTGTGTAGACCCAGGGAATTGAATCTGTGGCAACAGCTCAAAGTAAGCAACTTTCTTAGGGGTGTGTTGACCTTATTCTAATCCATTGCCCAAACCAGAAACACATTTCTATAAAACAGCTAGCCCCTCTTAACCTCAGGCAAATTCCTTCTCAATCATGAACAGTTCTATATTAATTTTTATGCCTTTCTTTGTCTTTTTTCTCTACTTCCCTGTTCCACTTGCTAAATGACTACCATTTCTTCTACTTTGATTCCTAAAGAGACGAATTTGAAATACAGTTTTGTTAGTTTCCTGAAGCACATAAAAATGATAGCTCTGATTTGGCAAATCCATATTTTACAAATACAATGTATGAAGTCTCATCATTGAATACTTTAAAGACAAAATTATGTCTGTTCTATGAAGCTTTCTAGCCATAAAGACCACAAACTACTTTATAGTTCTCTAGATTATGTTTTTCCAGCATTGTATTGTTCTACATTCTACTCTTCTCAGCTCTTTGAGGAAGGGAGTTTGTTCAGCAGTGCTATGTATAGTAAATTGCTGCATGCATATATACTGCTATATAAATAATGAACAATTCTGCATTCACAGACACTTTGATAGCCACAGAGATAATATATATCCCATATTTTAGAGAAAAAATATACATTAAGGTTTAACTTGCTTCAGCAGATAAGACATATCAGATTGGCACATTACCTTATTTTTTTCTTCAAAGCCACAGTATGACACT
The DNA here is from genome assembly GCF_023851605.1 of Tamandua tetradactyla. NCBI lineage: Eukaryota > Metazoa > Chordata > Mammalia > Pilosa > Myrmecophagidae > Tamandua > Tamandua tetradactyla. Next base: position 8,495,085 of record NC_135351.1, read on the forward strand.
CTGTGAGATTGTTCATAAAATAGAGCAATTAAGACATAAGTAAGTCTGATATTCTCCATATTCAACCCCAGAAGTCATTGCATTTTCTTTTCCCGGTTGAATCCCCAAATTTGGTATTTATGGTATAAATCGTTAGGAAGTTCTTTCCCTATTTTTTCTCCCTGCCCTCTCAGCTTAATATGCAATAGCACATATATTGTTAGAAGGACGGACTTGGGGATCAGACACAAGTTAGACCTATCATTTCCAAGCTGTGTCACCTTGGGCAAGTAACATGATCTCTTTGTCTTTTTTTTTTTTTGCCTCAGATGCTTAATGGGGATAATAACATTTATCTGACAGGGTTGTTGTGAGTGTATGGACATCTCTATCACCTGGAACAGAGTAAACATGAAAAAGAAGGCAGATATTTTTCTTCCTAGGAGCTTCTATATATCTACCATTATACATCCTATACTCAACTGTAATTATCTGTTCAAATACCCACCCCATCACTGGATAGGTAGAAACTTAAGGACAGGGGCAGAGTTTATTCACATATATGTCTCTGTGATTTAGCCTCACAAATATTAATGCATATTTTCTAAATCAATGAATATTTCAATGGATGAATTTGACAGCTTACAAGGGTGGCAATTTATTGTTAGTTTCTCTCCCTGCCTTCAAAAAAATTCCCTCTTAAAATTCCAAGTCATGGAGTATCCAGGCTCTCTCATAATTCTGAATACAGTATTTTGTTAAACTGTTGCTCTAGCAGAGGTTGGCTGTGGCTTCATTTGTGGAGTGAGTGGATGCAGTTGGTATCCTGTCCATGTACCCTTTCCAGGGCTGATGACTCCAAGCCCCAGCTGCTGTGTGTTGGCAGCTGAGTGGAAACTTTCCCTCCGTTAACATGAGCTCCTTGTCCATTGACACTTGGAAGGTTATGCCCACCTTTCCTACCATGAAATCAAAGCCTGGGTACAAATCCTGGCCTCTTTTAGGCTGTACTTATACTAAAACCAAATCAGATTTGATAAGCATCGTAACTTGGTCAATGATGGGCTATATGTCTCAGCCTTCTGCCGATACACATACGTGGACAAAAATCAAGGTTTTCTTGAAGAGATTTTTTTCTTCTTTTTACAAAAATGCCCTCCAAGCTTGAGTCTTTAGGCTCAGTGTAACCTTTCACAGGTTTTATCTCCTTTTTTGTACGTTGCTCACATTAAGATATTTTAGTATTTCAGATTGGAAAGTTATTAGACTTATCAAGTCTCCAGTTTATAGCAAAGGATCAAATCAGTTTCTTATGAATGTTCAACAATTCTTGACATTTAAGTAAAGAAAAGAGTATCAGCAAAATGCAGTGTTGAAAATGTACAGGCAGAACACTCTGTGTTAATTGTTTCAGTCATAGAAATGGAGGCTAATTTCTTTGCAGTAACTGTCTGCTTTCCAGAATGGATGAAATATGTTTTGGTTAGACAGAGGGAGATATGGGAAGAGAAATGGTTATCCAAAGACCAAAATTCAAGTCCATGAAAACTAGGCTGAATGTATTTTTTCCTTCTGACAATATAAAGATTTTGCAGTGCTTCAAGTTTGAAATTATGAACATCTGTTAAGTTAGCACTTGAGATATATAGCAAAATGTTTTAATTAATAGTTTGTTCATTGATTGCTGAGTTGACTTGTTCAATTTGCATGATGGCTGACAGGTTTACAGAAATGAATCATGTCACTAAGACAAGTATTGCCACCCAGAACCTTTTCGCGTATGGGTAGGAGAAGTAGGTAAGCACAGTAAGGCTGGAAATGATATTAAAAACCATTACTTCCAATCCCCCCATATTATTTTGCAGAGGAGGAAAGGAAGGACTGAAAAACAGAGTGGCCAGGACTACACGATCTTTTAACATAGAATGACTCCTTCCACTGTGCCTTGACATGGAAGGCTCCAGTGGTTCTGAAATTGCTTAGAAATGGGTGTTTGCCATATGGCTGTGGGGGCTGTTGGTTCTTGCAGAGTTGTTTTATAGTGACTAGGAGATGAATGAGCCAGTGTGGACAGCATATGGAGGAAGGGTACATGCTCTGCATTGTCATCACCGAAGTGATGAGAGGAAGTGAGGTGGTCCTTGGTATATCAGCTGAATGGTGTCCCCACCTGCACCCCTGCACCCTGGAGTGGCTATGGATATTCTAGGGTCACCTTCAGCAATCTTGGGCTGCTAAAACTCTCTATGGTTAATACAAGGCTGAAAGGATCCTAAGGTAGAGGGAGAAGTGTGTGTTTGGGGCCCTGCATTGGGATAGTATGTTGATTTTAAACATTTTTCTCCTTCCAGCCCCAGGGGGAGCCAAATGTGTTTTGGAGATAAGGAAATAGGGAAAAGATTCAGAGTTTGGATTTTTATTGGTCCCTATAATGAGGAGACCACATATCTTTGACTACGCCATATGAATACCAAAACAGACCACTGTGAGGATGGAAGGACCAAAACTGGCTGTGATTCATATGATGCTTTGGTTGGATCCAGAGCAGAGCACAGAGGTGGGAACAGAGCTGTTTAGTGCAGTAGAAAATAAGGTGCCAACTCAGACCTGCCCATGCCCGATCTACAGCAATGACCAAAATAAGGTGCCAACTCAGACCTGCTCATGCCCGATCTACACCAATGACCAAAATACTTTGGAGCTTTCAAAGAACATTAAAAAAGGGCTAAGTCAGGCAAGGGAGTGAGGACAAAGAAAATGAAAAAGAAACCTAGCATGGTTCTGTGTGTAGACCAAATCCTAAGTGAGGGAATCCCTCCTTCGCATTTGTTACCAGTTTATTGTTTATCCGAGTTCATATACCAGCAGATTCAAGACAGCTATAGAAGGCAAACTCCTGTGTACAAGCAAAACTTTAGTGTGGAAGGGGAATTAAGAGAAAGACCAAGAAGCCTAAGTAATAAATAAATCATCCCCAAACAAACGAAAATCCCCCTCCATTGCCACTTGCCTCATTTTTTTAAAACAACAAACACAGATAAAAAACAAAACAAAACAAAACATATCCTCCCTGCACCATTCTCTCTTAAGAATTATAAACAACTGGGGGAAATGGAAAATAGATAGTGTTAGTAACAAAAGAATTGCCCAGGTCGTTTTCAGAAGGAATAGAATATTAGCAGAGAAAAGATGCCGCTGTGAGAAAACACAATGCTTAATGCTTTACACTGATTTTGTAAACTTGTTTTTAATACTAGCAGGCAGACAGTTAAAACAAAATACTGTGTGTCTTTCCTAACTTGTGCATTTCATTATTTATTATCAAGGTGAGGTGACCAAGGTCCTGGAAATGAAGCACCAGGTATGTAACAGTCTGCTTGAGCAGGACAAAGGTCAAGAGAAAAACCAACTTCCTTGGAGAGAAAAGAATGCAGTCATGAATGTAAATGGGTAGAACAGGAGAGCACTGATTGTTTCTTATTAATCTTAGTAAACCATCAAGTCTTAAGACTCTTTAATTATTGTACTAGAGGCCCAATGTCTTCACACTATATGTAATGTCTTTGTCCTAAAATCATATACAGTTCAGTTCCTGGTGCCTGCCCATGCAAAAAAAAAAAAAAAAAAAAAAATCAGATACATATTGCGCCTTGCATTCCTGTCCCTCTGCTGAGCGCTACTTCTCCAGAGCACTGCCACTGGAGAGTCTCTCCTTTTTGTAAGTCCTAATAATTCTATGTTTACTTCAGTCCCTGACATATTTTTTTGTCTCTCCAGCAGCACTGGCTCATGCTTTTCACAAACTCAGCCTGGGCCCAAACACATGGTGATTAACAATCAGGACAATCATAGGTATTCAGACAGGTGGACAGGTGACATCAGATATAGGAGCATAAAATATTCATGGTGTGGGAAACCACGATGTCTATAGGGAGCTGTAGCATCATAGTGTTACAGCTGGTGACCTTACTGAGGCCAGATCAAGATTCCTTCTCTAGGCGTGACCCTCCTAGGTCTCTGTAGTTAGTTACCTGAAGTGTCTTCTATTTCAGCATCTCTTAAGTAAGAGCTTTGTCTTAGCAATGTAGTCATTGCAACCACATTTTAATGGAAGAAAAGGGTCTGGAAAATTTAAGTATTCCAGAAGTCATCCATGAAACCAGGATGCCAGATATATAGTCTGATGTCTGTCTGTTAGACCAGTAGCATTTCTAAACCCCTTCTGCCACACAAGATGGTTGATGTTCATATGCTCCACACATTTCCATGCTTATTCTTGGATTTTGATGCATCCCTACAAAATGTTGCAGAGGAGTAAAGCAACTACCATTAAAATTTTTATGGCATTCGTAAAATGTATTTTATAAGCATGCGAGTGATGAATCAGCCTTTTAGAGATCTCAAAACTTGTCATTTTACGAAGAAAATATAACTTACTCAATTTTGATAAAAAGGATTGAACTTATGAAAAGAGGCCTGATGTTTCTAGACTGTTACTCCATAAATGATATTAACAAAGCTCTAAAGTATGAGCTATTCAAGTAAAAGCACAATTAGAACTTATTTTATGCAAAAGTGATGCCATGTAGATTTATCAATTTTCAACATACTTTTACTATAAATAATTTTATTGCTAATCTCCTTTGCATAATCATTTTGCCGTTCTTTGATTTTGGAATAATAGTTGGCTTGTGACGAACCCAGCTTGTTCAAGGCATCCTTCTGACTCATGCACTGAAGATACAGATGTACCTATCATGCTTTCTTTATCTATCATTGCACCCTTCTATGGGTCAACAACACAAAAAAGTCAAACAAAATTAAGTATAAATCACAACTCAGAAGCACTACAAAAGTTCATATTCTCCAAATAAAAGTTTAACTGGAATTGCCTATTTTATTTCATTGTTTTTATTATAAAAGTCATACATGTGCATTGTATATATTCTCAAGATAAAAGTGTATATTGTGGAATGCTGACTCCTCCCCTACATAATCAGATCCTACAAAACCCTCCACTATTAATCATTTGAAGACCCTCATTCCAAGGTTATTTATATTTTGCAAAAGTGGGATCATTCTGTGATCTACTTTTAAAACTTAACAGCATGGATGACTCACTATGTCAGTGCATCCAGACTCTCCACATCTGTTTAATCACAGCCAAGCAGAGAAGTTTAAAAGCAGGCCATTGAGGCAGGCAGGGCCAGTACCTTGTAACAGGTTTTGGCTTTATCCTAAAAGCATCAGGAAGCATTGGAAGACTTTAATCAAAGTAGTGAAGTAATTGCATTTCATTCAAAAAGACCATTCTGGCTGCAGCCAAAAGAAAGGATGAAAAGACGACAAAAACAAATCTGGGGAAACCCATTATAAGGTTGCTGAGATTTCCAAAGATGTGATGGCCTAGACAAGGGAACTCGTCATGGAAATGGAGAGAGGTGGATGTATTCAGGATATATTCATTTTTTTATTTTTATTTTTTATTTTTACATGGACAGGCACCGGGAACCGAACCCGGGTCTCTGGCATGGCGGGCGAGAACTCTGCCACTGAGTCATCGTGGCCTGTCCTTTCTATTTCTTTATTTTTATTCAGGATATATTTAAAAGGTAGAATAGAAACTACTGACTGGCCATGGGGGTGAGGAAAAGAAAGGTGTGGGGAATTACTTGAAGGTTTCTGGCAGGCTCGGTTGGCTGAAGGGGGTACTGTTGGTTGAGCATAGGAATTTTGGGGTACCACATTGGGGTAGGCAGCAAATCATGAGTTCATTTTGATTCTGTTGAATTTGCAGTATCTGTGGAACATCCAAGGGAATAGACTGGTGTTTTGAAGCTATATGTACTCCAGAAAAACAAGTTCTTAAACTTTATCTATTCCTGTGCGTGTGAATCCGTTGTCAGTGGGACATTTTGATAAGGCTATTCAGTTAAGATGTGGATCAGAATGGAGTCCCTTATAAGCAGAATGAACATCAGGAAAAGAGAAAAGAGAAGAAGCTGAAATTCAACAGTATTTGGAAGAAAACTGAGAGGCCAGGAAAAGCCACTGTATGCATTGCTGTTTGATAGAGAAGCCCAGGACCAAAGATTTCCAGCAGCCAGCCCTGAACATCAGAGTTTTCAGGGAGAAAGCATTGCCTTGATGATGCCTTGATTTGGACTTTTTCCTGTACTCAAAACTGTGAGCCATTAAATTCCTGTTGTTTACGTCATCCCTTTGCATGGCATTTGCTTGAGCAGCCAAGGAAACTAAAACAGACCAATCTAGAGTACAGAGAAGTGGTTTGAGGATTAGATTTAACCTGGTGATTGAAGTTAAGACTCCTTGAGCAGAGAGGCTAAATGAGAAGACAAGGGTAGAAGCGTTAGTCCTGGGCCGAGTGGTACTCCAGGATTTAAGAGCTGGTTGGAGGCAAATGAATGAGGTGGAGAAGGAGAAGCCAGAGTGAGAGGAGAACCTCTAGGTTACAAACTCCATGTGGCTAGAGACCAGGTTTGTTTCTGCTCACCATTTTATCTCTAGGGCTTAGCATAATTCCTGGAATATATAAATATTTCTAAGGTATATGAATGGAATTATGATGATATGGAAGTGAAAGCAAGAAATGTGTGATAAGAAGGACAGATACTGAAAAGTGGTCTTGAATTTTGTGATGTGGGGGTCCTCAGTAGCTTTAGCAGGGGCAGCCAAAGTAAAGAGAGTGGGACTAAAGTCAAATCAGAGAGAGACCAATTTATATCATTACCAACGATGGGTGAAGTCCTTTTTAACATTTTAACATTTGGGATAAACTATCTTTGCTGAGTTGACAGGGAAAAGTATCTTTTATCTGTTATTTGACTTCGAATTTCTCCAAGGTTTTGTGTATGTATTTTTTGTTGTTGTTGTTTGTTTGTCTTTGCTTTTGTTGGGGTAATTTGCTTATTTATATTTTTTGTCTGCTTTCTATTGGGGCTTATTTTTCACTCCTTTGGTTCATACAGTTCAACATATTTTAAGGAGTTTAGCCCTTTGTCATCCAGTGGGAAATATTTTCTCTTACTCTGATTAGTCTGTTAAATTTGCTTACTATTTTAATTTTTAAATAAATTTATTTATCTAACTTGTTGAAAGAGTAATACTTTCACAGAATTAAAAAAATTTGAAAATAAAGATATGGATTAAAAATGCATGTATGGTGCGTGAATATAGCTCAATAAAACTACATTAAAAATAAATTTAATTTCCCAACTCTGTATCCCATTCATTCAGTTCTCTGTGCTCACCAATGGTGAAAGTTATCACTATTATTAGTGCTGTATATATTTTTCCAGTTTCTTTTTGTATATACAAATACTTATAGAGATGTCTATTTTTTATATGCAAAAGGTAGAATGTTTTACTTATTTACCTATTACTGGACCAGAACAGAACTGTTTCAATTTCTCCACGTTGTAATGTGTTTCATGTTTTAATACCTGGTTGGAGCTATGCCCATTCTTCATTCTTTAAAAAATATTCTTATCTTTTTCTTTTATAGGTGAACTTTATACCTGGTCAAGTTAAAATAATCTTACCAAATATTAATTAGACTTACATTCAATTTACAGATAAATTTGTGGAAAAGTGACACCCTTAGATATGGCTTTCCATTTAGAGTGTAAAATGTCTTTTTATTGGTCTCTTCTGTGCCTTGCAGTCAAGTTTCATAATTTCTTTTTCCCCTGTAAAGTGTTTATATTTCTTAAGTTAATTCTTAGATATTTTATGTTGCTGTTAAGAATGGCACCTTCCTTTCTCCTCATTATAATCTAAATTTTTTGTGGAATGAAGTTGCCTCCCTGATTTTTGCAAATTTATCTATTTTGTGTGCCTAGCTCTTATAAAAATTTTCAAATAAGCATACACAAAACTAAAGAAAACAGTAAAATGAATCCCTATACTTCCACCAACCAGTCCCAGCTACCATTATTCCCCAGTCAATCTTACTCCAGCTACACCTTACCAGCTCTACCTACTCCAGATTATTTTGAAGAATAAACAGATATCACATTTTAGTACGCATTTCTAAAAAATATGGATTCTTTTTTTGAAAAGCACGACTACAATACACCTAGATAATATTAACGACCCCTTAATATCATTAAATATCCACTGTCCATATTTCCACAATTGTTTTTAAATAATTTAAAACATTTTAAATATTTTATATACTTACTTAGTATAGAAATAAGTTCTATACATTATTGTTGTTTGATGTTTCATAAATATCTTTTGATCTATAATTTCTTACCCTGCCCCCTTTTCAGTTGTTACTGTTGAAGAATTGAGTCGTGTTTTCTTTTTTCTTTAATGGAGTTTCCCAAATTTTGTTTTTTTTTTTCCATTTGAACCTAGTGGTGCCATTTAACATGTTGCTATTTGTCCCAGATTCCTTCCAGCCCTGATATCAAGGTGTCTCTACTGATTTTGATTGATCACAGCTCATTCTCTTGTGGATTTCTAGGAAGGGCATGGGGGCATATTCCCTGAATTCTTGCATGTACATAAGTTTTTCCGCAGACTTCATGTTTGAAGGCCAGCTTGGTTGAATGTAAAACTTCATTTTACATTGAATTTGGGTATCCCCCTGTCCTCAGACTGAAAGGCACTTGTTGCCTCTTTCTGCTTCTTTCTACACAGATGAATTATTTTTAAAAGTTTTTCAGGGTGGGCCACGGTGACTCAGCAGGTAAGAATGCTTGCCTGCCAAGCCCGAGGACCCGGGTTCGATTCCCGGTGCCTGCCCATGTATAAAAAAAAAAAAAAAAAGTTTTCAGCTTACTCGTGTTTTCCTTGGAAGAAAAATCATGTTCTTTGTTTAAGAATTTTTTATTCCCAAGAGTACTTTCTTATTCTCATACTGCTCCTTTACTGATCTTGTTTTATCTCACCAAACTTCTCAAATCTCACTGGTGATTCAAATTGGAATATTTTCAAAAGTTCTACCCTTCTCTGCTATAACTCCGTTTTGGTGGGAGCCAATTGTTTCAATAACTCTGATGCTTAATTTTATGTTTGTGGTTTTAAGGTTAAAATCTAGGTTGGTCATTTGGGGGAAGATGGCATAGTCTCTGTCAACGGTCATACTGATCACTGCCTATTTCCTGGTAGGTTTCTCTCCCTTCCACCCCTTCTCAATGTCAGAAGCTTCCAGAGCCCATGGTCTGCTTCTCCCACGGTTGTGGGGTATGATGGCTGAAGAGAGCGGCCGGCTTTCCTTTGGCATGTAGCAGATGGGAGGGGAGATCGTGAATGAAATGGGCAGTTAGAGGAGTCATTTTAATAAGATTATTGATGGCCTATTTACAATTGTTGCTCACCATTGGTTGTGCATAGTTTTCACTTGATAGAAACAAGTTATTCGTGAAACATCTCACAATTGATAGTGATGAGGCAGGTGTCTAAAAAAAATCACAGCATCTCACATGAAAATCAGGGGTTTCATATAACACATTTTATATTGTGCTTCACAGTGAAGAAAAGATTAGCCACTAAAGAATCTGAGACTCTTTTGTTGCAATTGGGATGAATCAACATTAATTAAGAGATTTAAGTTGTAACGTTTTGACTGACTTATTTAACAAAACTAGTTAGTTGGCTTACTTTGAGTTTAATAACATACAATAACCACCAAGTCCTCCTCTTCTTTCATGCTATGTACACAAAGTGGAACTGTGAGACATTTCATATGCCTCATTTAGTGATTTTGTGGTGAGGACACTTGTAGCAATAGTGTTTGTTTTAAGTCAATATGCCACAATTGATGAAAACAAAGCTTGTTGACTGTTGAATTAGGAAAGTCCTAAACAGGGTTTTTGGATGGGAAAATTCTCTCAGCTTTAATTTAGTATTGTATCTTCAACTTCTGGTCCACACTATTTAATTTATTTAAATACCATGGTACAAGTGTGTGCTGGTTTGAAATGATGTATGTACCCTAAAAAGCCATGCTTCAATCACTATTCCATTTTGTAAAGGCAGCCATTTCTCCTAATCCCGATTCAGTATTGTATGTTTGATACTGTAATTAGATCATCTCCACGGAGATGTGATCTAATCAAGAGTGGTTATTAAACTGGATTAGGTGGAGACATGCCTCCACCCATTTGGGTAAGTCTTGATTAGTTTACTGGAATTCTATAGAGAATGACAAGAGAGAAAGCCAAGAGATTGCTGAGAGCACAGAGAATGACATAGCCACAAGAAGCAGAGAGTCTAATAGCCAGTGACCTTTGGAGATGAAGAAGGAAAATGCCTCCTAGGCAGCTTCATGAAACAGGAAGCCAAGAGAGAAAGCTAGCAGATGAGAGAGAAACTCTGATCGTGTTCAACGTGTGCCTTTCCACTTGAGAGGGAAACCCTGAACTTCATCAGCCTTCTTGAATCAAGGTGTCTTTCCCTGGATGCTTGTGATTGGACATTTCTATAGACTTGTTTAACTGGGACATTTTCTCAGCCTTAGAACTGTACACTAGCAACTTATTAAATTCTTTTTTTAAAAAGTCATTCATTTCTGATATATTGCATTCTGGCATCTAGCAAACTAGAACAGATTTTGGTACCAGGAGTGGGGTGTTGCTGTGGTTTGCAAATACCAAACACAATGGAACAGCTTTCTAAATGGATAAGGGGAAGATTCTGGAAGAGTTGTGAGAAGCCTGATAGAGAAGGCCCAGAATGCTTTGAAGAGACTGTTGGTAGAAATGTGGACTCTAAAGACACTTCTGACAAAACCTTAGACAGAAATGAGGTGTGTGTTATTAGACTGGAATGAAGATAAGCTTTGTTTTAAAATGGCAGATAATCTGGCAAAATTGACTAGTGGCTTTGGCTGGAAGGCAGATTTTAAAAGCCATGAACTTGGATATTTAGCAGAAGAGATCTCCAAATTAAACGTGGAAAGTGCAGCCTGGTTTCTCCTCACAGCTTATAGTGAAATGTGTCAGGAGAAAGATAAACTGAAAACTGTACTCTTGAGTACTCAGAAACCAGAAATTGATGTCCTAGAAAATTCTGGGCTTCCTGGAATGGAGACCTCAGAGAATAGTGCTCCATATGAGGATTTGGCCAGATATGGAACCAGTCAGCCATTTCAGAGACAGTCAGGATTGGACATGGAGTTATCCAGGAAGGATTTGTGGAAACTCCTTATGTCTGATGGCCATGATCCAAGGCTACTGCATAGAAAGCCAACGAGAGTGCTGTGGGACCTGTATAAACACAGCCACTGCCAGTCTGAACTGGGGGGCTCAGAGAAGGGACACATTGGAGGAAACATAACTTCAGAGGCAAAGCCATGGAGGGTGAGGTCTGAAGTCAAGAAGCCTCCGGCCAGAAGAACGGACCCACCCAAGCCCATGGAGAGGGTGAGTTTGCCACAAAGGCAAAGGATGGGCCTTCTACCTCATTGCAGTGAAAGGGTCATGCTGCCTCAGGCCTTGGAGAAGGTGAAGCACATTCCTTTGGGTTTGGGGAGAGCCTGGCTGCCACCACATGGAGGGGTTGAGCATGTGCCCCAGAGATGGTAGAGAGCCGCGGTGCAGCCCTGATCCTTGGAGAGGGTGGACCCAAGAAAAAGGTGGTCTCCCCAATGTCCCCCACAGTTGTGTTCAGAGGGAGACAGGTCTCTGTGTAAGCTGTTGGAAAGGGTGGGACTGCTGCTTTCCAAAGCCCTGAAGATCAATGACTCTCAGACCTTGAAATCTAATGGGCTTTGCTTTGCAGGGTTTTAAAACTGCTTGGGTCCTGTGACCTCTGTGTTCCTTCCTCCCTATGAAAATGGGTATATGTATACTATGACTGTTCCTCCTTTGTATGTTGGCAGTAAGCAACTTGTTTTGAGTTTTTATAGGTCCAGAGCCAGAAAAGACCTTTGCCTTAGAACACATCATGCCTGTAACTAATTTTGATAGGATTTTGTACTGTTTCTAACTTTGTATTTCATTTGTATTGCTACTGAAATGGTTTAAGGATTTCTGATATTGTTATGGAATGAATGTATTTTGTATATGGGGAAAACATGTCTTTTTTAGGGTCCAGAGGGTGGAATGTGCTGGTTTGAAATGTTGTATGTACTCTAGAAAAGCCATGTTTCAATCTTAATCCCATTTTGTAAAGGCAGCCATTTATTCTAATCCCTATTCAGTATTGTATGTTTGAAACTGTAATTAGATCATCTCCCTGGAGATGTGATTTAATCAAGAATGGTTGTTAATTGGATTAGGTAAAAGTGTATCTCTACCCATTTGGGTGGGTTTTGATTAATTTACTGGAATCCTATAAAAGAGAATGACAAGAGAGAAAGCCAAGAGATTTCTGAGAGAGCAGAGAATGACATAGAAACAGAGAGTCTACCAGTCAATGACCACTGGAGAAGAAGAAGGAAAACACCTTCTTTCATCTCCTTCCTTCTTCATGAAGAAGGAGCTTCATGAAATAGGAAGCCAAAAGAGAAAGCTAGCAGATGACACTGTGTTCTTCATGTGCCTTTCCAGATGAGAGAGAAACTCTCTAATTGTGTTTACCGTGTGCCTTTCCACTTGAGAGAAAGGCATCCAGGACAGACTGTGCTGGTGTTGTCAAGTGGTTCATACTTGTAGCAGTGAAAGAATGAGGAGACCTGCAGGGCAAGGAAAAGTAGTGAGAACAAGGGAATTAAAAAGAGAAGAGGCACCTGAAATGCAGAAAAGCGTATTAAAAAATATCCTCTCTCTTAAACCATTGCAGGACCTTACTTTGTAGGTGAAATACTACCTTGGGGAGGCCTTTTATGTCCTTACCATGGCCCAGGGTAGAATGATCCACTTTTTCCAATCCTGCTTGGGAGCAAATAGTGTGGGTTGATCTATCAGGCTGAATAGAGATTTGCAGGCCTTACATGCCATAAAAAAAAAAAAAAATTGTGTTTACCGTGTGCCTTTCCACTTTCAGATGAGAGAGAAACTCTAATTGTGTTTACCGTGTGCCTTTCCACTTAAGAGGCTTTCATCAGCCTTCTTAAATCAAGGTGTCTTTCCCTGGATGCTTGTGATTGGACTTTCTATAGACTTGTTTAATTGGGACATTTTCTCAGCCCAATTACACTAGCAACTGTACACTAGCAACTTATTAAATTCCCCTTTTTAAAAGCCATTCGTTTCTGGTATATTGCATTCTGGCAGCTAGCAAACTAGAACAAAATGGTATCTAGAAAATATCTTAATGGATACTCTCAAAGAAAAGGAAGAAATTATTTCATAAGCAAAATATGGGGGTCCCTCGAGGTAGCAAACTGATGTTCAAGTGGTAGCCGAGGACAAATTTTGACTGCCACCTTTTCTCTCCAGTTTTTCCAAATTCTCCTTCTTTGGAAGGGTTGAGGAAATGAGGACATTTCATTTGCCTTTAAACCAGACAATGCACCAAGTGTCATTAAAGATGGCTCTGCTCCTGAATCATTAAAGGCCAGTGGAAGAGCTGTGATGAAATATGCTGTTTTTTGACATTCCATAACATTGCCCTTCACTGCAGCTGCCAAAAGTGAGCAGCTGCTTCTTACATTCCCCTGCCATTTCCTAGCTTTTCTGAAAGAGGTCAGCTCTGTTTTCTCATTACCAGTCTTTCCACTAGCTGGGCATCTGGATTCCTATTCCTTTTGTATTCTAATTCGATGTTTTCTTTACCTCCTAAATGACATGGCTGGCAGAATGGGCAACCTATAGCAACCAGCATTTTAGTTTGGCCCCAGTCATTCATCCCCAGAGATTTAACCCCAGCAATACAGCCCAGGTGGTACAGAAATCACTGTATTTTTCCATTTAGCTTGAACAGAGGAGTGCTTATCAGGACACAGGTAATGGAGGGAGGTGAGGCAATGGAGATGTGCTATGTTTCTTGCTTCCCCTCACTTGCTGACATGAAAGAAATACACCCAAAGATGAGGATAAAATAGAGGCACCTACTGCCTTAGCCTTTAGCAAAATCTAATGGGAGTGGTTAGAAGATTTCTCTTATAGGGGCTTTCAGGCTCCAGCCATGGCATCTGTTAACAAAAGCAAATAAATTTGAGATCAGAAATTCTCATTTAGATAAAAATCAAAGGATAGGAATATAAAATCCAACAGGGTGCCAGTACCTTCATAGATCCAATCTGAGGTATCAAACAGGGACCTGACTGGACCGTGGCAGCCCTCAGCAAGGTCTGGGGCCACTCTGGGAATAGGAGCTTCTTTTGGGAGAGGTCTGAGGGATCCAAGTCCACATGAGGGTCTAGTAGACTCAGGCTGGGAAGAATTTTCAGGCTGGCCCAAGACCATTGCTGGATGGGATGCTCTAAGGCTTCTGGTTGTGATTTTCTCATCCCCTGACTAGGACTTGGAAATCTACCATTGGATAGCCACCCATTTAGCTTGGGCTAACACTTTCTTAAACTCTCATTATTTACATGTGGATGAATTAGTCAGTTTTTTCTCCAGATAGAATGTTATTATTGGGAGGAGGATTGAAGAGCAGGATTGAGAATCTCTTGGTTCAGGTGATGGTGGGGGACAGGGGTGGAAGGAAAGGGATGGGGAGGGGGAAGGAGAATGTGCACTGTCTCAGTTTTCCAGGGCTGCTATGACAAATAGTACCAACAAGTTGGCCTAAGCAATGGGAATTGATTGTTTCATGGCTTCAGAGGCTGGAAGACTTGCTTCCTTCCATGGCAATGGTGTTCTGGTGCTGGTTTCTGCGATCCTTGGGTTCATTGACTTGCATCTCTACCATCCATCCCATGACAATATCATTTCTGTTCTCTCCTGGTTTCCTGCTGACTTCTTGCTTCTGGCTTCTTCTTGTGGCTTCTCTTTATAAAGTCTCAAGCATTCCAGATTAAGACCCACCCAGGCTCAGCACACTAACACCTTAACTAAAACTAACACTTTTTAAAAGGGTTTATTTAAAACAATGGGTCCATACCCACAGGGAAGTGGATTAAAATTAAGGTGTGCAAATATCCCTAAAGGTTGGGAGAAAGATTGAAGAAGGAAGAGTTATAACAGGGATGTTAGGATTTAACAAATGAGTAGGATTTCTGAATCATTATATTGATATTTCTTTTTAGTCTCCAGTGGCTTGGAACAGCTAGAAGGAAAAACCTGAAATTCTGGAACTGTAACTCATATCAAACTCTGAAAGTTTGTCGATAGCTCATTGCTAAAATGTACTTTCAAATTCATTACCTTTTTTTTGTATATTTATTATATTTCACAATAGAAAAATGTTAAAAAAAAATTAAGGGCATGTTCTAGTCTGCCAAAGCTGCCAGAATGCAACACACCAGAGATGGATTGGCTTCTAATGAAAGGGGATTTATTTAGTTAAAAATCTATAGTTCTTCATAGGAAAAGCAGCTAACTTTGAACTGAGGTTCTTTCTTACGCAGGAAGGCACTGGGGGATCTCTGCTGGCCTTCTCTCCAGGCCTCTGGGTTCCTACAACTTTCCCCGGGGTGATTCCTTTCTGCGTCTCCAAAGGCCTGGGCTGAGCTGTGAGTGGTGAGATGAGGTATGCTGAGCTGCTTGGGCTGTGCTACATTGAGCTCTCTCATTTAAGCTTCCAGTCAATTAATTCAAACATTATTCATTGCAGCAGACACGCCTCCTAGCTGACTGCAGATGTAATCAGCAACAGATGAGGTTCACATGCCATTGGCTCATGGCCACAGCAATGGAATTAGGCACTTTCACAGGCCAAGTTGACACCTGAACCTCACTACCACAGAGCATGTGTTTGTTGGAATCTATAACACAGCCTACCATAGGCACTGTGAAATGGGAAAAGCATACAGAATATGAACAGGTTCAGCATTAAGGATCCCAGTGAGGATCCAAGCCAAGGTCATCTGAACAACCGTGTTGGAAATTGTGATGATTTGTAACCCACATATGGTTGCGAGAGACTTTGGGTAGGGAGAGAAGTATTCTCAGATACTCTGGAATGATTCAACCTCATAATTTTTCTGGCTTAATGTCTCTGATACCACTGAAATATTTCAATAACACCAATGTTTTAGTTCTTAAGCACATTCTAGGTCCTGGGTACTCAATGTCTGCTCTATGGAACAGAAGCATGGGCATTACCTGGGAGCTGGTTAGGAATGTGGACTCTGAGGTCCCACCCTAGAACTACTGAATGCAGGTTGACAAGATCCCCAGTTGGCAAATCACTGCTCTAGACCAGCTCTATACAAGGTACACCCAAAAGCATTTGTCAGAACAGGACAGAAAGATGCGTACAGAGAAATCCAGAGAAGAATGCATCCTCCTCACTAGAGCTGAACTTCTCCTTGACGCGGTGCTGAGTGAAATCTGGCTTATGTTGTTCATTTAGCATACATCTGGCCTTGCTGGTAAAAAGGATTACAAGCTTCAAAAGGAAAACAATATCACAATATGTCTGCTGCTGAGACTCTTTAGTCCTTGGATAAAGATATTTATTTCTAAACCCTGGGGCACTACCAAGTATTTGTTTAGTTTGTGATTTTTGTTCATGGGTGAAAAATGCCTGAGCTAATATCCATTCTTACAGTCCATTGATAATATATAGCCCCTGCAGCCTCACCAGCTGAGGGAAGCAGATCTGTAAGCTGACCCACATCTCTCCCTGGTTTCTTAAACTAATTTAGGACTCAGACTCTCATTATGATATTGACAATATTTGGTGAGTGCTGTTAGGTTTCTGAGATGGTGTATTGCAGAATGTATGATTTAATATAAAATGCAGAGACTTTTTTTAAAAACATAGACATTTCTTGTATTTAGAAAATTACATACCTTAAATCTTTAAGAACGTGTAGGAGCTCAATCATTCTTAGTGTTTATTATTGAAGAATTGAAAAAATAAAGATTTCTTCAGTAAATAAGGAGTACATTGAAAGATTCCATCCTTCCTTTCAAAGAGCTTTTTTTTTTTTAATTGAGGAAATGCTTAGGAGAGCTTTTCTTTGTGAAGAGAGAAAAATAAAGAATAGAAACATATCTTGATTTTACCTCCGAATGTTCCTACTTGCAGTGTTTGGCTGTCAAAATGAACAAAGACCCTAAAATGAAGACTTTCCTACCAAATGAAGGAAGACACATGTCAAGGGACTTGATCACCTTAGCCAGGACACCTTGTGGCATCTGGTTTACCCAGGACAACCCAGGTTTACAATTGCTATCTGGGAGCAATCATTGCTAGCCTTCACTGCCGTCTCTCCTCTACTCGGTTTATACCTTAAATTATTAGATTTATAAAACTGCAACTTTGTAAATAAAAAAACTAAAGTTATTACCTGGTCATTTGCGAATGGTTTGTATGATAAATCCCCACTTACTACTTTATTCTCTGTCATTCTTTAGAAGTTGACTTTGCCCATCATTTCAGCCTAATTTCCAACACTTTATAATGTACTCTGTGCTCCAGCTCTACTGAACCATTGTGTTCCCAAAATATGACATGTTGTTTTATTTCTCTGTGACTTTGTACGATGCCGTTCAAAGAAAAAAAAATTTACCAAAGGGAATTTATTTCCCCTACAATCTTTTTGGTCAACTTTCTCCTTTTCTTCCATACTCTTCTCATATTAACCTTCAGTGAAACTTTGCTCAGAAGCCTCCATTCTTTGGTGACTTCATAGTATTGTGATACACCATGGAATATGTATGGACTCTGCTGTGAAGCTCAAAGTGTGTAACACATGGTGGGCATTTTATGGAAGGGGGAAAGTGAGAGAGAGAGAACAAAGGAAAGAAGTAAATATTGTAGCTATGGAGTCAATAGCTGCTAAAAAAGAAAACTGACTTTTAGAAGTAACTTTTATATAAGACTGTAAGATTTCTCTTTAATTCTGTGCCCGTGTTTATTTTCCCCTTGTCTTTTCCTCATTGTTGCTTATAATAAACATTCAAAGGAAACCCTAAAATGTCCTGTGCACCTTTATAGGTAGGATATGTGGGGAAAAGCAGTGAAATTATTTCTTATATCATGCTTCAGGGAAAAGACCCTGGTCAGAAAGAATGCATATATGTTTAAGAGATGAGCAGAAAATGGAATTCTTAGAGGTGGTGGACCAAAAAAAAAAAAAAAGGCATGGCAAGGAACTAGCTTGGGATCAAAAAGTGTCCCAGGAGTGCCTACAATGGCAAAAAGTCCTATATACTCGCATGTGGTTGAATCTCAGTGGAATATCTACATTTATCATATACTATTTTAGTAAAGACAAAGGATTTTTTATTCCACATGGATCTTATTAAGAGATGGAGGCACATAAGGAGAAGGTTATAAGATGTCAGTACATTTGGCTAAATATGTTTATTTACTTCCTCAAACAGTGCTTCTAAAGTATGCCCTTTGGACCACCTGTACCCTAGTCACGTAGGTGCCTGTCACACACAGATTCTTGGGTTCTTCCCAGATCCACTGAAGCAAAGTCTCTAAGATAGGACTTGTACACAGAAAACTACAAAAATTGGCAAGACACATCGAATAAGACAAATTAATGGACGAGCATTCCATGTTCATGGACTGGAAGACTAAACATTGTTACAAATCTTGATGCTACTCAAAATGATTTGCAGATTCAATGCATTCCCAAGCAATATTTTAACAGCCTACTTTGCAGAAATGAAACAGCCAATTATCAAATTTATTTGGAAGGGTAAGGGACTCTCATAGCCAAAAACATCTTGAAAAAGCATGAAGTTGGAGGACTCACGCTTCCTGACTTTAAAGTATACTTCAAAGCTATATGGTCAAAACAGTATGGTACAGGCACAAGGGTAGATACAGCAACTAATGGAATAAAATTGAGATTTCAGAAAAAGATTCTCATGTATATGTCCAACTGATTTTTGACAAGGCTGCCAAGTCCACTCAACTGGGAAAGAATAGTTTCTTCAGCAAATGGTGCTGGGAGAGCTAGATGTCCATATGCAAAAGAATGAAAGAGGACCCCTATCTCACACCTTATGAAAAAATTAACTTAAAATGGATCAAAGACCTAAATATATCCCAGAAGTATAAAGCTCCTAGAAGAAAATGTAGGGA
The DNA here is from genome assembly GCF_023851605.1 of Tamandua tetradactyla. Taxonomy (NCBI): domain Eukaryota; kingdom Metazoa; phylum Chordata; class Mammalia; order Pilosa; family Myrmecophagidae; genus Tamandua; species Tamandua tetradactyla. The sequence continues at coordinate 8,514,138 of NC_135351.1, forward strand.
TCTTTAGAATCTTGTGTTAGGCAATGGTTTCTTAGACTTCACACCCAAAGCACAAGCAATGGAAGAAAACAAAGATAAATGGGGTGTCCTCAAATTTAAATTTTTGTGCATTAAAGGACTTTGTGATGAAAATAAAAAGAGAACCTACTCAATAGAAGAAAACGTTTGTAAACCACATATCCAATAATGTTTAATGTCCAGATTATATAAAAAAATCCTACAACTCCACAATAAGAAGACAAACAACCCAATTAAAAAAGGGCAAAAGACTTGAATAGATACTTCTCCAAAGAGGATATACAAATGGTTAAAAACACATGAAAAGACACTCAACATCACTAGAAATACAAATCAAAATCATAATGAGATGTCATTTCACACCTACTAGAATGGCTACTGTTAAAGAAAAGAAAGCAGAACATTGCAAATGTTGGAGAAGATGTGGAGAAATAGGAACATTCATTCATTGCTGGTGGGAATGTCAAATGGTGCAGCTGCTGTGGAAGACAGTTTGGTAGTTCCTCAGGAAGCTAAGTATTGTGTTACTATATCAACTGGAAATCCTGCTAGTAGGTATATACCCATAAGAATGGAAAGCAGGGACTTGCACAGATATTTTCACACTGATGTTCATAGCAGCATTATTCATAATTGTCAAAAGATGGATGCTACCTAAGTGTCCATCAACTAATGAATGGTTAAACAAAATGTGGTATATACATGTGATGGAATATTATTCAGTTGTAAAAAGAAATGAAGTCCTGATGCATGTACAACATGGATGAACCTTGAGGACATTATGTTGAGAGAAATAAGCCAGACACAAAGGGGCAAGCACTATAATCTGTTGACATGAACTCATTATAATAAGCAAACTCATAGAGTCAAAATCTAGAATAAAGCTTACCAGGGAAAAGTCTGAGGGTAGAGAATGGGGCGCTGAGGCTTAATTTGTGTAGAATTTGTATTTAGGTTGATTGCAAAGGTTTGGAAATGAATGGTGGTGATGGTAGCACATTATGGTGAGTGCAATTAACAGTGCTGTATAAGGTATGTGAATGTGGTTGATAAGAGAAGTTTTAGGACAGAGGGTGGAGTGAGAACGGGTCTTGAGGCTAGAACTTGGGGCTTGCTGGAGTGGGGAGAGACTGAAATCTTTAAACCTCTGTCTCTGGGAGTCGTTGCTGGCCCACAGGTGGCTGCAGTGGAGGTTATGGGGCCAGCCCTGATGGGGGAGCCTGGATTGGCTGGATCTTGTGTGCTATCCCCCTTGCCGTGGGACACTGCTTCTTTTATTCTCACCAGCGGACCAGCCCTGGTTGCCAGCAACAACTGCCCGGGGAGGGAACCTAGAGAGACATGGAGCGGGGCAGGAGGGCACCGGAGGAGACGACGCCCACCCCACACAGGTTTACCAAGCAGTCTGGTGGGCACCTCCGAGCTCCCTGGCCTGCCTTTGGGGCCTATCTCTCCTGTGCCTCCCGTCCTAGGCTCAGAAGTCAGGGTGGGCACCTCCGAATCTGGCAGGGGCAGGGACATTGCCCAGGCACAGGTGGGGCTTTCCAGGAAGTGGAGCTGCAGGAGGCTGGGAGAGAGTTGGGTCTCCAAATCTGAGCACCAAGCACATGGTGTGTACGTGTGTGTGCGTACGTGTGTGTGCGTGCGTGTGTGTGTGTGTGTGTGCGCGCACGTGATCCAAATGGGGACTCTGTGGTCAGGAATCTGGGGCAACCCACCCACTTTTCATTGCTCTTTTATAAAATGCCCTACACTTCTCAAGCTGGGGGGTCTCTACCTATCAGAGGCTCCCAGAGTCCTGGACTAAACAGGCCCTAACTCCCTGGGAGTGTCCATTCTACTGGAGGATTTTGGGGGAGAATAATTAGGTGATTTCACTATTCATTCATTTAAAGCCTTACTTTAATATTTTGGAGAAGAGGTGGCTTTTGGAAAGGCAGGGATCCTAAATCACAGAATCAGAGTAACCACAAATTACAACTCTTAACACGTGATTGTTATACAGCCAGACCCAACACCTATTTTATTTCATTTTGTTGTTTTTCTTATTTCCCCATAGCCAATTCCATTGACTTCCCACCCCTCACTGTGTATTTTTAATTTACCTTCCATCCCTTTCCTTACTCATAAAGTATTGGTTGGTGTGCTTTACAGTCACATACATTTATTAAATATGATGCTAATCATCTGCTGTATTTATTTTATATAATAATGTGATATTAATAAAAATTGTACCGATTAGTTCAAAATGCACACAATTAAGAATGTGTGTTTTCACTCACTACAGAGCCTGCATTATTTGCTGAGATGACTCAAATAAGCTAATTAGTCACATTTCCTCTTATTCTCTGATGTGTACTGTCCTCCAGACATCACAGTTATCAACAAAGATACACTTGCAGAGTCAATTTTAATAATTCCCTTGAATATGAATAGTTAGAAAACAAAGAACAGTGAACAAGACAAGGAGAATCGAAAGCTGCACTTTGCTTGTCCTCAGTATAAGCTAGAGAGGAATCCCTTTACCTAAGGTTTGTATTCTGGTGGTGATAGTCACTTAAAAGAAAGTTAAATTAACTAGTTCAACTTGATAATTAACTAGTTCATCGAGTTGAATTTGATCCAGTAGAGGGCACTATATCTCTGTTCTTATGTATATATTTATCTGTACATTATATGCTATTAAATATGTCCTATATTGGAACAATACGTACTATTATAAGAGAGAGTATGTATGTATATTTAACATTCCTTTAAAAGTTTACCTTTTCTCCTCCCCCCAAAATAAGAGATTGCTTATATCTGAAAACAACACCCGTGATGAAGCATTCAAATGTAAAGCAAATACATATCGTTGTCTATTTAACCCATCCATATTAAGACTAGTGTGGAATGAGATAAGTAGGGATTTTTCTTGGCATTGATTTTAGCAATATCGTTCTTCATGATTCTGGCTTTTAAGGGAATGGATTCCTGCATTCTTTCTCTCCAAGCCATATATTAAATTCCTGAAAAGTACTTTGAGAGCTAAATTGCCAGAATAAAGAATTCTTATTTTGAGTTGTTTTCCCAGGTGTTGGACCTCAAAACCTGGAAGTTAGAGCCGACCTAGGAAGGTCAGTTTGCAGCACAAGGACCGGAGGATCTTGGCGAAAGGAGGCTGCAGCTCTCGCCCTCCCCAGTTGCCTGTCTGTGCTCAGTGCAGTGGACCTGGCTAGCACCCGCCCTACTTTTTAAGTTTCTTGACGCATACAGTTTATTTCTGTTGCACCCCCTTTCCTGGGGAAGCATCTTCCAGCCCTGTCGCGGTGGGAAGAACACTTCCAGCCCTGGCTCCCGTTCACGGTCCGGGTGATTCTTGTTCGCTGCTCCTTGTTTTCCAGTTGTTCACGTTCAAATGCATCGGCCGAAGAGGAAGCTGAGATAACCAGAGTATTAAACACAGCAAAGCAGTTCCTTAGAGGTGAGAACGTTGTCTTTTCAGCGTAAAATGGAGCATCAAGACTTTGCAACGCAGTGATAATTTAGCTGCAGTGACTACCAAAGGGAAACATCCTTTATCTCCAATTAGCCCGTAACAGGCATTCATAGCCTCACGTCAAGCACTGGGACTTCTGGAGGATGACTTAATTATTGAAGTCCTGAATGTCAGCCCAACTGAAAAGGGAAGGCATTTTCTCTGTCTGAAAAGGGAGCCTGCTTTTTGATTGCTCTAGAAGAGCTTATTAATTCCTGTTAGAGAATCTACTGCTGTAAAAAAAGTGCTTTAAACCATGTCACTTTCAGAAAAGATAACAAGATAAAGGAAAATATGTACTTGGATTCTCCGGTCTCCATATTTATGCAGCTTGCGGGGCGGGGTGGGGATAGGGGGCTGAGATTTCCTGCCGAGATTCTAGAAATTCCAGAAAGCCTGAAAAAAAGGATCATTTTCATAATTCAGAAAACTGCTCAACTTAAAAAAAAAAAAAAGCTATTTCCCTTCATTTCTTCTTACATTACCAGGAATAAAGCCTCAATTGACTAGTAACGTAAACAGCTAATACCATTAATATCCATTTAAATGCAGAGGCTCTGGGCAAATAGTTATTAAATGAATGAATTCTGGTAGCACAGCATTAAAGAAATCAATTGTTTGCCAAATCTATGCCTTGGTTCTGGCTTTCTTTTGCTTTGAATGTCCTTTCCCCTCTTCTGGGACAAGTTAAATCCTATTTATCTTTCTGCACTGCATATACAATGGGTTTTTCTAAAAATGACAATCCAGTGTTGGCAAGGATGTGGTGAAAAGGGTATTCCATCCAATACTGGAGGAAATGCACCTAGTCTTACATTTCCGAAAAACAGGCAGGATGGCCCAGGAATTACCCTTCAGTAAATTTATCCTAGCCTGAAACTCGGGCAGTGATTATTTATTTATTTATTTTTATGTTATTTATGCAATGGGTCTTAACTGTGTCAGATCTAGACTAGGAAATAAACGGAACTTGAACTAGTAAGCTGTCCTGGTGTCTGTTTTTATCCAATTAAATGGAACCCAAAGAACTTCCTGAGACGGCAGTGGGAGTGGAATTAAAACTATTATGTACAATTTCACACATACATAAAAGTTGGGGTAACATATGAACCTTCATATATCTATCACCAAGATTTAACAAATATCAAGATTTTGCAACATTTGCTTCTATCCTTTCATTTTTTTTGCTGAACTATTTTAGAGCAAATCTAGTAATCACGCCATTTTGCCCCTACATACTTCAATAGGCACCTCTAAAAAAATTAACACCTTCTTATATTCACAATGCCATTATTACACTTAACAAAATAATATTCTTTTGCTTTTATTTACTACCCAGTTCTTACTCCCAAATTTAATCTTATGGGGGAGTAAGGATTCAAACAAGGTCCATCCACTACATTTTGTTAGAGGATGGATGTTTTAATGGTATTTTCAGTTGGGATTTAGACATGCACAGGCTTTTCAGGTAGATAAAGTGAGAGGAAAGCAATGGAAATCAGTTTGGAGGGAAGGCAGGTGAAGTCAGAGAGCTGAGCGAGAACTTGGTGGTGGTGTGTGTGCCATGGGGATGGGAGAGTCTGCGTTTATGAAGGACAAACCTTGCCTACTCTATAACTCTGAGAGATATAAACAAACCTGCCATGGGCACTCCTTTCTCCTTCCTATTCTGTTCTCCAATTAAGCACAGAAGGAGAAAATGTTTTCCTGCTTATTTAACAAAAAACTAGGGAATTCTGGTACCCATAAGACAGAGATTGTTAGCAGTGGGAGCATGGCAAGGAGTTGTGTGGGGCCCATGAAATCTGGCAGCATAGCGAAGTTCAGAGCAGGCAAAACCAAAAGGAGCTGAGTCTGGTGGATTTGACAAAGCAGTTTTGGGCAGGAGAGACACAAGAAAGCAAGATGTAAGATCTTTTTATAGATCACCTGTGGACCTTTCCATGGAAGAGGATGGGATTAATGAGGGTGTGGAGCAAGTATGAACAGAAAGAGTTAAAAATTATCATTGTCTTCATGATCACTAATAGCGACAAACATTTATTTAAATGTTAAGTTGCAATATAAAAAGCAATCAAGAATGATCTTTGTCTTGTGTGATTTAAAGTCTGGGTGGGGAGACAAGACTAATGTATAAGAAGAAAAACAACAATAGAATGAGTATACTTACAGACACATAGGGGTTCTGAGTAAGGGCTTAGGCTCCAGTGTTCTCCTTTAAGATAGGGATTTTAATATTAAGTTTCCAAGACAATCAGGAAGAAAGTATATTTTGGGGATAGCAAAAAGGCTTCTTAGGCATGTTACATCTTTACAAATCTTAGAATTTTTCTCCATTGTTAAATGGGCCAGCCAATATATGTAAAAGATTGAAAAACTATACATAATGTTGACATAGATCATACACACTCAAAGTTCTTACACACTGAACAACTTTTAACTAATTAAAATATGTTTCAATATATTTGATGTTTGATTAAAACATATTTTAATGTTTCAAATAAAGTTAATGAGATTCTGCTCATTAACTTTAAAGGAAACAAAAATCAAATCACAGTAAACCTTTCTGAAATATTCTAGTTGGTGGACTAAAGTCTGAGTAGTTGTAAATCACTTATAAAATCATACTTTGCTAGTTCTGGAGCAATCCATCCTACCTGATAGTACAAAATACTAGTCTTGCATAGTACATTAGGCAACAAGTTTTTATTTTAAAAATGGAGTGTCTCTTAGCAATATTAATATTTCCTTCGGTAAGGGTCTCTTGGTGGTAAATTCTCTGTTTTATTCATTTGAAAATGTCTTTATATCAGTATTATTCTTGAAAGAGAGTATCATTGGGTATTAGAACTTTAGATTGACACGTTGAATTTTCAGTTGGCTCATTGAGGATACTATTTCACTGTGTTATATTATCCATATTGGGGATTGAATCATGGCCCCCCAAAAACGTATGTTCAACTCCTAACTCCCAGTCCTTGAAGGTATAAACTCATTTGTAAAAGGATTCTTGAATGTGTTATTAGTTAAGGTAAAGCCAAACGTAATCTAATATGGATGATGTCTTTATAAGGAAGTTAGGCATAGAAGTAGAAACCAAAAGAAGAAACAAATAAGCATATCACCATGTGATGGAGGCAGAGAAGGAATAACCAAGAGAATGCCAAAGTCCTTGGGGAAGACATGGCCTGCTGATATCTTGATGTGCTTCTAGACTACAAAACTGTGAGACAATAAATTCCTATTATTTAAGCCAACCCTTTCTTTGGTGTTTGCCATAGCAGCTCTTGGCAAACTAAGACAATCCATTAGTCTGTCTTTCTTTTTTTTCTTTCTTTTTTATTTTAACGTGGGCAGGCACCCAGGGTCTCTGGCATGGCAGGCGAGAACTCTGCCACTGAGCCACCGTGGCCTGTGCCTGTCTTTCTTTTTAAGTGAACATTTTTCTCTGGTTGCTTCTTAGATCGTCTCTTTGTCTTTGGTGTTCTGTAGTTTCTCTACTATATACTAAAGGGTCCTTTTAAAAATTTATTTATCTTGTTTGAGATCTTTTTGTAATTCTAAATCCTACATTAGGAGTCTTTCAATAATTCTTGAAAATTCTCAGTCATAATCTCTGTGAATACATGTTTTCCAAGTAATATTAATCTTTTCTGGAGTTTCAATGAGATGTTAGGTAGACTTATCATTTTATTCTTCATGTCTTTTAATTTCTGTATTTTTCATTTCTTAGTTTCCCTGGATGGAGTACATTCTGGATAATTTCTTTACACCACTTTCGGTTCAACAATAAAATTTTCAGCTATGTCTTTACTTCTGTTTTAGTCATTGTATTAGTTAGGGTTCTCTAGAGAAACAGAATCAGCAGGAAACACTCGCAAATATAAAATATATAAAAGTGTCTCATGTAACCGTGGGAATGAAGAGTCCTAAATCCACAGGGCAGGCTGTGAAGTCAATGATTCTGGTGGAGGGTCTGGTCGAACTCCATAGAAGAGGCTCACCAACCGAAGCAGGAAGAGAGCCTGTCTCTTCTGAATCCTCCTTAGAAGGCTTCCAGTGATTAGGTTATAACCATCACTCATTGCAGATGACACACCCCTTGGCTGATTACAAATGGAATCAGCTGTGGATGCAGCCAGCGTGATCATGATCTAATTCTATGAAATATCCTCATCGCAACAGACAGGCCAGCACTTGCCCAACCAGACAAACCAGCACTTGACCAAGTTGACACATGAACCTGACCATGACAGTCCTCGTCAAGTTTTATATTCCAATTAGTTCTATTTCTTTCTATTTAAAGTCTTTTTGGTTATTTTTAAGATCTGATGTTTTCTGCTCATATTTTCAAGCCTCAAATCTATTTCCTGTATATTAAACAAACTAATTTTATATTCAGAGTCAAATTATTCCCATATCTAAAGTACTTGTGATTCTGAATTTGCTGTCTTTATTTTCCCTCCTGGTTCTCACTCATAGTGCTTATTATCCATGTGTGTTTTCTGATTAGTGACTCTGAGATATGAAATTATTTTCTTTGGAAGTCTTTTGAGCATGCATAAATGGAAGGTTTCAATTTCTTTCTGCTGGTTCCCTGTGGCGCGAATAATCCTACACCACAGTAAAGCAAATGATACATTTAAGACTTTTAGGTTTCACAAGTGTTGTGAACTTAGACCCAAATCTTTGTGAAAACGAGCTTGCTGCTACAAATTCTCAGGGGGATTTGTTTTGTCTTCTATCTGGTACAAGAGTCAAGAAGAGAAAGTTTTCAACTAAAGGCTTTTTTCTTATTTATCTTTATAGTGAGGCTCAAGGCCTTTGGGAGTCCAGTTTTATGTGTGGGTTTTATATTTGATTCTATTTTGAGTGAACACTGGGTTTTACTACCTGTTTCTTTACCTGTGCAGCTATCTCTGTGGAGGTAGAAGATCACTAGAGTTTGGGGGTCAACCCCTAGGCAAAGAGCAGCTTTCACATTGAATATTTTCCTTATAGATTCCTGATCCCCCCTTTTTTATGACTCAGAAATGAATTCGATGAGGTGTTTCTTACATTTTATAGAGTTTTTGTGTTTTTAACCTTTGTTTGTCCCTATTATAAACAATTTGGTGATTATCTATCAACATAAAAATGTGTATGTCCTTTGGACAACCAATTCAATTTCTAGAGACTTGTTTGGCAGAAATATTTATACTTGTGCAAAAATATATTCTTATCCTTTTGTTCACTGTATTAGTATTTATAATAGTGAAACACTAGCATTGTTCATAAATGATCACTCCATATTAGAGAATAATGTTGAGCTATCATTCAAAACAATGGGTAAAACTCTACCTGCTGACATAGGACAGTTTTCAAGATTTCTAGTTAAAGGGCAAAAAGCAAAGAAGAAAAAGCTGTTTAGCCCTTCAGCACACCTTTTTATTTTAAATTTTAGTTTTGGTGCCTCAAAACATTCTTAGCAGAAGTGATAAAAGCAAAATTATATGCAAAAAATAATAAAATATCATCATCATAATTTGCTCTTCTGAATGCTTTTCATCTCTAGATTTCAAAGAGCATATATTATCATAATATTGAAGCATTAATAGACTAAACATTTAATATGTGTGTAAAAGATAAGATTGTTTAAAAATTTCAAGATAGAATATTAACTCTACTAAGGGCTTTTTAAAGTAAAAATAATCGAATATTTTAGGATTTTTTGAGAGGTAGATGATGTCATCCAATTATAATATTTTCCCTTATATTATTCAGAGACAATTGTACTGCATTATTAACCAAATTAAATTAAAATTAAAAGACTTCAATTTTGCATAGCATCATGACTATCTTTTAAGTCATAGTATGGAACTATTTCTTGTGACAGACATTTTAAGATTATTTGTATATGTGCATGATGCCATTTTTTTACCCCTAGACTTAAATGACTTTTGAGTTAGACAAGTGACATTGTGGAAGGGGGCAAAAAAATCACTGTTCTCTAGGCAATTGTCACATAAGTAAAGCAAATCATTTCTTACTGTATAGAAAATTTGTTTCTATGCACTATGCACTATAAAATTCCCTATGCACTATGAACCGTGAAACATTTTAACTTATAAAGGAGAAAGAAATTGGAGAAGACTAATATAATTATCCCCCAAATAGGTGAAACTGAATATTTGTCTAGGTACTCAGAACTTTTGAAAACTATTGGGTTTCTACTATTATGAGAGAGAAACTATAGAATAGTTTGGGAATGAACATAAATTTGAACCACTTTATACGTCAATAAAACACATACTTTAACAATCTCCTTTTTCAGTGTGTCATGTGACACACTATTAGCCTGCAAAGAATAGAATCTTGTTGAAAGCCAATTTTACTGTGTTTTCCAAAGTTATTAATCTATGCCAGTTTCAATTACTTTGTGAGTCATTTTGCCAGCTTTTATTTTTTGTATAAAATAGTCAACTTTGTTGTGATTTAAATTTTTTAAACATTCAATTGTATTATAAATATATTATACAAATAAATTATAAATTTTTATCAGTTTTATATTTACTCTTTCAAAATTTTATGTGTTTGTGATTTTAAACCATATGACAACATTTTTATTTAAATATAATTTAGGGTTAAGGCATAAATATGGAAAGACAGAAACCCAAGTATTAACAGCTGGTATCCCTGAGTTGTTGCATTATTAATTATTTCTTCGTTATTAGTGTTTCAATAAATTGTGAATGCATTAATTCTATGAAAAAATTTTAATTTTGAAATATTTTCAAAATTATAGGACAGTTGCAAGAAAAACAGAAAACCTGTACTGAAAACTCCAATGTACTCCACCCCTGGATACTCAAATCCACCAACTTTGAACATTTTGCCACATTTGTCATTATCTATCTATCTATCTATCTATCTATCTATCTATCTATCTATCTATCTGTCTATCTAGCCATCTATCTAATTTATCTATCTAATTTGCCATTGAATCATCTAGTCATGTTACTATGTAGCTATCTCCGTTGACCTATTTTTTTTTTTTTTTTTTTTGCATGGGCAGGCAATGGGAATTGAACCCAGGTCTCTGGCATGGCAGGCAAGAACTCTGCCACTGCACCACCATTGTCAGCCCAACCTATCTATTTTATAAACATTTGAGAGGTTACATACATCAGGCTCCTTGAACACTTAATACATCCATGTATATTTGCTAAAGATGAGGATATTCACTTGTATAACCCTCAAGAACAGTTATCAAGTTCAAGACATTTAATGTTGATATAAATCTTACAGTCTACATTCCATTTTTTCATATGTCCCAATATCTTTTTGGGCATTTTCCCTTTTCTATTAGACCCAGATCAGGATCATGTATTATATTTAATTATCATTGCCTCTTTAGTCTTGCTCTCTCTTTCTAATTGTGGAAACATAAATATTTCCCATTTTAGCCACTCTCAAGCATATAATTCATTGGGATTAACTATATTCACAATGTTATGGTACCCTCACCACTATCCATTATCAGAATTTTCTCATCACCCCAAACAGAAACTCTGCATCCATTATGCATTAATTCCCCTTCCCCCTTCCTCTGTCTCTGTGAATTTGCACATCCTAGTTATTTCATATAAGTGGAATCACACAGTATTTGTCCCTTTGTGTCTGACTTACTTAATGCAACCAAATGTCTTCAAGGTTCATCTATATTGTAGCATGTATCAAAACGGAATAATAGTCCATTGTATGTTTATACCATATTTTGTTTATTCACTCATCTGTTGATGGACATTTGAATTGCTTCTACCTTTTGGTTATTGTGAATAATGCTGTATGACAACTGGTGTGCAAATATCTATCTGAGTTCCTGGCTTCAGTTCTTTTGGGCATATAAGTAGAAGTGGATTGGTGGGTCATATGGTAGTTCCATGCTTAACTTTTTGGTGAACCACCAAATTGTTTTCCATAATGGCCGCACCATTTTACATTCCCACTTCTAATAATGCACAAGGGTGCCTATTTCTCCACATCTTCACCAGCACTTGTTAGCTTCTGTTTTAATTTTTTTATTAATAGCTATTCTAATGAATGTGAAGTGGTATCTCTTTGTGGTTTTGATATGCATTTCCCTTATGGCTAATGATGTTGAGCATATTTTGATGTACTAATAGGCCATTTAATATCTTATTTGGAGAAATGCCTGTTGATTTAATTTTTAAATTAAGGATACCATAGTTTTAAAAACATAAATAATAAATCTTAGCTATAAAACTTTGTTTTCCAGTGGTACTTTAGTTGCATATTTTCCTCTCTCTTATTAAAAGGCATCATAATGGGGAAATGACACCACAGTAACTGCTGTGGAAGTTTAAATTAGCACAAATTTCTAAGGCTAACTGGGCATAAATTAAAATGTAATGTTTGCATATTCCTTGCAAAGGATTGTACCTAGGGTGTTAGTCTAATGAAATAATAGAACACATGCACAAAAACATATTTGGAAAAAATATATGCCTATCCATGGATGTTTGGAGCAATACTCCAAATCAATGTTGAAACAAAACACATTCTCAGATGAGAAGATGATATTACAATGGTCTTAATTTTCCCCAAACATTTCATGAACTCAATGCAATCCCAATAAAAATCCCACTCACCAGCAACAAAATTATCATAAAATTTTTCGTGAAACTTGCTAAGCTTATCCTGAAGTTCATATAAAACAGTAAAGGCTTAAGACTAGTCAAGCAAATTTTGAAAAGTTGTAGCAGCAATAGCAGCAGCAACCAAAGCAGCAGCAGTAGTGAGAGTGGAAGCAGCAGCAGAGGAGGGTAAGAGAGGAGCAGGAGATATAAGAGATAAAAATACATTCTGTAGCTATAAAAATTCATATATATGGCAATGTAAGGGACGGTCATAGGCATAGATAAATGATGTGGCAGAATAATGAGTCTAGAAGTTGACCCACAAATATGTAAGAACAAAATAAATGGTGAAGATGTTATTACAAATTATTGGGTAAAAGACAAATTATTCAATAAATGGTGCAGTTGCAGTCAACTACTTATACAGAATAAGAACATATTAATATCTACCTTTTACTATACACAAAACCAAATTCCTTGAGGGTCAAAGACCCATTGTGACAAATAAGATTGGCAACATTTTAGAAGTAAACCCAAGAAAATATCTTTATGATCTCAGTGTAAGAAAGCATTTCTGAATAAAACCCAAAGGGCAGACATATTATGGAAAAAATTATTTGAGTACACTGATTTAAAACTTCTGTTTATCAAAAGGCATAATAAAGTGAGAAGATAAATCATAGACTGGGAGTAGATATTTGCCACCCTGGTAACAAAAGAATGACATCTAGAATACATAAAGAACCATAAACCAAGAGAAAAAAAAACAAAATAACCCAAGAAGATGGTCAAAGTGTATTAACCAATAATTATTAGAGAACACCATTGATCAATTGATAAACAAACAAATATACAGATGTTCAAATTTACTAGTGACCAGAAGTGCAAATTAAAACTATAAGTTCCCACATCTATGACCAAGTAATTCAATAAGGGTGCCAAGTCTATGCAAAGGGGAAAGAATAGCATCATCAAGAAATGGTGCTGGGAAAAAGTGAAATTGAATGCCTATCTCACACTATATAAAAAAACAAACTCAAAATGGATCAAAGACCTACATATAAAAGCTAAAACTGTAAAATTTGTAGAGGAAAACAGGAGAAAATCTTCAGAAGCTGTATTAGCCAATGGATTTTTAGATATGGCAACAAATACATGAGTAACAAAAGATAAATAGATGAATTGGACTTCATCAAAATCAAAACTTTTGTGCATCAAAGGACATTATAAAGAAAATGAAAAGAACCTACAGAATGGGAGAAAATATGTGGAAACAATATATCTGATAAAGATTTAATATTCAGAATATGTTTAAACATTTCTATGACTCGACAACAGAAAGACAGACAATCCAATTAAAAACAGGGAAAAATCTTGAATAGACATTTCTCCAAAGAAGATATACAAAAGACCAATAGACACATGAAAAGATGCTCAACATCATTAGTCATTAGAGAAATGCAAAACAAAATCACAATGAGACAGATATTTTTTCATACCCACTAGAATGATTATTATTAAAAAGATGGAAAATAAGTGTTGGTGAAGATGTGGAGATTTAGGAACATTGGTATATTGCTGGAGGGAATGTAAAATAGTGCAGCTGCTTTGGAAAACGGTTTGGTGGTTCCTCAAAAAGTTACATGTTGAACTACCATATTACCCAGCAATTCCAGTCTTCGATATATACCTCAAAGAATTGCAAGAAGCAACTCAAACACTAATGTTCATAATGGCATTATCCACAATAGCCAGAAGGTGGAAGCAACTCAAGTATCCACCAACAGATGAATAGATTTAAAAAATGAGGTAAATCTATACAATAGAATATTGCTCACCTATAAAAAAGAACAATGCTCTGATACATGCTGCAATACAGATGTATTGAAAACATCATGGTAAGTGAAACAAGCTAGACACAAAAGGACAGATATTGCAAATGAAATATCTTATGTGAAATATATAGAATAAGCAATAGTACAGATTCAAAAAGCAAAATAGAAAATACCAGGGGGTTAGCAGAAGGTGAATTGAAATTTATGGCTTACAAGGCAAAGAGTTTGCCCATCTTAAAACTGTGTTGTTTGTCCTTTTGTCGTTGAATCGTAGGAGTTCTTTAAATATTCTGGATATTAAATGTTTATCAGGCATATTGTTTCCAAATATTTTGTACCATTCTATAGGTTGCCTTCACTTTCTTTTTAATGTTCTTTGATGCACAAATTTTTAATTTTGATGATGTCCAATTTCTCTATTTTTTTTCTTCCCTCATTTCTAAAAATCTGTTGCCCTAATACATGGTACTGAAGATATTCCTCTATGTTTTCTTCTAAGAGTTTTACAATTTAGCCCTTATATATAGATTATTGATCCATTTTGTGTTGATTTTTGTTCTCATGTTACCAATGAGCAAATAGAGGTGCAGAGTGGTTAACTAAGCCTCAAGAGATAAGCAGCTTGGCCAAGGCTAAAAAGTGGCAGAACTGAGGTTTGAACCCTTCCACACTGGCACATGAGTTCATGCTCGTAATCATTATACATCGCTAAACACCACTGCTTCAGCAGAGCCACATTGTTCTGCCCAATGAGCAAGAGAGCAAAGACTCTAAGAAGAGTATAAAGGCCTGCTAGAGTCAGTGCTGGGTCATATGGGGAGGAAACTCTGATGACTCCACGGTCAAGAAAGGACTTCAGGAAATGGAATGTCTAATACAGATTTCAAACATTTCTGCTTAAGTCATCTGCAATGTCAACTCCTGTTTTACAGCTCCTGTGATATCTTCAAAGTCTGAATTGCTCATGAGCAATCTGAAATATTTGGGTTCATTTGGGAAAACCCAAAGAGAGGCTAAACTTTCTATCTAGATTAATGCGGTGCAAAAATAGACACTGCATGTGTGGAAGGAAGAACCCAAAAATAAAGGACCAGTTTGCTTCTGAGTTACACTCCCACTAAAATATTTGAAACTTACTCTATCAGACTACAAAGCCATACGTTTTTGAGCAGGGGCTAACATCAAGAAAATCAAATCATGTTTTGGGCATTTCAAGAGATGAGTGCTTAAAATGGAGGGTGGAAAAATAGAAGGCAGAGTGATCAGTTATAATATTGTTTGCTATAATGGTATAACATTAGAGAAAATTGGATTAAATTAGAAGAATAAGATTGTGGCCACATAAATAAAGAAGAATGGATCGATGAGACAGGTATGATTATAGAAAAATCAAGAGCATCTGATGACTGAATTGAAGCTTGGGGATAGAGAATGGGGGAAGTTGAAGGTAGCTCTGAAGTTACAATCTGGGTGGCTAGGAGAGTGATGTGATTGGAAGAAAATGGGAAGTTACAATAAATAACAGGGCTCAGGGGGAAAAACTGTATTCAATTTTAGACTAGCTGAATTCCAAGTGATAAGAAATGATAACAGTTGGGATTCTTAGTAAGAAGCAATCAAAACCAACTCTTACTTAAGCAGCCAAAGAACTTTTTAAAGGGAGTCTGGGTAGTGCATAGGATCTATAGAAAGTCTACAGAAACAGGATTAGAACTCCTGACCCTGAAACAATGTCACAAATCATGAGGTTACCCCCAACTGCCTCTCAACCTTAGACACGACAGTGACTATTGCAGACCTCCTGGCATGGAGCTCTGCTTCCCATAGTATCATGGGTTTGCTGCAGTCATCCCTGCTGCCAGACTTTTCAATGCTGGCTTCCGTATATCATGAAATCCTGATGCAAAGCACAGGGCAGGTGTACCTGAGCAGTGCTCCCTCATGGTCATGCTTAGATGCAAGGGTAGTGGGAAAGTGAGCATCTTAGCTTCCTAGGGCTGCTGTAATAAAGTACAACAACCAAGCGGATGACTTAAAACAGCAGAATCTATAGCACCATAGTTCTGGAGGCTTGAAGTCTAGAATCAAGATGTCAGCAGGATTTCATTCTCTCCGAAACCTGTAAGGGAGAATTCTTCCTTGCCTTTTCTGGCTTCTGGTGTTTTCCAGTATGCCTTGGAGTTTCTTGGCTTGGTGATGTATAACACCAATCTTTGCCTCTTCCTCTTCCATCTTCACATGGCTGCTTCCTGGTGTGTCTCTTCACCCCTTTATTTAATTAAGGGCACCAGTTCTATTGGATTAGGGCCAGCCTACTCCATTATGACTTTGTCTTAACTATTTCCATCTTTAATGATCCTATTTCCAAACAAAGTCACATTCTGAGGTTGTGGGGGTCAGGACTTCAATGTGTCTTTTGGCAGAACACAATTCAATCTGTAACAGTGAGTATCTGGCCATTTCAGTTGTTATGGTGGGATGTAGCCTCTGTCTCTCACCAAAGCTCATCATATCTTTGAAGTCTCCCCAAATAGGAAAGGAGTTCCAGGCAAGGCAGACAAAATTATATTTAAGTACAAGTATGTATCAAGGGTTTACAAAGTTTTAGCTTGCATTCAGATGAGAGGTTGGGGTTAGTGGTAGAGCTCTGGAAGTAGACATTCCCCAAAGGAGGGATTCTAGGGGAGAGAAGATAGCTAAGAACTGGAATTGGAAGAAAATGGTATGTGGATGGTTGGGAAAAACAAAGAAAGAGCATCAGACAAGTTAGTCAAAGGAGAAAAAGAGAACTTCAGTGGTATGGAGTGGGGTGAGCAAGTGCAAAACATGGAGGCAGGTCAAGAAAAATAAACACCAGGAAAATGTCCAATTAAGGGGTCACGTTCTGCCATTCCAGGCATTCAAAGCATGTTACAGGGAAGTAGTGAGTGGTTGGTGAAGGAGGGAAGGCAGGAGGTATGGCCAACTCATTCATAAACATAATAGAGAATGTACATTATGTGATTGGAAGAAATTTTATTTGTGCTGTGTAATTATTCACATGCTCCATTACAACTCCTTAAGGAGGGTACAGCTTGAGTGCTGTTTGGCAATTAGCTTTATGCATTTTCTTGAATATTTAATGTCTTTTCGCGAGGGTCTAGACCTTGAGGGGCAAGCTTTATCAATATTTGAAATCTCTAGTTAAGTATAAGAGTTCTGCAGAAATATAGGTTTCTGTGGCTCTCTAATGATAGTTGGCCACAGCACTGTATTAGTTTGCCAGGGATGCTATAACAAATAGCATAGTTGTGCTGGCTGTAACACAAGAAATTTATTATCTTGTGTTATTGGAGGCTAGAAGTGGTCCACGATCAAGGTCTTGACTGGCCATACTTTCTCCTGGTGCATTACCTGCTACTGGCTTGAGGCAATCCTTGGGGTTCCTTGGCTTGTCTCTCTGCTTCCCATCACATGGCAATGTCCTTGATGTCTTCCTGTAGCCTTCTCTGACTTCTGGCTTCTATGTCTTCTGGCTTCTCTGACTGTGTCTGTCTGTTTATAAGACCTCCAGCCATTTGAATTCAGACCTACCCTGATACAATTTGGCTACTCCTTAACTAATGATAACATCTTCAAAATGTCCTATTTACAAATTGGCTCACACCTACAGGTATGAGGACTAAGATGAGTATCAAATCTTCTGTAGGGGATAT
Organism: Tamandua tetradactyla; assembly: GCF_023851605.1. NCBI lineage: Eukaryota > Metazoa > Chordata > Mammalia > Pilosa > Myrmecophagidae > Tamandua > Tamandua tetradactyla. The sequence goes on from NC_135351.1 coordinate 8,531,842, forward strand.
GATTCAATCCCCAATCAGGGCACCATGGAGTTCAGTTTATAGAAGAGACACCTGCAGTGAAGATAGGGCCACACAGCAAGGTCAGCAGAGACTAGTTCTTTTGAATTTTGGTTGAGATGTACGAGGTGATTAGCTGTGTTCTCTGGGATGGGACAGCAAGGAGGAGCCATTTTAAGAACAGATTTCAAATTTCAGGGTTTCCCTGTTCTGCATGAGTTCCTGATCTAGCAGGGTCTGAGGGTCTGATGTGGTCAAACTGTGTCAGAGTGCCCACAGGCTTTGCCTGGTTGGTTCACAGTTGGAATCCAACTCACTGCTGACACATTTCTCCACTCTCTGCAGTAAAATTTCAGATTGTAGCAGCAGCAAAACATAGTCTGCAGGGATTCTGCTTTGGCTTTTAATGGTGAGAATAGACCTCCCAAAGTGATGATTTGGCAGCTGAAGTCTGTTGAGAAAAGAATTTCAAACAAGACGTTGGATAAATTCTAGGGATTGAGAAGTATTAAGAGGGAAGTCAGGTGGTCAGAGAAGTAATATCAGAGAAGTTGAGGGAGGTAGGGATGGGATAAGGAGGTTGCATACAAGCAGTGACCTGTCTGCTGGACTGAGCTATCCTGCTACATTTTTTGAAGTTTTGGAGGGTGAGCCTTTCCTGATGAATTTGAACAAATCCTGTATTGTTATTAATAGCAACTAATCAGAGACATCTAATCCCCCATCTCCTACCCCTACCCCGGTTAAAGAGATCTTTCTTTTACGATTATACATATCTCTGTGTTTCATATAGAAATTATTGGTGTCCATTATAGCCATGATATATTAGGGAGCAATTTATAAATAGAAAAATGTCATGTCAGCGGTGGTTTTTTTCATTGGTTTCTCACTAATGTAACAGGATATTTAGTGGAAAACTCTGGTTCTGAGATCCCACAGGCCTAAAGAAAAGCAATAGATGCCAACCAACCCCTTGTTTCAAAGTGAGGTCTGTGCATCTGTCCAAGGGTTTTGTCACTGTTCACCCATGACCACCTCCAGGTTACATAACTGAAGGCAGAGAATTTAGGAAAAGAGGTTAGAAATTAGAAAGAGGGTTCTTTGGAGAGCTGTTGTAGGGTTGTGATAACTCCTCTCTGTCAAGTTAAGTGAGAGAGGCTTCAAAGACAGCCATTGGAGAAGTTGATCTTTGTCTCCTGGACACTGTAGGATCCAGAAATGATGTCTCTTCCTACCTGTAGAATATTAAAGATGAAAGGCTGGACTGGATGGCACCTGCATGGCTGCAGAATGGGAGAGGAGAATAGTGTGGATGTGAACTTCCATGGAGGATGGGCAAAAGGTTTTCCTGGACACTGATAGCATATGGTGAGGGTAGTTTTGGGATTCCAGCCAGTAATTTTGCCTGAGAGGTGAGATAGTCCCCAAAGAGATGTCATTATCAGATACTAGGGCAGAGTTAAAATTCACAAGTTAAGGCATTGCCCATATAAAGGAATTGCAATGGATGGATTCCAGTGAGGATCCCTGATTATATCTATTCCAGACAGGTAAAACCCTTCAGATTTCCCTACCCTGGAAGAACCAGAGACAGTTGGGTGATTGGGGAAAGAAGAGAAGGAAGACCTTGTCTGTCAACAACCTTCCTGTTTGAAGCATGACAAAGCAAGAAGGAAGGAGAGAATAAGGGTTTGGTGTTTTGTGATTTTGACACTGAACTAGATGCTTGAATTTGCTGAAATGAGACTGTTCCTATAACTAAAATTGACCAAAAACTATTTGTTATCTGAGAGGGCCTGAAGAAATGACGACTTCTGTTGGAAATTACATCCAGGGGCCAGAACGTCTGGGGCTACTGATTGAGTTTGAACTGACAGTGGGAGGGCAGAATGACAGTTCTCTGACTGAACCTTGTAAGTGCAACTAGTTCAAAGAAATTGTTACAAACGACTCCTTGAGGGCAGGTAATATGTCAGACTTACCTTTTTATTCTTGTTAGTGCAAAGAATGCATAGCTCTTGAATGGTAGATTTCCTTAGTTTTGAAAAGTACTGAACTAAAGGAACTAGATAAGGCAGAGCAATCAGTAATGACTGATCATTCATTCATTCATTCATTTGTTCACTAATTAATCCAACAAATACTAAGGCCCATTGATGGGCACTGTGCAGTTGCTGGCTGGGCCTGGGTTACTCAGCTATTGATCCTGCCTTGTAAAGTGGCAGCATTTTCACCAGGCAGATAGAATGAATAAGCTCAGAGAACCATCCTCTTCTCTCCCACTCAAATCAATTTCACCTGATGGTTTTGGTTTCCTTGTTTGCCCTAGTTCTGGTTGGAATGGAAGGCCTGCTTCATATTTAATAGAGGCTTTTGTTCTCCCTTCACACAATGTATTGATTCTTATAATTGGCCCTTTTTGCTTTTCCCCAAACTACATTACCCACATTAACAGCTAGCTTAAAATGCCATTATGAAACCATGCAGTTCTTAGTGGAGGAGGAAAAAAGGAAATGAATTGCACAGAGTTCTTTCTCTTCCAGTAAGGCATTCCATGGATGGGGAAGTCTGGTGGGGTTTTTATTTCCGTCCCTCATTGGCTAACAATTCCCTAGAGCCGTCTAGCCTGCGGGCCAACTGCTTATTCAGCTTTGCCCTGCCGATATGGAATGTCAGAATGTGACTGGGGAAGGACGATTACTATTTTCTCATTTCACTTTTCTAATAAGACCTAACCCCTGTGTATCTGTGCTTTGATGTTACTGTACTGTCCTAGCCCTTGGCCTATTCCATTGGGAAGTCAAGTGGGAGATTAAGCCCAGTAGAAAACCCCAGGTTACAAATCAGATGTCATTTTACTGGTTTTCTCTCTAGTTTCCATGGACTTACTTATTTAGGCAAAGTTATATTTGACTGTTCTGATGTTCCTGAGTTTGTTATATTTTACAGTGCTTATAGGCAAGTGGAGTGAGGAGAGGAGAAAGCAGCCAAGGCAAGAGAAATTCTACAGAAAAACTGTGCCTCCCAAATCAGGTCTGGATGGCAGAATGCTTGGTTTTCTGCCTCTTAGACAGCATTATGCATGGTCACAGTCTTTGCGTGCTGTTTGAGTTAATTCAGTTAATCCTGATTTACCAAGGGCCTACAATGGGGGGCCATCAGAGATACCTAGGGTAGGGCAGGGGGCAGGAGACAGGGATGAAAAAGCTATAGTCTTTGTCCTCTAGGGCTCAAAGAGTTAAGATGAAGATTCTCAAGCAGACTGTGTTGGGTGGTATAGGTCAGGGGAGGGAAATTTAAGAATATTGAGAAGGGCCATGAAGTGTAGGTAGAAGACTCCCCCTGCTCAGGAGGGGTGGGAGCATCCCCAGCAGACAGCTCAACTTGAACAAAGCACAGAATCTCTTTAGGGAAGAGCAGAGCGTAGGTGCCTGAAGGATTGGCCATGATGAGGGGCAGTGGGAGACGAAGGGGCAGATGGAATTGGTACAAGTTAGGGAGGATGAAGGTGAAATTAAGGGTATCTAGATTTTATTCTGTATGCAATAACTGTGGAAAGAATGATGAGAGAGTGGAAAGACCTTTTGATTTGGTGAAATGGTACCAAATGTTGGGAAGGGAGCAATAACAAAGGAGATTTAGTGGGAAACAGACATCATCTAGCTACCCAACAAAGTCAGATAATAGAAGACTAGCAGACCAAATATAAGAGAGAGAGAGGGAGACCCAGAAACATATATAGGTAGAAAGTGAAGAGTTATAGAAAGGGAGACACGTTGATTGAGAGAGTGTTTTCAGGGGCCTTCAAGGGTATTTGTGTTTCAGAACTCAGGAACCATTTCTTTAGTTAGACTTGGTAGAAGAGTCACTGTTAAGGTTTCCTAGTTCCCTTTTGCAGATGAGGCTGTTGATCCACTGTTAGAAAGATATTTATTCTGGGTTATTTTCTGGGAATGGAATGGATTTACCCTGAGCCTGCTCCATGATTGCCTATGTCATTATCAAAACTATTCTCTGATGAAGATGTGTATGTGTGTGTGTACAGTCTTTGTCCCCAGAAGAGTCAACAGGTACCCTTGGATGTAAACTTTGACCTTCTAGTTCATCAATAATAGCTTCTCCCACCAATCATAGATAGAAGGAGTCACAATGCACTGGCATAGTCTCTAGTGCATAGCATGTATCTAGTAAAAATCTGATGACAAGTAAATCCATGCGAATGAGTCTCAGAGCTGATACAAGGATTCAGAAATTAAATCAAGTGCTATGATTCTAAATGCTGAAAACTAAATACACAGACTTTTTTTTAACTTTTTTTTTATTAATTAACGGTAAAAAAGAAATTAACCCAACATTTAGAAATCATACCATTCTACATATGCAATCAGTAATTCTTAACATCATCACATAGATGCATGATCATCATTTCTTAGTACATTTGCATCGGTTTAGGAGAACTAGCAACACAACCGAAAAAGATATAGAATGTTAATATAGAGAAAAAAATAAAAGTAATAATAGTAAAAACAAAACAAAACAAAACAAAACAAAACAAAAACCTATAGCTCGGATGCAGCTTCATTCAGTGTTTTAACATGATTACTTTACAATTAGGTATTATTGTGCTGTCCATTTTTGAGTTTTTGTATCTAGTCCTGTTGCGCAGTCTGTATCCCATCAGCTCCAATTACCCATTATCTTACCCTGTTTCTAACTCCTGCTGAACTCTGGTACCAGTGACATATTCCAAGTTTATTCTCGAATGTCGATTCACATCATTGGGACCATACAGTCTTTTAGTTTTTGGCTAGACTCACTCAGCATAATGTTCTCTAGGTCCATCCATGTTATTACATGCTTCATAAGTTTATCCTGTCTTAAAGCTGCATAATATTCCATCGTATGTATATACCACAGTTTGTTTAGCCACTCGTCTGTTGATGGACATTTTGGCTGTTTCCATCTCTTTGCAATTGTAAATAACGCTGCTATAAACATTGGTGTGCAAATGTCCGTTTGAGTTTTTGCCCTTAATTCCTTTGAGTAGATTCCCAGCAATGGTATTGCTGGGCCATATGGCAATTCTATATTCAGCTTTTTGAGGAACCACCAAACTGCCTCCCACAGTGGTTGCACCATTTGACATTCCCACCAACAGTGGATAAGTGTGCCTCTTTCACCGCATCCTCTCCAGCACTTGTCATTTTCTGTTTTGTTGATAATGGCCATTCTGGTGGGTGTGAGATGATATCTCATTGTGGTTTTGATTTGCATTTCTCTAATGGCCAGGGACATTGAGCATCTCTTCATGTGCCTTTTGGCCATTTGTATTTCCTTCTCTGAGAGGTGTCTATTCAAGTCTTTTTCCCATTTTGTAATTGGGTTGGCTGTCTTTTTGTTGTTGAGTTGAACAATCTCTTTATAAATTCTGGATACTAGACCTTTATCTGATATGTCATTTCCAAATATTGTCTCCCATTGTGTAGGCTGTCTTTCTACTTTCTTGATGAAGTTCTTTGATGCACCAAAGTGTTTAATTTTGAGGAGTTCCCATTTATTTATTTCCTTCTTCAGTGCTCTTGCTTTAGGTTTAAGGTCCATAAAACTGCCTTCAATTGTAAGATTCATAAGATATCTCCCTACATTTTCCTCTAACTGTTTTATGGTCTTAGACCTAATGTTTAGATCTTTGATCCATTTTGAGTTAACTTTTGTGTAGGGTGTGAGATATGGGTCTTCTTTCATTCTTTTGCATATGGATATCCAGTTCTCTAGGCACCAGTTATTGAAGAGACTGTTCTGTCCCAGGTGAGTTGGCTTGACTGCCTTATCAAAGATCAAATGTCCATAGATGAGAGGGTCTATATCTGAGCACTCTATTCGATTCCATTGGTTGATATATCTATCTTTATGCCAATACCATGCTGTTTTGACCACTGTGGCTTCATAATATGCCTTAAAGTCAGGCAGTGCAAGACCTCCAGCTTCGTTTTTTTTCCTCAAGATGTTTTTAGCAATTTGGGGCACCCTGCCCTTCCAGATAAATTTGCTTATTGGTTTTTCTATTTCTGAAAAATAAGTTGTTGGAATTTTGATTGGTATTGCATTGAATCTGTAAATCAATTTAGGTAGGATTGACATCTTAACTATATTTAGTCTTCCAATCCATGAACACGGTCTGCCCTTCCATCTATTTAGGTCTTCTGTGATTTCTTTTAGCAGTTTTTTGTAGTTTTCTTTATATAGGTTTTTTGTCTCTTTAGTTAAATTTATTCCTATGTATTTTATTCTTTTAGTTGCAATTGTAAATGGGATTCGTTTCTTAATTTCCCCCTCCACTTGTTCATTGCTAGTGTATAGAAATGCTACAGATTTTTGAATGTTGATCTTGTAACCTGCTACTTTGCTGTACTGATTTATTAGCTCTAGTAGTTTTGTTGTGGATTTTTCCGGGTTTTCAACGTATAGTATCATATCATCTGCAAACAGTGATAGTTTTACTTCTTCCTTTCCAATTTTGATGCCTTGTATTTTTTTTTCTTGTCTAATTGCTCTGGCTAGAACTTCTAACACGATGTTGAATAACAGTGGTGATAGTGGACATCTTTGTCTTGTTCCTGATCTTAGGGGGAAAGTTTTCAATTTTTCCCCATTGAGGATGATATTGGCTGTGGGTTTTTCATATATTCCCTTTATCATTTTAAGGAAGTTCCCTTGTATTCCTATCCTTTGACATGTTTTCAACAGGAAAGGATGTTGAATCTTGTCAAATGCCTTCTCTGCATCAATTGAGATGATCATGTGATTTTTCTGCTTTGATTTGTTGATATGGTGTATTACATTAATTGATTTTCTTATGTTGAACCATCCTTGCATACCTGGGATGAATCTTACTTGGTCATGATGTATAATTCTTTTAATGTGTTGTTGGATATGATTTGCTAGAATTTTATTGAGGATTTTTGCATCTGTATTCATTAGAGAGATTGGCCTCTAGTTTTCTTTTTTTGTAATATCTTTGCCTGGTTTTGGTATGAGGGTGATGGTCTGGTATGAGGGTCTGGTCCTGGACTTTTCTTTTTGGGAAGCTTTTGAATGACTAATTCAATTTCTTTACTTGTGATTGGTTTGTTGAGGTCATCTATTTCTTCTTGAGTCAAAGTTGGTTGTTCATGTCTTTCCAGGAACCCGTCCATTTCCTCTAAATTGTTGTATTTATTAGCGTAAAGTTGTTCATAGTATCCTGTTATTACCTCCTTTATTTCTGTGAGGTCAGTAGTCATGTCTCCTCTTCCATTTCTGATCTTATTTATTTGCATCCTCTCTCTTCTTCTTTTTGTCAATCTTGCTAAGGGCCCATCAATCTTATTGATTTTCTCATAGAACCAACTTCTGGTCTTATTGATTTTCTCTACTGTTTTCATATTTTCAATTTCATTTATTTCTGCTCTGATCTTTGTTATTTCTTTCCTTTTGCTTGCTTTGGGATTAGTTTGCTGTTCTTTCCCCAGTTCTTCCAATTGAACAGTTAATTCCTGCATTTTTGCCTTTTCTTCTTTTCTGATATAGGCATTTAGGGCAATAAATTTCCCTCTTAGCACTGCCTTTGCTGCATCCCATAAGTTTTGATATGTTGTGTTTTCATTTTCATTGGCCTTGAGGTATTTGCTAATTTCTCTAGCAATTTCTTCTTTGACCCACTCGTTGTTTAAGAGTGTGTTGTTGAGCCTCCATGTATTTGTGAATTTTCTGGCACTCTGCCTATTATTGATTTCCAACTTCATTCCTTTATGATCCGAGAAAGTGTTGTGTATGATTTCAATCTTTTTAAATTTGTTAAGACTTGCTTTGTGACACAGCATATGGTCTATCTTTGAGAATGATCCATGAGCACTTGAGAAAAAGGTGTATCCTGCTGTTGTGGGATGTAATGTCCTATAAATGTCTGTTAAGTCTAGCTCATTTATAGTAATATTCAGATTCTCTATTTCTTTATTGATCCTCTGTCTAGATGTTCTGTCCATTGATGAGAGTGGGGAATTGAAGTCTCCAACTATTATGGTATATGAGTCTATTTCCCTTTTCAGTGTTTGCAGAGTATTCCTCACGTATTTTGGGGCATTCTGGTTCGGTGCATAAATATTTATGATTGTTATGTCTTCTTGTTTAATTGTTCCTTTTATTAGTATATAGTGTCCTTCTTTGTCTCTTTTAACTGTTTTACATTTGAAGTCTAATTTGTTGGATGTTAGTATAGCTACTCCTGCTCTTTTCTGGTTGTTATTTGCATGAAATATCTTTTCCCAACCTTTCACTTTCAACCTATGTTTATCTTTGGGTCTAAGATGTGTTTCCTGTAGACAGCATATAGAAGGATCCTGTTTTTTAATCCATTCTGCCAATCTATGTCTTTTGATTGGGGAATTCAGTCCATTAACATTTAGTGTTATTACTGTTTGGATAATATTTTCCTCTAACATTTTGCCTTTTGTATTATATATATCATATCTGATTTTCCTTCTTTCTACACTCTTCTCCATACCTCTCTCTTCTGTCTTTTTGTATCTGACTCTAGTGCTACCTTTAGTATTTCTTGCAGAGCTGGTCTCTTGGTCACAAATTCTCTCAGTGACTTTTTGTCTGAGAATGTTTTAATTTCTCCCTCATTTTTGAAGGATAATTTTGCTGGATATAGGAGTCTTGGTTGGCAGTTTTTCTCTTTTAGTAATTTAAATATTTCATCCCACTGTCTTCTAGCTTCCATGGTTTCTGCTGAGAAATCTACACAAAGTCTTATTGGGTTTCCCTTGTATGTGATGGATTGTTTTTCTCTTGCTGCTTTCAAGATCCTCTCTTTCTCTTTGACCTCTGACATTCTAACTAGTAAGTGTCTTGGAGAACGCCTATTTGGGTCTAATCTCTTTGGGGTGTGCTGCACTTCTTGGATCTGTAATTTTAGGTCTTTCATAAGAGTTGGGAAATTTTCAGTGATAATTTCTTCCATTAGTTTTTCTCCTCCTTTTCCCTTCTCTTCTCCTTCTGGGACACCCACAACACATATATTTGTGTGGTTCATATTGTCATTGAGTTCCCTGATACCCTGTTCAAATTTTTCCATTCTTTTCCCTATAGTTTCTGTTTCTTTTTGGAATTCAGATGTTCCATCCTCCAAATCGCTAATTCTATCTTCTGTCTCTTTAAATCTATCATTGTAGGTATCCATTGTATTTTCCATTTTTTTACTTTATCCTTCACTTCCATAAGTTCTGTGATTTGTTTTTTCAGTTTTTCTATTTCTTCTTTTTGTTCAGCCCATGTCTTCTTCATGTCCTCCCTTAATTTATCGATTTCATTTTTGAAGAGGTTTTCCATTTCTCTTCATATATTCAGCATTAGTTGTCTCAGCTCTTGTATCTCATTTGAACTATTGGTTTGTTCCTTTGACTGGGCCATATTCTCAATCTTCTGAGCATGGACCGTTATCTTCTGCTGCTGGCGTCTGGGCATTTAGTCAGATTTCCCTGGGTGTCGGACCCAACAAGGTTGTAAGATTTTTCTGTGAAATCTCTGGGTTCTGTTTTTCTTATCCTTCCCAGTAGGTGGCGCTCGTGGCACACGTTTGTCTCACATGTTTGGAAGGGATCCCCCCGGTCACCGATCTCCGCGGTCTGGGGATTTCCGATGCAATTCTCTCAGTTGGTTCGGGGGGCCGCGCGTGGTGGGGGCGTCAGCTGCCGTGGCTTGAGGGGACCCTGTGGTTCCTTTATTAATTCCCCTATTGGTGTTTGGTTGGACCCAGTCTCTGCCACTGTCGGAAATTCCCTCGTCTCCCTGGAGGGGTGTCAGTCGCTGGCCACAGCGGGCCTGGGGAATTCACCACCGGACCAGGAAGTCGCCCGTGGGGGAGGAGCGTCAGTCACCGACCACCGTGGCCTGGGGAATTCGCCACGGGACAAGGAAGCCGCCCACGGGGGAGGGCCACCGCGGCTTGGGTAGCCCTCTGATCCGAGACTCGTAGCTGGTCCAGGAAGCCGCAAGCAAAAGAGGGGCACCGGCCGCCGCGGCTTGGGAAACTTGCCTCTCCGAGACTCTCAGTCGGCCTGGGAAGGAGGGAGGGAGGAGCTCCAGCCGCCACAGCTACTGCTGCTCGGGAAATCACGCGCCGCTCGGGGATCTCACCGCAGCCGAGTCTCGCAGTCAGACTAGCCAGTCCAGACTGGGGTACGCTGTGTGTCCATTCCCTGCTGTGGCCCCAGGAGCTGTTCTGCACTGTTTCTGTTCACCTAGTAGTTGCTCTGGAGGAGGAACTAAGATGCACGTACCTTACTAAGTCGCCATCTTGGCCCCCCAGAGAATCTCTTTTGTTCTTTTTTAACTTTTTAAATTGTATAGTATAACATATATACAAAACAAAGAAATAAAAAAGCAATAGTTTTCAAAGCACTCTTCAACAATCAGTTACAGGACAGACCCCAGAGTTTGTCATGGTCTACCATATGATCCTCTCATGTTTTTTCTCCCTAACTGCTCCAGAATATAGGTGGCCAGAGGGCTTAAATATTTTTTTATCATCACATTCTACTTTTTTTCATGAAAAATAACATATATATACAAAAAAAACCCTACAAATTTCAAAGCACAGCACCACAATTAGTTGCAGAACATATTTCAGAGTTTGACATGGGTTACAATTACACAATTTTAAGTTTTTATTTCTAGCTGCTCTAAAATACTGGAGACTAAAAGAGATATCAGTTTAATGATTCAGCATTCATATTCATTTGTTAAATCATATCTTCTCTGTATAACTCCACCATCACCTTTGGTCTTTCCATCTCTCTCTTTAGGGGTGTTTGGGCTAAGGCAATTCTATATTTTTCATGTTGGAAGGGTCTGTCATAATATGGGGTAGAGAGATGGAACATCTGATGTTCTGTAGAAGCTGGGCCCTCTAGGTTTTAGGACTTATCTGGACCAGGGACCCATTTGGAGGTTGTAGGTTTCTGGAAAGTTACTCTACTGCATGGAGCCCTTGTGGAATCTTATATATTGCCCTAGGTGTTTGTTCTAGTTTGCTAGCTGCCAAATGCAACACAGCAGGGAAGGATTGGCTTTCAATGAAAGGGGATTTATTGTGTTCATTTTTCAGAGGTAAGGCAGCTAACTTTCAACTGAGGTTCTTTCTTACACCGGAAGGGACAGGGCAATCTCTGCTGGCCTTCTTCCCAGGCCTCTGGGTTCCAACAACTTTCCCCAGGGTGATTTCTCTTTGCATCTCCAAAGGCCTGGGCTAAGCAGCAAGTGCTGAGATGAGGTATGCTGATCTGCTTGGGCTGTGCTACATTGAGGTGTCTCATTTAAGCACCAGCCAATTAAATCAAACATCATCCATTGGAGCAGACACGCCTCCTAGCTGACTGCAGATGTAATCAGCAACAGATGAGGTTCACATGCTATTGGTTCATATACACAGCAATAGTTCAAGACATTCTCACTTGGCCAAGTTGACACCTAAACCTAACTACCACAGTGTTCTTTGGGATTGGCTGGAATAGTCCTGGTTGGGGGTTAACAGGTTATGATAGGTAGCAAGGTGTAACTGAAGCTTGCATAAGAGCAACCTCCAGAGTAGCCTCTTGATGCTATTTGAACTCTCTCTGCCACTGATACTTTATTAATTACACTTCTTTCCCCCTTTTTCTCAGGATGGACTTGTTGATCCCATGGTGTCGGGTCTGGATTCATCCCTGGGAATCATCTCACACATCACCAGGGAGACTTTCACCCCTGGATGGCATGTCCCATGTAGTGCGAAGGGCAATGATTTCACTTGCAGAGTTGGGCTTAGAGAAAGTGAGGCCACATCTGAGCAATAAAAGTGGTCCTCCAGAAGTAACTTTTAAGCATGGCTATAGGTAGTCTAAGCTTCTCCACTACATACATAAGCTTCACAAAAGTAAGCCTCATGATCGAGGGCATGGCCTATTTATTTGGGTGTCCCTAAAGTTTGACACAGTATCAGGGGATTCCCTAATGGTATGATTTGATAGTTTGGTTTGGAAAATTCTGAACTTCCAAAAAGTGAGATCCCAAAGAATAGTGCCCCATGGAAGGATTTAATCAAACATGAAATCAGTCAGCTGTTACAGGATAAGCCAGGATTGGAGATGGAGTTATCCAGAAAGGATTTGTAGAAAGTCCTATTGTTTGATGGCTTTAACCCCTGTATGCTGCATGTCAAATCAACAAATTATTTGCAAGACCTGTATAAATGGAGCCACTGCCAGTCTGGACTTACAGGGACAGAAAAGGAACAGATTGAAGGAAAAATAGCCTCAAAGTCAGAACCATGGAAGCTAAGGCCTGGAGCCAGGGAAACTTGGGCCAGAAGAGCAGATACACCCATACATATGGAGGCAGTGAGTTTTCCTGGAGGCAGAGGGTGGGCCTTCCACCCCAATACACAGGAAGAGTTCTGGTGCCCCAGGCCCCAGAAAAGGTGGAGCACATTCTCTGGGGGACTGTGGTGGGCCTGGATGCAACCTCATTGTTCTGATGGGGCTGAGCATGTGCCCCCAAGATGGCAAAGAATCCAGGTGTACCCAGATGCTTGAGGAGGGTGCAGCCAAGGAAAATGTGGTCTCCCCAGTGTTCACCAATATTGCAACCCTCATCACCATGTCTGGAGAGAATAGAGCTGCTCTGTAGGCCCTTGGAAAGGATGGGACTGCTGCATTGTAAAGCCCCGAGGATGAATGACTGTCAGACTTTGAATTCTAGTGGAGCTTGCCCTGTAGGTTTTCAGAATTGTTGAGGTCTGGTGACGCTGGTTTCCTTCCAGTTTTTCCCTATGGCAATGGAATAATTTATCCTATGACTGTTCCTTTTTGTTTGTTGGAAGCAGTTAACTTGCTCCAAGTTCACAGGTTCACAGCCAGAGGAGAATTTTACTTTAGGACACAGCCATGCCCATAACTGACTTTGATGTGATTTTGTAGTATTTTTGAGTTGGTATTGTATTTGTATTGTTACCGAGATGATTTAAGATTTTTATGATACTGTGATGAAATGAATATACTCAAGTGGAAAGATTTAGTGTATTGTATGCAGGAGAGATGAGCATTGTTAGGAAAAAATATGCATGTTATTATTTTCTATTTAAAGTTTAAGCATGGTTTTAGTTGATGTGTATAGTTTCCAAGTTGACAAAGTGTGGATACTGTGATAGTGAGGTTCAGGTGTCAACTTGGCCAGGTGATGGTGCCCAGTTTTGTTGCTTAAATCATCATCAGCATGGAAATTTTATCTATGGCTGATTACGTTTGCGGTCAGCTAATGGGAATGCCTCACACAATGAGTGATGTTTAATTTATTTTAAGCTGTAGGCTTAAAAAGAGGAGTTGGAAGAGAGAGAGAATTAGCTCAGCACAGCTCAGCTCAGTGCTCAGAGCCAATATAGACCTAGACATTTGTAGATACAGAGAGCAAATACCCTGGGGAAAGCCTTTTGAGCCCAGAAAGTGGGAGAGGTCAGCAGATATTGCTGTGTTCCATGTGACAGAGGAACCTAGATGAAAGTTAGCTGCTTTTCCTCTGAAGAATTGTAAATTTGTAACTAAATAAATTCCCTTTATAAAATCCAACCGATTTCTGATGTATTGCATTCCAGCTGCTTTAGCAAATGAGGACACCTCGTATCCCCCTATTATTTATTTATTTTTTGCCTTTAGTTTCTTACTCATCTGACAAAAAGAGTACCAGGCACAAAGTTTTCACAATCACATGGTCACATTGTAAAAGCTATATGGTTATACAATCATTTTCAATAATCAAGGCTATTATTGGATTACAATTCAATGGTTTCAGAAATTTCCCTCTACCTACCCCAATATACCAAATGCTGAAAAGGAATATCCATATGAGACATAGGAATGATCTACAGAATGGCTTCTGAACTCAATTTGAAATCTCTCAGACACTGAAACTTTATTTTGTTTCATTTCTCTTCCTCCTTTTGGTCAAGAAGTCATTCTCAATCTCATAATGCCAGGGCCAGGCACATCCCCAGCAGTCATGGCCTATGTTTCCAGGGGTATTTACACTCCCGGGAGTGATGCCGCACATAATGAAGAGGAAAGTGGGTTTACCCTGCAGAGTTGGCTTAGAGAGAGAGACCACATCTAAGCAACAGAAGAGGTTCTCTGGGGGTGACTCTTAGGCATAATTGTAAGTAGTCTTAACTTCTCCTTTGCAGAAATAAGTTTCAAAAGGATCCCAATATCAAGGGATCAGCCCATTAAGTTGGTAGTCCCCAATCTTAGCACTCTTTCTTGACAAGAGAAAGGCAAGGGATCTTGAATAGTAACTTTTTTTAGGCTATGGAAGGATAGAACTTCCAGTACTTGTCACAGCAGTTGGTATATATATATATATATATGTCACTATTTACCCTCAAGTACACCAAAGAATGCATTGAAAGAAAAATAAGGCAAAGTTGACAATTGAGGCAAAGCGCCTCAATTATAGTACAATTTTTCTTTTGCTATGAAATAATGCTTTCTTCCAAAGGTAAGAACTGGAGTATTATTGAGACTAATTGCAATAAATATTGAATTTTCAAAATTAACATTAATTATTCTGAATTTGAAGTACTTGAGGAGTCTGGTAGCAATGTTTGGAGCCACACTGTGTGCCACAAGACTTCTGTTCTACCCTGAAAAGTACCTAAAATAATTCCCAACAATGTATGATGTTCACTGTGCAGAATGACTCTCCCACTGTGTGTGAGGAGCTTGGGTGATGGGAATCAATTCAGCCTTTCAGGGAGCACTTAAAATGACTACTGTTCCAACTCTGCAAGCAAAATCATTACCCTCCTCCCTGTGTTGGGCATGACATTCGGGGATGAAAGTTTCCCTGTCAATATGGGACATGACTCCCAGGGATGAGGTTGGCCCTAGTACTGTGGTATCAAAAGTGCCTTCTTGACCTAAAAGGGTAAAAGTTATGTAACAAAATACATATTCAGTGGCTAAGAGAGTCCAGAGGCAAGAGGCTATTCTGGAGGCTACTCTTATGCAAGCTTCAGCTAGATTTTGATAATTGCCACTGCCAACCCCCAAGCAACATTGTTCCTCTTAACTCTAAAGAACACACAGGGCTGTATTTGAGATTCTACAAAAGTTTCACACATTAAGTTTACTTTCCAGAAACCATAACCTCCACACGGTTTCTATGCCTATGTGTCCTAAAACCCAGAAGGGCCAGCCTCTCCAAGAACATCAACTAGTTCCATCCCCCATCCCATATTATTGACAGCCCCTTCCAACGTGAAAAAGCTAGAATGGGCATAGCCCTAATATCCCTAAATATTAGGAGAAGGATTAAAGGAGAAGAAGGAGTTATAACAGAGAAGATAGGATTTAACAAATGAGTATGATGGCTGAAACATTATGCTGACTTTTTTTAGTTTTCTGTGTCTTGGAGCAGCTGGAAGTAAAACCTGATATTGTGAACTGTAACCCATACCAAACTTTGAAACCTGTTCTATAACTATTTGTTAGAATGTACTTTGAAATTAATTGCTTTTGTACATATGTTGTATTTCATAATAAAAGATGTTAAAAAAGATATACTGACTGCTACCGTCCTGCAGTTCAATAGAAACGAGGAAAAGAGAAAATCCTTCTTGCAATATGAACTTTTTTTTTCTCAAACCCTGAGTATTCTGTATGAAACAATGAGGCAAAATGAGAGTGTTTTCTGCATTTTCTTCACAGCCCCATGACACTATCTAATGCACTTAATGCTACTTTATATTTCAGGTCATCCCTTGTAGTCCACTTAGAATAGGATTTTGAACTGCCGTCAGTACAGATGCTCCACCTCAAGCATCAGCAGAGACAGACTAGTACTCAATGGGCAATAAAAGCTGGAAGCTAAGATGACTATCTTCTTAGAAGCTTTTTAAATGAGCAGTCACCACACTGCAGGAAATATTGTGATGATCTTATAAATTCACTTTCTCTTGCATGGGTAAAGCTACCAGCAGTGAATGAACTGTTTCTTTACTAGAGAGGTTTGCCCACATTTCTCCTTGTTCATTTTGTGTGAAATCACAGTGATGGAACTAGAAAGGCAGCCTCTGTGCTGTAATTCCCCAAACTTCAAGATGCTATCCAATCAGGAAGAGACTTTCACACTAATAATGTGGAAGTTGAATACCTTTTCAGCATTTTTATATTGCCCTTTCCTTGTAGCTAACAAATTAAGGCTTCCAATAAGTCCAGTCTCTCTGCGGTCAGTTTCCTAAAAGGATTAAGTCATAGGATTTTCCTTCACCCTTCTAGAAAGCTAGGAATCTCTCTCCCATTTTGTAACTCATCATTCCTAAATCCTTTTGGTCCTTAGTAAACGTTTCTTTCCTTTTTAATTCCTAGAGCCATAGAAGGCCTGGAGAGCCCCAATAAATTCACCTTCCTTTACCTCAAATGTCATTCACATTTAAAGGCAAAAGTGTTACCAGCTTAGGTGGGTGCCTTTGATGTTACTGGAAGTGTAATGTTTGGCTAAAAAGAGAGAAGAAAGGTGAAGGAAAATAGTTCTCAATATTTTCTCATTCTACTTATTCCTCATAATTTGACTTGTTAGCTAAGAAATAAGATAGACTTCTTTGGATTTTCTTTACTTTTTCTTTTCCCCTGACAATCTCTTAACTTATACATCTATAAACTTAAAGGCAAGAAGCTGGAGAAAAGACATCTCCCAGCAAACCATGTTGTCTCCTCCATTTGATGTGGACTCTCCTGGTCTCTCTGTTCTCACCTTTGGTCACCTTGGGTCACTGTCAACAGAGTCTGTTAAATTCTAGGCCAGGTCACATGACTCCTCTACATAAGACCATCCCATGGCTTCCTGCTGCAGGGTACAACCAAAGTCTTTGGAAAGGCTAAGGTTCTAGGTGATCAGTACCTCAGTTACCTTTTGGACATTGGCTTCTATGACTCTCCCACTCTGTTCTAGCCACCTGGTCTCCTCATTCTTCAAACATGCCTTAGGCTTTTGTCCTTGAGGATCCTTCTGTTTGGAAAGCATTTATCCCAGAGATGTACGTGACTCACATCCTCTTCTTTTGGTATTTACTCAGTGTCACTCCTTCCTTGAGGCCTTCCTTAGCTATGCCATCTAAAATTGTGATACTTCACCCTAATCCCCAACTCAGACTCTCCCTCTCCCCCTTCTCTGCTTAATTTTTTTCCTTCACACTTCCCTATAACATTGCTTGTATTTTCTCTCTGCTAACCAGAATGTAAGTTCTGTGAGGGTGGAGATTTTTGTCTGTAATTTTCACTGCTTTGTCCCCATTGCCTAGAATAGACTCTAGGAGGTGCTTATTCAATGTGTTAAGTGAGTGAATGAATAACAGCATGCCATTGAATGGCAGTCAAGCAGTGAGATGGGAATGACTAAATAACTTCCTTAACTGTACTCTGTCCTGACAAATACTATGTGGCCATGACTACAATATTTTTTAAAGTTGGCTGTATTAGGGTTCTCTAGAGAAACAGAATCAACAGGGAACACTCACAAGTACAAAATTTATAAAAGTGTCTCACATGACTGTGGGAACGCAGAGTCCAAAATCCGCAGGGCAGGCTGTGAAGCTGATGATTCCGATGGAGGGTCTGGACGAACTCCACAGAAGAAGCTCACCAGTCAAA
The DNA here is from genome assembly GCF_023851605.1 of Tamandua tetradactyla. NCBI lineage: Eukaryota > Metazoa > Chordata > Mammalia > Pilosa > Myrmecophagidae > Tamandua > Tamandua tetradactyla. The sequence goes on from NC_135351.1 coordinate 8,549,559, forward strand.
GCAAGAAGAGAATCTGTCTCTTTTGAATCCTCCTTAAAAAGTTTCCAGTGATTAGATTAAGCATCACTCATTGCAGAAGACACTCCCCTTGGCTAATTACAAATGGAATCAGCTGTGGATGCATCTGACGTGATCATGATCTAACTCTATGAAATGTCTTCATTGCAACAGACAGGCCAGCACTTGCCCAACCAGACAAATGGGTACTACCACTTGGCCAAGTTGACACATGAAGCTGACCATGACAGTCCACCCCTTGTCAACTTGGCAGCTATATATATCACCTTAAACCATACCTAATTTGTAAATAATAAACATTAAAACACACATTTTTTTTCTTTCACCAAACAATATTCAACTGTCCTGCATATAACTGGAAACACAGTAACTCTCTCCAGAATAGGGTGCAAGTCCTGGGGTAAAATTCATTCTTAAACTTTATATCTTACAACTTAAATAGTATAACAAGAGCAAAACAGCATCACAGTCCTCGTTTCTGTAACTGATCACGTGGCTGTAGTTCATAATTATCACTACCTTCTTCCACTACCCATTCCATGTTCCCTTTACCCTCAGCAAACACTTCAGCAGACCATGGTTCTTTGCTTGGTGGGGTGACCCAAACCTTCATTCCTGAAATCTCAGACCCATTGGTAGTCCTGCCTGGATTGGGTTGTTGCAGTTTTCCATTGATTTTAATCACAGGGCATGGTAGTACTAAAAGATGCCCTAGAGGATCTCCTATATTCCAAGAAAACTCTTCTTTACCTTCATTGTATAGTTGCAGTCCTATTTCCACCTGATAGTCAGGGTCAATCACCCAAGACAATAGTGCAATCCCCTTCTTGGCTTGTTGATCCAGAAGCATGAGTAGCCCAAAGTGACCAGGTGGCAGTCTTGGATTCCAGTTCTATGGTATCATTGTTGTTTCTCCTGGTGAAAGCACTCCCTCTTTTGGAACTAAAACCTGTAGACCAACAGAGCTCAGGGTCACAGGGACAGGAAGCAAAAATTTTCCTTGTGGATCACTAGGGGTAATAGTGAGTGGTGCCACTCCCATTTCCACCCCTTGGTTCCTGGAACCATGCATCCTGGCTATGGGAGAAACAGCACCATACAGCGGATGCTGATTCAGAACGTATACAGCTTCCTGGAGAACATTATCCCAGCCCTTCAAGGTATTGCTACCTAGTTGGCATCGTAATTGAGTTTTCAAAAGGCCATTCCACCGTTCTATTGACACAGCTGCTTCTGGGTGATGTGAAACATGTTAAGACCAGAGAATTCCATGAGCATGTGCCCATTCCCACACTTTATTTGCTGTGAAGTTGTGTTCCTTGATCAGAAGCAATGCTGTGTGAAATACCATGATGATGGATAAAGCATTCTGTAAGCCCACGGATGGTAGTTTTGGCAGAAGCATTGCATGTAGGGAAAGCCAACCCATATCCGGAGTATGTGTCTATTCCAGTTAGAACAAATCACTGCCCCTTCCATGAAGAGAGTGGTCCAATGTAATCAACTTACTACCATGTAGCTGACTGGTCACCTTGGGGAATGGTGCCATATCAGGGGCTGAATGTAGGTCTCTGCTGCTGGCTATTTGGGCACTTAGCAGTAGCTGTAGCCAAGTCAGCATTGGTAAGTGGAAGTCCATGTTGCTGAGCCCACGCATAGCCTCCACCCCTACCACCATGACCACTTTGTTCATGAGCCCACTGGACATTGACAGGAGTTGCTGAGGAAAGAGGCTGACTGGTATCCACAGAATGGGTCATCTTATCCACTTGATTATTAAAACTTTCCTCTGCTGAAGTCACCCTCTGGTGTGCATTCACATGGGACACAAATATGTTCATATTTTTAGCCCACACAGAAAGGTCTATCCACATACTTCTTACCCAGACCTCTTTGCGCCCTCAGGACCTGCTCTGGCCCTATCTCATATATACGATTTCCATTTTACAATAGAGTGCTGCTGTGCACGTCCAACTTTATGGCTTGGTGGGTCAGACAACACCCAGCTCATGATAGTCAGCTCAGGTCTCATGATAACTTGGTGGCCCATGGTTAAGCGTTCAGTCTCCACTAAGGCCCAGTAGCAGGCCAAAAGCTGTTTCTCAAAAGGAGAGTAGTTATCTGCAGCAGATGGTAAGGCTTTGCTCCAAAATCCTAAGGGTTTGTGTTGTGATTCTCCTACAGGGGTCTGCCAAAGTCTCCAGACAGCATCTCTGTTTGCCACTGACACTTCCAGCACCATCGGATCTGCTGGATCATATGGCCCAAGTGGCAGAACAGCTTGTACAGCAGCCTGGACCTGTCGCAGAGCCTCCTCTTGTTCAGGTCCACACTCAAAATTAGCGGCGTTTCTGGTTACTCAATAAATGGACTGGAGTAGCACACCCAAATGAGGAATATGTTGTTGCCAAAATTCAAAGAGACCAACTAGGCATTGTGCCTCTTTTTCAGTCATTGGAAGGGCCAGATGCAGCAACTTATCCTTCACCTTAGAAGGGATATCTCGACATGCCCCTCACCACCGGATCCCTAGAAATTTCACTGAGGTAGAACACCCCTGCATTAACCTTCCTCTGGTAAAATACACTGCCATTGGGGCATTGCTTTTCTGAATCGTATTTTAGATATTTCCATCTGGTACATGATTGGGGCCTGCTACACAGATGAAGCTTGAATTTGATCCTGGATTGTTTCGTTTCCATCACATTTGGCTCAGGGGAAAATACTGGATTCAGGGTGGGCCTCATCTATCTTTACCAATTATTGCATAGTATGTTCATTCTCTCCTGAACGTATAGAATACATAAGCAATACAATTTTTTTTGATTGGTTGGTTGGTTTTGGTAGCTTGGCTAGCAAAATGGTTAAGCCAGCACTGTCAACCTTGTTCTTTTCTTAAATATTTAGCAGAGGAGTGATTTGTGCATGCATGTGAACAAACAACCTGGGATAGAAACATACTTATGTTCTCATCCCAGAAAATCTTCCATGCAACTTCAAAATCAATCCTTGCTCACACCCATACCCACAGAAAGCAACAAACTTTTGATTTCTATCAACATGGAGTTTTTTTTTTGTCTATTCTTGAAATTTGTTTATGTGGAATCATACAGAGTGTTTGGCTTCTTTTGCTTTTGAGAATCATGTTATTGAATGCATTTATAGTTTGTTTCTTTTTACTGTTGAGTAATATTCAGTTGCATGAATGAATGTAACCATAATTTATTTATCTATTCTTTTGTTGAGGCATCACCCCACCTCAGTTTTTAATCTTATGAATAAAACTGCTATCAATTCTTTTTATGTGTACATTTCACTTCTCTTGGGTAAATACTTAGAGATGAAATTGCTGGCTCTCAGGGTATATGCATGCTTCATATCGAAAGAAACTTCCAGATGTTCTTCTATGGTTTTTTTTTTAGGAGAGTTAGAGGTTTAGCTTTTAAATTTAGGTCTATGAACTATTCCAAAGCAATTTTTCTGTATGTTGTGAAGTATGAGTTAAGGTTCATTTTTCCCCATATTAATGTCCAATGTTTCCAAGAGCATTTGTTGACACATTTTCCTTTCTCCCTTGAATTACTTTGGTGCTTAGGTAAAAAAGTCAATTGACCATACAAATGTGGATCTATTTCTGGACTCTGTTTCATTCATTGACCTATAAAGCTATCTTTAAACAATGTATTGATTACTGTAGCTATTTATTAACACTTGAAACCTTATACATATGTATTTTTTCCACATATATGAAATAATATATATTCCAACTTTATTCTTCTCTTTCCAGATGCTTTTGAGTATTTTTAGTTCCCTCATATTACCACATAAATTGAAGAATCAATTCGTCAATTTCTACAGTGATACCTACTGAGATATTGATTAGAATTGGATTGAATCTATAGATCTGTTTGAAGGGAATTGATATCTAACCTTATTGAGACTTCTAAATCATGAACAGTGCATATCTTTTCATTATTTGGGTCCTTAATTTTTCTTAATAATGTTTTATAGTTTTCAATGTAAAAGTCTTGCAATATTTTATTAACTTTATCTTTAATTATTATATGTTTTAGATGCAATTATAGGGTTTTTTTTTTTGTATGCTGTCTGGTGGGGTCACATTTCATTCTTTTTCCATGTGAGTATCCTGTTATTATAACACCATTTGTTGAATTTTGTTTGTTTGTTTTTGTTGGTCTCTTTGTTTGTTTGGGACGTGCATAGGCCAGGAATCAAAGCTGGGTCTCCTGCCTGGCAGGTGAGAATTCTACCACTGAACTACCCTCACACTCCCAATTACAGAGTTTTTAAAGGTTCTATTTTCTAAATTTTTGCTACTAGAGTATAGAAATACATTTGATTTTTGTATAATGCCATTTTATCCCATGACTTTGTTAAATTCACTTATTAGATCTAGCAGTTTTTGTTGTCATTTTTTATTCTTCTGCAGATTCCTTGAGATTTTTTTGTGTAAGTCATGTCATCTGTGAATAAAGACACTTTTATGTCTTTTATTGCTCTAGTTAGGACTTTCATTTACAATGTTGAATATAAATAGTCAGAAAGGACACATTTTCCTAGTTGTCATTCACAACAGGAAAGAAGTCAGTCTTTTACCATAAAGTGTTATGCTTGGTGTCAGTTTCGTAGATAGCTTTTATTAGATTGAGGCCCTTCCTCCCATTCTTAGGGTGCTGTTTGGAGCTGTTATGTACCCCAGAAAAGCCATGTACTTTTACTCCATTCCTGTGGTGCACCCCTATTGTGGGTGGGACCTTTTGATTAGGTTATTTCAATTGAGATGTGACCCACTCAATGCAAGGTGAGTCTTAATCCTTTACTGGAGTCCTTTATGAGGATAAAAGACAGAAAAGAAAGCAACAACAACCACCCAGAAAGCTCAGAGAGAAAGCTTAGAGAGGAAAACCCCAGCGATGCTAAGAGATGACCCACCAATGCTCAGAGAGGAAGTTGTGGGAACAAGGAGCTGAAAGCAATGAAACATGGGAGTGAAGGACCAGCAGGTGTTGGCTGTGTGCCTTGCTACCTGACAGAGGAGCCCAGATGCCAGCAGCCTTTCTTCAGAGAAGGTGTCTTCCTCTTGATGCCTTAATTTGAATATTTTCACGGTCTTAGAACTGTCAATCTCCTATTCTAATAAATCTCCATTCTTAAAAGCCAGTCCATTTCTGATATATTGCATTCATCAGCTTTAGCAAGCCAAAACACCTAGCTTGCTGAGAAGTATTAAAAAATCTTGAATTTTGTGAAATGCAACTTCTGTTTCTATTGAGATTATCATACATTTTAAATCCTTTATTTTGTTAATCTATAGACTTACACACTGACTGATTTTCAGGTGTTAAACCAATTTTATATTCCTTGGATAAACACCATTTGATCATTCTCTTTGTATATTCTTGGACTTGATTTGCTAACATTTTTGGAGGATTTTGCATATATATTTATGAGAAATATTGGTCTATGATTTTATTTACATAAAATGTCTTTATCTGGTTTTGGTATCAAGTTATTGCTGGCCTTATAAAATGGTTTGAGATGTTTTCCTTCTTCTGTGTCCTAAAAGAGTTTATGTGGAATTCTTGTATGTTTGATACAATTCGCCAGTGAAATCAACTGGTCTGGATTTGGTTGTGAAAAAGCATTTACTTACAAACTTAATTTTTTTTGAGAAAATATAGAGTTATTCAGATTTTCTCTTTCTTCTTGAGTCAGTTTTGAGAGTTTGTGTCTTCAGTATGTTTGTCTACTTCATCTAAGTTATTACATTTGTTATAAAGTTGTTCTTAATACTCTTTGTTATTCTTTTAATATCTGTAGAATCAATAGTGATATTTTCATAATGATAATTCATATATTTTTAATTTGTGTCTATTTATAAGCTTATTAATATTTTCAGAGAAACATCCTTTGGCTTTACTGATTTTAAAATTTGTTGTCCCTTTTTTATTTCATTGATTTACTTTCTTATCTTTATTTTTCCCTTACCTCTACTTACTTTAGGTTTAATTCGCTCTTCTTTTCCTAGTTTATTAAGATTGAAGCTTATATCACTGATTATAAAATATTCTTTTCTAATAAAAGCATTTAGAACTATAAATGTTTCTCTTAGCATTTTTTTAGGGCATTCCACAGATTTTGGCATGTTGTGTTTTCATTCAGTTTTAAATAGTTCATAGTTTTCCTTTTAATTTTTTCTTTGACCCTTGGGTTATTTAGAGGAATGTTGCTTAGTTTCCAAGTATTTGGGAACATTACTTGATATCTTTTATTATTGATTTCTAGTCTAATTCTATTGCGATAAGAGAATATATTCTATATTATATCAAATATTTTAAATTTATTGGAACTTTGTTGCATTGCTTGGTGAATGATTCATGAACATGTAAAAATAATTTAAGTTCTGTTGGTTGTAATGGTCTCCATATGCCTATTAGGTCAAGTTTATTGATAGTGTCCTTCAAATCTTTTTTTATCCTTACTAATTTTTTGTTTACTTATTTATCAATTAATAAAATAGCTATGTTGAAATATCCAAATGTAATTGTGAATTTGTTTATTTCTCCTTATGGTTCTATCCAGTTTTGCTTCATGTGTTTTCAATCTATGCTATTAAATGCATGTACATCTAATATTATTATACTTTCTTGATAAATCAATGCTTTTATTATTATGAATTATCCCTCCTTTTTTATGGTAACACTCCTTGTCCTTACATTTACTTTATCATATTGAACTAACCATCCAGATTCCTTATAATTAGTGTTTTCCATGAGGTATACAGATTTCCATCTTTTAATTTTAACTATATCTGTGGCTTTATATTAATGTGCATCTCTTTTAAATAGCATACAATAGCGTCTTATTTTTTAACCAATATGAAAATTAATTTGTCTTTTAATTGGAATGCTTATTCCATTTTCATTTTTATGTACTTGGATATAAGACTACCATCTTGCTGTTCATTCTCCTTTTCCTCATCTCTTTGTAATCCTTTCTTCCTCCTTACTGCCTTTTTTTAAGTAAGTGAATATTTTGTATTATTACCTTTTATTTTCTCTTTTTCACATATAGGCTATGTGTCTTGGTTTTATGGATTTTTTGCGGTTGCTCTAACACTTATAAAATTGGTTTACATTTGGGCTTAATTTACATACTTCACTTTTGAATATTATACCATGTAACATAGTAGAACCTTTCAACATTGTACTTTCCTTTTCCTTATTCCCATCTGTTATGCCATCGTCACTGCATTTTTACTTGTACATGTGTCATAAAACCCACAGTGCACTATTATTATTTTTGCTTTATCCAGTTCATTATCTTTTTAATAAATTAAGAAGTGAGAAATTATTTCTGTAAATTTTCATTCCTGGAATTCTTCACTCCTACCGTAGATGCAAGTTTCCATTTGGTATTATTTTCCCTCAGCACGAAGAACTTCTATTAATATTTATTTTAGTGACAGTTTGGTGCGACATATTTTCTCAGCTTCTAATTTTCTGAGAAATGTCTTTATTTTTTCTTTAATTTTGAAAGAAATGTTAGCTAGAGGTAAAATTCTAGGTTGGTAGTTTTTTTCTTTCAGTACTTGAAAGATGTCATTGTATATCTTTTGTCCTGCATTGTTCCTTCCTATTCCTGTCCTTTGAAGTGCTTTCATCAAGAAAAGATGCTGATGAGTCCCAGGGGTGTAAATCTCCCTGGCAATGTGGGACATAATTCCAGGCATGAGCTGGGACCTGGCATCATGGAATTGAGAAAGCCATTTTGACCAAAAGGGGGAAGAGAAATATGAGACAACATAAAGTTTCAGTGGTTGAGGGATTTCAGAATTAAGAGGCCAACCTGGAGGTTATTCACATGCATTATATAGATAACTGTTTTTAATTTATGGTGTATTGGAGTGGCTTGAAGGAAGTATTGAAACTGTTGAGCTATGTTCCACTTGCCTTGATTCTTTCTTTCTTTTTTTTTTTTTTTTTGCATGGCCACTAGGAATAGCCTTGAGTCTTTTTTTTTTTTTTAGCATGGACAGGCACTGGGAATCGAACCCGGGTCCTCTGGCATGGCAGGCAAGCAGTCTTGCCTGCTGAGCCACTGTGGCCCACCCAGCCTTGATTCTTGAAGATAATTGTATAACAATACAACTTTTACAATGTGACTGCGTGATTGTAAAAACCTTTTGTCTAAAGCTCCTTTTAACAAGGGTATGGACAGATGAGTAAAAAAAAAATAGATAAAAATAAATAAATTAATAGGAGAGATAAATGGTAAAATAAATTGGGTAGATTGAAATACTATTGGTCAAAGATATGGAATATGTGAGTTTTTTCTTTTTATTTCTTTTTCTGGAGTGATGCAAATGTTCTGAAAATGATCATGGTGATGAATACACAAGTAAGTGATGATATTGTGAGCCATTGATTGTACACCATGTATGGACTGTATATGTGTAAAGATTTGTCAATAAAAATATTTTTAAAAAAGAAAGGATGTGGGCGGGCCACGGTGGCTCAGCAGGCAGAGTGCTCGCCTGCCAGCCAGAGGACCCGGGTTTGCTTCCCGGTGCCTACCCATGTAAAAGAAAAGAAAGGATGTGAATTTTCTCAAATGTCTTTTCTGCATCAATTGAGATGACCATGTGGCTTTTCCATTTTGATTTATTAATATGGTGTATTACATTAACTGATTTTCGTGGGTTAAGTCAGCCTTGCGTATCTGGAATAAATCCCTCTTGGACATGGTGTATAATTCCTTTTATGTGCTGCTGGATACAATTTGTGAATATTTTGTTGAGGATTTTTGCATCTATATTCATAAAAGAAATTGGTCTGTAATTTTATTTTCTTCTGGATTTAGTATCAGGTGATATTGGCTTTATAGAATGAATTAGGTAGATTTCCCTCCTCTTCAATTTCTTTGACGACTTTGAGCAGGCTTGGTAGAATTCACATGTGAAGCCATCTGGTACTGGAATTTTACTTTTTGTGAGTTTTTTGATGATGGATTCCATCTCTTGTGATTGGTTTGTTGAAGTCATCTATTTCTTGTGATTGGTTTGTTGAAGTCACCTATTTCTTCCCAAGTCAATGTTGTTTGTTTATGCTTTTCTAAGAAGTTGTTCATTTAATCTACATTGTCTAGTGTTTTAGTATATAGTTTCTCATAGTATCCTCTCATTAACACTTTTATTTCTGCAAGGTCGGTATCCCCTGTCCCATTTCTGATTTTATTTATTTGCATCCTCTCTTTTTTTTTTTCTTTCTGCCTAGCCAAGGGTACATTGATTTTATTCATTTTCTCGAAGAACTAACTTCTGTTTTTTTTTAATTTTCTCCATTTCATATTCTCAGTTTCATTTATTTCTGTTCTAATCTTCATTATTTATTTCATTTTGTTCTCTTTGGCTTTTAGAAGATTTTTCTTCTTTCTCCTTTTTAAACATAGGCATTAAATTTACCTTTAATACCGCATCCTATAAAGTTTGATATGATGTGTTTTCATGTTTACTTGCCTTGAAATATTTACTGATTTCTCTTGTAGTCTCTTCCTTGACCCACTGGTTGTTTAAGCCTTTTTGTTTAGCCTCCATATATTTGTGAATTTTCCAATGCTCTGCCTGTTATTGATTTCAAACTTCATTCCATTAGGATCTTAGAAAGTGTTTTGCACAATTTCAGTCTTTTAAAATTTATTGAGTTTTTTTGTGTGTGACCCTAGTATATGGTCTCTCCTTAAGAATGTTCTATGAGCATTTGCAAGAAAATGTGTACTCTGCTGTTGTGGGGTGTAATGTTCTGTGATTGTCTGTTAAATATAGTTCATTTATCATATTATTCAAAATCTTTGTTTCCTACTTGATTGTCTGTCTAGATGTTCTATCCATTGATGAGAGCAGTGAATTGAAGTCTCCAACTGGCAGAGATGTCTAATTCTTCTTCCAGTGTTGTCAGTGCAGCCTCATATCTTTTTGGGCACTCTAGCTCAGTGCATAAATATTTATGATTGTTATGTCTTGATGCATTGTTCCTTTTATTAATACATAGTGTCCCTCTTTGTCTCTTTTAATTGTTTTCATTTGAAGTCTGATTTGTTGGATATTAATATAGCTATCCCTGCTCTTTTTTGGTTGTTGTTTGCATGAAATATCTTTTTCCAACCTTTCACTTCCAATCTGTTTTTGTCCTTGAATCTAAAGTGAGTCTCTTATAGACAGCATGTAGATGGGACCTGTTTTTCAATCCATTCTGTCAGTCTATGTCTTTTGATTGAGGAGTTTATTACATTAACATTTAATGTGATTACTGCAAAGGTAGTACTTTGTTCTATTGTTTAGTCTTTTGGATTTTATACATTTTATCTACTTTTTTTTCTCTTTTTACCTTTTTATTGATAGTCTTGATTTCTACACTCTTCTCCAAACTTCTCTCTCCTGTCTTTTCTATCAGCCTGTAGTGCTCCCTTTAGTATTTCTTATAGAGCTATTGTCTTAGCCACAAATGCTCAGTGACTGTCTGAAAATATTTTAAACTCTCCCTCATTTTTTTTTTTTTTGGCATGACCAGGGTCTGGGAATCAAACTTGGGTCTCTTGTATGTCAGGCAAGAATTCTGCACTGAGCTACCATTACACTACCCTCCCCCTCATTTCTGAAGGACAGTTTCACTGGCATAGAATTCTGGTTGGCAGTTTTTCTCTTTCAGAAACTTAAATATATCATGCCACTACTTTCTTGCCTCCATGGTTTCTGCTGAGAAATCCTCACATAGTCTTATTGAGCTTCCATTATATGTGATGCATTGTTTTTCTCTTACTGCTTTCAGAATTCTCTCTTTGTCATTGACATTTGACACTCTGATTAGTTAGTGTCTTGGAGTATGTCTATTTGGATCTACTCCATTTGGTGTTCGCTGTGCTTCTTGGATCTATAATTTTAAGACTTTCATAAGAGATGGGAAAGTTTCAGTGTTTACTTCTTCCATTAGCCTTTCTGCCCCTCTTCCCTTCTCTCCTCCTTCTGGGACACCTATACCATATAACTCATGTACTTCATGTTGTCATTCAGTTCCCTGAGACACTGCTCATATTTCTCCATTCTTTTTCTTATTTTTTTCTTTTGTGTGTAGGATCTCAGATGTCCTGCTCTCTAGTTCACTAATTCTTTTTCCTGTCTCTTCAAATCTACTGCTGTATGTCTCTGTTGTTTTTCATTTCTTCTATTGTGCTTTCATTCCCATAAGTTCTGCTATTTGTTTTCTCAAACTTTTGAGCTCAATGTCTTCTTTATATCCTTCATCACTTATGCTGTGTCTTCCCTCAACTCATTGATTTGATATTTGATGCGATTTTGCATGTCAGTTTGAACATTCTTAATAAATTGTTTCAACTCCTGTATCTCATTTCAAATATTGCTTTATTCCTTTAACTGGGCCATATCTTTGATTTTCCTATCATGACTCATTATTTTTTGCTGTCTAGGCATTTGATTTCCATAATTAATCTTTGGAAATCATTTTAATTCTTTTATCTGCTTTCTTGTTGGTTGGCTTTGTTCTCTATCTGTTCTTTGGCATTCAGTTCAACTTATGCTAGACCTGTAGTGTAACTTTTGTTTACGCAATCAGAATTTTTCCACCTCTTGTTTTTCCTGGCTCTTGCCCTGCCTATAGCAAAACTTTTTTTGAGGAGGGTCTCCTCAGACATGATACACCCCAGTCAGATTTTCACAGACCAGACAGTGGGGTGTCTGGTCTCAGGAGAAGGGTGTAACCAGTATTAAGTTTCCTTGAAGGTGAGACCCAGCAGGTTGTCAGACTTTCCTATGAAGCCTCTAGACTCTATGCTTTTCCTGTCCTTCCCTACATGTGGTGCTTGACAGCCCACAGCTTCCCACCAGCATAATTTGATAGGGTGCCTTTAATTTCAGCAGCCTCTCCCTGCCAGTGGTGTGATTGAGACAGAGGCTGAGGTAGAGGGTGGGCATTAGTTGCTTCTATTTTCCAGCTCCTGGGGCATGAATTCCCTGAAGAGTGTTGCCATTTGAGCTGGGCTCTGCCCCCTTTTCTCGGGGAATATACACCCTTCTGGAATTTACCCCCGTTTAGTTGACTAATTACTTGGTCTCTCAGACATGCCTTAATTTCACCCTTGCCTGGGACAGTGCTGAGGCCTGAGAATGCTTGCAGTTTTATCAATGAGCTGTTAAAAAAAAAAGCCTTTTCAGAGCTGGACCCCATCTCCCTGGGTTTTTAAATCAAAAGTTGGAGTTGGCTGGTGGCTCTATGTGCCAGGTTCTATGTACCCCCTTTTCTTGGGGGCCAGCCTTTTTTCAGTATTTTATGCTGTCCAAATCAAAAAGCCTCTGTTTATTTTTCTTTCTGTTAGCCCTACCCCCTCTCTGCCAGGGTGAAAATTCCCAGTCCCTTTGGTACTTACTCCAGATTTCTCTGTGCTAGGAGCCTATTTTCAGCAGTTTGAATTTGTCAATTGATTCCACATTTGGGGCTTGGCTTAGCTAACTTCCTTGTTTCTAGTAGGGTCTGATTCTTTACTCCTCAGTAAACCAACCTGCCATGCCCATGGGAGAGAGACACTGTTAGTTTATAGGCTGCCAGAATGCAATATACCAGAAATGGAATGACTTTTTTAAAAAGGGAATTTATTCAGTTGCAAGTTTATTGTTCTAAGGCCATGGAAATGTCCAAATTAAGACAGGCTTATGAAAATGTCCAAACTAAGGAATCTAAGGAAAGATACTTTGCCTCAAGAAGGCCAATGACATTTGGAGTATCTCTCTATTTGAAAGCACATGGTGAAATCTGCTAGCTTTCTCTCCTGGCTTCTTGTATCATAAATTTTCCCCAGGGGTGTTCTCTTTCTGCATCTCCAAGATCTCTGGCTGTCTGAGCTGTCTGGCTCTGAGCTTTTTCCAAAATGGTTCCTTCTTAAAGGGCTCCAGTAAGCAATCCCACTTTGAATAGCTGGAGACACATCACCATGGAAACCATCTAATCAAAAGTTACCACCCACAATTGGGTGGCTCACAGCTCCATGGAAACAAGAGAAAAGATCCCACCCAGCAATATTGAATGAGGATTAAAGAACATGGCTTTTCTGGGATACACAGTGGCTTCAAACCAGCACAGGCACCTACCTCCACAGCTTGGGAGACTTACAGATCTGTGTGGGATCTCACTCGTTCTACCCATTCCAGACTGGTGTAGAATGTGTGTCTGGTCACTGAAGTCCCTCCCCATCCATCAGTTGTTCTATATAGTTCCTGGATGTTTATTAGCTGTCCTAGAGGACAAACTGAATTCCACTCCTCACTATGCCACCATCTTGCCCCACCCCCTTTCTTTTCACAGCGTTCTCTGCCCCACAAAACTTTGACACCTCAATAGCCCTGAGTACCAATCTCTGTATCCTGAACTTAGCAGGACTGTTGGGTACTTTTGGGGTTCTACCTCCCTGCACCACAGTCTGAAAAGGACTTCCAGGATGAAAGCTAGAGTGGTAACAGTACTCTTCTTGCTTCTTTCAAGTGTTGTAGCTCTATGCTACCTGATGTTCAACATCTTGGTGCACTTGCTTAATAAATTTCATTTAGATTACAAATAGATTCTTGTTTAGATGGTACAAGCATTCAATTATTATCATATGTGGCAATCTGATACTAATGCTCCTTGTAGTCCTTTGTCTTGACCGTTCACAAAAGCTTCATTTTTGTTCAAAAGACCATACATCTGTTCAGTGACAAATTCTAATCCTCCAGAACTGATTTTATGTAGTAAACGCTGCTGTGCATGGTTTTCAGTTGGCAAAAATGTTAACTATATTCGCAGTATATTGCATTAGCACAGAATCATCCCCCAATGCATCAGTATTTGCTACCATTTATTGTAGTATCTGCAGTAATGGAAAGATATTTATTTATCACTTACTTTTGTACATGTATTCCCATTATTTCCATTAATTCTTTTTAAACATTTTGTTGTAAAATATAACACATATACAAGGCAAAGAAAGAGAAATCAATAATGTTTAAAGCACACTTCAGCAAGCAGCTACAGAACAGATCCCAGAGTTTGCATTGGACTATACCATTCCATCATCTCAGATTTTTCCTTCTAGCTGCTCCAAAACACTGGAGGCTAGAAGGAATATTAATATAGTGATTCAGCAGCCATATTCATTTGTTAAATCCAAATTTCCTGCTTATACCACCTTTCTCTCCTTTAACCCCTCTCCCACTCTGTAGGAATCCTTGGGAATACCCATTTCAACTCTTTCATGCTAAGAAGTGATGTCTACATTGAGGACAGGGTGATGCAATCAACTGATAATCCTAAAAAGGTTGGTTCTCTGGGCTTTAGGATTTATCTGACCTAGGAATCCTCTGGTACGTATATGTTCCAGGAAGGCAAACCTAGAGCATGAAACATTTTGAATAAAATATCAGTTCGAGCCCCAGGTGCTCTTAAAAGACAACAAGAGTGATGTTGATTGGAGGTTTAGCAAGCAATGACCATTAGCATTTTCTAGTTTTCCCTCTATATTCCTCTACCATTGACTCCTTGTTCACTATCAAACCATTGAAAGAGTTCCTGTGAAAACTTATTTATAATAAAAAATTTAATCATTGGGATTCATGGCATTTACATCCCCTTTTAGTCATATTTACCTTCCATATGGCAATGTAACTTATAAATCTGCTAATTAGTTTTCATTACTTCTATTTGTTCCTTTGCATTTGAATTCAGCCTCTTTGTGTAGCATTTCCACTGTCTCCAGCTTCTGTATACTTCTAGGTTTTCTATGTTCTACAGTGTAGTCACTGAGATGACCTTTATCAGAGTCATAATAATGAAATCATACAGTATATGCCTTTTCGTGTCTGACTTATTTCACTCAGCATTATATCTTCAAGGTTCATCCATGTTGTCATATCTTTCAGATATTTTGTCTTACTACTGCGTAATATTCCATCATATGTATATACAACATTTTGTTTATCCACTTGTCTGTTGATGGCCATACCACCCTGAACACACTCAATCTCATTAACTAATTCTTTTTGAATTAATTTCATGATAAATTAGTCACTTTGTTTTTTTCTGATTTAAATCTTTCTAAGTGGCCATGGAATGGGGATAAAATTGAGCAATTATCTTGACAATTCCCATATATTTGAAGAATCCTATTTTTTCATTCTGACTTACAGGGAGCAAACCCCTTTTATGTAAAAAAATGTAATAACTGCAGCTGATCTTATAGACCCTCAAAATAATGTTCTTTCTTATCTATTCTTTAAGATGCTGGTTCTGTACCTTTTAATTTTACTTAAATGTAATTCAAGTAAACAGATACTCATTGTACTTTGTGGAATCTTTATGGCTTCTGAGAGCTTTTAAATATAATTATCCAGTCTACAAATCCATCTGACATAAGTTAATGTTTGTCTTGTTAAAATCAGTTCACCTTGTACTTTGTGGAGTCTTTATAACTTTTGAGAGTTTTTAATATATGTATCCAGTCTGCAAACCCATCTGATATAAGTTAATTCTTGTCTTGTTAAAAACAATTCACCAGCAATGTGAATAGAACAATGACAATGCAATATCAAGACCTTAAATTTTGTAATAGGCTAGCCAGACTCTCATAATAGTTTGAAAGTTTAATTGTTTTCCTAAAAGGTCTGTTTGAAAAAAAACATTTTTATTTTTTAACATTTCTGGGATCATAATTTTTAAAATGAAACTTAAAAAAAAAAAGAATGTTGGATGAAATTATTTATTATTATATCAGATAATAAGGAAAGATCACAGAGCTCACTGAAATAAACAAATTCATCAAAAAGAAGCTGCTGATCATTATGTAAAATAGCTAAAAGGTGGAAGCAAAGCAAATGTCAGTCAACAGATGAAAAAAAGACAAAATGTGGTATATATACACACAATGGAATATTATTCAGCTGTAGACAAGAATAAAGATCTGATACATGCTATAACATAGATGAACCTTTTTATGGCATTATGTTGAATGAAACAGACACATAAAAGCAGATACTGTATGATCATGCTTACATGAAATACCTAGAATAGGCAAATGCCATAGAGATGGGTAGTAAATTACAGGTTACCAGGGACAGCAAGGGGGTTCTTATTGCTTAATGGGTGCAGAGTTTCTGTTTGAGGTGATGAAAAAGTTGGGGTAAAGGATATTGATGAGCAGTACAGCACTTTGAATGTAATTAATACCACAGAATTGCACATTTAATGTGGTTAAAATGCAAAATTTTGAGCTATATGTATTTCACCACAATAAAAATTTTTTAAAAAGCTGCTGCACTGACTTTCATGCATGCTATATTGGCTGTAAAATTGTGTGTGTGTGTAACAGTTATTTTCACCTTCCTCTTTCTTTTTTTGTTTCCTGGTTGTGGTACTTCTTCTCATTATCTTCTTTATTTTTTGATGACTTTTTATTATCCATGCTTTCTTTTCTTTTAGAGAATGATTTGGATTTAATTTTTTGTTAAATCTGGCAAAGAGAACTAATATGATAAAGAGGCAAGAATAACCATTTCATTTATGGCTTCTGCTAAATGAATTTAAAAATTATCAGTAAAGAAGAATCTTTCACAAGTAAAATGTCATTATTGTGTAATATTGTAAGGAACTTGGATTACATCAAAGTGAAGTTACTTCTGTTTTTATCTTCCAAGCAGATCTGTACTGGCTTCAGACCTGGACAACAGGCCAATCATACCACTTCATGCCATTGACCTCAGTGATAGGAACAAGGATGGGCAGGAAACACAACTTGAACAATTTAAGCCTTCTTAAGGATTTTTCTGATTGGAACAAGTGAAAAAAATATTCACTATAGGATTTCAGAGTTGGTTTGGAAACCAGTGTATGCAGCTACCATATTCCTATCCAACTGGCAGGGGTCGGGTGGGGGAGCAAATACATCTTACGGGAAGAGAAAATGAGGTTGACGTACAAAGAGAACAGATACCATAGAAGACACGAGGATGGAAAGTCCTGACCACTTTCCATCTTTGGAGCTGTATACCTGAAGCCAACTCCATTTTTGTCAGGCTTTTGAGGAATGAGAGAAAAACTCTCTTTGATTTGAGTTTCTGTTGTGTGTATTTAAACAAGTTCAGAATTTCTGATGGTAAAATGTGTTAAAGCCTAGGTTGGGTTCTAAGAAAGTCTTTCTTTCAAGGAAACTCTCCAAGAATTGCTGAGAAGAGGCAATTTTTCCTTTTAAAAATCTCAAGCCTACACTTTTTCTGACTTGAAAAGCATGCAACCCAGAAGAAATCACTCAATTGCTTCATCTTCTTGGGGAGCCAGAGAGGAATTATTATCCTGAACTGATACATATGAAGAGGGCACAAAAAGTCTGAATTAATTTCAGTTGTTATCCACCATGTCAAGAAGCCCGTCAGGAAAGGGAAACCCTTTCCAATCTCTAGACAACACTCTCTTTTCAAAAGAAAAAATGCCAGATATGAATTTTTTTCAAAAGATTGTAAACTTCTAGAGCTCATCTACTCCACTGTAGTAAAGACTAGCCACCCACTCGTCAAGCTCTAGGTTCAGGCAAATGACCTTCTTGAGCAGAAGATATGATTGGGGATTAGTCAGCTCCTTTTTGCATTTAATGTTTTCACCTAATTATTTCTATACTCCTTTCCTTTTCTGAATAATCTTTCATCATTTATGCTTTCGGGAACATGAGCATTACTTTAGCTTTTAAAAAATATTTTTATTGAGACTCTTCATACATACAGTTCATACATAGTATACAATCAATGGATCATAATATCATATAGTTGTATATTCATCACCATGATAATTTTTAGAACATTTGTACCACTCAGGAAAAAGAAATCAAAAGAAAAAAGAAAAGACTCATATATCCCATACATCTTACTCGTCCCTATCACTGACCACCAGGATTCCAATCTATCCATTTTTTTTTTAGCTTTTATCCCCCATTATTATTTATCTTTTATCCTTATTTTTTTACTCATCTGTTCATATCCTCAACAAAAGGAGCATAAGACAAAACATTTACACACATTCACATTGTAAAAGCTGAATAGTTATTGACTCATCTTCAAGAATCAAGGCTACTGAAACTCAGTTCAACAGTTTCAGGTACCTTCCTCCAGCCACTCCAATACATCACAAACTAAAAAAGACTATCTATGTAATGCATGAGAATAACCTCCAGGATATCTTCGTGACTCTGTTTGAAATCTCTCAGCTACTGAAACTTTATATTGTCTCATTTATCTCTCCCTCTTTTTCGTCAAGAAGTCTTTCTCAATCCCGTGATGCTAGGTGCTGGCTCATCTCAAGAGTTCTGTCTCATGTTTCAAGGGAGAGTTACACCTCTGGGAGTCATGTCCCATGTAGAGGGGGAAGGGCAGTGAGTTCACTTGCTGAGTTGGCTTAGAGAGAGAGAGACCACATCTGAGGAACAAAAGAGATTCTCTGGGAGTGACTCTTAGGTGTGATTATGAGTAGGCTTAGCTTCTCCTTTCCAGGAATAGGTTTCATAGGGGTGAGCCCCAGATTGAGGCCTCAGCCTGTTGGATTGGTTGTCCCTCTACTTGCAAGAATTTCAGGAATTCTCCAAATGGAAGCCTAATATTTCCTCCTTTCCCCACTCCCCCAAGGGGAATTTGCAAATACTTTTTTATTCTCTGCCCAAATAACTCTGGGATGTATCAGGGCATCACAATAACCTGTACAAACCAACAAGATTTCATATAGTTACGGTGTTCAAATAAACTGACCATACAAGTTAAATTAGATAATGCGTTACCCAAAATATAAATTTTGCACCAAATGAACATCTCTCTCTTTGGTCTCACACAGAAGTGGAAGTTTTAAAATGTGGACCATATTGTTCTTTATCCAATATTCTGATTTGCCTTAGTCCTATCCAAATCAGCTTCATTCATATCTCTATGATCAGTTTTTCAAAATTTTTAAAAAAGTTGCTGTATGGGATAATGTTGACTTTTATAGCTTCAGTGCTCTAACTCTGAGTCTCATACACATACCCAAAGTTTCAGGGAATGACCGTGTTATACACAAATAGCTCAGTATCTCAGAATTTAGAAATTATATTTACAACAATATATGTGACTTCCATAAAAGCTTGCAAGAGCTTTACAATAGACCCCAATCTGATAAAACTTCAATTCTCTGAGTTTGTGTACTATAATTAGTCCATATGAGTGAGGCATGATAATATCTGCCTTTTTGTTTCTGCCATTTCATTCATAATTGGAATAAATCCCACTTAATCAAGGTGCATAATTCTTTGAATGCGCTACTGGATTCATTTTACAAGCGTTTTATTAGCATTTTGCCATCTTTATTCATGGAAAAGCTCGGTCTGTGATTTTCTTTCCTTGAGTATCTTTGTCTGGCTTTGGTATTACAGTGATGTTGGCTTCATAGAATGAGTTAGGTAGCTTTCCCTCCTCTTCAATTTTTTTGAAGTTTGAGCAGGTTTGGTACTAATTGTTACTTGAATGCTTGGTAGAATTCACATGTGAAACCATCTGGTCCTGGGCTTTTATTTATTTATTTATTTTGGAGCTTCTCGATGACTGTTCTAGTTTGCTAGCTGCCAGAATGCAACACACCAGAGACAGATTGGCTTTTAATAAAAGGGGATTTATTTCATTAGTTCTTCAGAAAAAAGGCAGCTTTCATCTGAGGTTCTTTCTTACATGGGAAGGCTCAGGATAATCTCTGCTGGCCTTATCTCTAGGCCTCTGGGTTCCAACAACTTTCCCCAGGGTGATTCCTTTCTGCATCTCCAAAGGCCTGGGCTGAGCTACGAGTGCTGAGATGAGGTATGCTGAGCTGCTTGGGCTGTGCTACATTGAACTCTCTCATTTAAGCACCAGCCAATTAAATCAAACATCATTCACTTCAGCAGGCATGCCTCCTAGCCGACTGCAGATGTAATCAGCAACAGATGAGTTTCACATACCATTGGCTCATGTCCACAGCAACAGAACTAGGTACCTTCACCTGGCCAAGTTGACAACTGAATCTAACTACCACAATGACTGATACAATCCATTTTCTTGTGTTTGATTTGTTGAAGTTGTCTATTTCTTCTTAAGTCAATGCTGTTTATTCATGCCTTTCTAGGAAGTTATCCATTTCATCTACATTGTCTAGTTTATTAGCATATGGTTGCTCAAAGTATCCTCTCATTAGCTCCTTTATTTCGTGAGGTCAGTGATTATGTCTTTTCTTCCATTTCTGATTTTTCTCTGCATCCTCTCTCTTTTTCCTTGTCAGCCTAGCTAATGATCCATTGATTTTAGTTCTTTAATTTTCTCAAAGAGCCAATGTCTGGTTTTGTTGATTTTCTCAACTGTTTTTATATTCTCAATTTCACTTCTTTCTACTCAAATCTTTGTTATTTCTTTCCTTTTGTTTGCTTTGGGGTTAGTTTTTTTTTTTTTTTAATTCTTTCTCAAGTTCTTCCAAGTAAACTGCTAATTCCTCTATTTTTGCTCTTTCTTCTTCTTTAATATAGGCATTTAAGACAATACTTTTCCTTCTCAGCACCACCTTTGCTGCATCCCATAAACTTTGATATCTTGTGTTTTCATTTTCATTTATCGAGATATTTACTGATTCCTCTTGTAATTTCTTCCTTGACCCATTGGATGTTTAAAAGTGTGTTATTTAGCATCCACATATTTGTGAATTTTGGAGCCTTCTGCCTGTTATTGATTTCTAACATCATTCTATTATGATCCAAGAAAATGTTTTGTATAATTTCAATGTTTTTAAATTTATTGAGATTTGCTTTGTGGCCCAGCATATGGTCTATCCATGACAATGATCTATGAGCACTTGTGAGAAATGTGTAATCTGCTGTTGTGGAGTGTAATTCTTTAAATGTCTGTTAAGTTTAATACATTTATCATATCCTTCAAAATCTCTGTTTCCTTTTTGATCCTCTGTTTAGGTGTTCTATCCATTGATGAATGTGGGGAACTGAAGTCTCCAACTATTATGAAAGAGTTGTCTTCTTCTTCCTTCAGTGTTTGCCTCATGTATTTTGGAGCACTCTGGCTCGGCACATAAATATTGGTGATTGTCATGTAATTTTCTTGAATTGTTCCTTTTATTAATACATGGTGTCCCTTTCTGTCTGTTTTAAATTTGAAGTCTAATTTGTTGGATATTAGTATAACTATCCCTGCCTTTTTTCATTGTTTGCATGATATATTTTTTCCAATCTTTCACTTTCAAACTATTTTTTAATTCTTGGGTTGAAAGTGACTTTCCTGTAGATAGCATATAGATGGGTCCTGTTTTTTAACCCATTCTGACAGTCTGTGTCTGTGGATTCACAAGTTTAATCCATTAACATTTAATCTTATTAGTGTAAAGGCAGTACTTGATTCCACCATTTTGTCTTTTGGATTTTATACATCCTATCTCATTTTTTCTCTTTTTACTTTTACTGATAGTTTTCATTTCTACACTCTTCTCCAGACCTGTCTCTCCTGTTTTTCTTATTTGCTTGTAGTACTCCTGTTAATATTTCTGTAGCACTGATCTCTTAGTCACAAGCTCTCTCAGTGACTGCTTGTCAGAAAACAACTTAAACTCCTACTCATTTTTGAAGGACAGTTTTACTGGGCATAGAATTCTTGGTTGGCAGTTTTTCTCTTTCAGAATCATAAATATATCATACCACTACATTCTCACCTCCATGGCTTCTGCTGAGAAATTCTCACATAGTCTTATTGAGCCGTCACTGTATGTGATGGATTGCTTTTCTCTTGCTGCTTTCAAAATTCTGTCTTTATCTTTGACATTTGACTATCTGATTTGTAAATGCCTTAAAATAGGTCTATTTGAATGTATTCTATTTGGGGTTGTGCTGCTTCTTGGAACTGTAATTTTATGTCCTTCCTAAGAGGTGGGAAAGTTTCAGTGATTATTTCCTCCATTAGTGTTTCTGCTCCTCTTCCTTTCTATTCTCCTTCTGGGACCCCGATAACCTGTATATCCATGTGCTACATATTGTCATTCAATTCCTTGAGACCCTGCTCATATTTTTCCTTTCTTTTCCTTCTATTTTGTTTTGTGTATAGGATTTCCAATATTTTGTCCTCTAGTTCATTAATTCTTTCTTCTGCCTCTTCAGATCTAGTGTTGTAGGTCTCCATTGTTTTTTTATTTTTCATTTCTCCATTGCACTTTTCATTCCCATTAATTCTGCACTTTACCTTTTCAAACTTTTGTGTTGTCTTTATATTTTCCCTATAGTGAGATTTTTGCATGTCTGTTTGAACATCATGAATTAGTTGTTTCAACTCCTGTATCTCATTTCAAATGTGGTTTGTTCCTTTGACTGCGTCACATCATCAATCTCCCTAACTTGACTCATTAATTTTTACTGGTGTCTAGGTATCTGATATCCTTAATTTATTCTGGAGAGTTTTTTCACTCTTCTACCTAGGGTTTTTTTTTTGTTTGGTTTTTTTTTACTGTATGGCTTTGTTTCCTATTTGTTCTTTTACATTTGGTTAAACTTATTCTAGACCTCTAGCATAGGTTCTTTTTAACTGTTCAGAATTTTTCCAGTTCTTGTTTTTTCTTCATGCCTTGTGTATATAAAGCTTTTTTTTTTTTAAGGAAGGTCTCATTATATATTATTAACCGCCGTCATAGTTTCCCAGACCAGACAGATCTACATCTCAGTAAGACAGTGTAGCCAATATCAACTTTCCTTGAAGGTGAGACCTAACAGGTTGTCAGACTTTTCTATGAAGCTTCTAAACTCTGTGCTTTTCCTATCCAGCCCAGCATACAGTGCTTGACAGCCTGCATCTCCATACATGCATAAAGTCATGCTGTGTCTTTAATTTTAGTGACCTCTCCCTGCCTGTGTTGTGGTTGAGAAAGAGGCTGATGTAGTAGGCAGGCCTTGATTGTTTCTGTTTTCCAGCTCCTGCAAGTCTGAATTCCCTGAAGGAAGGTCTCCACTTCAGCTGGGACAACCCCGCTTTTCTTGGGGAAGATATGCCCTTTAGGGAATTAACCTCTTTCCCTTGACTAATCACTTTGTCTCTCAGACATATCTTAGTTGTGCCCTTGCAAGGGCGGTGCTTTTGTGTGAGAGTGCTTGCGGTTCTATCTAATGAGCTGTTAAGAAGTAAGAAAAAAAAAGCAAAACGCATTTTCAGAGCTGGACCCCAGCTCCCCAGTTTGCCAATCAAGAGCTTGGGTTGGTACATGGCTCTATGGATTCCCAGGCTTTATATGCCCCCCTTTTCTTGAGGTCCAGACCTTTTCCAGTATTTTGTGCTGTCTGACTCAAAAAGCCTCTGTTTCCCTTCCCCATAACCCCACCCCCGCTCTGTCAGGGTGAAAACTCCTGGTTCCTTTAGTGCTTACTCCATGCTGGTTTTCAGTAGTCAGAATTTGTTAATTCCATTGATCTCCACACCTTAGAAGATTTACGGTTCTGTCTGGGATCTCAGCTGTTCCACCTGCTCCCGACTGGTGCATGCTGTGTGCCTGGTCATTGATGTCCCTCCAGTAGCTGTTCCATACAATTGCTGGCCATTTACCAGGTGCTCTAGAGTACAAGCTAAAGTACACATCTCACTATGCCACCATCTTGCCCCATCTCTCTCTCTCTCTTGCATGGGCAGACTCTGGGAATTGAACCCAGGTGCTTGGCATAGCAGGTGAGAATTCTGCCACTGAGCCACCATTGCACTGCTCTTGCCCCATCTCTTATCCATGTGTTCTTGAACTATCCTGTTTCTTTTCCTTGAATAACTGATAAAACCAGAGGTTTTGGTTTCCGTTGTAATAAAATGATGATTTTTGACATTTTCTTCTTATAATTTCAAACTTAAAGTTGAAAGTACAATATTTAAACTTTTCTCCCCTAAATGAGTGAGAGTATGTTGCTGACATGTTACTCCATTATCTTGTGAATACTTTAGAGCACATATCCTACAATCAAAGACAAGAACCATTGATATCAGGAAATCAGTATTGATATATTATTACTATCTAATCCTCAGAACCCATTCAACTTTGGAGAATGGTTCCAATATTGACTTTTATGGAAAAAAGTATCATGTGCTTAGCGTCCTTCAATTTGGAATAGTTCCTCAGTCT
Source organism: Tamandua tetradactyla (assembly GCF_023851605.1). Classification (NCBI taxonomy): domain Eukaryota; kingdom Metazoa; phylum Chordata; class Mammalia; order Pilosa; family Myrmecophagidae; genus Tamandua; species Tamandua tetradactyla. The sequence continues at coordinate 8,573,813 of NC_135351.1, forward strand.
TTGCTTTTCTTTGATGATTTTAACATTATTGAATATTACATTGTACAGTGTCGCTTAATTTAGATTTTTCTGACATTTCTTTATTGTTGCCTTCAGGTTATGCACCTTTGGTAAGCATATCAAAAAAGTGATGTTGTTTTCTTCTTTTTTTATTCTATTTGGTTATCTTTAGTCATTTGATTAAGGTGGTATATTAGTCAGAGTTCTATAGGGAAACAGAACCAACCGGAGATATCTGTAAATATGAGATTTTATAAAAGTATCTCATATCACTGTGGGGATGAATAGCCCAAATTCCGTAGGGCAGGCTGCAAGCTGGCAACTCTGATGAAGGTCTTCAATGAATTCCCTAGGAGAGGCTGGTCAGCTGAAGTTGTCACCTCTCCCTTAAAAGAGAGAAGAGAGAAAATAAAGGTTCTCTCTTCTGACTGTTGAAGTTATCACTTCTCTCTTTAAAGTCTCAAACTGACTATTAAATGTCTCATTATGGAAGACACTCACCCTAGTTGATCTTAGATGCAATCAGCTATAGATGCAATATACTGACTGATGATTTTAGTCCCTGAAATGTCCTCACAGTAAAGGTAAGGTCAGTGCTTGCTTGACACAACTGGGTACCGTTTCCTGGCCAAGTTGCCACATGAACCTAACCATTTGGTGCCTGCCAAATTTCTCTACTATAAAGTTACTTTTCTTCCTTTTTATAGTTAAAAAGTTGATTTGTGATCAAACTTTCACCCACTAGTTGTAATACCCATTGATGCTTCATGATGAAATTAATTTTACCGTGGTGGATGCCAAATGGTGATTTTCTGATTCAACAATTTCTTCTACATTCACTTGTCAGTATGAGGTAAATAGTTTATGTATTTGTTTATTTGTTTACTTATTTAGTAAGGTCACCTAGCTTATTCATTGGGCTATAATCCATTATTATTATTATTTATTTTGATGTTTACATCATGAAAGATTTAGTCAATGGTTATCCTTTCAAGCTGGCTTCTGTGTCCTTTTGACATATTCTTATCGCTCTTGAGTACTTGCTCTCTTTCTATCACAAGATGACCTAGGGTTATCTTGTATTTTCTCTACCCAGGCCTTGGAATTAGCTATTTCTCTTATGACTCCCAGTTTCTTTCTGTGGAAAATACTATTTAGAACCCAAGATGTAGGGGTGCATGGGTGGTTCAGTGGTAGAATGCTTGCCTTCCATGCGGCAGACCCAGGTTCAATTCCTGGACCCATGCACCATCACCACCACTCTCACCAAAAACAAAAAAAAAAACAAAAAAAACTAAGAAACCAAGATGTAGGTATAAATTTTGCTCAATACTATTAGGGTATCACTAATAGCAGATAGAATGAAGGAATATATGTACACAAATATCTACACCCACCCAAGCATGCTGCCTTACATTTTGCAATATTTATTTATATGTATAGAATACTGTGAGTTCACACCAATACATCCAATTCCAATTCAACACCGCAGAAGTCACTCTAATTTTTTCTCTTTTCACATTTGTAACTGTCTGCCATATATGTACTTACTGAATCATTCCCGTGTGTATAACCAATCTCTTGTCATTGCCATGAGCCCCCATCCTACTCCCCTCCTACAGAGAAACATTCCTCACCTAAATTGGGACGTATACCCTCTGGCTTGTCACTACTGCCTTCTTCTGTGGGTCACCTTCCTTACTCAGATTGGGGCTTTGACAAGACACATCCTGCCATCCTCCTTACCTCTCATGGGTTCTATCAGCCTATGTCATGTTGCTGGTAACACCACCATCTCATTACATGGATAACTGGTCAACCTGTTTTAACTCCAACAATCTGTGATGGTCCTACTGTTCTGAAAAGACCCCTCCTTATTCAGTTTGGGCCCTGACAGCCTTTTCCAGCCTATCACCCTCATTCTGCTCCATGGGGAACCCTTCCTCACCCTTTTCAGTCCCTAAGAGCTGATGTTGAGTTGCCTCTGTTTCCCACACAAGCAGCCTTTTCGCCTTACCTGGACTCCAATATACCATACTGGGCTGCTGTCTCTCCATCATCTTGCTTGGCCCCACTTAATGACATTTAGTCTGCCTTATTTCGGAAGGAAGGAAAATATAAAGTTGAAGGCAGATAGCGAGGTAGACAAAAATGCTTGAAGCAGGTTATTGCATTTTGAAACTTCTTTCAGTTTACATTTTTTGGCTTTCACTAGAAATCTTCTTCCAGTAACAATTGAAATTAAGTATGAACTAGAATTATAAAAACATTTCAGAATCTAGCTCGTATTAAGCCATGAATAAGTGGAATTAAAATGTGTTTTTATATCACTGCTATGTTACACTTTGTTGTATCATTTTGTAATTGAATTACTATTATAGCATACTTCTGACTTACTGATGGACATGTGTAGTCATTTGTCCCTGGAATACTTATTTCTTCAGTCTGTTTGTTAAGCCAGTGGGAGTTTTCATGATATTTCTTCTGGAATTACCAGACTTTAAGACTGGGTGCATTGTTTCTAAAATATGATCTGACACTTTAGGATGCATAAAACATGTTCACACACTTTAGATTTATGTGCGATAAACCCAGGAATTTTCATAATTCTATTTCGCATTATTCTCTTAAAATAAAAGAAAAAAACCAAACAATATGGTGGGTTTACAATTAAACGAATTTAGTATATACATAAGTGAAGAGTTGTTTTCACTTTGACTTGGTGCTGATAAGGACTGAATCCTTTGTCTTTAAGTTGACTCAGACCAGCTTCCAGTTCTCTACATTGTAAACCGTATTTTCCCCACATATTTCCAGGGCAGGGCACTGGAAGAATTAAATGTAGGCCACATTCTGATTGTGGTCAATCTCAGGTCCTGCGCTTCCTGAGTAAGAGGCGACAGGATTCCTGGAAGTCACCCTTACACTGGACAGTTAGCAATAACTCCATCATATGCAAGAGGGGCCACCAACCACATACGTGTATCCAAATAAATGCAAAGGGAATTGATTTTCAGTTCAGGATCTCCAAAGTGTCTGTGGATAGTCTAATGCCACCTGACCCAAAGGGAAAACTGACAGGGGGAAAGCTGTTAATGAAACATATTATGGTTAAAATATCTAACTTCCCCAAATTTTACAAAATAAATGATCATGTGAAAACAATGCCAGGATCCCTCTAAGGGCCTTAGGAGGAGCTTGCGGAAGTGAGGGGCACTGGAGTATAAGCTTCATCAGCTTCACGGTTAATCCGCTTGGGCTATTTGCTGTGCACATCATTGAAACTCTGGAGTACCTTCAACCAGCACCTAATATTTCCTGATATATTAGGAAATATTATTTCCATTTTGTGATGCCATGAGAATATGACCTCAAATTAAAAGCTCGTTCTTAATATGTCCCTGGAATTTTGGAGGAACACAGAGAAACACTGAGAACTAAAAAGCCATGTTTTTAGTGTGGTGTTAAAAGCGGATGGATTAAGCAGTCTTTTCCATGTAGATCCTGTATTTCTCTAATAAATATTCAAGTTACATTTAATTGAGCACTTATAACATGCAAAGCATTATATTACCTAATGTGGAAAAGCCCAGAGGTCAGACAAATCATATGAGCTAATTCTCATAAAATGATTCATTAAGAGTGGCTTAGGTGATTCAGTAAGAAAGATGATTTATTTTGCTAATCAACAAGTATAAGTTTTAATTTGGAAGTTTTAGTGTCTGGAAGCTGTACTTCTCTTTGAGATGAATATCTACCAAAGAGCAGATAATAAATTGACATTTCAAGACTAAAATGTTACTGCATACTAACAGCTAATGTGTACTGAAATAGTTTTGAGTCTACAGAGTAAACTGCCTACACCTTAAATGCAGATCATCAAAAGCAGATGTCCTTCAACTTTAAAATCGCTTTCCACTTATTCCATGACTTTCTTCTTCTCTTAACACAGAAGAGGAAGAATTAAACGTAACAAAATTAAAAGGAGGGCGGGCTACGGGGGCTCAGAAGGGAGAGTTCTCACCTGTCATGCTGGAAACCCTGGTTCGGTTCCCAGACCATGGACCTCCCACCCCCTTCAAAAAAAAAAGTCAATGAAATTAAGTTCTCTTAAGAGGAGAACTCTCAGAGAGTAAAGCTGTTGTCTTTATCTCACGCTTCCTTACTACTCAAATCTGGAGTTCTTTTGGCAGGCTCTAGGGTAATACTGCTTTGTGTTCAGCACTGCGCACATTTAAATTTGGATCCGTTTACGGTTCAGCCAGACCATGCATTTGCCTTCATAATCCTTTTCCTAGAATTCCAGAACCTAATGTTTTGGAACATTAGAATTTCAGAACTCTTTCACCAGCTCACAATCCCCTTAGCACCTCCCACCCTTTTGTTGGACTGGGTGCTAATGTAATTAATATTAGGAGATGAGATATCTGCACTTTGAGACACAAGAGATTTCCTTTTGTTTTCATAGTAGCGTTTCTTTTAATTCACTTTCTCTGAGATCATAATTCTGGAATTACAAGGAGGCTTTCTCTTTCCCAGAAAACTACTTCAGGGGAGGAAAAGGTACACAAAAACGAAATTTGATCATGCATCCTCTCTGTTCAGGGCTCATATCTCCTGGACTCTGCTAAGATGAAGGAAGGAACTTCTTGTCCACAGAAAGTGGTAATTATATCATAAACCCTCAATGCTTTTTCTCTACAGGACAGACAGTCCCCATTTTCTATGATCTTTAATAGGATAATAGTGAACTTTCAGAGCAAAAGGCCAGCTCAGTATTGTACCAAAAAAGACTCTTTATTGCCCCCTGGTGGATGAAGAAAGAGAAACTAGGTCCCCAAGGACCAAGGAAGAACCAGGGTTTAGTGATTCTTCCAAAATGGAGGTGCAAGTCGGGTGGGGGTGGGGAAGCTAGAGCAATATTAAGTGGGCACAGAGCTATAAAGTAGGGAACAATTTGGTACCTACCTTCTTAAAATAAACTGTTTCCCTATTTTATGGTGGTCTCTGTTGGGACCAGCTCCTTCACTGTTTTTGTCAATCTGCTATGCTCCAAGGATTTCCAACTCTTCCATGTTTGAAGGAGGAGTCCCCACTCCCAGCTAACCTGGGTGGAAGATCAGCCTCTGTCTCACCATCCATCATTCATGCACCATTTCTCCTAACAGCCTTTCCTCCCAGCTGTCTTCTCATTCCCAGCTATCTCAAAGCTCATCCATATTCTGACGGTGGTTAGTTAGGAATAGGTCTATGCAACAGGGTGTCCCTTATTTTTAAATGAATTTGTGTCTCCAACATATATGCAGTTTTTTCCCAAAAATCAGTCTCTTCTAATGTGCAAATATATCTAGCAGTCATATCTGGAGTTTGGTTTATTAATTGCCCAGTTCTCAACATCTTTTTGCTTTGAAACCCTTATTTCCCACAACCCATGGTTGTTAATTGGAACGCTATTGCCATGTAAAATGAGACCTTAGGTGCTATTTGATTATCTTGAGGGTGCTCACACCTGAGGGAATGGGAGGTAGGGAGTTAGGAAAACCTGGTTAGGATGATTTTGGACGTTTCACTTCCAGTGGGGAGCAGATAGTTGGAAAAAAATTTTTTTTCCATAAATTTTGTTGGGGTGCATTCAAATGAGTTATGTTCAGTGGTGGAGTTCTTATTCTTATCTCAACTTGAACCCTGTTCCCTGTGCTATTTGAGCTTTGATGCTTTCATCAATCCTAGAAGGTAGAATGGTAGAAATGAAATGCACTGCCTGGAGAGACAAGGGGCTTTGGATTTTGGTGGTATGTAAAATGCTTGAATGGCAGCGAAATGGGGCACTACTCTCCTTCCCTACTCCGTTAAGTGGCCATTATGATGCTTCATTCATTCCGAAGTGCTTACTAACAGTCCCTTCTACACTAGGTACATAGCAATGTGTGCATCCACACTGTAGAGCTCCTTTTATAAACTGAAAAGCAGATGCTTGCCTAAATGGGTTGCGCTTTAGTCATTTGGGACTGTTAGTCATTTTTGGCAAAGGAATTCATCGTGATGGGTCAGCCAGATACTACTAGTTCTTTCAACATTTGGTAGAAACTGTCAGGGAAGCCATGCCAAGGCACAACAGAGATGAAAAGGAATAATCAACTCTAAGCTTGCAGAGTATTATTTTCCCACATGTTTATATATGAACTGCTGTAGATCCTCTGCTGTATTTACTTGTTTGTAAATGCTGTAAAGTGAATCCCAACCGAGGTGACCCAAATATTAATGGTGAAAGCTGTTGGTTTTCCAGGAGAACAGTAGCTCTCTCTTCCCTGGTACCCAGGTAGCACCTTCCTAGCTAGAGAGGCTGATGAGCAGGTCAAAGAACTTACTTGGATCTAATTTCACTGTGCCTTGCCAGGAAGTAAATCTTAGAGCATGATGCTTTCTGTTAAGGAGGAAAACATCTTCCCAAATGGAATTAAAACCCAATAGGTATTCATGAACATCTTTTTAAGCCAAGGAAGAAGGAAAATCTGGAACCAAAAAACTTGGATAATCAGACCCTGTGATTTCATCTAGGCAATTCCAAGAATGTATTTTTTTCCATAAATTTTATCCATAAAATTCCATAAATTTAATCCCTGCCTCCTGGATTTGTATCCCCAAGCCCCTTCCCTTGAATATGGGCTGGACTGAGTGACTCACTTCAACAGATAAAATACGGCAAAATGATGGGGCATCACTCCTGAGATTAGCTCAGTGGAGCCATCTCAGGATTTCTGTCCTGATAAATTTGTGAAATAATAAACGTTGTTATTTTAGGTTGCTGAGCATTGGTGTGATTTGTCACACATAGCAATAAATAATGGATACAACCATAAAAGTGTGTTTTAATGGACTTTTACAGCACCTATGTGAGCCATCACATCCCCCTCTAGTCACTAACCCTCTTCCTGCAGTAACCACCTTCTTACTTCTAACCTAACAGAGCCTAGTTCTAAAATCTAAACAAATGAAATCCAGCAGTATATACTTTTTTTGTGCCTGGCTTCTTTGGCCCAACTGTATAGTTTTCAGTTCTTTTGTACTATAATATTTTATGTTATATTGCATTTAATGTACACATTTATTTTACATTATGGTGTAGTCTTTTATTCTCATTGAGGCATATTATTCTATTGTGTGGATATGCCACAGTTATTCATGCATTCTGCTGTGGCAAAACATTTCGTTTGTTTCCTTGGTTATTGGAATGCTATATATAGTATCTAATATGTGGATATTTCTGTTTGAAATATATCGCAGAGTGGAACTGTGGGGTCGTAAGTTACATTAACTTTTAGTAGCTACTGCCCAATCATTTTCCAAAGGGGTTGCACCAATTTATGTTCCTACCAGCAGTACCCCAGACCAATCTTTTATCTCACTATTTTGGTAGGACTCTTCGCTGCTTCACAGTTAAGTGCAGGGTTATTGTGTCACAGTGGTTTGTCGTAACATAATGAAAGCAAATGGAAATCTAAAGTAACTTAGCATTTGTGATGGTCAGGATCATGTGCCAATTTGGCCAAGTGATGATGCCTAGTTGTCTGGTCAAGTAAGCACTGACCTGTCTGTTGCTGCAAGGACATTTCATGGACTTAAATCATGAGCACATTGGTTGCATCCGCGGCTGATTACATCTGCAATCAGCTAAGGAAAGTGTCTTCTGCAATCAGCTAAGGGAAGTGTCTTCTGCAATTAGTGATGCTTAATCTAATCACATGAAGGCTTTTATGGAGAATTCAGAAGAAAGACTCTCTTTTTTTGCTTCAGCCAGCCAGCGTCTCCTGGGGTGTTCTTTGAGGACCTTCATTGGAGCTGCCATCTTGTGGCCTGCCCTGCAGATTTTGGACCCTTACGTCCCATGTTTGCATGAAACACTTTTATAAATCTCATATTTACAGATATCTCTGTTGGTTCTGTTTCTCTAGAAAACCCTGACCCTGACTAAAGCAGCATTTGAAAACAGATTTTACACAACCACAGCTTAAATGCTGAATGCCATTTATATGCTAGCTTAATGGCAGCTTCCAATATACCTAACGCACAACAGCTAGGTCAAGAAACACGATACCTTTTGGAGGTATCAATTGATATTTGGAGGGTATCAATGCCTCCAACATCTATTGGGCTGAGAGCCACTGGACTGCAAGTGAATACCTTTTACCTAGGGGACTTGGGAGGCAGATTCAAGCAGCATTAGTGGAGGGTCTAAAACCCGTGGGAGGCATTCGTCCAGCTGCGGGGTTTCAGGGAGAACTATAGTAAGTTTCTTTGCAGTGGGGAGTGAGATTGGAGGTCACTCTGCCTCAACCTGACACTCCCGGGAGCAGAGTCATCACCAGGTTCTTGTAAAAAGTGCCAGTCTGATTGGCACTAAGCTTGTGCATATCATTTCTTTACACATTACAAAAACAGGTCTTTTACATTCCATTTGAGGTCAACATGTTTACAATATCTTGGTGTTTTTTTTTCAACTTGTTTACATGCCATTTTATGTTCAAAACATGTTTACAAATTGGGGGGATTCAAGATTATTAACGTAATTTCAATACACAGCACAGGAACAAATGTGTGATAGGCTTTAGTGACAATTCTTTATTAGTAATGATAACAAAAAAGGACATTAAGAGTAACATTTTAGAAATCTATTATTTGATGTATTAATTTTCAAAACGCAAAATACAGAAGTCCTTTATGTTATTATTTTACATGTATTGAGCACTAACAGAACAAAGACCCTACAGTGATTTGAATATATAGATGAAAAGATGCTCTTAAATTAGATTTGTTAGGAGATAACCAGGATGAAAGAAAAGAAATGGCTGGAACAGAATGTTTCTATGTTGTGTTTCCAATATTTAGGCAATTTAGGTGAGCTCAGGTTTTTTATTTCTAACTTAAATTTCCCAGATAATGGATTTCATCTTCTGTTTAACATTGCTAATGAAGATGTCACTCAGGCCTATTGTTTTTCTTCAAATAGAGAAGTTTAATTGTATTATGCTTATTTTGCAACTGCCAGTCAGTATTATTTTTTCGGTCTATATGGATTTTCACTATTGCACGCATGACAAAGCTAATTAGGGTATTATTGAAGATACTTAGCATTTCTTTTATTTATTTAAGAAAACAAACAATACACTCAGAAGCACCAACAATGGATATCTTAGCTTAGCCATAGGTATATTTAAATAAAGTACCCATATAATCATTGTAAAGCCTGTGTTTGCCCAGTAAGTTTCAAAAACCAATTTAAAATTAAGGTAACAAGGAAAAAATCTACATATTCAGATAGCAAAGTTCCTAAATTCTAAGTATTAAGCAGTAGCTTAGATACCATTTGATCAGCTGTCAAATCTTTGAATGTTCTCAAAATATCAAACAGAAAGTTCTCACAATATCTTCATTGCTATAGTAATGACCTATGTTACTAAATATTTTCCTGATTTCAGGAAAATACGAAGATGCAAATAGCATTTCTTTTTAATGATAAGCGTAAAAGGCAGATCCCAGTATGGGAGCTTTGATTTTTTTAATTCATGGCCGTAGCCAAGGCAAAAAAATAACGCTCATGAGTGCAGCCTTGTCTCAACAAGTAAAAGTGATGTGCAGAGAACCACGTTTGGCAGCAGCTGGCCAGCACCACGGGTGCGTCAGCCTCAGCAGTCTTGGGGTGGGCAGGGAGATATTTGGTAGGGGTGGGTACTTGCTTCCATGCCATCACCCAGAAGATCCCTGAGTATACAGATGTCCCAATTTGAAATATGTGCCAAATCAATGTAAATCTGCATGTAAATCAAAATATGTTTTTGTTAGAGAAACTGTAGCATTGTAGAAAAATCATAAATAAAATACAGGCTCCCATACCCTCCCTCCCTCATTATTAATACCTGGCATTTAGAACATTTGTCACGATTGATGATAGCACTTTTTTTTCAAATAAATCTGCTATTAACTATATTCTATAGCTTACATTATAATACATAATAGTCCTATGATGTTTTTATAAAATTTTACTCTAACAACATATGCATCTTATGGTGTTAAAATTAAAACTTTCCCCTTTTAACCACATTCAGAAATGTAATTCAGTGAAATTACATTCACAATATTGCTACACCATCACCACCATCCATTACCAAAATGTTTCTATCTGCCAAATCAGAAACTGTACAATGTAAGCATTAATGCTCACTTCTTATACCCTCACCTCAACCACTATATTTTAGTTTCTTACTATGAATCTGCTTATTCTAATGATTTCACATGGTATTTCAACATTTGGCTTTTGTGTCTGGCTTATTTCACTTAACTTGATGTTCTCAAGTTTTATTTATGTTATCGTATGTATCAGAACTTCATTTTTTCATGGCTGAGTAATATTCTGCTGTGTGTTTATACCATATTTTTCATATCCATTCATTGATTGATAGACACTTGGGTTTCTTCCACCTTTTGGCAATTCTGAATAATGCCGTTATAAACATAATGTACAAATGTCTGTTTGAACCCCTGGTTGTGAATTCTCAATTCAATTCCGTTGGTCAATATAATTATACTTGTGCCAGTACTGTGCTGTTTTGACTACTGTAGCTTTGTACTAAGCTTTAAAGCCAGGAAGTATGAGTCCTCCAATCCAGGCATCTTTTTAAGGTGGCTCTGGTTATTTGGGGCCCTTCATCAAATTAACTTGGTAATTAGCATTCCCATTTTTTTTTCAAAATAGGTTTTGGAATTTTGAGTGGTATTGCATTTGAGTACAATTGACATCTTAATTTTATTTAATCTTCCAAATCCATGTTGGTATTAATTTAGAACTTCTTTGATTTCTTTTAGCAATGTTTTGTAGTTTTCTTTATACAAGTTTTTTATATCCTTGGTTAGATTTATTCATAGATATTTGATTCTTTTAGTTCTATTGTAAATGGAAATTTTTTCTCGATATCTTCAGGTTGATTATTACTAATGTATAGGATCAATACTGATTTTTGTGTTTATCTTGTACTCTGTCACTTTTGTCAATTTGTTTATTAGCTCTAAAACTTTGTTGTTGATTTTTCAGCACTTCATATATATAGGATCATATGTCATTTGCAAACAGTGAAAGGTTTACTTTTTCCTTTCCAATTTGGACGCCTTTCATTTCTTTTTCGAGCCTAATTGCCGTAGCTAGAATATCTAGTAGAATGTTGAATAACACTGGTGACAGTGGGCATCCTTGTCTTGCTCCTGATTTTAGAGGAAAAGCTCTGTTTTTCAACACTGAGTATGGCATTAACTGTGGGTTTTTCATGTGTGCCCTTTATCATTTTGAGGAGGTTTCCTTTATTTCTCTGTTTGTAAGTGTTTTTTTATCAGCAAAGGATGCTGAATTTTGTGAAGTGCCTTTTCTGCACCAATTGAGATGATTATGTGCTTTTTCTCCTTCATCTTATTGATTGTGGAATGCTGTATTAATTGATTTTCTTATGGTGAACCATCTTTGTGTATCTGGGTTAAATCCCATTTGACCGTACTGCATAATTCTTTTGACGTGCTGTTGGATTTGATTTGAAAGTATTTTGTTGAAGATTTTGCATTGATGTTTATAATAGAAATTTTTCTGCAATTTTCTTTTCTTGTACTATCTCTATCTGGCTTTGGTGTTAGGGTGATATTGGCCTCATAGGATGAGTCAAATAGTATTCCCTTTTGCTCAGTTTTTTTGGGAGAGTTTGAGCAGGATTAGTATCAATTCTTCTTGAAGTGATTGGTAGAATTCTCCTGTAAAACCACCTGATTCTGGGCTTTTCTCTTTTGGGAGGTTTTTGATAATTGATTCAATCTCTTTACTTCTAATTGGTTTTTGGAGGTCTTCCATTCTTCTAGAGCCAGTGTAGGTCATTCATGTATTTCTAGGAGCCTGCCTATTTCATCTAGATTGTCTAATCTGTTGGCATACAGTTGTCATAGCATCCTCTTATGCTCCCTTTTATTTCCATGGGGTCAGTAATAATGTCTCACCTTAGCCTTCTGATTTTATTTCCTTTCCTTCCTGCTTCTCTCTTTTTTCTTTGTCAGTTAGCTAAGAGTTTGTCCATATTATTAATCTTTTCAAAGAACTAAGTTTTAGTTTTGTTTATGCTCTCTTTTTTAATTCTCAATTTCATTTATTTCTGCTCTAATCGTGGTTATTTTTCTCCCTCTGTTTTCTTTTGGGTTTAGTTTACTAAAAGCCAATCTCTCTTGTCTTTTTTTTTCAACTTACAGAACTCCCTTTAGTAATTCTTGTAAGACAGGTCTTTTTTTTTTTTTTTTGATGAACTCTCTCAGTTTCTGTTTAAATGTGAATATTTTAAACTTTCCTTCATTTTTGAAGATCAGTTTTGCTGGATAGAGAACTTGGGGCTAGCAGTTTTTCTCTTTCTATACTATAAATATGTCATATCACTGCTTTCTCACCTCCTTGGTTTCTGATGAGAAATTGGAAATTAGTCTTATTGAGAATCACTTGTCAGTGATGAATCACTTTTCTCTTGCTGCTTTCAGAATTTCTCTTTATTTTTGGCATTTGACATTCTGATACGTATGCGTCTTAGAGTAGGTTTATTAGGATTTATCCTGTTTGGAGTATGTTGGATATTTATATCTTTCATAAGAGTTGGAAATTTTTGGTCATTATTTCCTCAAATATTCTTTCTGCCCTTTTTCCTTTCTCTTCTCCTTCTAGGACACCATGTTGTATATGTTTGCATGCTTTGCATTATCATTCAAATCCTTGAGACACTGCTCAATCTTTTTTAGTCTTTTCTCTATCTGTTCTTCTGACTCTATGGCTTTAATTGCCTTTACTTCTAGTTTGCTGATTCTTTCTTCTGCTTGTTCATTCCTGCAGTTGCATGCTGCTACTGCATTTTCAATCTCATTTATTGTGTCTTTCATCCCATAATTTCTCTTTATACTTTCAAATTCTCTTCTATGCTCACATATTTTCTTTTTAATATCCTTTATCTCTTTGTGTGTATTTCCCTTCATCTTCTTGACTTGATTTAGGAGATTTGTTGAACTTCCTTGGTTAATTGTTCCAACTACTGAATCTCCTGTAAAGTTTTAATCTATTCCTTTGAACCATATCTTCCCTTTTCTTAATATGACTTGTAATTATTTGCTGATGTCAAGGCATCTCATTATCTTGATGAAGTAACTCTGAAGGTTGGTTTCTTTCCCTTGTCTTGGGTTTTATTGTTGGTTGGCTCTCTGTTAAGCCCGACTTTGACACTTGGTCCATCTTATTCTGGACCTTTATTGCAGCTCTTCTTTTTTTCATTCTTGCCCTGGATATGTGGTACAATTTTCAAGCTTGCACTTTTTGTATAATTGTTTCACCATCCAGAGAAATTTCCTTTCCCTTGATCCTTCTCCACGAATTTTGATCTGTTCTGTTTGCTTTTGTGCAGAATTTTCTCCCCTGCTCCTATGATTTGTTTAAATTCTCTTCTTCTCTCAGTGCTCCATTTTCTTTGCAATTTTCAATTCTGGGACCCATCCTGTCTTATAGCAGTACAGTTTAACCACCCATCTTTTTTATTTCTCCTAGCCTTTTCTGCCTCCAGTTTTTCTCCACTGGGTTATACTTCCCTTGGGAGCCAACTAGAATCAATACAAGAAGATGGATCACTCCAGAAAAGTCCACTTTGCATTTAAGTGCTTCAACCAACAGAAATTGGATTGAATGAGTGCCTGCTGTCCTAAAATGGGTCTCTTCCACCTTCATCCTCCCCATGGGCCCTTTTGTTTGCAGCATGACTTAGAGGTTTGTGTTCTTCCCTGGGTCTCTGCAGACTTGGGTCCCTGTGACTGGATATGCATGGAGTTCTAGCTTTTTGCTCTGATTGTCTCTATAGTGTGTGTGTCCAGACAGTAGGAACCAGGTCCACTGTCTCTGTGTGGGACTCCCAAACTGAATGGGATCGAGTGAGAGAAGAAAAATGGACTGGCATATCTAGGATGGAAAATTCCTACCTGATATTTTTCTTTTATTTTCAATCAGGATTTGTGGAGTCCTTCTCCAGTCTCTACCATCCTCCAGATTTCTATGCAAGTGGTATTTGTCCTTTTACTCACTGACTCTCTGGGGAGACTTTTTCAGGGGATGTTTTACTTTGCCATGTTGATGACATCACTCTAATCATGTGTTTTTCCTTTGTTCTGTTAATGTGGCTATAATATTTATTGATTTTCTTTGTTGACCCAAACTTGCATACCTGAAATAAATCCCACTTGATGATGATGCATAATTCTTCTAATGTGCTGTTTGATTCAATTTGTTCTATTTTGTTAGGGATTTTTGCATCTATATTCGTAAGAGATATTGGTCTTTGATTTTCTTATCTTGTGGTATCTTTACTTGGCTTTGGTATTAGGGTAATATTAGGCTTATAGAATGAGTTATGGAACATTCCCTCCTCTTTAAATTTTTCAAGGAATTTGAGCAGAAGTGGTATTAATTCTTCTTGGGATGTTTGGTAATATTTACCTGTGAGGTCATCTGGTTGTTGTCTTTTCTCTTTTTTTGGAGGTTTTGATTACTGACTCAATTTCTTTACTAATTATTGGTTTGCTGAGATATTGCATTTTTTCTTGAGTCAGTAAAACTTGTGTGTTTCTAGGAATTTGTCCATTTCATCTAAGTTATCTAATTTATTGGATTTACAGTTCTTCATGTTATTTTCTTACAGTTGTTTTTATTTCTGTGGTGCTGGTACTGATGTCCCCCTTTCCATTTATGATTTTAGTTATTTGTATTCTCTATCTTTTCTTCTTTGTCTGTCTTCTTTGTCTGTCTTCATTGTTAATTTTACTGATTTTTTTTCAGAGAAGCAACTCTTTTTTTCATTTACAAATAATATTTATTTAATACATGTTGTGTGCCAGATAGGTAGGCAATATTGTCAATCATTTTACAAAATAATAAATTGAGATTCTGAGAGTCTGAGATTTGCCCAAAGACACATATCTCGGAGACTTGACATCCTTGGTTCCTAATTCATTCCAAACCTTGCTGCACCAAAGGATTGAAATCACCAAAAACTATGTTTATCACAGTTCTCATTCTCCATTAATTCATTTTTTTACCTTTCCTCAAGAATTTTTAAACATTTTTGTTGTGAACTGCAATATATATACAAAAGAGCAATAAATTTCAAAATACATTTTTTTTCCTTGCAATTTCAAAGTATGTCTTAATAATTAACTATAGAACAGATTTCAAAGTTTTGTATAGGTTACAGTTCCACAATGCCAGGTTCTTCCTTCTAGCTGCTCCAAGACACTGGAGACTAAAAGAAATATCAGTATAAAGAATCAAAAGTCATATTCATTTGTTAAATCCTATTTTTTTTTTTTTTTGCTATAACTCCTCCTTCTCCTTGGACCTTCCTCTCAATATTTAAGGATATGTGGGTTATGCCCATTTTAACGTTTTCATGTTGAAAAGGTACATTGGCAATATAGGATAGAGGAATGGAACTATCCCCTTGGAGAGATGTTCCCCTCTGGTTTTCAGGACTTATCTGGCTAGGAACCATCTGAAGGTTTTAGGTTTCTGAAAAGTAAATTTAGTAATGCAACTTTTGTAGGATCTCAGACAGAGTCCTGGGTGTTATTTAGGAATAACAGGAATAATGTTGTTTGGGGTTTGGCAAACCATGGCAATCAGCAATACCTAGCTGAAGCTTGAATAAGAGTAGCCACCAGAGTAGCCTCTTGACTACTTGAACTCTCTTAGCCATTGATACCTTATTTTGTTGCATTTCTTTCCCTCTTTTAATCAGGAAGGCATTATCAATCCATGGGAGTCACGTTCTGTGTTTCTAGGGAGACTCATATCTCTGGACATCATGTCCCATGCAGGGGGGAGGGTAATGATTTTACTTGCAGAGTTGGACTTAGAGAGATAGAGACCATATTTGAACAACAAAAGAGGTTCTCTGGAAGCAACTTTTAATCATAATTATAGGTAGGCTTAGCTTCTCTTCTGCAGAAATAAATTTCATAAAAGCAAGCCTGACGATCAAGGGTTTGAGAGAGTATTTAGTTTCCCAGGTGGGAAAGTTTAATAGTTCTATATATATTTCTCCAGTTTCTCAAGAGTCTTTGCCAATGCTTTTAAATTATCTGCCAAGATAGTCTGGGATGTTTCCAGGAATTACATTAAGCTATACAGAATTATAAGCCTTTGTTCTTATTATGGGGTCCGTGTATTTGGGTTGTTTGAATTAACTATCAAGACAGGTTGAGTTTGATTGTGTGCCACAGAAACTTTAAGTTTTGAACAAAATGAAGTTCGGAACAGTAGGTGAAGTTCTAAAATACAGACACTAGGTAAAGTTCTAAAATACAGACACTATCATTTTTTACCCTGGGTTCTGATTTATCTTAGTCCCAACCAGATCGACTGTGTTCTTATCTGCAATTGAAGCCTGATTTCTTTTTTGGTTTCTTTAACAGTTGTTATATGTAGCAATACTGACTTTCAGAGCTGTAGAATTCCAACTCTGAGTCTCTAGTGTCACACAGGTACCCCAGAAATCCAGGGAAATATACCAGGTTATGCATATATGACACAACAGCTCAGATTTTAGAAGTAACACTCAAAGCTCAGCAATAAATGTGACTGTTATAAGAACTTACAATCTAGGCCTGAATTTTCTTACAAGTATTTTCTAAAAAGACATTACAGTATTTGTCCTTTTAGTTCTGGCTTATTTTGCACAACATAATGTCCTCAAGTTTCATTCATCTTGCTCACGCCTCATGACTTTGTTTCTTTCTGTGGTAACACATATTCCGTCATGTGTATGCACTACAATTCGCCTTTTGGCTTCTGTCATCGTACTTTCCGGTCACTTCCATCTATTGGGCATCACGGATAGTGTTCAAAAGAAACAATCCATGTCTCGTAGTATTCTTACTTAGTTGTGCAATCATTATTACTCTCAATTTTAGACAATTTTCATTGCTTCAAAGAAAAATAACAGATGAATATGCCTTCACCAAATAGAAAATCCAAAATTCCCCTTAACTCTTCTCCCTCCCTCTAGTCATTTACCCCTAGTATTGCCAGCAATACTATTGATGTCTTTCTGTTAAATATAGGCCATATCATGCAATAGTAGTTTTTCCCCATACCCTTCTATAATTTACTCTTTGTACAAGATTCATATCTTTGAAGCGGTTCGTGTAAAAACTTATTTATATTTGTAGTGTTAATTAGTGAGATACTTGGCTTTACACACCCCCTTTCAATCATATTCACCTTCAATATGGAAGTACTACTTTAAAAACCCGCTAACGAACTACCATCATTTCTATCTGTTCGCATACATTTAAGTTCAGTTGCATTAGATGACCAGTCACCTATTTCTAGCTTCTGTGTATGTCTAGGTCCCCTTGTCCTAAATCTACCAGGGTCATATTAGCAAAATCATACAGTATTTATCTTTTTGTCTGGCTTATTTCACTCAGCATTATGTCTTCAAGGTTTATTCATGGTGTGATATGCTTCAGGACCTTATTTTGTCTTGCTGCTGCATAATATTCCATCATATGTATATACCACACTTTGTTTATCCACTCATCTGTTGTGCACTTGGATTGTTTCCATTTTTTGTCAATTGTGAACAATTCTGCTATGAACATTGGTGTGCAAATTCTGTTCATGTCAATTGCTTTCACTCTTCTGGGTATATAGCAAGCAGTGGTGTTGTCGGATTGTAGAGCAACTCAATATTTAGCTTTCTATTGAAGAATATTGAAGAAGCCAAACTGTCTTCCACAGTGGCTGTCCCATTATACATTCCCACCAGCAGTGAATAAGTGTTCCAATTTCTCCACATCCTCTCCAATATTTGTGGTTTCCTGTTTAATAGCAACCATTTTATAGATGTGAGATGATACCTCATTGTAGTTTTTATTTTCATTTCCCTTTTAGCTAATAAAGATGACCATCTCTTCATGTGTATTTTTTAGCCATTTGTATTTGCTGTTTGGAAAAATGTCTATTCATGTCTTTTTCCCATTATATAACTGGGTTGTTTGTTGTTTTGTTGTTGAGTTGTATGATTTCTTTATATATTCTGGATATCCAATATGTGTTTTCCAAATATTTTCTCCCATTGAGTTGGCAGCCTCTTCACTTTTTTGACAAAGAAGAAACATTTGATTGAGGCACTGAAGCATTTGAGTTTGAGGAGTTCCCATTTATCTGTTTTTTCTTTCATTGCTTGTGTTTTGGGTATAGTGTTAAAACGCTATCTCCTTTACTAGGTCTTGAAGATGTTTCCCTATATTTTCCTCTAGGAGTTTTATGGTACTGGCTCTTACACCTAGGTCTTTGATCCACTTTGAGTTAATTTTTGTTTAGTGTGTAAGGTATGGTTTCTCTTTCATTATTTTGGCAAGTGATACCCTGTTCTCCCAGGCCCATTTATTGAAAACCCTATTCTGTCCCAGTTTAGCGGATTAAGGGTCCTGGTTGAGGATTAATTGACCATAGATTTGGTGATCTATTTCTGCATTCTCAGTTCAATTCCATTGATTAATGTGTTCATCTTTGTGCCAGTACCATGCTTTTTTGACCATTGTGGCTTTATGGTAGGCTTTAAAACCAGAAAGTGTTAATTCTCCCACTTTGTTCTTCTTTTTAAGAATATTTTTGACTATTAGAGATCTCTTTCCAGTCCAAATAAATTTTATAACTAGCTTTTCCAAGTCTTTAGTGTAGGTTGTTGGAATTTTGATTGGTATTGTGTTGACTCTGTAGATCAGTTTGGGTAGAATTGACATCATAACAACATTTAACTTTTCTACCCATGAGCACGGGCTGTCTGTCCACCTATTTAGATCTTCTTTGACCTCTTTAAGCAATGTTTTTAGTTTTCTGTGTACAGGTCCTTTACATCTCTGGTTAAATTTATTCCTAAATACTTGATTTTTTTTTGAGTTGTTATTTTGAATGGATTTTTTCCCTTAGTTGTCTCCTCATTTAGGTCATTGCTTGTGTATAGAAACATCACAGATTTTTTGCACATTAATCTTGTATCCCATCACTTTGCTGAATTTATTAGCTCAAATATCTTTGTCATAGATTTCTCAGGATTTTCCAAATATAGGCTCATGTCATCTGCAAATAATGAAAGTTTTACTTCTTCATTTCTGATTTGGATGCCTTTTATTTCTGTTTTTTGCCTGATTGCTCTAGCTAGAACTTTTAGCATAATGATGAATCATAGTGGTGACAGTGGACATCCTTGTCTTGGTCCCAATCTTAGGGAAAGGCTTTCAGTCTCTCACCACTACATATGATGCTGGCTGTGGGTTTTTCATATATGCCCTTTATCATACTGAGGAAGTTTCCTTTGATTCCTACTTTTTTGAAATGTTTTTATCAGAAAAGAATGTTGATTTTTGTCAAATGTCTTTTCAGCTTCAATCAAGATGATCATATGATTTTTTCCTTTCAATTTCTTAATGTGTTGTATTATGTTGACTGATTTTCTTATGTTGACTGAATTTCTTGTGTTTAACTTCCCTTGCATGCCTGTTATAAATCCCACTTGGTTATGGTGAAAATTCTTTTACCGTGTCATTAGATTTGATTTGCAAGTATTTTGTTGAGAATTTGTGCATCTGTATTCATTAGGAAGATTGGCCTGTAGTTTTCTTTTCATGTAGCATCTTTATCTGGTTTTGGTATTAGAGTGATGCTAGCTTCATAAAATGAGTTAGATAGTTTTCCTTTTTCCTTAGTGTTTTTGAAGAATTTGAGCAGGAATGTCAAGCCATCTGGCCTTGGGCTTTTCTTTGTGGAAAGATTTTTGGTGACTGGTTGAATCTCTTTATTTGGGATTAGTTTGTTCAGGTCTTCTATTACTTTCTTCCTTTGACTGGGCCATATTTTCAATTTTCCTAGTATTATTCATCGTTTTTTTGCTGGCGTCTAGGTATTTGATTTCCTTTATTAGTTTATTCTGGAGATTGTTTCACTCTTTTACCTAGGATTTTCTTTCTGGATGGTTTTGTTCTCTATCTATTCTTTGACATTCAGTTCAACTTATTCTAGACCTCTAACATAGATTTTGTTTAACTGACCAGAATTTTTCTGTTTTGTTTTTCTGTTTTCTTGCCCTGCCAATATGGAGCCTTTTTCTTTTTTAGGAGAGTCTGCTCAGATATTAGACCCTAGTCAGATTTTTCCAGACTGGACTGGCCTCCTCTCGGGGGAAAGAGTCACCTGCATCAGTTTACCCTGAGCGTGAGACCCAGCAGGTTGACAGATTTTCCTATGAAGCCTTTAGACTCTGTGGTGTTCCTATCCTGCCTAGTAGGCAATGCTTGTCTGCCTGCAGCTTCCTTCTATTTCTTCTTGCGTCAGTGTAGGTTGTTCGTGTGTTTCTAGGAATTTGTCCATTTCATTTAGGTCGTCTAGTGTATTGGTAATAATCACAGTATCCTCTTTGACTCTTTTATTTCTTCAGGTTCCATGATAATGACCCCCTTATTTCTGATTTTGTTTATTTGCATCCTGTTTTTTTTTTTCTTTGTCAGCCTAGCCAGGGTTCCATTGATTTTCTCAAAAAACCAACTTTTATTGATTCTTTCTATTTTTGTTGTTGTGTTGCTGTTGTCCAGTTCATTTATTTCTACTTTAATCTTATTTCTCTCCTATTTGCTTTAGGGATAGTTTGCTGTCCTTTCTCTGGTTCCTCCAGGTGAGCCACTGAGTCCTCAATTTTTGCTCTTTCTTCTTTTTTAATATAGGCATTTAGGGCAATAATTTTCCCTCTTAATACTGCCTTTGCTGCATCAAGTAAGTTCTGATATGTTGTATTCTCATTATCATTCATCTCTAGATATTTACCACTTTCTCTTTGACCCACCAATTGTGTAAGAGTATTGATTTCCTGCTTCATTCCACTGTGTTCACAGAAGGTGCTTGAATGATTTCACACTTTTAAAATTTATTAAGACCCATTTTGTGTGCCAGCGTATGATCTATCCTGGAGAATGTTCCAGGAGCACTAGAGAAGAATATATATCCTGATATTTTGAGGTGTAATGATCTACATATGTCCGTTAAGTCTATTTCATTTATCACATTGTTTATGTTCTCTAATTCCTTATTGATCTTCTGTGTGGTTGTTCTATCTGTAGTGGAGAGTGATGTACTGAAGTCTTCCATTATTATTGTTGCAACCTTTTTAGGTCTCTTCAGTTTCACTAATGTTTGCCTCATGTGGTTTGCAGTTCTTTGACTGGGCACATAAATATTTATGATTGTTATTTCTTCTGGATGAATTTTCCATTTTATTAGTATACAGTATCCTTCCTTGTTTCTTTTGATATCTTTACATTAAAGTCTATTTTATCTCTTGTTAGTATAGTTATTCCTGCTTTTTTTTTGGTTAGAGCTTGCATGGAATACCTCTTTCTATCCTTTTACTTTCAATCTACTTGTATCCTTGTGTCTAACATGAGTCTCCCATAAGCAACATAGAGATGGATCATATTTTAAAATCCACTTTGCCAATCTATAGCTTTTAATCAATGAATTTGGTCTCTTAGCATTCAAAGTTATTACTGTAAAGGTAGTTCTTGAATTTATCGTCTTATCTTTGGTCTATCTATCTATCTATCTATTTTTTTCCCTTTCTTTTATACTTTAATTTATGCTTACTGATACTTTTCAGTTCTGTGCCCTCCTCCAGACCTCCTTCTTTTGGTTTTTTTTTTTTTTTTTCAGCTAACAGGACTCCTTTTAGTATTTCTTATAGGGCAGATCCCTTGTTAACAAATTTTCTCGGCATTTGTTTTTCTGAAAATTTTAATCTCTCCCTCACTTTTGAAGGACAACTTTGCTGGATAAATAATTCTTGGCTCAAAGTCTTTCTCTTTCAGAATCTTAAATATATCATATGTGTGCCTTCTCATCTCCATGGTGCCTATTGAGTAGTTTGAACTTAGTCTTACGTGGCTTCCCTTGTAACTGGTGAATCACTTTTCTCTTGCTGCTTTAGGATGTTCTGCTTCTTTTCAGCATGTAAGAGTCTGATTAGTATGTTTTGGAGTGGGTCTATCTGAATTTATTCTATTTGGGTTCATTGGGATTCTTTGGTTTGCATATTTATGTCTTTTATAATGGTTGGGAAGTTTTACCCCATTATCTCCTCAACCAATCTTCCCAGCCCTTTACTTTTCTCTTCTTCTTGGACACCAATGATTCTTATATTTTGTGCACTTTGTGTTGTCCATCATTTCCTGAGATCCAATTCAAATTTTTCCATCTTCTTTGCCATTTATTCTTTTGTGCACTTGAATCCAGTTTTCCTGTCCTCTAGTTCACTTATTCTTTCTTCTGCCTCTTTAAATCTGCTGTTGTATGTCTCTGCTATGTTTTAAAATTGGTCTGCAGTATCTTTCATCTCTGTGAGATCTGTTTTTTCCTATTTATTCTTTCAAATTCTTCCTTATGCTCTTTTAGTGTCTTCTTGATCTACTTTATGTCATTAGCCAACCCATTGAATTTATTTAGGAGATGTGCATGAACATCTTTGATTAGTTACTCCAAATTCTGTGTCTACTCAGTGTTTTAATTTGGTCATTTGGCTGAGCTATATCTGCCTGCATCTTCATGTGCTTTGTGATTTACTTTTGGCTTGAGGCGATTTGATTATCCTGATAAGGTTATTTTCAAAGTTGACTTCCCTCGCTTGTCTCAGGTTTTCTATTTCCATAGGTTTGTGTTGAAGGTCTCCTTTTGTTTTCATCTTATCAGTAATTCCCTGCCAAACCAAGGCCCAAATCTCATGCAGATGTTGCAACTGTATTTGAAGATCTGTTGAGAGCTAGGCAGATAGGCAGTTTGCCAAACTGCACTTCTCACACCTTTCAAACACATGGCACTCTTATACTCCTTTTCCCCTCAGGCCCACCTCTCCCTGACTGTGGTAGCCAGCTGAGTAGGATGGAGACCTGTTGCAATTCCCAGCCAAGGCCACTGGTCCCAGTAAACACTGAAAGTCACCCACCCTGGGGCTGGTATGTTGGCAGTGTGCACCTCGGCAAAAAATCCGCCTGTGGGCCCAATGGGTCTGGTGGTCTCCAGGCTTCCATTTAGGATGACTTTGGGCTGTGGGACTGATTATCTCAATTGTCCCTGCCCTCAGCCAACCTGGAAAAGCCTGGTGGGGTGGCATGGCTTGGCTGGCTTCCTTGGATGTGCCTCTCTGTCTGTGCATGCCTGAGTGCTCTGAGCCTCTGTGAGGAAAGGGAAACAGGAGTGTTACCCAATGAAACTCTTTCATGGTCTATTGTTTCTTAATTCTCTATTTCATTTATTTTCATTCTAATATTTGTTATATCCTTTCTTTTGTACACTTTGTTTCAGTTTGCTCTTTTTTTTTTTTTTTTCACATGGGCAGGCACCAGGAATCGAACCTGGGTCCTCTGGCATGGCAGGCAAGCATTCTTGCCTGCTGAGCCACTGTGGCCCGCCCTGCTCTTCTTTTTCTTGATCCTCCAGTTTGGAGGTTAGGTCTCTGATTTGAGATCTTTCTTCTTTTTCAAATGTAAGCATTTAGAGTTATAAATTTCTTTCTTAGAACTGCCTTTGCTACATCCCATAAGTTTTGGTATGTTGTCTTTTCTTTTTCATTTTCCCCAAGATATTTCTTTACTTTCCTTGTGATTTTTTCTTTGACCCATTGGCTGTTTAGGAGTGTGTTATTTAATTTCCATATATTTGTGAATTTTTCACTTCTCCCTCTGTTACTGACTTATAGCTTTATTACACTGTGGTTGGATATGATACCTTGTATAATCTCAATCTTTTTTAATTTATTGAGGTTTTTGTGGTAACTTCACATATAGGGTAGGCTAGAGAATGATTGTTTTTTTGTACTGGAGAAGAATGTGTATTGTGCTACTGTAAGTTGAATTGTTTATATACATATCTCTTAGGTCTATTTAGTGTACATTAGCATTCAAGTCTTTCATTTCCTTTTTGATTTATGGCTTAGATGTTCTGTCCATGATTGAAAGTGGTCTATCGAAGTATCCTACTATTATGTAAAACCATCTATTTATTTCTTCAAATTTGTGAATATATTCTTCGTACATTTGTGCTCTGTTGTTAGGTACATATAAATTTGTAACTGTTATGTCTTGTTGAACCTTATTTTCAATATATAATGACTTTCTTCGTCCCTTATAACATTTTTTGACTTAAAGTCTATTTTATCTAATATTAACATAGCTACCCCAGTTCTCTTTTGGTTGCTACTTGCATGATATATTTGTTCCATTCATTCACTTTCAACCTCTTTATGTCTTTTAATTTTAGATGAATCACTTCTAAACAGCATATAGCTGGGTCATTCTTTTGTTTCCTTTCAGCTATTCTCAGTCTTCTGACTGGAGAGTTTAATCTACTTACATTTAAAGTAACTACTAACAATGCATCACTTAACTTGGGCCATTTTTTTCTTTGTAAGTTTTATACCTTTTTGTCCCTCAATTCTTTCATTAGTACTTACTTCTGCATTTATCTATTTTTTTGTGTGTGTTGTATCAAGTGGTGGTTTGAAGCTATATACCCAGAAAAACATGTTCTTTAACCCATTTCTGTGTGCATGAACCTATCAAAGTGGGATCCTTTGATGAAGTTACTTCAGTTAAGATGTGGCTCAATTCAATCAGGATGGGCTCCTAATCACATTACTGGAGTCCTTTTAAGAAGAATGAAATTTAGACAGAGAGCCATAGTAGCAAGAAGTTGAAGGTCAGTGGAACTTGAAAGAGAAGGGAGAGGCCAGGAGACACCATCATGTACACTGCCACATGACAGGAGCCCAGGAAAAGGATCATTAGTAGCCGGCCCCAGAACACAAGTCTTTGGGAAGAAAGCATTGCCTTGAGCAGGACTTAATTTGGACTTTTTCTTAATTTCAAAACTGTGAGCTAACAAATTCCAATTGTTTAAGACAATCCATTGCATGATATCTACTTGAGCAGCTAAGGGAAACTAAAACATACCATTTTGAATTCCCTTTCATTTCTTTCTGAATCCATTTTTCATATATTTTCTTTGTGGTTACCCTGGGATTTAAATTTACCACCCGAAATAAATGACAATTATATGTGATTTGATACAAAATTAAGTTCAGCAGCATACGCACAACTTTTCCTATACCCCTCCATCCCCACATCTTTTCTATTTTCATTTATTACAGATTAGTTCGTTGTATATTGTATGTCCAAAATCACAGATCTATCATTGCTTTTTATGCATTTGTATTTTAGCTCCTGAAAGAAGTAAGAAGTGGAGTTATATATTAACAAAATATTATACCATGGTACTGGCATTTATGATTATCCATATGGTTACTTTTATTGCAGTTCTTTATTTCTTTATACTACGTTCACCCACTGTCTAGTGTCCTTTGCTTCAGTCTGAAGAATCCCCATCAGCATTTCTTGTAGGGCTGATTTAGTGGTAATGAATTCTTTCAGCTTTTGTTTATCTGGGAATGTCTTAATTTCTCCCTCATTTGAAAGAAAGTCTCACCAGATATAAAAGGTTTGGTAAGGAATTGTTTTCTCTCAGCACTTTAAGTATTTCAATCCACTGCCTTCTCGCCTCCATAGTTTCTAACGAGAAATTGGAACTTAAAATAATTGGAACTCTCTTGTACATAACACACTGCTTTTCTCTTGCAACTCTCAGAACTCTCTCCTTGCCCCTTACATTCAACATTTCACCTACCATATGTCTGGGAATATTTTCTTCATGTTTATCCTGTTTGGTATTACTTTGCTTCTTGGATGTGCAAATTCATGTGTGTGTGTGTGTGTGTGTGTGTGTGTGTGTGTATGAAGTTTTGGAAGTTTTCTGTCATTATTTCTTTGAATATACCTTTTGCTCTTTTTATTCTTTATTCTTCTGGAGCTCCAATAATACATATATTGGTACACTTGATGGTGTCCCACAGGCAACTTAGGCTATTTTGGCTTTTGGTAATTTTTTTTTTTATTTCTACTCCTCAGCATGCCTCATTTCACTTATCTTGTCTTTTGAATTCGCTGATTCTTTCTTCTGCCTGTTACTATCTGCTGTTGAAACCCAACAGGGAATTTTTCATTTTGGTTATCATGGTCTTCAATTCCAGTAGTTTTTCTGGTTCCTTTTAAAAAAATTCTGTCTCCTTACTGAGAGTCTCTCATTGTTCATTCATTGCTTTCCTATTATCTTTTTGTTCTATCTCTGCATTTTCCTTCATCTACTTGAACATCTTGGGATCATGTCTTGTTGAAGTCCTTGTCTGATATGTACACAGTCTGGTCTCCATTGATGTTTTCTGGACTTGTATATTCTTCATTTGGATGGTCCATCATTTTCTATGTCCTTGTCTTGTAATCCTTTGTTGTGCTCTGTACATTTTAATATCTTAAAGTGTTAACTCTGGGATTTAGTCACTGAGTTTTCTGTTTCTTAAGTTTGTTTCCAGCTGGTATTATGATATAGATTTCCTTGAGTGCCAGGAACTAACAAAACCAAACAAACCAATGCAAAAACACTCTTTTCTCAGTCTTTGAAAATTGTTCTTGCCTTGGTTGGTGTTTTCCTTCAGAGTTCAGCCTTCTTATCAACAAGACTAGTCCAAGGTGAATGCAAAGTGCAGCATCCTCCCTGGCTTTTTTGAGCCTGTGTGTTGTCTCAGGATTGTCTTGCTAGTAACCTTAGGAGTTCCCTGTTTACAGGATTTGAATGCTCCCTGTACTTCTATGAAATAGAGTTTCTCTCTCTGTGTGATCCTTTATCGTAAGAACTTAAAGTAGATAAGTCTTTCCCCCCAGGCTGTTTTCCTTAATTCTTTCTTATACTCCTTTGGTCCCAAACTGTTTCTGCTTGGAGGGAAAACTCTGGGGTGGAGCAGACCTGAGAGAAGTTTCCTAAGTCAGTCTTTGTGAGTCAAAACAAGGCTGGGAACTCACAATTGGAGTATCAGTTGGCTCCAAACTGCCCTGGGTGGGGTGAGGATGGGTCCAGCAAGGGTGCCCAGAGTTTCTCCTATGGCTTTTTGAACTGCTTTTCCTTAATTTGGCACTTGTCCAGTAAATGCAGCCCTTTAACTCTTTTCCATGGTTTTGAGGAAGGATATTATCTAAGATTCTTCTGCCACTTTTGCCTGATGTAGAGTGGAACAATGGCCACTCTCAGAGTCAGGTCCCCAGCGATCTGAAGTAAGTGATCCAAAGCTGTGATCAGCAGGTGGACTGCACTCCCAGATCTTGGGGAATTAGGTCTTTATATCCCACACTTGCAGCAGTGAGCTGCACTAGGAGCTGGGATTGAGGATCCCACTGCTGCCTTCCTCCAGGCTGGGGGATGGAGGATGATAGCTGCTGCACGGAGAGTGAAATTCACCTATGTTTGCTTCAATTTATCAACTTCTTCCTTCTGCTCATCAGTGGATGCTGCATAGTGTTCCCCTAGACTCTGAAGTTTCAAAATAATTGGTTCATCAAATGTTAAAATAAATTTAGATTGAAATGCTGATGATCGATGAGGGGGAGGGGTGGGGGGTGTGGTATGTATGAATTTTTTTCTGTTTTCTTTTTATTTCTTTTTCTGAATAGATGCAAATGTTCCAAGAAATGATCATGATGATAAATATGCAGCTATGTGATGATATTGTGAATTACTGATTATACATGTAGAATGGAATGCTCAAAAGCTAGGAATGTTTGCATTTGGTGTTTTTTGGTATTTTAAAAAAAATTTAAAAATAAAAAAAAAAGTTAAATAAAACTTACTTTCTGAAACTTCAGGAAAAAAAAATAGCTCATTCATACAGTTCCTGCTAATTCAATAGTCATTCTGGTGAAGGGACTGATTCCAGGAGTTTCCTACACTGCTATCTTTCCACAGTCCTCTTGAAGACATTTTTGAATGTCCAGGGGAAAAAAACCCTGCAACTAGGTCTCTTCATTCCCAGCCCTGATAATAACTATATTAATTTTTAATCATTTCCAGCCACACCGACTCTTCTAACAAGGATGGACTGGTCAATCTGAACAGTACACAGACTTCTAAGCCCTGATCAGTATCTACAACTACATATTTTAGTCACATCTTAACAATTCTGTTAACCGAAGTAGGAAATTAGATTATATCCAGATTGTACTCTTTACCTTTTCTCATTCCCCTGAAAATCTATCGTCCTTACCCTTTGTTCCCCTTTGATGTTCCCATTTCCTTTTGATCCTGATAACGTATATAAACTTGATTCTTATAATCCTTTGGGAAGGCAGAGTTGAGACCGGGATGTCTCCTGTCTCCACTGGCTATTAAATCACTTTCCTTTTAGACCAACACCAGGTCACTAGCCATTCTTACAACATCAGGCAAAGACCCAAGATCCACAGGGTTGAGTCACCTTCACCAGCAGAAAAATGGAGTGTGGGCTTATGACCAGAACATCGGCAGTTACCGAGGACTTAAGCTCATGAGAAAGCTGGGTTTGTGGTAGTGAAGGAAGGGATAGAGGACTTGGTATATCTTTGAGGTTCTTAATGGGATGGCCCTTTCATTTCTTAAGCTTTTGTGAGAGTGATATATCGTTTTCCTTCATCTTGCCTCTCTTTCATCTTCAAACATCTAACCAAATCTTGATGGACACGAGGGTGGTGAAGGGCCCAGAAAACCATAGATCAACAGGATTGGAAATACTTGAACTATTAAACTTGAGGGTACATATGCTAGTACATATTCTTGGTCTCTTCAAATATATGGAGGCTGTTGAGGAACAACAAACTATATATCTATATTTAACTTTCAGAAATAATAGATGAAGTCTGTGAACACTGAGTATCTCCCTAAAGAAAAGAGTACCATTAATCAGTAAATTGCTCTCTTTCCTGAAATTGCAAGGCTTATCATTATTATAAATCACTTCAAATGTTGTGGCTTATCATATTTCATGATTTTGTGGGTCAGGAGTTTGGGTAAGGGTTGGCATGGTATTTCTTCTGCTTTAAATGGTATTGACTGAGATCACTTAGTGGTATTCAGTTGGTGGAAGGAATGGTCCCAAGGACTCAAGAAGGCTTCATTATCATATCTGATGTCTGGGCAGTGAAGTCTGGAAAATTGAGCTCAACGAAGACTGTTGATCAGCATATCTACTTGTGCTTCTCAGCTTGGTTGTCCCAAAGTGGTTGAACTTTTTCAGGCTTGATAAAGGCTTCCATGCAAAGAATTTCAAAGGACAAGAAGTGGAAGCTTCAACGTTCCAAAGGCATATTCCCACCAGATTCCAGTGGTCAAAATAGTCTTAGAGTCTGCATAGAATTGGGGGGAGAGGTCTAGGACCTGCACTTCTCTCAATGGGAGAAGTGTCAAAAATTTTGTGGTCAATTATAATCTGCTGCCTTGACTTAACCAAGTCTACATCTGATTGTCTTTTTTTTTTCATGTTGTACTTTCCCACTCTTTAAACTTGCTCACACCCAGAGAGAAGAGAAAAGAACTCTTTGTATTATAAGCATTTGTTTTAACTAATAGGAAATAGCCATTAGGACCTCTTATGTTTGAGTTTGTTTCAGGGCTTCTGAAACATTGCTTAGATAATTGCTTAAGTCAGAAAACAATGATTACTGTGAAAATTAATGGGAGTGAATCGTATCAGCAGCAAGCTTACCAAGCATCTTTTTTTAAAGGTCTTTTGTCTTTAGAGATAGAAAATGCTTAGTGTAACTCTTGGCAGTTGAGGTAAGCACAATTTCCCTGGTCTTTTTTTCTGCTGCAATTAAAGTTTTATTTTTACATTTTTTATGTGTTTGTATTTATAAGGTGAATTAAAAAAAATTTTTGGTCTTGTTTTCATTCTTCTATAGAGATCTAAGTGATTGTGAAGGTAAAACTGAGTTTGAATGATATGAGGTGATGAAAACAGAAGAAAAAACTTGTCCTAAGGTAGGAAGGAGCATCTCCAGAAGCAGCTAGTTCTCTAGGCTAATGAGTAGAAGAGCTTTACCATTAAGACAGAAGTGAGCCCGGCCCAAGGGCAAGATCATGCATTTTCAGTAACCTGCACCTGCTAATTAATTACTCTTGCTCGCTTTAAGGGACTAGTCAGTTTCTATGCTTCTCTCTGTTTTTTATACGGACAGTCCCCTACATCCCACTTCCCCCTCTTTATCCACTTGGGCTTTGTTTTTTCCCATCCCTGAATACTTTGACCTCAAACCGTCTCACACCTCCCTTGCTGATTTTAAGCATTCTGCCCCAAATCTTCGTCTTGTCACTCCTTGACCCACATGAGTTTTTAGTTCTGTGTTCTATTTGTTTGCTAGCCATCTCCATAGGTCTCAATTCCACAGCACAACTCAGAAATAACAAATTCTTGTTCCTGGAAGTACTCCAACCTTGATCCACACCTGCACTTCTGGCCTTGTCTCCTGTCTCTTCTCGTTGGTTACTCACCAATCTTACTATGAATGGATTGATGGTTAGATGGATGCTAGGGAAAAATGATGCATAGATGGTTGGAAGGATGACTGACCCACTGAATAGGGGGGGCGATGGTTGACTGGCTGAAATGGTAAATGGGTGGATGGTTGGGCTGGTTAACCATTATCTTTACAATAACATTGGATGGATGTTCGTAAACTATAATCTTCCATCTGGAATTTTGTGAGTTTTGATTGCCAGTGAGTCCAGCACAAATCCTGTTCCCTCCCACATTCCTATCATACATTTTCACATACTTTTATTTGTTGTTATATTATAGCCATTGGTTTTAATTCAGCATTATTAAAATTCTGGAGAGGAAATGAGACCTTTAAAGAGTATATAGCATATGGGTATTCTGAAATCTGAATTTGTTTTCATTGTTCACTCCCAACACAATTTTGATTTGTGACTTCCTGGGCCTTATTAGTTTCTTTATTAATAGTTTGGAAATAATTGTTTACCTCTTTCACAAGGTTGATCTGAGGTTAAATTATTTGTAATATTATTATATTTCAAATATCTACATACATATGAGCGCTATCATCTTTCTATATCTATGGATCTATCTGACTGTCTGTCTATCTATCTATCTGTTTAGCTATCTATCTATTTATCTTTCTATCTATGTACTATCATCTTTATTCCTCTCTGTAATTTTGTGTGTGTCACTGTTAAGGTCTATTTGCCAAATCCCCTAAAGGAATCTTCTGGGAACAGTAAGAATTGTTACTGTTTTTTTGTCATTGAAGCTCTAAATACAAATAAGAAAGTGTTCAGTGGCATAGAGGGCTGGGACAGACCGAACTAGAATTCAGAGTTTTTGCTGCCATCTGAGACACACTGGTTGTTACCATTGCTAAAATAAGATATTTAGAGACACAGCATCATGACATACCATGGGAAGACCTGCTTTCAAAGGAAATGGGCTGGTTCTAAGGCAGGAATGGTGAATAAGTTTCATTTGAAGTCCACCTCCTAGCCATTGGTGGTAGCTGTCTGGAGTAATGCATCAAGAAGGATTATAGGGTCTTAAGTGAGCTGTGGGTTCACTGATGCCTGCCATTTAAATAGGATTCCCTATACATGTTTGCCATATATTTCCCATCTCTAGCCTGAAATCTTAACTAGTCTTCATCATGATGGTTATGCATGCAGGGTTGTCCACTTATTTTCCATAATAATTCATGAGCTCCTTTATGGGAAACTATCTATGAAGATTTTGCTGTTTCTAGAGGCTTGTTTTTGAACTAAATATGCAAACTTCCTCCACCAATGAATGTGGTCAATGACATGTAGAGAGAAAAATGAGGAAAGCTAACCCTGACACCAATATCTATTACAGTGATTTTCTTTAAGGTTGAAATGTTTGTCTTCCTATGTAGGATGAGTTGTCTGCTGCTGAAACAGGATAGTTTTTTGAGCAGTTGTGCTTATTATTGTGGTATACTGAAAATTAAGAGAGCTCATTTCTGTGCAGATGCAAACATAATCATACAAATTTTATTTTAAGTTTCTATTACATTCTAGTTAATATGAATATACTGGGTCAAGTGAGTTTAATTGTCTGGCAGAAATGCATTTCATCTTAAAATTGGGTATTGGAAGGCTTAGCAAATGCTATGAGATTAGTAAATGGAGTTAGGTATGATGACGCTATAGAGGGCACCAGCTAACCCTTACGGATTCCTGGCAATGAAAAACAGTCTCAGAAAACTAGAAATGAAGTTATAAGGACCAGAATATTTCATTCTGGCTTTTCCTCCAGCTTTCTTTCCACTACCCCTATTATTCTTGCTAAGAATAACAACCTCCTGACCTAAATCATACCCTAGGCTTATCAATGGGAAATTTAGACCATAAATCAGCCTTTCAAATAAATATCAGGTAACCTTGTCTCCTGGAGTCTTGACGCATAATACAAATGATGTCCGCATTCTCTGTCATTTGGGCCTGAACTAGCATGGGCTGTTGCCGAGGCTGAGCCCATATTACTTTTTGACACTTGAGTGCTCAGCAGAGATCTCAAGATGGGCAGTTGAAGGACAAGAGAGAATTAGTAATTGCTCGTCCTTCCACACATCTGGTCACTAAATCTGCCAGCTTCTCCAATAGGATGGGCTTATTCTTGCTCTACAAAAGTACCTGGCCCTGGGTCACTGTGTAAAAGAGATGGTTCCAGAGAGACAGATGATGTATAATAACAAATTAAGGAGATTAATTTTACACTCCTCTTGTCCCCAATCAGCTTCGTTAACTTTGTAGTACTGCAATCCAAAGGGGGTTAAAGTAAGGGATACCCACTCCTGCTAATCAAGCCACAAGGTGACATCTATAAAATGCACCATAAAATTACATTATTTAATAGATCTGAGTATTGCACCTGCTTTCTTTTCTCCTCTTAGGTGATTAAGTTTCTCACAGATGCAATTTGTTAATATGGGGCCACATCTTCTCACAAGGTAAATCTGGGAAATTTGGCAGGCAGTTGCTTTGCTGCAGGTGCAAGATGAAAGACCTTTCCCTGGCTTTGCCAAGAAAAAAAAAAAAGATCTTGTGCTCAATTCCTGGGGAAAAAAAAATATTCTGATAGAGGGTAGCGCCTGAATCCAAGAAAGGGGAATAGAGTTCTAGGGTCCAAATCATGTGAATCCGTCCCTTTTGGGGAGTATGTCAACCCTAAAAGGCTGAATGGGGAATCAGAGTCTTGTTTGAACAAATCCCCCCACTAAGGGAAATCCTCTGATATTTGGAGCTGCAGCCATTTGCAATGATAAATGACGACTTTTACTCTGATGAGCTATGAGAGCTTAATTAGAACTTAATTAAAGCTAATGCTTAGAATCCTTTGAAAGCTGGAGTGATTAAAAGCTAACTTCCATGCCACATAGCCTGAGTTTGGAAGAGTATGCCTGTGAAATACATGGCATCCCTTCTCTGAGGACCTATTCGGTCTTGTCTGGGTTGTCACATCTAATTAAAGCAAGAGCTGACTATTTTTGCAGTAGAATTTCCTAAGCCAAGAAGACAAGGTGCTGAGAGTCTGGGTCCATCTCAGCCTCCTGCACATTTACACTGAGGGTCGTCTCTGGATCGCCAAGTCCAGCTCGCCATACACGTGTCTCAGGGAGTCACTGGTCAGGCTGGCTATCAGCTTCCGTCGGCCTGGGACCCAAGGCCGACATACTTCTTCCCACTGCACAGTGGAATTGGGCTGGATTTCACTGAAAGGAAGGAGAAGGGAGAAAAGGTGTTACTCTCCAGCAAGGCAGATCCAATTCCCATCCTTGATCATGAAGCCGGAGAGGCCCTGCTTAGGCTACTTGCTTTCTTTCTCTCCTTGTATAGTAGCTACAGCTGACGAACCTGGTTGGCTGATTTGGTAAATTACAACCCAAAGAGGCCCCTTCCTGATGATGATCTGTCAGACCCAATGAGTGAAAGTCTCATAGGGTCATGGTTCCTTCCATTTTAATGTGTCCACGGACCTCCCAGGAGATATGGTCTGTCCGGGGTGTGGAACTGTGGTATAGAAGAGTGGATTATGTACTCTGACAAAAATAGGTTCTTAATCTCAATCCATGCCCTGTGGGTGTGCACCCATCGTAAATAGGGTCTTTTTAATTTGTTATTTTTAGTTAACTTGTGGGCAACTGAACCAGAGTGGGCCTTAATCTAGCTTGCTGGTTTACAAAGAGAAGTTAAAGAAAGCCACGTGGAAGAGTCAGAGGCTGAAAATCAGCAGATACTGGAAAAGTCACAAGGAGAGAGAGACCGCCATGTGATAGAGAGAGAGATGCAAGCCAAAGAATCTCAAGGGTTGTGGCAAGCTAGATTTTGAGAGGAATGCTAGATTTTGAGGAGAAAGCCTGGCCTTCCTGGTGCCTTGATTTTGGACTTCTAGCCTCCCAAACTATGAGCCAATAAATTCCAATTGTTAAGCCAATCGCTATGTGTTATTTGTCATAGAAGCCTGGAAAACTAAGCCATGGGGTAAGGTCCACACAGCCACAACCAACCAAATTCTGGCTTGCCCCCAACCTCCCACATTAGTTTAAACCATGAGAGTGACCTTTCTCTGCTCACCTTTTAGCACTCTGGTTCCCTCCTGGGATTAAAGTCCCATCTGAATCTCCTAGTTAACTTGGATGAGGGCTTGACACCCTAATTAGCCTTTGGCAATTTCCTTGGGTACCTCATTCCCAAGCCTAACACCTGGAACATAGCCCTACCTGCTGCTATCTGACTTTGGAATATAACAGATTCTCATTATTTGCAGTTGTTATGGTCTATAAATTCACCACAAACACTGAATTAGTGCATCCTGAACTTCTAGGAAGAAATACAAGGATCTTCTGTTCACAATATCTTTATCAACTGATCAATACATAGACTTATTTTATGTGCCTATCTGCTTAAAGACAGCTTATTTTACATACATTATTGATTCATTAGCAGTGAGTGCACATCTAACAGCACTGTAACTCATGCCTGAGGGAAGCTTATCTAACACATATATGTTCTCCGAAAGTAGTTTTCTTACATTTAGAAATACTAGACAGCACTTCAGCGACAATGCTTGGGAACTATTTTAAACAGTGAAATCAACAAAAAGCACAGAAATGCAAGAACTTGGTATGAAATATATTGTGGAAAGGTTACCTGTTTAGTGCTTGGAAGCTAACAAGAAAGCAGAGTACTACTTTGTATGATCTCAACTGCGAACGTGTGCGTCAAGCACTTCATATTTTAGCCACTCTATAAAAGTATCATGAGTATGGACTTGGGGCTAATGAATTTTAGCAAGTAGGCAAAAAATGACAAATACCAAATCTGTGAATAATGATCAACTATATCTTCATGCCCTGTAATTTGCAATCCTATTTCAACCACTGAATTGGATACTTCTATCCATAGGCCATTCTGCTCCTTGGATGATGCCAATGACAGAATCCATCCAGAAAAATGGGCTATCCTTTTTCAGCACTAGGAGTCTCCTTTACTTCCCCAACCCACGTTCCGGGTGTTTATAACCATCATGGCCAAGCCTGCTCGAGAGAATGAGCAAGTATGATCAGGTGGGGTTTAGTTTTCTTGGGGTGTTTCACAACCTGTTTTATATGTGTGAGCCCCATGGAGTAGATGCTATTCAACACATTTCAGTTAAGAAAAATGAAAGATCACAAGACTGGTGTGAGATTTGAATCCAGGTTTATCTGAGTCCTGAATCCAAACTTATTCTACTAAGGTACACTCTATGTCATACTCCATCCTTTCAGTCATATGTCTTTTATGAACTCTGTGCTTGCTTTTCCACATATTTTATTCCTCAAGCAAGACACAAGAACTTTCTTTCAGTGCCAAGGATTTCTGCTCATTGAGGATTTCTGGTGTCCGCTCTCCAGCTTGTATAGAATCTTGGGCCAGTCCTCCCCTGGAGGAATGGTGGGGAGATTAATTGGGGTCACCAGACATGTCTTGACCAGAGAAAAAAAGGACTTGGCTATTTTCATGGGATTTTTGAGGCTGAGCTTTCCAGACCGGGAAGGGACTGTAGATATCATTTGGTTGTATCACTAAGTGCGACTTAGTCGTTATCTTCTCCTTTTACAGATGAGGAAACCAAGATTCTAGGGAGCCCGAGGAACCTTCCCAGGTCTCATAACATAATGATCCAGATAATGGAAGAATGAGAAGTAGAGCCAGCTGCTCATTCTTTCTAGATTTCTGATAATACAATAGAGGGCATTCTGCTCATTCTTTCTAGATTTCTGATAATACAGTAGAGGGCATTCTGTTTTGAATTGCATGAAAACCTGAACATCAGGAATCAAAACAGAGGGAATTTAAAAAGTCTTGTCACCCAGCAGAAGAGCTTCCTGCATCCACCTAGAGCTGGCTTGCAGCACCATCTGCTCTACCTGCTGTTGTGTGATGTAGTGCTTGCTACAAATACAAGTAGTTCACATTCTCAAAGTAACTCTGTGGTGACTGAAATTGCTGTCCGCTGAATTGTACAGTTTGGAGTGCTTAGAAGCACATGGACATATTGATATATATATATATATACTATGAAAAATGCCACATTAAAAATGATCTTTTATACTATGAGATAAATTTGGTTCCAAAATGAACACTATTTCATGTGGGGTTTACTTTAATGCCTCTAACTGCCTGTCAGATGGAGCTATAGAGAGAAAAGCAAATTGGAGTGAAGGTATCATTTGCATCTTAAAAAAGCAAAGACATTGCTATTTAAATAATGTGCTGTGACTGTGCCTGTAGAATGAAATATGATGTAGTGATTAAAAGCATGAACTTTGGAGCCAGAAAACTTGGGCTCAAATCCTGCTTCTCCTACTTCCTAACTCTGTAATCTGCTATAAGCCTCAATTTTCTTGTCTGTAAAATGGGGATAATGCATTGCTTGCCTCCTAAGACTGATGTGAAATTTAAATGAATCTGGAAAGAGCCTGGCACCAGGATTGGTATGCAGTAAACTTTCAGTAAATGTTTTATTTTCTTATCTGTTTGACAAAGGAGTGGTTCAGCTGCTTCTTTATCTTCTACCCTCAGCAGATTTATTTGTCATGTGACAGAATTGACAAACTTTGTAGGTTATAGTGACATTTGGGCAAGGGCAATCCTTGGGCTGTATTCAGCTGTATTCATACCAGTGTAGGAAACACTAGCTGTGTGGCTGGGTTAGTCAGCAGCTATAGATGGGAAAATCAGCTAGTACCGGCCTCAAAGCAGTGCTTATGATTTTTATTACCAGGCTGAGTTCCCCAAATGTGGTCTTGGAAGAGGGCTGGTGTTGGCGTTATTATGCAAGTGTGGTTGAATGTACATGAATGCTTGTCTGAATACATAAGAAATCGGGAGTTCTCAGTTCTCCCTGGGATGGCTCAGATTCAGAGGACTGGAAAGGTGAGGAATAAAGGATTAAGAAGGAAGAGGGAATCAGTAGGGCCAGGTTCTGGTTTGTTTCTAATCCATCCAGCAAAGAAGGCATTACTGCCCTTAGATTGTGGATAAGCAGAGTACATTTCAAAGACATCTGGCTTCTCCTAGATTGCACAGTTGTCCATGGTAGAGCCCAGAATCCAGCTGGTTTGATTTCCACTGTTTACATCGGCACCCAGGGCATGGGTGTTTGTGAAGGAGCTGGGGCCATGGGAGAAGCTGAGGTCAGTAAAGGATGATGAAACGTTGAGGACAGTGGTCCCTTGGGAATACTGAACAGGGTGCTCTGTGCTCTAAAGGAGGAAAGTACTGTGGAACGGATGCTGTGAACAGATTCCATAGATACCCAAGTGAGGATTCAGGGACCAGGTAAGGCCCTTCCCTCTATATACCATGGAGAACACCCAGTGTGCCAGTTTGATAGTATTATGTACCTTAGAAAAGCGATGTTTTCATCCTGATCCAATCTTGTGGGAGCAGACATTTATTTTAATCCTGATTCAATATTGTAGGGTGGAAACCCTATGATTAAATTATCTCCATGGAGATGTGGCACATCCAATTGTGGGTGTTAACCTTTGATTATAGGGAGATGTGACTCCACCATTACCCTTTGATTATAGGGAGATGTGACTCCACCATTCCAGGTGGGTCCTGATTACTTTATTGGAATTCTTTAAAAGGAAACATTTTGGAGAGTCAGAAATGATGGAAGCCTCAGAGCCGACAGAAACTTCAGAGCAGAGCTGACAGTCAGAGAACAGAGACATGGATATTTGGAGATGCTTGGAGCCCAGCAGACATCATGGAGCCCACAGACATGTTAAGCAAGCCAGAATCTGGAGAAAGTCAAGGGGAAGCCAAGAGATGAAAGCCAGCTCTGGAGAAGTAAAGTAAGGAACCTCCACAGGAACAGAGGCTGAAAGAAACAGAATCCAGGAGCAAGGGACCAGCAGATGCCAGCCACATGCCTTCCCAGGTGACAGAAAGAAACCCTGACTGTTTCTTCTTGAACCAAGGTATCGTTCCCTGGATGCCTTAATTTGGACATTTTCATAGGCTTAGAACTGTAAACTTGTAACTTATTAAATTCCCCTTTTTAAAAGCCATTCCAGTTCTGGTATATTGCATTCTGGCAACTTGCAAGCTAACACACCTGGAGAACCAAGGAGCTGGGGTTACAGTGGGAGCTGTGGATTGCGGTGGTGGTGGTAGGGGCTGCAAGGCAGGGGAAGTATAAAGGACAAGTCAAGAGTGGTTCCAGACCCATCTGTTTCCTTTCATTTTAAATAGAGCCAAGGTAAAGGCAGAAACATGGGGCCATCCACCTGTAATTGACTCATTTGACATAACATTATAATTCAAAGATACCCTCAAATCAATAATCAGTATGTATTTCAGCTTGCTGTGGGTTTACATCCTTTAGGAGACACTCCCTAAGAAATTCCTCTCTCCCTCTCTGATCTGTGGCCAGCAAATTGGGGAAGGCCCTGCAGTGCTCTGTCTTTGGAGCTGCCCCAGGCATTGAATTTGATACCCATAGTCTAAAATGTCTAAATCAATTTGCTATTTGTTGACTTTTTTCCTAATTTTTTGTTCTCTATAAAATATAGCTGTATCAGCTGTTTGAATCAGTGATGTAAAAGCCAAGTCCTGTGAAAAATGCATTACACATGTTATCTAGATATGCAGGTATTTTTCAAACTCAGTAAATTGCTTGAATGAGCCAAGGTTTGAAAAGCACTGACCTCATCATTCCTTTCCTCACCTGTGAAAGGTGGATACTAAGAATATCCACTGGATATTGAATGGGGAGTAGAAAGCGTGGGATGAGTTAATATTTGTACTGCATTTAGAGCAGTATCTGACAATGGTTAAGTGCAAAGATGTTAGACACATTATTAATATTCTTAGTTTAATTTTAATTTTTAACATCATCACCATCTTTGTGGTTGTTCTTGGCATGGCCAGAACTCTCCGCAAAATAATTTGGGTAAGTAAGTTTCTCCCACCTGGTTGTAGAAACACATGTCCCTGTCCTTACATTAAAATGATGGATTCAATATAAATATAGGTTTTGAGACATTTTTAATACTTGTGCTATTTTCCATCCCTTCATTCTCTGTTCCCTTGTTTCCCCAAGTAGTCTACCAGAAACACTTTGTGAAATAGTTGTCTGCCTAGGGATAACTACCCCGAATGGAAACCTTGCTCTTATTCATAAAACCATCAACAAGCTGATGTGCACATAGATACCTGCACATATGCATGTCTGTGTCTGCATTTACCCACACAGACATATCCGTACAGCCAGAGAAGAGAAAAGAAAACCATTTACCCATTTTGATAAGTGGAGCAATATTAGAATAATCCTGTTTGCCTGGGGAGAGATGTTGTGATAAATGATTCTCAGTAATGTGCTGAGCCATCAGGAGACCAGTCATTTATCATCTTGAATGCATGCAGGCAAATGGGATTATTATTACAATAAACTTCAACTACCTATGGTTTGCCCTCTGAGTGTCTAGCCCTCTAGCCCTGTCCTATTCAAGAAACTTAAAATTTAAACCCAAATCACAAAGGCAGGACTTTTTTCTATCGAAATAAACCATTGAGCCTAATCATTTTTTTAAAGAGAAAAATGGATCTGTAAGATGAATGCTTTAACGTTGTGGAGGTAGCAAGTGCAGAAATAGAAAAGCTGAGAGTCTGTGGAAGCACAAGCTCAGAAGCATCTGAGATGGGGAAGAGCAGGCTTGAACCCCGAGTGGGGAGGGAGGCATGGCGCCATCTCTCTGGCTCCTGGTTCCAATTCCCTGCTCTTCAGCTTCTGCCTTCCCAGGTGCCTGGGGGGTCTCAGAGCTTTGGCTTCCAGAGCCTTCTAGGGTCCTGGCAGTGTTGTGCAAGGACTGGTGTGTGTGAATGTGTGCGGGTGTGTGTGTGTGTGGGGGGTGCAGGTGATTCCCTTGATCATCTGAGATCTGTTTCCTAGACAGGAATATTGTCTTGTAAAGGACTCTGTTTCTATAGAATTGCACTTTTTAGGAGTTCGGGTTGTTTCGTAGCTCTTGCACTGTCAGATCAGTTCTTGGAAGCAAGGAGGATGCTGGGATGTTTCTGATGACCTGACAATATGGAATTGGGTGCTGGCTGGCTCAGGTTTTGATAGTGAAGGTGTGTGTGTGTCTGGGTCAGGAGGAAACCGTCAGTAGGGCTGGCCACAAAATTCTAAGCTCAGTGTGGATAACAAATATCTTCTATGCCATTATCTTTCCAATATTTGGTAGTTGGGGAGAAAGAATGCTTCCCTTGCCTACAAGAGATTCCAGCCTGCATCTGGGTT
Source organism: Tamandua tetradactyla (assembly GCF_023851605.1). NCBI lineage: Eukaryota > Metazoa > Chordata > Mammalia > Pilosa > Myrmecophagidae > Tamandua > Tamandua tetradactyla. The sequence goes on from NC_135351.1 coordinate 8,614,696, forward strand.
CCCATAAGAGCTTGAGGACTTACCTTTGTATTCTATTGGCCGTAGACCTATGTTTTGGTGGTAAATTCTAATAGTACCTTAAACTAGGGTGGAGTTGGGACTTTGTGTCTATCTAAGGATTGGTGTCTTCCACCCTTTCACAGAGTCACCTCACTTTGCCCCACTCCAAAAACATCAGACATTGACAATAGGCAAAGCACCCGAAGACCCCACCTACCTGAAGCCCTATACTTCCAAAAGGTGGGTCAGTGTCCCCTTTCTAATGCTAAAAATTATCCTTTCCAGGTATTGGCCTGTGATCAAGGCAAGATTTTGGAATCTTTACATCTTGGAACAAGCCAGGGAGTTAAGATAGCTGGAGATTCTGATACCCTCACAGATAAGCTTCTGGGGGTATTGTTTGAGAAGGAAAAATTGGATACAGCAGCGGGCTGTTTGGAAGAAGAAACGTGTTTCACTTTGCTTGAGCGCTTCTTGCATCTGATTAGAGTGGGAAGGTGTGAGAATGGGCGAGGGAAACGGTCGTTTCTGACGAAAGCAGGGCTAGCTCCGCTGACCTCTTCCTCTAGCTGGGCTTGATTTCTAATTTAATTCTTTTTTTTTTTTCTTGCAACTTTCTTATTAGCACAGGAGGTTGTTATGTTTTGTGCTTGCATTTTTTTTAAAAGCACTCAAATTATTTTCTCTGTTGTTGATTGCAACAGCCGGCATAGGGCATTTCTTAAATGCTGGGGTGTGGAAGCAGTGGGCAATGTAATTGGAAAGAAATTCAGAGAGCCCTTGGGGACAAATAATTTGTTAAAGGTGCCCTTACCCTACAGATTCCTGAGTTGAGTGGGTGGGGGGCTTCCAAAAAACGGGGTTGGGGAAATTCCTGACATAGGTCACAAGACAGTTTCAATAGGCAGCAGAGATCTCCACCTTACTTTCTATGCCTCAGAAGGTCACCCTGCAGGAAATGTGCTAGATTGATTGATGCTGACAGAGACTTATTTGTGGTAGAAATGAAAGTAATAAACCTCAAAGATTGGGACCCATTCTGGGTGTCACACTTTAAGAGGGACCCTGACAAATTGGAGTGTATGGAAGAAGGAGGGTTGAACTGAAACGCTATTAGAGGCCAGAGAGATGAAGTCAGGGCTGAGATTCAGTCCTAGGTCGAGAATTCTTAAGGAAGACATAACAACTGTTTTCAAAATTTGCAAGCCATTAATTGGAAGAGAAATGGGTCTTATTCTCTGTAGGTTCAGATGACAGAATTCAGATCATTGGTAGGATCAAAAGATAGAAATACATGTTTTGTAACAATTAGGACGACCTGACCTCTTCCATGCCTGGCTTGTTAGGTGATGAGACCTTTGGCAGTAGAGGTCGCTGAAGCAGAGAGCTATGGAAAACAATATAATGCGGCTAGGTAGAAAAAAGGCTTTGTTTCCTTCATCTTAGTACAGAGCCTTGGGTCCCTTGAATGTGGACCCAAGTCTAGAATTCTCTAGGCTCAATTTGTTTCTACAGAAAGCAACGGTTCTGAAGACAAATGCTTGTGTTGGTAAAGTCTGTTTGGTGGGGTGGAAAGGAAGGATTCCATGAAAAGAGGCATCTCTCAGCACAATATCTGATCCATACTTAACAAATATGAGTAGAATTGATCTATGAGGAAGTAATGTAACTAAGAGCTAAGAATTAATGAATGATAATTACTGAATTATCATTATATAGATGTTTTTCTTTTCTTGTGTTTTCTAGAATATTGTAGACTAAGCCAAAATTTAATATTTGAAATTACTGGAACTCACTGAACTATGTCTTAGTCCTTGTTTATAATTGCTAGTATGATAATAACCACTCCATCTTCCCTTTTTGAGTCCATAAAAATTCCTAAACTCCTTAGACTCTGGAAGACAGGTTTTTAGTCCACTAGCCATCTGATCTCCTGCTTTGTGCTTAGCAATAAACTCTTTTTCTCTTTGAAACCCTAGTGCCTAAGGAATTGGTCATTTGAGCACATCAAGCAAAGAACCTTGCACTTTTGTTAGGAAACCAGAGTAGGGCATAATGATTGAACACTGGGTTCTGGAATCAGCCACCCCACCTCTGAAACTTGGTTCTTCTCTTATAAGCTGTGTAAATTGGGGTAGACCAATTGATCTCTGAAGACCGAAATTCCTCAACTACAGAGGGAAAATTATAACACTACCAATTTAGGAAGGTAGTTTTAAGGATGAAATGATAGAAGTCCATGTCAAACTAACCCTATATTTATATCATGCTACACAAAAATGGTCAATAAAGGGATAGTAGCTCTTCAGACATTTTCACTGTTGGTTAGACATAAGTTTAGAAAGGACCAAGAGGGAGATAAAGCTCATCTCCTATATCTTACTGGAACATCTTTTTCCTTGGTTTCGTTACTCCAGGACCATCCAGATACATCCAGACATTTTTCAGAGTTTCTTTTAAAGGATTGGTGAACTCAACCGTCACGACCATGTCAGAACCAACAATGGGAGAGCCACGGACCTGAAAAACAAGTGCAGAGAGAAGGTGGCTCATTAGCAATAAATGAAACCTCTTTCTGCTTTCCCATCTCCAACCTTTTTCAATTTTGCTTATGTTTCACAGTATTGTTATTTTTTGGCAATGGAACTACTGTGACGAGGATAACTTACTGCTTTGACTAGAGGATACATATTGAGAAAAAAATGGAAAATTACTAATTAGAATCACACTCTTTTTTTTCTCATTATACAAAACAACCTAATCACAGCATAGGTTAATAGCTATGGCCACTGGCTGCTCTTTGTCAGCAGGAGGTGAAATGCACTTGGTGTAGGAACAGCTGACTGTGGCTGGGGCTGCCAGGTGAACTCTGCTTCTTGATGGGGCTCAAATTTCCTGCCAGGACACAGGGATTCCCACATTCAAGTGGTCAAAAGCACTTTAGGGGACTTGTACCTTGTAAATTTTTGGCCATCTAGAAAAAATATCCCCAAGAAGGGGATCCTTCCTCCTCTAAAATATACATAAGATACTTTAACCTGTAGCCACAATATCTGGGTCAAGGAGGAATATAAGGCCATTTGTTGGCAAATTTACCTATAGTAATTTTCAGGTACTGAAGCACATCCTAGAAGAATAGGGTATTTGGCAAAGTGTGATGAGATGGCCAGAGTTCAATGCCACTTTCAAAACTTACTGGCAATGGGGCCTTGGGTAAGTTGCTCAACCTCTCTGAGTTTCAGTTTTCTTGGCTGAAAACCTAGACTGATACTCCTATAGGGTAACCTATGTAGAAGACCATTATTAATATTATTTTTTTTGTTGTTTAACTATGTGCCAGGCACTGTGCAACACATGTGGGTCTATCTGCTTTCCCAATACCAATGTAATGTGTTGGAAAATGGCCAAGCAGCTACAGGATTTGTTTGTTTGGGGGCCATGCGTACCAAATGGGTAGATTTGCATATTTAGAACTAACTTGGGAATAAGCTAACGATAACAGTTCTTCCCACTTAAAAAAAAGAGGTAAAACAAGATCATCCAAAGTCCTGATATATTATAGCTTATACTTCAAAGTAGCAATGCTCAGGGTGGTTCATTTTAATTTGCTTATATTTTAGCTTACTCTGGACTCCAATATCTAGCCAGTGCCCAGTAAAGGAATTTACTGGTTGTTTCAGTTTTCTGTATAACAACTCAGCCTTTATTCTTTAATCAGTGTATAACATAGAAGAAAAAAACAGTAACACGTGGAAATTAGGTTTTCATATGACTGAAAGCAGATAGAAAAGACATTTCCCAGAGAAGGGGACTCTCACTTAGTGATTCTAAGCTCAAGAATTAAATCTTACAGCTTTACCCTTCAAATTATGTCTATACCTAAGCCATATCTATGTCCATGTCCATGTCTATGGGGCTTCTAAAATCCATAAGAAGAATGAAAATTTGGCCAATTCCCCATGTTTGCTGCCATTTTAATCCTCATCTTTTGTGATGGAATGGGTAGAGAGCTGAGTTCACAGAGTTCAGGGCCAGAGCAGACGTTAACCATGCTGGTGACAATAGCAGGTACCTGTTAGTGGCAATGTACCATGTTCCAGGCATGGGGTGTTCAGCATCTTAACTGGTGGTTCTCAATCCAACATGCACAATAGGCTCACCTAGGAGAATGTCCCAAAATACTGAAGTCTGGACTCACCCCAAACAATTAAATCAGAATCTCAGGCTGTGGGGTCCACAATCAGTTTATTTTAATCACTTCCATTGATTTCTAAGGACCCTCAGACTTGAGAACCTCTGTTCATGTTCATTCTTACATCAGCTTATCCTCAATACTAAGGGTGTTTCTGTACAAGCTCTAAGAAACTTGGGGACAAGATAGTAATAATGGTTCTTCCCTCAAGAAGAAGAACTTCTTCTGGGCCAGGACTGTTTGTCTAGGCATTCAATTTTACAGACAAAAATACTGTGGTTCAGAGAAAGAAGGAAACTGCATGAGAATTCAAAGCCAGGCTGGGGTTCAAGTTCAAGTATTCGGACTCTAGAGCTTGCGCTCTAAAACATCTAGGCCAGGTGAGCTGGAAAAACCAACACAGCAACAACAAAACAACCAGAAAACGTTTTTGTACTCAGGTCCGATTGCCAGTTGAAGAGTCTGGTGGTTGGAAGCTGTATAGACCCTAGAAAAGCATGTTCTTAAGTCTAATCCATTCCTGTGGGTGTGGACCCATTGTGAATAGGGTCTTTTGAAAAGGCTATTTCAGTTAAGGTGTAGCCCACCTCATTCAGGATGGGCCTTAATCCTATCACTGGAGTCCTATATAAATGGAATGAATATAGAGAGAGGGAGAGACAGAAAGAAAGTAACAGAACAAGAAGATGAAAGCAATTTAACTCAGAACACAAAGGGAGAGACCAGGAGGTGCTGTCATGTGCCTTGCCATGTGGCAGAGGAGGCAAGTATCACTGGCAGCTCATATTCAAGAAGAAAGCATCGCCTTGATTTGGACATTTTATTGGCCTCCAACTAACATAATAAATTTCCATTGCTCAAGCCAAACCATTTTGTGGTATTTGCTTTAATCAGCCTAGGAAATTAAAACAGGGAGTAAGGAAGATTTTCAAATTGGCAGGGAGTGGCAGAGCTTTGAGCCATGAGACTGAGCATAAATAGGTTTCAGTGGGGAGGAGAGTGGTCAAATAATCAAACTGGAACATGTACCAGAAGTTACTCTTCTTGACTAGAGGGATCTGGGGAGTAAATGGATTGGCTTGGCTTGAAGGCTATGGTGGAGCCAATTGGCACTGTATAGACCAGAGTTTCTCAATTTTGGTGCTTGTGACATTTTGGGCTCCATAATTCTTTATAATCCTATGCATTGTAGGATGTCAGTAGCATTAAGCCATTACACACTAAATGCCAGTAGCACCACTCCCTAAGTCATGACAATCAAAAAAATGTCTCCAGACATTGCAAAATGTCCCCTGGGGGGCATAATTACCCCAACCTGAAAACCACTGGTACAGACAAATTTGCAAAATAGACTGAATTTTTCCCTTTCTTCCCAGGGGTGCTGACGTATGTCAATGCAGATATTGGAGTGCATGACCATAACACTTTACATAGTACCCTTGGTTAAGTTATCAGATGCAGCCAACATATTTTTTTCTAAATTGAAACTAAATTTCAATAAAACTTTGGATTTTAAAAAATATAAGATAAAGATGACATTGACAAAAAGCTCTCTAAATTGAAGAAGGTGGGCTGCTTTAGAAATGTTATTCGCAAAAATATTTGCTATAATCCTTTTAATTCTTCCTGGGAAAATATTTCGGAGGTATCTGTCTTCTCTGTGGCAGAGAACAAGTATGGGGTCACAGCTACTTAAAAAAAAAAACTTGACAGTAGCTACTGACCATTCCTTGACACAGACATACACAACGGCAAATATAAGATGTTGTGCCAGTTTGAAAAGGTTTATGTATCCTAGAAAAGCCATGTTTTAATTCTAATCCCATTTTGTAAAGGCAGCTGTTTCTTCTAATCCCTATTCAGTACAGTACGTTTGAAACTAAAATAGATCATCTCCCTGGAGATGTGACTCAATCAAGAGTGGTTGTTAAGCTGAATTAAGTGGAAATGTGTCTACACCCATTTGGGTGGGTCTTGATTAGTTTACTGGAATTCTATAAAAGAGGAAATATTTTGGAGAATGAAGGAGATTTCAGAGAGAGCAGAACAGAATGACACAGGCACAAGAAGAAGAGAGTCCACCAGCCAGTGACCTTTGGAGATGAAGAAGGAAAATGCCCCCTTGGGAGCTTCATAAAACAGGAAGCCAGGAGAGAAAGCTAGCAGTTGATGCTGTGTTTGCCACGTACCTTTCCAGATGAGAGAGAAACCCTGTGTTCACCACGTGCCTTCTCATTTGAGAGAGAAACTCTGAACTTCATCGGCCTTCTTGAACCAAGGTACCTTTCCCTGGATGCCTTAGATTGGACATTTCTACAGACTTGTTTTAACTGAGACATTTTCTTGGCCTTAGAACTGTAAATTAGAAACTTATTAAATTCCCCTTTCTAAAAGCCATTCTGTTTCTGGTATATTGCATTGTAGCAGCTTGTAAACTAGAACAGATGTAAATACACTACTAGAATGTAGCTTCAGGGGATTCATTCACAGACCCCCAAAGACTATTCATAGACCATTGGAGGCCCACAAGCTCCTACACTGTGTGTTATAGATTGAATTGTGTTCCCAAAAAGACATATTCAAATCCTACCCCCAGTCCTGTGAATGTGGCCTTATCTGGAAATAGGTCTTTGAAGACGTTATTAGTCAACATGAGGCCAAATGGATTCAGGACGGACCTTAAGCAATATGACAGATGTCCTTATAAGAAGAAGAGATGCCAGATTGTTCCTGCTCCAGATAAGCCTTGAAACCCACAGTTATCAGCCTCTCCAAGAACATTAACCAGTTATATTATTCTACCCCATGATGTCAACACCCCTTTTCAACATGAAGAAGTTAGATTGGTCATTGCCCAACTATTCTGAAGATTGAGAGAATGATCAAATGAAAGGGAGGAGGTTGTGCTAGTTTGAAAGTGTTGTGTACCCCAAAAAAGCCATGTCCTGTAATCCTGATTCAATATTGTAGGGTGGAAACTCTTTTGAATCAATTATCTTCATGGAGATGTGGTACACCCGATTGTGGGTTTGGCTTTTCGGTTAGATGGACATGTGACTCTGCCCATTCAAGGTGGGTCTTGATTAGTTTACCAGAGTCCTTTAAAAGGGGAAACATTTTGAAGAAATCTCAGATGCAAATTCTTGGAGAACAGTTGCTTTAGAGCTGACAGAGACATGGATATTTGGAGATGCTTGGAGTGCTGACAGAGAGAGCAGATGCCTAGACATGGGCAGAGCCCAGCAGACATTGCCTTGTGCCTTCCCATGAGATGACAAGCAAGCCAGGACCCAGAGTTGTGTTCCAGAGGAGCAAAGTGAAGGCTTGAGAGGAAACCACTGGCATCAGAAGCTGGAAGCAATGAACCAGGAACAAGGACCAGCAGACGTCAGCCATGTGCTTCCCAGACTGGCTTTTGTTGAGCCAAGGTATCTTTCTTTGGATGCCTTTGGACATATTTATGGTCTTAGAACTGTAAACTTATAACATGATGAATTCCTTTTATAAAAGCCATTCCATTTCTGGGATATTGCATTCTGGCAGCTTTAGCAAACTAATACAGAGGTGTAGCAGAGAAATTAGGGTTTAACAAATTATTATCTCCACTGACTCATTAAATAGATATTTTTTAGTTTCTAGTGTATTAGAACAGCCAGAAGGAAATTCTTGAATTTGTGGAACTGTAATCCATACTATAATTTGAAATTTGCTGTATAAATAATTGTTAAACTGAGCTTTAAAATTTGTCAGTTTTCTGTATATATGTTATATTTCACAATAAAAAATGTTTAAAAGAAAAGGAGATGGGGACACAAGCACAGGCAGACACAGGGAAAAAGGCCATGTGACAATGGAGGCAGATGCTTCTACAAGCCAGAGTGCCAACAATTGTTAGCAAACCACCAGAAGCTTGGAAGAGGCAAGAGGCAAGGAAAGGTTCTCCTCTACAGACTTCAGAGGGAGCATGGCACTGCTGACACCTTGATTTTGGACATCTCACCTCCAGAACTGTGAAACAACACCCTTCTCTTGTTTTAGGCCACCCAGTTTGTGGCACTTGATTACAGCAGCCCTAGGAAACGAGGACACCTTAGAAAGCAAAGTGTGTCCTTGGAGTGGTGATAGGGAAAATTTAGTATGTGAAAGGCAGTCCATGTGCTTAGACCTTCATGGATAGAATTTAGATCTGAATATGATTAGAAGATTAAGCCTTCTCAGATAATTTCATGTGCTGTACCTAATTAGTTTGCTTAGACTTATTTCTGTAATTAGCTGCTGGCATTGGTAAATAAATAGTGCTCAGGCTTCTAGGTACTAGAGTGGAGGGAAGGTCAGGGAAGGATAATGGGGGTGGAGGGCATGGAGGAAGATTTCCCCCCTCAAGGTGAAGTGTATGTCTGTTTTACAATTAACAAAGATTGGGTGTACATTTTCAGATATGTTGAATCCTGGACTCATTTAAACTCCCTGCCCCTGGGTACTGAGATAATAATTAACCTTAGAAATTCAAACCCAACCAAATACAACAGCCCATCCAATGTTCAACACTGCACTTTTCTGTTTAGGAAATTTAGGTGGCGGTATCTTCCCCTCCTTCTTTTGAAGAAAATGTAATTTACACACAATATTTGCATGTTATGTTTTAATTGTGACATCCTGCTATGACATCTGTGAAATGACTGAAATAGTGAATACTTTGGGTGTGATTATTTACATTGAATTCTGTTAGGAATATACACAGTTTTCTTTTCTCTAATTCTGTGAAAATAATTCCATATTTGTATAGTTAGATTTCTGATTTTCTTGCTGTCATAAAACCTTACATAAAGGAAGCCTTTGGGCAATCCAGAAAGGGATTCAAGAAGAATATTTTATATGAATTCACTTTAGAGAAAAATATTCTTTATTTGGACCAGTGAAAAAGATGACGTTTATGCCAAACTTGGTGACATCTGAATTCTTTCCTACATGATCCTGGTCTTAGAAAATGGACATAAGATGCTTTTTTTGTTGTTGTTAGAACATCATTCATCAATATTTGCATATTCAGTTCTTGTCCTTTTTGTACTATTTCAGGATAATGAGCAATTACTCTGATTCATTATAAAACAAGAAAGTTACTATCTCACACATGTATATAAGCTTTTGGGAAGAAATTACTCTTTCAGAAAACACAAGATATATTTTGTTGAGTTTATATTTTAAAGTGCACCATTGCATTCAAAACGAAAGTGACATGAAGGGAAAGTGTTGGAAGAAATGTGAGAATGCATTTCGTTGGCAGTAGCATTTTAGTTTACCTAAAAGCTCTTATTTCAAGTGCTTTCAATCACATTATATATGCACCATTGAAAACTTAAGGTTTATTTTTTTCTCCTATTCAGCTACTGCTTGTTTGTAACCTCTGCTCACCAGTGCCACTCCATCACCACAACCTCTTGCTAACACTAGCATTTTCTAAATAATGCTGTTGGTCAAGCAATGCTCTAAGTCTGTACCATATTGAACAGAGCTGGTTTAGACCGTTCCCATCATCATAGAAAGTTCTACTGGGCAGTGCTGTCAAGTGACCTATGTATATTAACTCATTTCATTCTCACAACTCTATGACAAACATACAGGAGTCTTAATTTTACAGATGAGGAAACTGAGGCACAGACAAGTTCACACTGTTAATAGGTAGCGAAGGTGAAACGCAAATGCAACAGTTTGCTGACAGGTCCTTGCTGACCACCTTAAACCGAGTCTAACATCAGCAATGATGGTGACCTACATTTATTAGTGTTTACTAAGAAATCTGGACATTCTCTTCATCATTTTACTTACATGATCTTATTTAATTTTCCCTGGGACCCTATGGGCTCAGGATATACATTATGATTATTCCCCCCAATTTATTGCTGTGCAAACAAACTTAGAAGATAAATGAAATGTCCAAGCTACAGAGCTAGTAAGTCGGCAGAAACCGGATGTAAATCTAGGTCTTTCTGGCTCTGAAACATTTATCTTTAAATATTACACTCTGATCTCTGACAGCAGAGGAGCAAAAAATAGTAACTTTTTTTTTTTTTTTGCTGGGACTAGTCTCTTTATTATCCAAACACTGAAGAATCAGTTGCTGCATTGCCTTCTTATGTTATCACTAAACCATCAGCTGAGGACACTAATTATAAATTGACCCTGCACAAAATTTGAAAAGGTATGCAGCCCAGCTCTTTCTTTCTGACTTCATGGGGGATTGAATCAGATTCATATGCCATAGTAAAATGTGACAAGTTCTCTTTGGGGCCTTGAGATATATTAATTGGTAACAACAGCATTTTCTATTGAGGGTAAAAAAAAAAAGCAATGCCATTCTTTAAGATAAGCAGTGGTTCAAACAAAGAGGGATTATATGGTTATTCTTGATGTTTTCCTTTTTGGTTGTGTCTCTTTAAAAAGTAAAATTAAAAAAAAAGATCAAACAGAAAACACATAGAGAAAATTATATTTTAGGTAACCCAGTTATTAATGATTTCTCATTTTCATGCTCAGGTACACATGATTTTGTAGCTATACTGCAGGAGGGGAATTGGAAATGCATACCTTTATAATGGCAGGGTTCACTCGTAAACATGGTCTCTTAATAAGAAAGCACACAGGAGATGCTCTCCTACATGATGGGGTACACACAACAGCTGATTCCACGGCTATGGTCTTTGACCAACAGCTGTGATGGAAAAAAGAGTCAGCTGCCCAGGCATGGCAGAGCCAAGGCTAGAGGTGTCCCATCCAACCTTTCCCCAGGGTCAACGGGTGAAACTAAGTGGAAAGTGTGCTGGACTCAGGGGCTGCCGCTGTTTGTCCTTGGGCAAATTGCTTGACCTCTCCAGACCTTGGTTCCTCATGTAGTTATTGGTATGGTCAATGTAATATTACATGTGAAATGATCTGGTAGAGTATCTGAAATATACTAGCATTTGTTGAATCTAAGGATTAAAGAAAATGTTGCCATGTTGGGTATCAGAACCCATATGAGTTATTCTCTCTCTCAGGTACTGGAGAAGAGAACTACAAAGGAAAGAAGCTGGGTGTCTGCCATCAACCCTGATTAAAGAGGAAGTGGAAAATGTGTGCCCTCCCACTGAAGGGCTGTGGGGACAAGTAGGGAGGATGTGTCCTGATGACCCGGCCTTAAGATGGAGCCATAGAGAATAGAAGAGTGGTCAGAAAAAGGAAATAGGTTTGGCTGGAGACATTGATGGGGGAGTGGGAGGGTGGGAGGGGATGGTTTGGGATTCAGAGTATCATTAAAAACTGATAATCTTTATTTATGTTTTCAGACTTAGATTTTTAGGTTCTCACAGAAAAAAATGAAATTGTAGTTATGTTTCACAATTTACCCAGTCGGTATCAAGTGCTTTGGGACACTCAATACATTCTGAGTGGTTCTCCAAATTTTAACTTTTTTCTCTAGAATAAAGATGCAGGAGTGGGCTCTGTATCTTTTTCAGAATGCCGAAAGATGCAGGATTTATCCCACATGATGCTGAAGAATGTACCCATGCCTTCCATATGTGGTACTTCAGCTGTTCCAGAATGGCCTGTATGTGCAAGGGTTTATTTCCCAGATGGAAGTCCGGGATGGAAGTCATCTGAGAAATGGTGAATACCACTTCTCTCTCCCCACAGCATTATGCCAAGGTCTTCAAGACAGCGCCCCTCCCCCACCCCTCCTAGGAGGGTTCCTCGGAGGACAGTTCTCACCCAGTGGTGAGATTCTGATGTCAAAGCCCTTCATCAGGGCTGCCTTAGAGAGGGCCCCTGGCTACCCTAAATAATTCACCAGGGTGTGGTTGCTGGATTCTCAGGCAGCAACCTGAGGGACTAGAGATGAAGGGAGGGACTTTCATTTGACAATTACCAGGCCCTGGACCAGGGCTAAGCATTTCACAAACATCCTTACAGATGTTAGTTCTTACAACAACTTTGTGTCTCACGTATTATTGCAATTATTATTACTTGTAGTAGTAATATTTACTTTGCAGAGAATGTGTGTGTGTGTGAGAGAGAGAGACAGAGACAGAAAGACAGAGGGAGATGGAGAGGAGAAAGTAAGGTGGTTGGTGAGTAAGCAGAGTGTTGGGAGTTAACAATAAAAGGGTTTTATTGAGCACTTACTATGATAAAAGCACAGCATTAAACTCTTTATGTGGACTATTCCAATGATTCCTCCCAGGAACCCAATGAAATCAGTAGCATTGACGGCCCCATTTTACTTTTTTTTTTTTTTTTTTTTTTTTTTTTTTAAAGGAAAGACAGAGAGAAGGAAGGAAGGATAGAAGGAAGGAAGGAAGGAAGAAAGGGAAACATTTTCTTGTTTTATTGTATTCTGTTTCTCCGTATTTGTTACATGGGCTGGGGCCGGGAATCGAACCGAGGTCCTCCGGCATAGCAGGCAAGCACTTTGCCCGCTGAGCCACCGCGGCCCGCCCCCCCATTTTACTTTTGAGGTAGTTAAGTAATTAGCCCACGGCAACCCAGATAGAATTACTTGTCCAGGTGGTCAGACTCTGGCCATATCTGAGCCACTGTGTCCTTCTGCCTCTCTAACAAAAGGCCTGCAGACATCCTTCCTGGTTTTCTTGCTATAGCTGATTTGCAGGGGGACAGGAAAACTGCAAAACCTGCACTGCTAACCAAGAACATGAGCTATGATCCTACCAGAACACTGCTCCCACATTTCAGATGACAGATTCCAGACAAACCAATCTCAAGTCTGGAGATCAGCTGAATTCCCTCTGTTGCCCCTAACCCTCTCCAGAAAAGCAGCTGTTCATAAAAAATTTTAACGCTCATGAGTTTCTTTCCTAACTGAAAGCATTTTACAACAATCAACACATGGGGAAGGCCGAGAAACATTCTATGGCTGGTTGTAATAAAATACACTTTTCTCATCAAAATATTTTGATAGCATGGAAAAAGAGATGTGTGTTCATTAATGTTTAATGAAATGGATCTCCCTGCTATTTTCCTTGTGAGGCTCACAGGCAAAGCAGGCACCAGGAAGAGTTAATTGGGTGTACCACTGAACCCAATCCCAATCATGACCACCACAGGGGGTGGCTAAGGGGGAGGAGGGAATTAAATCTGAGACTGGATCTATTGGGATGCAAGAACTTGTAGCCACCACCTAAACACTTTGGCTGACAATGAGATTTGTCACCCCTTTTGTATGTGGGTAACAAAAACTTGGACTCAGATAGATGGTCCAATACTGTTCCAGGTTGGCCTATATTTGCTTCAAAGGGGAAGCTGGACAAGAACTGGGGAAACGAGCTGCCAAGCAATTCCAGTAGGGGAGATGCCTCACTCCAAAGTTGAACTGGAGACCCCCAGAAGAAGACAATGCTTTGGGCAAAGGCTTTGAAGAGAAGAGAGAAAGGAAAGAGGTTGCAAGTCTTGAGAGGGCAGAGTTGGCGACAGTGTTGTATTCCTGCCCTAAAATTTTCACATAATCAATTATAAAACTCTCATCCCCAAATTTTAGCCTCATTTACAAATGGTCCCAGGTTGTCTTTTTAGATTTATCTTTACCAGTCCATACTCCCAGCTTCCTCACCAGTCAAGGCAGGTTTATAGCTGCTCTCCACACCTGACATTTGCCTTGCTCCTTTCTTTTGTTTACATTTTTTCAATGACTTGAAATGGTTTCTCCGTCCATTTTTTCTAGTTGTAATATTATCCATTCACTGAGGATCAATTGTCATTCTACAGTCTTAATTCTTGACATACCACTCTACTCAAACATGTGTGAGCTCTCCTTCCTCAAAACACACAAAACCCTTCCTTGAAACACAAAACCTTCTGCTGTCTCAGAACGTTCCGGTATCAAAGAAATGAAGCTTAGTACTGTTCTCAGTTTTATGCTGTGGTCTGAGCACATCACAGTTTGGAAAGGTTCTCTCTTGAGACTTTCACAGGGACAAGTCACAATTAGGAGAACACATAGACCTTGCCTCAGGCGGGAAAGTTTCCAGGGCTGGGTTAATGAATGAGTCTTGTTCAACAAGCCCAAAAGAGTGGAAAAGAGCCCTCCAACATGCAGGTCAAGAGAAGCCTGAATGTGGATTGGCTCAAGTGTCCCAGGGAGAGCCCATCATGATGGAATTCTTCCCATTAGTGGGGTGGTGGGCAGGTTGACCCTGGTTGTGCTACCTGGCACATTATACCATTGAATTATGGTTCTCCCAGTTTGACTGAACCTCTGGGTACTCCCAATATCCACTCCTTGGAGTTGTATTGGTCTCCAATTCTGCCTGCAGATCCAGCAAATCCTCATCTTACTTCTGTCTCTTATGGGCTCCTGAGCAAAGAGGCCATGATGGGCCCTGCCTGTAGGTAGTAATTGGGATGAAAAAACCAAAGAGACATGGTTATTTAGGTCCTTCTGGTAATGTAGGGCCTGGCGTCCTGCTCCTTGGAGCCAGGTTTGGTTGTGCCTCAACTACCTAGGTTAGTTCATTGCACTGAGACTCAAAGTTACAGGCAAGCATGACCAGTACAGGAGAAGATGTAGAGTAAGCTGGTTTGAACCCCAACACTCAACAGACAGCTGGGATTGTAGACCCAGTTCCATCTCTTCCTCACTGTGTGACTTTTGACCAGTTATGCAGCTTTGTTTTTCTTCTGTTTTCTCATCTACCAAATGGTGATAGTATCTATCTACCTTGTAGAGTTGTTGAGTACTGAAAATGAAATAATGCATGTAAAATGTTTTGATAACAGTGCCTGGAACTCAGTAAATACTCAATTAAAGCTGCCATTCTGAATGTTATAGTCACAGCAGAAGTCCTTTAAGAAACAAATGGCCAGGCCCATTTAAAATATGATGCACTTGAAATTTTTCCTTTTCTACCACCTTCAGAAATGCAGCTTAGTAAGGTCTGTGCACATACTTATTAGACAGTTTAGGAAATATGTCATCTGGAGACTAGGGAAGGTGTCTAAGTCTTTGGCTGGTTTAAGGTGTCACACCTATAGTCCCCACCAGAGGTCTGGGTTCCTGCTCACAGGGAGATTTAGGTGTCTTGGGGATGTGGCTCAAGATGCAGCCAGAAGCCACAGCTGGCTCCTAAGAAATAGGAGTAAACAGGCAATCATGCTTTGTCTTCCATTCCCACCCTCAGCTCTCCCCTTACCAAGTCCTTTGAGCCATTTGGTATTTGAGTAGAAATTTCTGGTGATAACTGAAGAGAAAACACTAAAACCATTAGTCAAATAGGCAAAACTAATCTATAGGAATAGAAGTCAGAAAAGGGATTAGGTTAATGATGGGGAGGTAGGGATTATTGACTGGAGGGCACTAGGGACTGGAGAAGCCATGAGGAAGCTTTCTGGGTGTGGGAAATCCTCTTATCTTGATATGGCTAATGGATTCAAGGGTATACCAATGCATAAAAAGTCATTGTCATGAAGCTGAATGCTTCAATGTGCGCATTTTACTGTATTCCAATTATACCTCAATTAAAAATATTACTAGTCAAAATGCAGGTGG
Source organism: Tamandua tetradactyla (assembly GCF_023851605.1). Classification (NCBI taxonomy): domain Eukaryota; kingdom Metazoa; phylum Chordata; class Mammalia; order Pilosa; family Myrmecophagidae; genus Tamandua; species Tamandua tetradactyla. The sequence continues at coordinate 8,630,424 of NC_135351.1, forward strand.
GCAGATGATGCAGGCAGCTCCCATATCTTACGCCATGTCTGACCCACTTTATTCTGGAGACATTGCAAGTTCTAAGTATCTGCATCCATGACACATCTTAATCTTCCTCCACAAGTGTGTTTATATCCACAGGCTCTATTTATATCTGCAGTCACATCTATATATTTAAATCTGGAGAAGAGAGAAGAGTGTTATATGTGTGTGTCTATATATAGGCTAGTTTACTTCTTTCAAAGAACAGGAGGATCCTGGCTTTATTATTTGAAACAGGACACGTTCTCTTGAACACACTGAGTCTTGTTGTCAACTTTGTCTTTCTCCCTTGTCAGAGATGCTAAAACTGACCTTGATGATGACCTTGGGGATCGTCAGCACGATGGACTTCTGCTTGGCCAGAACCTGTCTGGTCTTGTCGACACGGGCCGTGACAAAGAAGTGCAGAGAGGCCTGTTCCAGCAGCTGGCCCATGTACTCACCAGCTTGAATCAGAACCTCCTCTTTTTTGACTGGCAGGAGGGAAAACAAACAAATGAAGCATGGAGACCTCAGATAGGATCTGTTTTATTTTCCCTTAAGTTACCCTCTCTCTCCCACATTGGCACAGCAGCAACCAAGAATGCATAAAAGATGAGGGGCAAATGGAACAAAAAATCAATTGGTGACAAGTTCTCCTGCTTTGGTTAAGAATGCATGTGCTGGAAATTTAATACCTGGAAATGTGTCAAATTTTCAAAACAATGCTTTGCTTTTATAAGATACAATGGCATGACCAAGCTGTTTACAATTGAGGACTGAGGATTTTTTAATGTAGGTTGCTTAGATTTGGGTAGAGAACAATTCCAAGATGGCAGGTGTGGGACGGTAAAGTATATAGCAAGTCATTCCAGGGGCCATCCCCTGTTGGGATAAAGAGCTATCTCACACCGGCCAGGGACCACACTTGGGCAAAACTGTGAGCTATGCAACCCTTATCAGTGTAGTGCTCCATATTTTCTCTCCAGCTTTTTCTGTACCTATCTGGAATCTTGATTTTTCTATTTATGAAAAAGAAGCTGTTGAAACCAGCTTGCACCAAAGACATTTAACTATGCCCCATGCTCTCTCCTATTTGCAATTTCAAAGCAGACCTCTGTGCCAAATGATTTGATTTCCTCAAATCACTGATGCTTGTGTTTAGGTATCAAAGCCAGGTCAGTGAGGCTGAGATTTTGAGAATGAAGGGTGATCCTGGCTCCCCTCAACTCATACCAACAAGGCTAAGGATGGTGAGTTCTACACTGTGACTCTGGCCACTGCAGTGAGACTCTGTTTGGCTGCATTGCCTATTCTCTATCACTCCCAAACCACGGAACTCCTGATTCTAGAGAGAAGAGAGCAGTTCTGCTGGTTGAGCAATGGTCAAATGAGGCACCAGCAGCTACCTGGTCTGAGTCTGGCTGCATAGATGCACATCAGCCTGCCAGCCTAGCATGACAGTGGGTGGATCCATTCCTCCATTACCCCCCTATAGCACAGACTCCATAAACATTCATAAAATTAACTTCCCTGCCCACTGTCTGGCTTTTGCCAGAGTCCTCCTCCAGCTCCCATGAAGGTAACCATTCCCATGGCTGATGGTTTCAAATGCAGAGGGTAGTTGATTCTAGCCATCTGTATTGAGCAGTAGTTCTGTAATGTGTTAGGGTGCACAAGGCACAACTCTGGAGATGATGACTCCAGAGACCAGGGAAGGGTTCCTGGATTTGTGGGCTCACAGGCTAAAGGGTGCATTCCTGGACCCCCAAGTCCTGGAATTCCTAAGTCCTGAAATTAGACACATCTAGACTTAGACAAATATACATTGTGACTGTACAACCTATTAGCTATGTGGCCTTAAGCAAGTTACTTAGGCAACCTGGGCTTGCTGTGCTCATTTGTAAATGGGGATAATACCACCTGCTGCTCAGGGTTATTATTCATTCCCCAGCTCTTTATTTAGTGTTTGCAAGTTCAGGCACTGTTTTGTGCTGGGAGATAGCAATGAACAAAACAGAAACCCCTATCCTAATGGAGTTTATGGTCCAGTGGAGGAAGCAGACAATAAACAATCATACCAGTGAGAATATAGTATGTCCGATGACCATAAGTGCAATGGAAAAACTAAAAGCAGCTAAGGAGGAAAGGGTGTGCTGGTGGGGTGGTTAGAAAACATCTCTAAAAGAGTGACATTTAACAAAGACCTGGTTGAAGGCAAGAGTGAACCCTGTGGATATCTGTGGAGAAAGCATTCCAGCAAGACCCCCAGTCCTAGATGGGAGAACTCGGACCTTGGGATTGATCTGGGACGATTGGCTCTGGGCCCAGAAGGCCAAGAGCTGAAGGAAGGGCTTGACTTTGTGGCAGCAATTCAACTTTAAAGTCTCTGCACAAACAGGTAGGTGCGGTAGTCACTAAATTGGATATTTCCACTAGTCCTATAGTTGAATAGTTCCTCATCTGCACATTACAATCATTTAAGAACCTGGGGATATTTAAGAACCTGCCATGCTGGATCTCGCCCCATGCCAGTTATCTTTGAGGTGGGAATTGGGTTGTCCATATTCTTCAAAAATTCCCTGTGGACTCTAATATATAGCCAGGTTCTAGAAGTTTGGGCCCCAACAACCAGGTGAGTCCCCAAAGGACCAATCCTGGAGAAAGTATGGACCTCCTAGCCTAGCACCTGGCTACTTCAGATGCATTCCATGGAGCACCTAGGGACATCTTAGAAATTCAGGTTCTCTGACCCTTTCCCTGCTCTCCTGAATCAGGATCTGCATTTTAATAAGATCTCAGATGATGCATATTAAAGTTTGAGCAATACTAGAAAATAGGAGGTTCTCACAGCAGATGAAAGGGAGTTAGGGCAGAGTCTGGGTAGAGTTAGGATGGTCCCTCAGTTTTAAAATGGAAAGTCCTGCTTCCTTGGAAAACAAGAATGGTTGGTCACCTTGGACCAGTGGTTGTCAAATGGAGGAGGGAATAGAGGATTTTGTCCCTAGGGTGCATTTCACAATGTCTGGAGACATTTTTGGTTGTTATGACTGAAACAGGGGATGCTTTGGTTATTTAGTGGGTAGAAGCCAGGGATCTTGCTAAATATCCTACAATGCACAGGACAGACTGCACCATAAAAAATTATCTGACTCCAAATGTCACATGTGCTAAGGGTTGCAAAATCCTGCCCTAGACTAAGAGGAGTTATTTGAATGTATTTGTTCATCCTAAACAAGTACTAAATAGTAGTTTGATTCCTGGGGCAGTTCTTTTCCATTTGGATCCCTTTGAAGCTATGACCTTGACACCTGCATTCTGCCCTTTTGAATGACCAACTCACATTGCTTTTTCTGGGCCTGAACCTGGATCCAGCTCCCTTCATGGTTCCCCTATCAATTAGCTGTCCAGAAATGAGGCTCTGCTCTGGTCCTAAATCAGACATGACTTAAGCTAAGCAGCATGACCTGGTTTTCACTTGGTCCTGGGGTCTGGAAGGATGGGGTGCTAAAGTGACAAGTCTTGAAGAGCATACATTTGCCCCTAGCTGCCTCCACTAATAATAGTAAGGGCGTCCTCTGGCTATATCTAGAGGGATGTGTTAGTCATTGGGTCTCTTTAGGCTGGTGGGCTGTGACTGACTTATTTCTATCAATCTTAAGAGAGGCTCTTGCGACCCTTATCATCTCAGCATCAGGACCCCTTTATTCTCTTAGGAGGAAATCTCTGCATATCATAGAACTAAAGAAACTGGGCTGAGCTTCAGAGCCCAAGAGAACGGAGCTCCTGAAATAGTGTGTTATGTAAGTGCTGTGTTCTGCCACTTGAACAAGAAATTGTTCTAGATAAAGTTTATTAAACATGGCAAGAGAAAGAAGAATAGATTTTCACTCTGTGAGTGTAGGAGCTGGGATGCCGCCAATATCATTTACTGTGTCTGGGGAAAGCCAAGGGGGACACAAACTGGAGCTGCATCATCTCTTTTCTAAAAAGAAAAGAAAACTAAATAAAGCTAAGTGGAAACAATAGCACCTTTGAAGGTCCTGGAAATGTGACCTTATTTAAATCTTCCAAGCAGATTCCAGCCCACACATTTCAGCTAAGCATCAATCTGGAAAGTATGCCTTTGTTTCTACTTGGAAAGCTCTCTTTTTCCATAAAGCCATCTAGAAATATATGTTTTGACCTGCTTGGCCAAGGTCTAGAATTACATTGCTTTTTTGCCATATGGACAGTACGTATTGCATACAATTACTGCTACTCCCTGTAGTTTGTTTTGGATTATTCAGCTTCCTTCAGGATACTTGGGTCAAGCTTTGGATTGGCCTGAGTGGATGGGACCTGTATTACTATTGAGCCAGGCTTAAGTTTGGTCAGCCTTCTTCAGAGAGAAGACTGAGAGGGATAAAATATCATATCATTGTAGTCTGCTAACTCACAAAAACTCATAATTTTATTGGATTTTATGGAGTGAAGGAGGAGATGGAGAGATGGACTATGATGAGATAAGGAAAGCAGATGTAAGGGAGTCAGGGGCAGCCAGCCTTGCTGGACTCCAGGTCTCAGAGGGCATGGGGAAGGAACTCGGCCCATGTGGGCCCCTTGCTTCCACAGCACTTGCTCACTGTCCTTGCTTGGATGAGACCTGGATGCTAGTATCTGCTTTGCCTCTCATTGCCTTGTGTGGCCTTGAACATGCTCCAGTCTCAGCTTCCCCAAAATGTAAAAATGTAGGACGTTAACATGAACTGAGAGGCTGCCCTGTGCTAAGAATTGCATATGGTACCTCATTTAATCCTTTCTGCATCCTCCATGACTCAACTACACATCCATGCCACCCACATACCTTGCGAACATCTCCAGGTCTGTCTAGTTTGCCACACCTCGTCCACCGCCACCATCTCCCACCTGAACCATTGCAATAACATCCTTCCTGGTCTCTAATCCTCAGCCCTGGCTCTTCTAGAGTTTATTCACAATTCAGGACCAGAGTGATCATTCAAAATCTAGCTTTGCTCATGCCACACTTATGTTCATAGCCCTCTAATGACTTCTTAATTCACTTGGAATAAAACCAAGATCCTTTCAAGGGCCTACAGTTCCTTACATGGCCTGCACCTTGCACTTCTTCCCCTTATCACTTCTGCTCCATACTTTGGTCTTACTACTCATCAAATGCATCTATGTGCTCTTGCCTCATGGCTTTTGCAGTTACAGCTTCTTCTACCTGGAATGCTTTCTCCCCAGATATCCACAAGGTTCACTCTTGCCTTCAACCAGGTCGTTGTTAAATGTCACTCTTTTAGAGATGTTTTCTAACCACCCCACCAGCACACCCTTTCCTCCTTAGCTGCTTTTAGTTTTTCCATTGCACTTATGATCATCAGACATGCTATATTCTCACTGGTCTGATTGTTTATTGTCTGCTTCCCCCACTGGACCATAAACTCCATCAGGATAGGGGCTTCTGTTTTGTTCATTGCTATCTCCCAGCACAAAACAGTGCCTGAACTTGCAAACACTAAATAAAGAGCTGGGGAATGAATAACAACCCTGAGGAGCAGGTGGTATTATCCCCATTTACAGATGAGCACAGCAAGCCCAGGTTGCCTAAGTAACTTGCTTAAGGCCACATAGCTAATAGGTTATACGGTCACAATGTATACTTGTCTAAGTCTAGATGTGTCTAATCCCAGGACTTAGGCTCTCTAAAATCCGTGTCTATCCCCTCTAAAAAACTATAAAGGCTATCCTCCTCTTAAGTCCTTTATACTGACTGTTTTTTTCCCTATAAGAATTGCCTTTCTGAATTCCAGAGATAGGAAAAGAGCTAAAATTTCCAGTGTCCAAAGAAAATGATGCAGACACTTATTAATTGTTAGCTACTTTACTGAAACTAGGTTCCAGCACATTTAGGCAAGTTTCTTGGAATTAGGATTTTTAGGAAGCTTTTACCAATTTTGGGGGGAATAATATCTTTCCTGAAACTTCACCAAGGGAAGTATGTGTTTTGACTGCCACCAACTCCAGAAGCTTGAGATTTCTGAACATGTGATTTGAGTATCCCTGGGGACATTTTAGTCTTGCTCCCTCGCTTTGTAAAAATGAGTATATGTATACTCTTTTTTAGTGCATTATTATGATTAATCATTTCAACGTTTATTTGTAATTTCAGTCCCAAGCACTATGGGTGAGCCAGAGCAGGGTTTCACGGCGCATTAGACAAAAGAACCATTTTTCCCCTCCATAAATAAGGCAAGGAAACCCTTGGGCTCTCAAGAGGGATCTGAAATCTTAACTTGCACAATGAACCAAAGACCAAAAAGCCATAGCAAAAGTTTTTTTTTTTTTTTTTGGCTGTTTCTTTGAAAAATCTAAAGAGCACAAAATTAAAAAAAAAAATCCATTAAAAATTCATATCACCGCCAATAAAGCAGTGCCGCCACATGGCAGATCAATGGAAACTCGATGCCCTGAAAGTGTTCAAGTCCTTTCTAACTGGCTTTATGTGACTTGACAGGCTTGGCTGGACAGTGTTTGTTCCGACTGACTCGCTCCACCAGGTGTATCGCCAACTGTTGTGCTCCCTCAATGCTAGTATCCGGTCATGAGATTAGCCAAAAGGACAGTTTCAGATGCAAGTGAAGCCTGTCTTTCCCAAGGTTGTTAAAAACATTCTGAATTTTTATACTGAAAAAAAAAAAAGCTCAGAAGAATGCGGTTGTGAGGGAGGCTGGACGAGATTGGAATGAGAAGTGGCAAAGAGAACAGAGCTCTTTGGAATTGTCTGGACAGAGTGGCCTCTGTCTTCTGTCTTCTCTCCCAATATCCAGCTCACTTCTCTCCCTACGCATCAGGTAGACCATTTGTCTACAGAGCCTAGTGTTCTGGGCTTTTTAAATAGTAAAGAGAAACACACAATTCCTGCTGGGCAGTCCCCAAAGCCTTCTCTAGCTTGAGAGATTGGAATCACCTCTAGAGGCCTGTTTTCAGAGATGGACCATCTAGACCTGCACTTGATACATTTTCTTGAGTACTCAAATCTCCTGTGGATTCTGATTCAGCAGGTCTCGGTCAGGAGAGGGGTGGGAATGGAGTCATGGGCTGAGTTTTTGCATGGAGGCTGATGCTTTGGGTAATCAGACCATGGTGAATAGCAACAATGTAAGACACATTTAATTTCCATGACTCATGGCACGCTACCTAGGCTTGTTCACTTCCCCACATGTGACATGAAGATGAATATTGAGACTTCTTTAGAACTGGTGGGTTCTCCCTACGGAGCTCATTCTCCTGAGCTCTAGGGGAGGACCTTCACTTGGACAAAGAGAAGGGTCAATCCCTAAGGCTGGCAGGGAGCCAGATACTAAGCTCTGGAGAGAATGCCACTCTGTTAGCTTACCGGATAAGGGCTCCAGCATCACCTCAAATGTCTGGTTCTTGAATTCTGCCTTCGCCACCCCGGTATAGAAAGTGATGTTGCCCGAGAGGTAAGCGGAGATGGTGTGGCTGCTGGAGGTGTTGTTCTGGAACGTGATGGTGATTCTGAAGTCTTGTCCTAACACGGCATTTTCCACTTTGAAATCCATGTCGACATCAGTTCTTGACTTGAAGACACCCTCTGTGTTCAGGGACTTCTTAGCTCCATACATCAGGGCTGTCTCTAGGGCCAGTCTCTCTTCTTCCTGACCTAGGAAAAATCCAGGGATAAAATAATGTCAGGGAAAAAGAAGATGTGCCCCATCAGCGAGAAAGTGACATTAGTAATAGCATGCTGTGTGCTGGGCCGTGAACTTGGTGGTCAGCCTTATGAAGCTCAGTGTTTACTTTATAGTTTGTCTCCCTGGCGCCATCATTTTAAGGTTTGGCAGGAAAAAGCGGTAAAACCTACCTCTTCTCATCAGTGGTTTTCAATTTGCTTTACTTCCCGAGTCCTTACCATCTACTTCAAATTTGGGAATGTCTAAGCAATCATTTTGGAAATAATTGGCTCTTCTCATTTTACCTTCTGCCACAATATGAGTTTTCTTCTATTTACCCCTCCCTCCCATCCCCACCCCAACAAGTCCTGCTTCCCTCATCTCTCCTTTTGCTTCGGGCCTGTCCCACTTGCTCCTGGCTGAGCTGTCCCTGGTTAGCTCCTGCATGCTCATCTCCACCTTCTATTGCCATTTGTCCTGGGCAGAATGCAGAGACCCTCTCAGATCCAGCAAAATGTTGAGACCTTCCCCACAGCAAAGGCTCTAAGATCAGATCCCTTCAGGAAACATGGTGTTCCCTGGTGCCTCCAGGATATTCACTGGATTCATTAGCCGATCTGAAGTTCTGAGATTAAGCCTTACAGCAAAGACGCTTGTTTACTTTCTTGAACAGATTTTCCAAATTCATCCGACACAGAATAGAGTTTTTTGAGACATATCTATTGGCATCTGGTGGGTGCACTGAAATTCTAACAGTGGGTGAGGAGCATGTGCTGTTTTTAGGAAAATGTCCTGTGTGGGTTTACGAGGTGGTAAGTGGAGGAGATGAAGAAGAGGGAGAGGAGGAGAAAGGGTGAGCCTCGGAAGAAGAAAAATATAGCTTGGGCAGACAAGGAAGTAGAAAATCCAGAAACAACAACTGTTAAAAACTGGGCTAAAATTCCTTACAGTACTCTAGATTAAGTGCTTGTTATTGGGGACCAGAGCTGAAGAAGCTGTAGCATGAAAATCACTATTCTCTTTTCCAACCTAAATACCTTTGGGTATATCTCAGTGAACCAAGGAAACTAGAGATGAGGGCATATTCTTTGGCTGGTAAAAACTAGACACAGGAAAAGCTAGCAAAAGAAAACCACTTGAAACTAATCTTGGCGGATTTTATCATTATGATAATTTTAAGTTATTGGCCTTTAAATATGACTGGAGTCCTTATAAACAGAGGAGATTTGGACTGTCAGTAGGAGACAGGTGGAGAGGGAGACAGCCATGTGATGGAGGCAAAGAATGAATGGTGGTTCCCGGCATGCCACCACCAGTATGCTACAGATTTCAGGGAAAGCATGGTCCAGCAGACCCCTTGATTTTGGACATCTAGCCTCCAAAACTGTGAGACAATAAGCTCCTGCTGTTTACAAAAAGGGATATTGGCTTCCATTCTACCTAGTTAATCATTCAATGTGCTGGAGATGAAGAGGCCAGTAGCTGTCATAGCTGTCACAGGCTGTGCATCATCTCATTTAATTCTCCAGTGACTCTATGAAGCAGGCTGTGCTATTGCCATCTGGTTCCCTGTTTGTAAAAGGAGAGAGCCCATGCAATAAGGCTGCTTGGATGAGAGAGAATTTATACAGAGTGCCTGGACATAGTAGAAGCTGAAAAAAATGGAAACTACTATTACTGTGCAGAGACAGAGAAAATGTCAGCAGGTATTGCAAATCAATGTGAACGTGTATTTTTGGGTGTTTATGTGTATTAAAAATTTCTCTGATCATGAGGATGGCAAGAACGTGCATAAAACAATGGGTCCAGGATGAGCCTTGGCTGGGGCACATGTTTACAGGTCAATAAGAGGGAGCTAATTTAGCAGTAAGGGGAAGGAACGGCTATGAAGATAAAAGTACAGGCATCATCTGGCAAAAGAGCACAGTGAGAAAGACAGCACTAATGATTATCACACTGGATGAGGACCAAACAGGCATTTAGACAAAATGCAGGAGGCAAATGTGAGCGACGGGAACGTGTACTGGGGGAGAGGAGGTGAGATGGCAGAGACAAGGGAAGGGGCAGTGAAGGGCTTGTGGCAACTCTGAGAAAGTACATAGCAGGTCATATATGGAGAAACTCTAGTTGCCTTTTGGAAGTTCCCTGAAACTGCTCACACAAGTCAAGGTGAAGGAAATGCATGTAAAGCCTGTGTGAAGGGGACCGCCAGGTTTAGAGGCTGGCATTGTTGGAGCAAGTGTGGGTCCAGATAAAAAAGAGCTGCAGAGTTTTGTTTACAGATCCCTGAAGAATTCCTTTTTCTCTCCAGTTATGCTGTGTGTGCTCTGACATCTTCCACAAATTGGGGCCATGGGTTAAACCTTACTGCTGTATGAGATTATAAAGCCAGGTGATATTCCCTGAGATTTCTTTGCAGGTGCCAGGAGTGAAGGCAAAATCAACAGGCAAGAATGTGACAACATTACGTGTGATACCATTTCTTCTCATTGTTCTGGTCTTAGCTCAGATGCCACTTCCTCAGAATGGCCCTCCTGGATTTCCCGGTCTAATGTGTCCCCAAGCCCCTTCTTATCTCTCACCAGAACATTACCTTCCTTTCTCTCTCCTTCTCACAGTACTTTCTGCTATTTGACACTAGGATGAAAGCTCCATGAATGCAGAGACATGAGCTATTTTGGTCACTTCCACATCTCCTGGACCAAGGACCAGCCCAGTTACAGGTGCTCTGAGTGGTTGAGATTTGGAGAATCATTTCACTTTCAGCCAGAGACAATACTTTCATCTTTATAACAGTACAAAATAATCCAGTGTGGGATATTTTAAGCCTGTGGAAGTGGTTCATTGGCTATCATTCATGGGACCATTTCATGTTCTCAGAAGCTCCCATAATTGGTACTGTGCCAGGCACACAAGGATCACAGACTTTCCTCCTCAGATATAAAAGAGAATCACAATATGGATGTGTTCCTTTTGGTGTAGAGGCTGATGCTTGCACATGGTAGGTGGGAGCAGGAGGGAGAGATGCTTAACACAGCCTGGGCATCAGGGAAGGCCTCTGGGAGCAGTTGCTTCCAACAAAGGGTGGGAGACAGTGTGAGCAAAGACGCAGAAGGGAGTGAGAGATTGGCTTGTTGGAGAAACTGTGCATAGCTTACCTGGCTGCTGCTTGTCATAGCCATAGAGCATGGTCAGGAGATGCAGGAAGGGAATAGCAAAGCCAAATGACACTTTGCAAGCTCTGGTTTGGAATGTTCTGGAGGCAAACTCTGGTTTGGAAGGAGGGAGGTCTTCTTAGGAGCACAATAACAGAGTTGTATTTCTATTTAGATACATCACTTTGGCAGCAAGACAGGGGTTAGACTGAGGGAAGGAGAAGGTGAGGAGGTAGAACTGGAGTTGAGAAACAGTAGCAGGTGTCCAGGAGAAAAATCTAACTGCATTAATAGAATTATTGGCAGTAGGGCAAGGTAACTTCTATTGGACACCTCTGTACATTAGACTTCCACATTAAGGGCTTTCCATACCTGATACAACTTATTTGTCAGGGAGGGGCCATGGAGATGGACGGAGAGGATGAATTTTAGAAATACTATTAGGGAAGAGAAAGGGCTAGGCTGATTCTCAATTTGTTAAATTTTGCTAGGAGAGTGAGTGTAAGAGAAATAGATCTGGGAAGTGGGGTGTTGAGGCATAAGGGAAAGTAGCATTTGGGACAGATTGAGATTTTAGGTTTTGGGGAGGGGAATTTTAAGTAGATGTGCAGCTTAAAAGTGAAGTGTGGGCTGGAGAAGTACGCATGGGAGTAATCGTTTACATGTGATCAGCTTATATGTGAATATTAATACCAGGTGCATAAACAGCACATAAAATAGGTGGAAACTAAGTCCAAGAATTGATCTTGGGAACACGTTACAGCCAGAGGGTGAGTGAAAAAAGGGGAGCTTAGAGTTTCTGAAGGAGACAGGAAAGAATTAGAAAAGTGGGGGTGAAATCATGAGAAAGTTGTTTCGTAGAACAGAAAAGAGAATTTCAAGAAAGGCAAGTGGACAGCAACATTAAAAGTGTAGAAATATCAAATAAGATAAGATCTGAAAAAAATGTCTATTCTATTTGGCCATTAGGTGGTCATTGGCAACCTTGAGAGGAGCAGCTTCAAGGATAAAATGGTGAAAGGAATTAGGTTACAGTAAGCAAGGAACAAATGGAAAAGTAACATGATGGACACCAAGTCTAGGCACCTTTTTCAAGATGCTTGGTGTTTGCTGCCAGAATGCATTATACCAGAAATGAACTGGCTTTTATAAAAGGGATTTATTAAGTTACATGCTACAATTCTAAGGCCATGAAAATGTCAAAATTAAGCACGAACACTTCTTGGAGGAAAGGCTGCTGGTTTCTTGGATGCTTTTGCTAGCTGGGAAGGCACGTGGCTGGTGTCTGGGGTCCTTGCTCCCAGTTCATTGTTTCAGCATCTGTTTACAGTAGCTTTCTCTTCAAGTATCTGGGCCCTTACTTAGCTTCTTGGGGGCAAACTATGTACTTCATCTCTTAGCTTTGCTTGGCTCTCTCCAGGTTCTGCTATTTCTTTGAGTTCTTGCTTCACACCCATGGTATATCTGTGCACATCTCCAAATGTCTGTGTCTGCTTTTCTGTGTCAGCTCTTTTAAGGACTTCGGTAAACTAATTAAGACCCACCTTGAATGGATGTAGCCACACCTTTATGGAAATAATCTCATCAAAAAGGTCCCACCCACACAGTAGGTCTGCCCCAAGACTAGATTAGGATTAAATGAATATAGCTTTTCTGGGGCACAACCAGCACACCTGGCTATGGAAACTGGTGGGAATCATATTATTGAAAAAAGTTTTCATAATTTTTTAATACAGGAGATACTGGAGCATATTAAAATGATAAGGGGGAAGATAATAGAAAAGGAGAGATGAAAATACAAGGGAATAATCAGGAGAAAAGAGAGGATGAGACCAAAAGAGCCTATTATCAAAAAATGCACTAATGACATCATCAATGTGGCAATGTAAGACATCCCCTAAAACAGCTTCCCCAGTGATTCAATGAATAAAAGGAAAAAATCTCACTTCCTTAGAACTCTGGAGGAGAGTAGAGACTGGAGAAGGACTCCACAAGCGCTGAGTCAAAGATAAAGAAAAATGTCAGGTAGGAAATGTTTGCCTTGGAACTGATGGTCTGTTCCATTCCCCTTCACTCAGTCCACTGCAGCTTAGGAATAACACAGAGGAAGCAGCCCAGTTTCCTTCCACATGAATACAAAGAGCTGCTTACAGCAGAGAATTAGAACCCCACATGTATCCAGGCACAGGGACCCAAGCTGCAGGGACCTAGGGTGGAACACAAGCTGAGGAGTGCTGCATCCAAAAGAGCTCCCAAGGTGGGTGGGGAAGAGACCATGGTAGAACTGTTGGTAAGAGGTATGCTCAATCAATCCAGTTCCTCTTGTCTGGATGACTTAAGCACAAAACAGACTTTTCTGGAGTGACCCACATTTCTGGACCCATCTATCTCCCCAGGAAAGGATACCCTAATGGGGAAAAAATGGAGACAGAAGAGCCTCACAGAAAAATAACAGGTGGGGGTTAAACTGAAGTGCCTTAGGATAGGATGTGCCCTACACCTGAAAGTCATAAGGGAAATGAGGCAATGATATGGGGGAAGCTATAAACAAATCACAGGAGCTTGGGATAAAATTCTACACAAAAACAAAAAGAACAAATAAAAATTCTGGAAGAAAGAACAGAGGAAAGAAGGCTTTCTCCTGGAGGGAAAACAATTGCACAAAAATTGCAATCTTAAAAACTGTACCACATATCCAGGTCAAGAGGCAGATGAAGAAGAGCTGTGAAAATCTGAACAGTTGAAAATGGGTATTGTAAAGTACAGAATAAGTTTAACCAAGCATCAAAGAGCATTAACACAAAGTCAACCAACAATTAAACCCTAGACAAGAAGGAAAAACTGACCTTCTGAGTTAACTCATCAAGATAATCAAATGCCCAGACATCGGCAAAAAAATTACAAGCCATACTAAGAAACAGGAAGATGTGGCTAAATCAAGGGAACAAAATAAAACTTCAGAGGAGACACAGAATTTGGACCAACCAATCCAAGATGTTCAAATAAACCCCCTAAGTCAATTCAAGGAAAATATGGATAAAGAGCTCAAAGATATTAAGAAAACAATGTGCGAAGATAAAGAAGAGTTTGAAAGTATACAAATAAATATAACCCAATTGATGGGGATGAAAGGCACAAAAGTGGCAATTAACATTACACTAGAGGCATACAACAGCAGATCTGAACAGGCAGAAGAAAGATTCAGTGAACTAGAAGACAGGACAATCAAAATTACACAGTCAGAAGGACAGATGGAGAAAAGAATAGAATAGAGGCAAGTTTCAAGGATTTTGGTACAGCATGAAGTGAACAGGCATGTGCATCACTGGTGTCCCAGAAGGAGAAGAGAAGGGAAAAGGAGCAGAAAGAATATGTGAGGAAATAATGACCAAAATTTCCTAAATCTTATGAAAGATGTAAATATACATATCCAAGGAGCACAATGTTCTCCAAACAGAATAAATCTTAATAGACCTACGCCATGACACATGGTAATCAATATGTGAAATGAAAAGATAAAAAGAGAATTCTGAAAGCAACAAGAGAAAAGTTTTGTCATACACGAGGAAACCTCAATAAGATTGAATGTTGATTTCTCAAAAACCATGGAGGCACGAAGGCAGTGGTGTGATATATTTAAGGTATTGAAAGAGAAAAAACTTCCAGCCAAAAATTCCTTATCTATCAAAGCTACCTTCAAAAATGAGGAAGTGAGACAGATGTTGGGCTGATAGTCCATCTGCTCTCCTACTACACCTGTAGTAATAACACTTTCTCTCTTTGAAATCCTGGTGCCTCAGGAATTGGTTATTGAATGCATCAGGCAAAAGAATCCACAGCTTTTGTCCAATTACAATTTGGTGATGCTCTGGGACAAATGCCTGACATTCTGGAGCCCCAGCAGAGAAGGTAAGCCAGGCATATTAGTTAGGGTTCCCTAGATGAACAGAATCAACAGCAAATATCCATAAAGACATAATTTATAAGACTGTCTCGGGTAACTATGCGAACATAGAGTTCAAAATGTGTAGGGCAGGCTGTGAAGCTGATGACTCCAATGGAGGGTCTGGATGAACTCCACAGGACAGGCTCACCAGCCGAAGCAGGAAGAGAAGAGAGACTGTCTCTTAAAAGCTTTCCATTGATTAGATTAAATGTCACTCATTGCAGAAGACCCTCCCCTTGGCTAACTACTAATGGAATCAGCTGGGGATGCAGCTGGCATGATCATGATTGAATTTTATGAAATGTCCTCATAGCAACAGACAGGCCAACAATTGCCCAACTGGACAAACAGGTACCACTACCTGGCCTAATTGACACATGAACCTGACCATGACAACAGGTAACTGAGTCTTTTGTGGCTGCTGAACTGAATTTAGTTAGAAGCTCAGCAACAGGGTTTTCTGTATTGCCAGTGCTCCTGAGACATTTGGCACCTTAAAAAGCTCCAAAAAGAGAAACTGTTTCCAGTTCCATGTCCAGACATCTGACTGAGTGGGTGGGTCATCAGGGTAAAAGTGGATCAGGGAGTAAATATGGTGGTCAAGTCCCCTTGACCTAGGCCTGGATCACACTTCCATAATTGACCCCCCTTGTTCTGACCTTTACATCTTTCTGTTTTCTGGGTACCATGCTGTACAGGGTTTGAGGCCCTGACCTATATTTGTCTGTTGAGTACACTCCTAGAAAATGAATAACCCAACAATTAATTAGTATTTAATGAAATTAAGTAGGCCTATTTAAGTGTTAGCCAGTGTGTTACCTAGGTATAGTAAAAATTTAATGATACTTTAATTGTTAACTTGTGTAAGTGTTAAATGCCTGTTTGTTAGGTGTTGTGTTCAGTCTGGTTATTAATTGCTGTGACACTTACATATAATAAATGTTAAGTATCTGTATAAATTTGTTAGTTGGTATGTTTCTACATTTGTATTTGTCAAATGTTCCTAATTGGTTAATGAGTATGAAGATTCCGTGTGAAAAAAAAAAAAGAACTTTTGGGCTGTATTGAAAATTGAAAAGATTTTAGTAATGAATCTATAAAAAAAGGGTTTATTTCTGTGGCATAATCTGGCCTCAAAATGATTCAAATGAAAATACTACCATTACAATTAAAATTAAAGATATTACAGTTAAAATTGTTGTGCAAAAAGGTAGAAATATAGTCAATCCTTTAGTTATCCCTCTCAGAAGTATTTCTTTGTTTCTGTTTCTTGTGTAACCATCTTTCTGTTTGTGTCTGTCTGCCTGTTCAATGTATATTCTCATACCTCCGAATGGTAATAACAAAATAACAACAATTCTTATGAAAAGCTCTATTGGAATTGATTAAGAAATAAATAGGCAGTTTTATATAATTTTTTATATAAACTGATACTTCTGAAGTACAAGCGTAAAAAGAGAGAAAAAAATCTTTGAAGGCAAGATTCAAAACACTAGTTCTGTAGTTACTGTAAACAAACCTGGATATTAGAGAGAAACCACCCCTGGAATTTCCCTAAGACAGCAGAAAACTGCCAAAGGGCTGCCTCTGGAAAAAGCAAAGACCTTTTTCAATGGCCCTGGTCATTCCAATCTAATAATTGGAAATAATTAAAGAAGGGCATAGAAATTCTCAAAATTTCATAGCCCTCACCTAAAACTTTCCACAAGCCAGCCTTCATTCTGTCTCAAGGCCTAACCACCTAAAGCTGTTTTAGTGGGAGGTTTAGGCACAAACAAATATGGTGAGGTGTGGTTTAGAGTTTTTTTTTTTTACTGGGCCTGGTGATTAGAAATGGTAAGCATAAAAAATGTTACAGAATAGGCTATGTTTGTTTATATTATTTTTTCCAATAATACCTTTGTAATGATAACCATAGCAATCAAATCCTTTTTGAAATATAAATAGTCTTGGGATAGGATTAACTGAATAAAATCTAATTATCAAATTTCAGTAAGTGAAATGAAAGATCTTTGAGAGATATGGAGAAGTTTTCCTAGATTTAGGCTTGGGAAAAACTGAAAAATTGCAGTATATTCTCCAGAACTTGATAGTCAATGTACTTTTAGAATTGTTTGTATTTTAAAAAATGAAGACAGATTTTTTTCAACCTCCAATGAAAGGAATTTTATGATAAATTTTGAATTGAACAAATGTGACTTCATCCTGCTTGGGTATGTTCTCCCTAAATTTATATAGATTTACTAATAAAATAAGCTAGTATTATAAGTATGTTCTCAATATTCCTCTAAAAAATAGCCTAAATAGGCAGGTTAGCTTCTATGAACTGAACAATGTACCTAGTAGTAATAACACTTATACAAATAACAATAAAATTAAAAATATGCTAATGCTCCAAACATATTCTATTTAAGAAATCAGTTAAGTTAAGCAAGAAATATAAATGGATTTTTTTAATACCTTGTTTATCTGGATTTCAAAGAATCTAGCTTTTGCTTACTTGGCCATTTGTTACCTCAGTTCATGGAAGAATGTGAATTCGTAGTGGCTTTGTTAATGTCAATCAATATATTGTTGTTAATAAATGCTGTATAAATAGAGAAAGCCTAATTCTTAGCTTAAAAGAGTTTATATTCTAGTTAGAATATACATGTACTAGGGCATAGTAAAAAATGAGCAGGAATAAAGGAATAAAAATGCTGGAAGAATTTGAAAAGCAAATAGATAAAGAATGACCTAAGAAGATCTCATAGAAAAGATGACACTTGTAAGACATTAAATAAGTAAGTAGCATTTAAATAAAAGAGCTCTGAACTAGTTTTTTAAAAGCTGTAACTTCATTTTGTAAACTAACATATTTCTGGTATTATTTAGCACTTGGGAATAATGTGGAAAATTTGCATTCTTTTCTACATATCAATCCATTAAATATTGAAAAGCTGATTATATTTAAAACTTGGGGCTTTTCTCATCTTTGAAGGTAGTGCTGAATTGGACTGAGAGGTTTTATGCATATTGTAAAGTAATCATTCATGTGCTCTGAGTATAAAGTATGTAGATGCCTGGCTGTGTTCCAAAACCAAGAATAAATTTCTTCATTCTTCCATTATTTTGTAGTATCTCTGTCTCTTCTTTCCTTCATGAATAATGTTATGAGAAAGAAGTATGCATGTTAAAAAAATATTGTGAATTTATTCTCAAATTTATTTCTTAATATATGCAGTCTAAATCAATGAAAACTATAGGTGGAATGGATATGGAAGATGGTTGAAAGTTTAAGGAAATGAATTTTGCTTGTTACAGTCATTATTGACTAAAAGTTCTGATTGGATACAAAAAGTAGTAGAGTTGTAGGAGGTGAATTTTGTTTGTTATAGTCATTGTTGACTATAAGACCTGAATGAATATAAAGACTTGTAAAAAGGAGTTTATGAAAGTGAAATTTGTCTGTCATAGTCAGTGCTGACCAAAATTTAATAAGCCTGTTTATCATATATTTCAAAAAAGAAAGCTTTTGTGTCAAGCTGGCATTTGTACAAAAACTGAAGTTTAGTTTTCTCCCTGTTAAAATAACATGGATTGTTAGTCTGCTCTTTTTTCTTTTTTTTTTTTTTAACTTTTTTTATTGTATAGTATAACATATACGCAAACCAAAGAAATAAAGAAAGCATAGCTTTCAAAGCATTCTTCAACATGTGGTTACAGGACAGATCCCAGGGTTTGTCATGGGTGACCAAATGAGCTTCTCATATTTTTCCTTCTAGCTGCTCCAGAATATTATAGGAAGCTAGAGGGTTAAAATACTTTTTTATCATCCCAATCGACTTTTTTTTCCCTTCTTTTCTTGTAAACAATAAGATATATACAAAAAAGGTAAAAATTTCAAAGCACAGAACCACAATTAGTTGCAGAACATATTTCAGACTTTGACATGGGTTATAATTTCACAATTTTAAGTTTTTCCTTCTAGCTGCTCTAAAATACTGGAGACTAGAAGAGATATCAATTTAATGATTCAGCATTCATATTCATTTAAGTCCTATCTTCTATGTATAATTCCACCATCACTTTTGATCTTTCCATCCCTCTCTTTGAGGTTGTTTGGGCTATGGTAATTCTAAATTTTTGATGTTGGAAGAGTCTGTCATTATTATGGGGTAGGGAGATGGAATTATCTGCTGTTCTGGAGAGGCTGGGCTAGGTTTCAGGACTTACCTGGACCACGGACACATCTGGAGGTTGTAGGTTTCTGGAAAGTTACTCTAGTGCATGAAACCCTTGTGGAATCTTATATATTGCCCTAGGTGTTCTTTAGGATTGGCTGGAATGGTCCTGGCTGGGGGTTGGCAGGTTATGATAGGTAGCAAGGACTACCTGAAACTTGAATAAGAGCAACCTCCAGAGTAGTCTATTGACTATTTGAACTCTCTCTGCCACTGATACTTTATTAATTACATTTCTTTTTCTCCTTTTGGTCAGGATGGAATTGTTGAACTCATGGTGCCAGGTCTGGATTCATCCCTGGGACTCATCTCCCATGTTTCCAGGGAAACTTTCACCCCTGGATGTCATGTCCCATGTAGAGGGGAGGGCAATGATTTCACTTGCAGAATAGAGCTTAGAGGGAATCTGAGCAACAACAGAGGTCCTCCAGAAGTAACTCTTAGGCTTGCCTATAGGTAGTCTAAGCTTCTCCACTACCTACATAAGCTTCACAAGAGTAAGCCTCATGATCAAGGGCATGGCCTATTGATTTGGGTATCTCTAAAGTTTGACACAGTATCAGGGGATTCCCTAATGGTAAGGTTCAGTAGTTCCATATTCTTTCTCCCCTCCTTCAGAGGACTTTGCCAATACTTTTTGATTATCTGGGTAATGTACTCTAGGATGTTTCCAGGCATTACCATAATCTATACAGGATTAAAGGACCTCTTTCTTACTCTGTGCTTCCTGTGTTTCAATTGTTCAAATGAGCTCTACAGATAGGTTGAATTAGATTACGCACTACAGAAAACTTCAGTTCCAGATCAAATAAACTTTTCTTCCATTGGTTTCAAAGAGTATGTGTGGTTTTAAAATATAGACACTGCCTTCATTATTGCTATGCTCTGAATTACTTTAACCCCAACCTGTTTGACTTTGTTCTTATCTCTAAATATCAGGTTATATATATAAAATAGTCTCTCAAAATCCAGAAATAATAATCACCACTCCGGATTTAATGTGTTTGCTCTAACAGCTTACAATCTAGGCCCCTGTTTTCTTATAAGCACTTTCTAAAGGTGACCATATCATTTTTTTTCTGGCTTATTTTATCTCACCAAACGTCCCACATGACCATTCACATCACTGCATGCCTCACAACTTTGTTCCTTTTTGTAGCAGCACAGCCTTGGTTCATAAGTATACATCATCGTTCGCAATCTACTTCTCTATCAGTGCATCCTTCAGCCTGCATTCCTCAGGCTGTAGATTCCTCTCATGTAGAGGGTTCAAAGTCCACAGTCCATCAACATTCTCAGTTTTAGATAATTTCATTGTTCCCAAGAGAAAGAAAACCAATAAACACACCCTCGCCAAATAGGAAATCTAAACCTCCTCTTAACTCTTGTCCCTCCCCCCATTATTTACCTCTGCTGTTGCTGTGGCAGTGCATGCAACAGCAGTTTCCCCCCTGAACCCTGGACTTAAACATTCTTTATGCAAGAATCATATCTTTGAAGTGATTCTAATGAGAACTCATTCATATTCCTAATGTGAGTCAGTGAGACATGTAACTCTATACAACCCCTTTCAACTGTTGTTCATCTTCAATATGGTAATATTACTTCTAGACCCACTGGAGAATCACCTTCCCTCCTATCTATTCCTTTAGTTTAGAGTTCAACCTCATTAGCTAATGGTTCACCCATTTCTAGCTTCTACGGATCTCTAAGTTCCCTATATTCTATATTACAAGCCTTTGATTATACCTTGAGGCTGGTCATAAAAATGGACTCATACAGTATTTATCCTTTTGTGTCTGGCTAACTTCATTCAGCATTATGTCCTCAAGGCTCATCCAGCTTGTCATGTACTCAGGATGTCATTTTGTCTTACTGCTGCATAATATTCCATCGCATTTATATACCACATTTTGCTTATCCACTCATCTGTTGATGGGTATTTGGTTTGTTTCCATCTTTTGGCAATTGTGAATAATGCTGCTATGAACATTGGTGTGCAAATGTCTATTTGTGTTATTGCTTTCAGCTCTTCTGGGTATATACCAAGTAGTGCTACTGCTGGGTCATAGGGCAACTTGATATTTAGTTTCCTAAGGAACCGCCAAACAGTCTTCCATAGTGGCTGCACCATTATACATTTCCACCAGCAGTGCATAATTGTCCCAGTTTCTCCACATCCTCTCCAACATTTATAGTTTCTGGTTTGCTTAATAGCAGCCATTCTTATAGGTGTGAGGTGGTATCTCATTGTAGTCTTGATCTGCATTTCCCTTCTAGTCAATGAAAATGGGTACCTCTTCATGTGCTTTTGAGCCATGTGTATTTGCTCTTCAGAAAAATGTCTATTCATATCATAGATTTCCTTCAGTAGTCTAAGGCCTTGTGTTTGGGGCATGGTTGTAAAGCAGGGAGCAGGGCATGGGGTGGAGCACTCAGTACAAGTGATTTGTTTCAGGGCAGGTAGTCTGCTTTTAATATGAAGTTTTCAAAATGTTTTTCTTAATTGTCTGAATACTCTGTCTAGAAACCAAAGATTTTACAGCAGAATAATATCATTGTTAATATTTGTTGGCATTATCATCCTTTATTTCAGAAGACAAGTCTTCTCACTCTTAAGGGAAAACCTGTTATGAATAATTAGTCCTTTCATTTTGAATAAATAAGGTGCTAAAATAGTTTCATCTATTGCATAGGAGGTGTTTGGGAAGTATTACAGTGGTTAAAAGATGTTTTTTATCCTTTGGCTGGTTAAGTTTGTATAGGTAAAATATTTTTCATATGTTTCAAAGATTGTACAAAATTTCTAAAATTCTGACAGTTCTCACTTCCATGTTATAACCTGAAACTAATCTGTAGAATGTTAAACAATGGTATGATGTTTTTGTGGTTTTAGATATTCTTAAAAAGCTATAGATCATAGACATAGCCAAATTGTCAGTTGCACTGCTTTGCTCTAATAACGCTATACAAGTATATGTGGTTGGCTATCAGTCAAAGTTCCGTCTGTTAAAGGGAAAGACTTTTAAAAGGCAGGACAAATATACAAATTATATTTTATCTGTTAATTAACATAACACCAATAAATGTGTAAAAGTGATACAGAACAAAACTATAAAACAACTGCCTAATGTTTTTATTTCTGAAAGTAGCTTCCTTTAAAAATGCTTATAAAAATTAGAGTTTAGATTGTAAGCTTAACAGTCATCTTTCAATTCTGAAATCGTTTGCTCTTTGATTAACCTAGTAGCTCCCTGGAACTTTATGTATCTTGTGTGGAACCTGAGACTCAGATTTAGTTCTCCAGTTCTGAAAGTCAACGTAAGTTCATAGACCAATGTTTTAAAAAAATGGAAAATGATTAAACTCTGATTAAAGACGTGATGAAGCTGACTAGGTTAAAACTAAGGTAAATCAATATTCAAGGTAGAAAATAGTATTGTCTCTATCTTAAAGCTTTAACTTAAGACAAAAAGAAAAATGTTTATTTCGTTCAAAATTTAAATTTTCTGCTGCATGCTATCTAATCTGTCTAATCAGATAATGTAAACACCATAATTCAGCTTTATTTGATATAGAACCTAGAGTAAAGAATGAAATTTTAATGTTTTGTCCAAGTTAATGTTAAACCATGATGCATTTCAGAATATTTGGGGTAGAAAATGTAAAAGTATTTTCAGATTCCCTTGAGGGACAGGGCAAAAATAGAACTATTAAACTTTTCCACCTGAGGAATTCCTGACATTTTCTTAAGCAAGAGGGATTCCAACTTAATAAGCCAAGGCTTCAATCTTAAAGCTTCCCTAATGAAACTTATTTCTATAATAATAAACTGAACCTATTTATTAGTGCCTATTTATTATCTCCAGAAAATCTCTGCTTTTATTCAAATGTGGTCTCTGTCTAAGCCAAATTCTGATCTCCCCCCACACCCCACAAGGCAAATAATTTCCAGAGGTACAAGCCTGACATTGTGGGACATAACTGTTCCTGGTATCATGGACATAACTGGCCCTGGCATCATGAGACATAAGTTCCAAGGATGAGCCTGGCCCTGGCATCATGGATTAACTGACCAAAAGGGGGAAAAGAAATAGTTTTCTTTCTAAGAGATTTCAAATCAAATCGAGAAATCATTCTGGAGGTTACTCTTATGCAAGTTTCAGCCATATATTGTAAACTGCCACAATATGGTGAACCCCAACTGATCTAGTGTGCAAGCTGCTGGA
Organism: Tamandua tetradactyla; assembly: GCF_023851605.1. NCBI lineage: Eukaryota > Metazoa > Chordata > Mammalia > Pilosa > Myrmecophagidae > Tamandua > Tamandua tetradactyla. The sequence goes on from NC_135351.1 coordinate 8,653,689, forward strand.
ATGTGATATACCACAACTGGAATGGCCTTTTAAGAAAGGAAATTTAATAAGTTACAAATTTACAGTTCTGTGCCTATGGAAATGTCCAAACTAAGGCACCCAGGGAAAGATAGCTTAATTCAAGAAGGGCCCATGTATCTGGAACACCTCTGTCAGCTGGGAAGGCACATGGGTCCCTTGCTGGTCCCTTGCTCTAGGGCTCAGGAGCTTTCAGCCTCTCTTCCTGTGGGGGTTCTTCATTTTGCTTCTCCAGGGCTGGCTCTCATCTCTTGGCTTCCTTTGGCTCTCTCCAGGTTCTGGCTTACTTAACATCTCATGGTGATGTTTGCTGGGTTCTAAGCATCTCCAAACATCTGTGTCTCTGTTCTCCAAACGTCAGCATTTGTATCAGCTCTGCTCTGAAGTTTCTGTTGGCTATGTCTCTTTTGGCTCAGAGGTTTCTGTCACTTCTGGCCCTTCTCAAAAATGCTTTCTCTTTTAAGGGATTCCAGTAAACTAACCAAGACACACCTAGAATGGGTGGAGTCACATCTCCATCTAATCAAAAGACCACACCCACAATTGGGTGTGTTACCCCTTCATGGAGATAATCCAATAAAAAGTTTCCAACCTATAGTGTTAAGTCAGGATTAAAAGAAATGGCTGCTCCCACAAGATTGGATCAGGATTAAAACATGGCTTTTCGGGGGGTACATAATACTCTCAAATTGGCACACCAACCAACAGTATTTATGGAAAACCTGAAAGATATCCTAGGTTTTATAAAATTTTACTTAAGTTTGTTTTTCAGAAACTTAAAACATCCAGGTTGTTGCAATGCCAGAGAAGTTCTGAAACTCAGAAATACTGGATTCTCCAAGAACTACAACTGGGTTCATCATCTCATTTCTCTGCCCCTTAATGACAATTATATCTGAAATGATCATAAAAGCCCCTATCTTGTGCCTTTGTGACTATAAGAGCTGTTACTCCCTTTATCTGGTCATTTTCTTGTAGGGCAAAGGCCCTAATGCTACCGAAGAATTTGAAGTCAGCCATTAACTGGTTTTTAATCCCTGACATATATTGATCATATTGGTTAGACTTTACTATTGAAAGATAACTTGCTTCCCTTCCCTTTGGCTTATACTTTCAGTATTGAAGTGATAGCTCTGCCTCACCTCCTTTCTGATTCCATTTTCCTACTGAAATGATAATGACAACATGGTCTCCATTTCTGCTTAGAACTTGCTATTTGAAATGGTAATGACCTCATCTCCCTTTGCGAAAATCCATTAAACCTTGAATCCCTTAAACAGATTTTGGGCTGATAAGCCATCTGTTCTCCTACAGCACACCTAGTAATTACCTCTTTCTCTCTTTGGAAAAAAAAATGTGGGAGAATTTAAAATATTCACAAACAGAAACAGAGAGTTCAATCCTTCGAGAATCATTAAAGGGAGTTCTGCAAGTTGAAAGGAAAATGTAAGGGAGCAATGTGAAGAACAAAAGAGTATTTGCAGGCCATGTGACTCAGCAGGCAGAGTTCTCGCCTGCCATGTTGGAGACCCAGGTTCTATTCCCAGTGCCTGCCCATGAAAAAGAAAAAAAGGAATTAAAATAAAAAAAGAAATAAAGAGAATCAGCAAAGGTAATGGAAGGATAAATGCAAAACCTAGTGGTACTGTATCCTCAATATAAAGCTCTACTTTTTAACTCTTATGAGTCAAAGTACAATTAAACAAAAAAAGAAATTATTCCTGATAATTGACAGGCAAAATATAAAGTCAGAATAAAACAACATAAGGAGGAGAAAGAGAGGAATATAGAAGTCGAGAACATGTATGCCATTGAAGCTAAGTTGGTATCTTTCCAAATTAGTATCCTTTCAAATCTGTAACCTACATTACAGATGTAGGTTGTGGAATATAAACCCCAAGGTAACCACAAATAGAGTATTTAAAGTATCTACAGTAACAGAAATGAGAAAGGGATTAATCAGATACATCACAAAAGGTCAACAATCATTGACATAATATGGGGGTACATAATACTTTCAAATTGGCACACCAACCAACAGTATTTCTGGAAAACCTGAAAGATATCCTGGGTTTTATAAAATTTTACTTAAGTTTGTTTTTCAGAAACTAAAACTTCCAAATTGTTGCAATGCCAGAGAAGTTCCGAAACTCAGAAATACTGGATTCTCCAAGAACTACAACTGGTTTCATCATTTCATTCCTCTGCCCCTTAATATGACATATAAAATATGACATATAAATATGACATATAAAAAAACAAAGGACAAAATGGCTGAAGTATTGCCTTTACAGTAAAAACACTGAATGTTAATGGATTAAACTCTCCAATCAAAAGACACAGATTGGCAGAAGAGATACAAAAAATCATGATCCAACAGTATGTCATATACAAAAGACTCACCTTAGACCCAAACATACAAATAGTTTGAAAGTGAAAAAATGGAATAAGATATTCCATGGTAATAATAACCAAAAAAGAGTTGACGTAGCTATCAGACAAAATAGACTGTAAATGTAAAATTTGTATAAGAGACAAAGAAGGACACTATATACTAATGAAAGGGGCAATTCACCAAGAAGAAATAATAATTATAAATATCTGTGTACCTAACCATGGTGCTGCAAAATATATGAAGCAAAGCTCAGCAAAACTGGAGGGAGAAAAGAGACAACTCTACTGTAATAGTTGAAGATTTCAATCCACCACTCTCATCAATAGATAGAACATTGGGTGGGCCACGGTGGCTCAGTGGCAAGAATGCTTGCCTGCCATGCCAGAGGACCCAGGTTCGATTCCCGGTGCCTGCCCATGTAAAAAAAAAAAAAACTGTAAAAAAAAAAATAGATAGAACATTTAATGTAAGATCAATAAGGAAACAGAGAGTTTGAATAATGTGATAAATGAATTAGACCTAACAGACATATATAGTATATTGCACCCAAATAGCAGAATACAGATTCGTCTTAAGTGTACATAGATCATTCTTCAGATTATACTACATGTTGGGTCACAAAACAAGTCTCAGTAAATTTTAAAAGATTGAAATTATTCAAAGCATCTTCTCTAATCATAATGAAATGAAGCTGGAAATTAGTAATAGGTGGAGAAATGGAAAATCTACAAATATATGGAAGTTCAAAAATACACTCATACAATCAGTGGGTCAAAGAAGCAATTGCAAGGCAAATCACTAAATATCTTGAGATGAATGAAAATGAGAATACAATGAAACAAAACATATGGGATGCAGTGAAGGCAATTCTGGGAAGGAAATTTATAGCCTTAAATACTTACATTAAAAAAAGGAAAGGGCTAAAATCAAAGACATAACTTCACATTTGGAGGAACTAGGAAAACAACAGTAAATAAACCCAAAGTGAGCAGAAGGAAGGAAATAACCAAGATTAGAGCAGAAATAAATGAAATCGAGAATAAAAAACCACAGAGAGAATTAATAAAAGCAGAAGTCGGCTTTTTGAAAAGATGAACAAAATTGGCAAACTGTTAGCTATACTGATAAAAAGAAAAAGAGAAATAAAATTAAAAATGAGCTGAGGGACATTATATTGATCCCACAGAAACAAAAAGGATCATAAGAGGATACTTGGAATAACTGTATACCAACAAATTAGACAACCTAGATGAAATGGGCAAATTTCTAGAAGCACACAAACAACCTACACTGACTCTAAAAGAAATAGAAAACTTCAGCAGACCAATTATAGATAAAAAGGTTGAATTCGTCATCAAAAACTTCCCAATAAAGAAAAGCCCAGGACCAGATGGTTTCATAGGGGAATTCTACCAAGCATTTCAAGAAGAATTAATACCAATTCTGCTGAAATTTTTCCAAAAAACCAAACAAGAGGGAACATTACTTAACTAGGTCTTTGAGGCCAATATCATGCTAATGCCAAAGCCACATAAAGATACCTAAAGAAAAGAAAATTGCAGACCAATTTCTCTTATGAACATAGATGCAAAAATCCTCAACCAAATACCTGTGAGTTGAATCCAACAGCACATTAAAGAACTATGCACCATGTTCAAGTGGGTTTATCCCAGGTATGCATGGGAGGTACAACATACGAAAATCAATTAATATTATATACCACATTAACAAAAGAAAAGAAAAAACATATCATAATATCAGTTGATGCAGAATAGGCATTTGACAAAATCCAGCATCCTTTTTTGATTAAAAAAAACAAAAACATTTAGAAAAATAGGAATAGAAGGAAACCTCCTCAACTTGATAAAGGGTACATATGAAAAACCCACAGCTAATATTATATTCAATGGTGAAAGACTGAAAGTTTTCCTTCTAAGATCTGGAACGAGACAAGGACACCCACTGTCACCACTGTCATTCAACATTGTACTAGATGTCCTAGCCAGAGCAGTTAGGCAATAAAAAGAAGTAAATGGCATCCAAATTGGAAAGGAATAAGTAGAACTTTTACCATTTATAGATGATTTGATCCTATATATAAAAATTCCCAAAATATCTAGGGCAAAGCTACTAGAACTAATAAATTCAGCAAAGTAGTTGGGTACAAGATCAAAAATGCAAAAATTAGTTGTGTTTCTATATACTACTAATAAGTGATCTAAGGGGGAAATTAGGAAGAAAATTCCATATACATTAGCAAGTAAAGGAATCAAATATCTAGGAATAAATTTGACAGGAATGTAAAAGACTTGTACACAGAAAACTACAAATCATGGGTAAAAAAAATAAAAGAAGGTACTAAATTAATGGAAGGACATTCCTTGTTCATGGATTGGAAGAATAAATAACATTTAAATGTCAATTCTACCCAAAAATGATCTACAGATTCATTGCAATTTCAATAAAAATTTCAACAGCATAGAAATGGAAAAGCCAATTATCAGATTTATCAGGAAGTGTAAGGGGCCCTGAATAGCCAAAACCATTGAAAAAGAAGAATGAAGCTGGAGAGCTCATACTTCTTGACTTTAAAGCATATAATGAAGTTAATCATCAAAACAACACTATACTGGCACAAAGATAGATAAATTGACCAATGGAATCTAATCAAGAGTTCAAATATAAATCCTCACACCTGTGCCCAATTGATTTTTGACAAGACTGCCCAGTCCACTCCATTGGGAAGCAATAGTCTCTTCAGCAATAGTGCTGGGAGAGACTATGCCAAAGAATGAAAGGGGATCCCTATCTCACACCATATTATAAAATTAACTCAAAATGGATCTAAGACCTAAATGTAAGAACCAAGACCATAAAACTCTTAGAAGAAAATGCAGGAAAGCATCTTCAGACAGATCTTATTTTAGGCAATTGTTTTCTTAGACTTTACACCCAAAGTACAAGCAATAGAAGAAAAAAAAATAGATTAATGGGGCCTCCTTAAAATTAAAAACTTTTGTACACAAAGGACTTTGTCACAGAAGTGAACAGGCAACCTACTTAATGGGAGAAAATATGTGGAAGCCACATATCCAGTAACGGTTTACCATCAAGAAATATATTTTAAAAATCCTACAACTCAACAATAAAAAGACAAACAACACAATTTAAAAATGGCAAAAGACTTGAATAGACATTTCTCCAAAGAGGATATAGAAATGGCTAAAAAAGCATATGAAAAGATGCTCAACATCACTAGCTATAAGGGAAATTCAAATCAAAACCACAATGAGATATCATTTCACACCCACTAGAATGCCTTCTATTAAAAAAACTGAAAATTACAAGTGTGGGAGAGGATGCAGAAAAATAGGAACTCTCATTCATGTTTGATGGGAATGTAAAATGGTGCAGCTGCAGTGGAAGACAGTTTGATGGTTCCTCAAGAAGCTGAGTATAGAATTGCCATATGATCCGGCAATCATGCTACTAGGTATATACTCAGAAGAATTCAAAGCAGGGGACTCAGACATTTGCACACAGATGTTAATAATGGCATTATTCACAATTGCCAAAAGATGTATCCATGAAGCAATGATTGGATAAAAAAGTAGTGTATATATGTGTGTGTGTGTGTGTGTGTGTATACACACACACAATGGAATATTATTCAGCTGTAAAAAGGAATGAAGTCATGATGCATGTGACAACATGGATGTATCTTGAGATATTATGCTGAATGAAATAAGACTTGATTAGGAGATTAATTATCCACCTAAAGTCAAGCTCCCATCCTAGAATCAAAGTGGGTGAACATAAAGGTTCCTCTGGTTGAGCCAGACCCCCCTACCCCGTATCCTTCTTCCTGAGCCTTATCTCCTTGCCGGGTTCTCACATCTACTCTTTCAGAGTGGGCTGCTTGATTTGATTTAATTAGGTGTCCATCCCTGGCCAACTCCCTGACTCCTCTTTCATAGACTGTTTTCTGGTTCTTCCTGTCTTGACATCTGACCTTGTGTCATTTCTAATCTGGCCTCCACTGCCACCTTCCCAGTGGACAGCTAATAGCAACTATGCTCTGTTATATGATTTAGGAAAGGCATCCGGTGGCTAAGACAACTCACTACTGCTTCTTCTAGCTCTCCATGGACCCACCTTTTGTTCACTACACCATCTAGTTCAGACTTCTTCAAAAGTAGGGGAATTCACACTGCAACTTCTGCTTTGGCGCTTTTTCCTGGGGAACTCTTGCCCCATGTTGCTTCTGGCCAATTCCTATTTATCCTTTGGTCTTAGTGAAGCCATCATTAACTCCCTCCAGGAGGCCTTCCCTAGTCCCCTCATCTGGGTTGGTCTTTCTCTGTGCTCCTGAAGCACCTGTAAACAACTGTTCCACAGCATCTGTCACATGTGGTGTGGCTGACTTACTGGTCATTTATCCAGTTAGATGGGAAGGCAGGACTGTGCACATCTCTTATCTCTAAACAGGGCTCAGAATAGAGCAGGTGCTATAAACGAGTTATATGAGTGAATGAGTGAATCAATGAAAGAGAGAAAGAATGAATTTTGCAAGTGTTTCTAGACTTTTTTCTTTCCAAACCTTTCTGCCTACAAGTCTATTCTAAGAGATCATTTTCTTCATTTTATTTTGCTTATATTGTTTTTAACTTTCCTTTTAAGAAAATGCCAGAAAAAAAATCCTTTGTATCTGTGTTGCATAATGGATGATAACCAACAGACTGGAAGAATAAACTATCTCAGAAAAACAGTAAAAGTTTGCTAGTTCAGATGACAAAAGTTCTGAATTTCTAACACTGTGTACGAGAGTTCTCAGTTCGGCAAGCTTTTTCTTTATAGTGCAAATTACTTTTGTAAATAAGAGTAGGGAGCCTGTCCAAAATATTTAAAACAAATTCTGTAATCTCTAGCACTTCAATAAATACCAATGAATATTTAGGTATATGGCAATTACTAGTTTTTCTATGCATTCATTAAATTAAATGGCTCTTCTAAGAACCTCTGTTGGTGAATAATTCTCAAAATATCTTCTACATTTGCTATCATGATACACAAGGTTCTATACCTCCTAATCAGGCACTCTGAGCTTGATGTCTTAGTTATGTCTGCAAGATCTTATATTATGCCACTGCCTTTGGCCATGTTCCTACTGTCTGAAAATCCTCTTCTTTACTTTAACTGTGGACTGTGACTTCTCTTTTTCTGAACTCCCTAGTTAGATTTCTGCTCTCTGCATAAGGTCAAACCAATCATCCTGCAGCAGGAACAGAGTACTACTCACTGCTGGAATCCCCAGCACCAAATACAGTTGTAGGCAGAGTAGCTGCTCAGTATTGATGGAAATAGGATTGAACTTGATAGCTCCATTTGAAACCTTCTGTACAATAAAAATTAGAAAAACCACCTTAACAGTCTTTTACAACTGAACTGGCCTAGTTGGCCTGTTAGTGTGATTGTACTGTCCTATTAATGTTGTATTATTGACCTCATGGAATTTCCATGAGAATTCCGTGGAACAATGTATGTGAAAATAGTTTGCGAACTACTAAACAAATGTAAGTATTTATTTAAATTTCTATTATGGAATAACATTACATTCGTTACACAGAGTTTTCTAATAGTACTATTTTGAATTAAGATTCTTTCATATTTTTGTGAGCAACGGCATATTCTATATTCTGTTACATAAACATGACTTTAAACCCAATCACTTCACAAGCCATTTGAAGGGTAATCTTGCTCAAATCAAACAAACAAAAAACTCCAGTGTAAAATTATGGGTGTGAAGTGTGTTTTAGTTATGAAAGTTTAAATTCTGCCCTTGCTACCAAATGCTGCAAATGCCAGTATATGCTCTGGAAGATACTTCATAGTGACAGTGAATAAATTCCAAATGGACTAGAGAAATAGACTTTGGAAAAGAACTCTTCATTCAGTTGTAGTAACTTACCCTCTTGGAATTTGTATGTATCAGTAATATCCTTTATGCCATCTCCTCCAATTTGCTTGGTCACAATTAATTTGCCAATGTGGGTGGCATCCACCGCTTCAACAACCTGGGTGCCATCTTTCTTAGCTGTGATGTAAACAAGGTCACTGTTGACCTGAAAAGAGGAGAGAGCATTAACCATCTTTGAATGATTTATCACCAAAGTCCTTAACCTTGTCTAGGTGATGTAGCAATCTACAGATCCCTAGTGTTGAACATGTTCCTTTATTCAATAACGATTTGGAGGGACAAATTAGTTTTGAAAATATTCCAAAGGGAATTTAGTTTAGATTAATCATTGGATACTTTAATTGAAGAACATTCGAGACTGGCTTTACTGGTGGTCTAACCATCAACCATTTCTTTCTCCCCTTCTTTTCTTGCAGACAACGCTCGTCTCCTAAGGGAGGACTGAAAACGCTGCGCCCATTTCCTGCTTTTCCAGATTTCCTTTAAGCTAGGAGTTTTTGTGTGACCTACTCCTAGGAAGAAGAGGAAGTCTGTTAGGTGCTTCCAGGAAAGATTTTTCTCCTTTCCAAAGGAAGAGAGGTACATGGGAGAGTGTGCCTTTTCTTTCCTGCTTTCAGTGGTTGTCAGGTGAAATGAAATGATATTTGGAGCTGCTGCAGCCATCCTGAAACAATAAAAAGAAGCACTGCCAGCAATCTAAAGATGGAAGTGGAGAAAAATGAGGGCGTTTGAGTATTTAATGATGCTATTAAGCAACGAAGCCAACCTTGGGACCACCATCTTTGGGATTTCTTATATAAGAAATAATTCCTTTTTAAATAATTTTCATTCTGCTACTTGCAGCCGAAAGCATTTTAACTGAAAAAAATATTAAGATTATCAGAGGAATTCAGACAATTTTTCTGGTGGTTTAGAAATCCATGCTATATGTGAGACTTGGAAATAGCATCTGGGGGCCCATGCTGGCTGGTCCCCAGTCTCTCCCAAGATATTGTGTTATCATTCTACTTTCTAGAGACAATGTCTGAATATGTGTTTGAAAGCTGCTTTCCCCAGAGTTTCTTATTATATTCTTAACAATCACTTTCTTGGGGGCCCCATCAATTAAAATGGAAACTGGTACGAAACATCAAGTGCACTTCTCTTTCAGTTGCTCCAGCTGAAAGTAGTCATTGATGTACCGGCTAAATATTTTGCAAGCCCCCATCCAAACCTTATTTCCCTTCATTTTAAAATAGGGTAATGATAGTTCTTCCTCATAGGGAGGGTGGCAGAGCTAATGATATCAATGCATGCACATTACTTATCACAGTGCTTGGCATATAAATATATCAATGCTTGGCATTCAATAAATACTAGCAACAGTGATATATTATATAATAATGTTGCCAGATAGTGTTCAAAATGTTAAGTTTCTAATGATGGACAGAATAGATTTAGTCACTGCCCTTTTTATAGGGTTTATGGTCTAGTAGGAAAGAGTCTGTGCAATGGAATCACAATGGAGAACTTTTTAAAACGTTAAAGTATAATTGAGGCATTCTTGGTTGGGAGCTTGAACCAACTGTTTTTTTATAACCTCCAGGTAATTCCAATGGATACCCAGGCCTGAGAACCTTTGTAACACAGTACAGTAAGAACTGTGAGTCCAAGATAGTATGCAAACACATGGGGGAGGAAGGATTGGCTAGGAAGTTACCCCAAGTTGAAACTGAAAATTGCATAGGAGTTAGTGGACTAAAGGATGGGTGGAAGGAAGGCTGCCACAGGCAGAGGGACAGACAGGTATCACAGCTCTATGGAAGGCAACCAAGAGAAGCACTGGGTCAGCTGCAAGAATATGAGTTTTGACCTTGGATATGTAATTTTACAAGGTCACAGAAACCTCTCTGAACCTCTGTTTCTGCTTCTATGAAATGAAAATAATTGTCCTTATTCTGCTTTATTTCATAGGAACATTTTAGTACTGAATGGGAGAGGATATACGTGCGAATGACTTGTAAACGTCAAACTCCAGTAAAAATGTAATGGTCATTATTAGGTAATGAGGAAATTTGATGATATAGACCTAACTTTTAAAGTCAAGGTGAAACAAACCACTTTACTCTACTTTCTCACAAAATGTCCTGAATTGATATTAAGTCCAACCTCTGTAAAGCAAGTAACCTATATTTACAGAATACCCACAATATTTCAGGCAGGTTTTATTAATTATTTAATGTAAGCCTCACACTAGCATCCTATGAGGTTTGAATTACTATGCCAACTTTGTAGAGGCCAGTGCTGAGACTCAGAAAGTCAAGTGCATTGTCTGAAGTTGCATGGCTGGAAGATGATGGAAAGGAAATGCAAGACCCTGGTCTGGTGCCACCCCTCTCTTTGATCTCCACATCTTTTACAGTTTGAAGATATATGTACCCCAGAAAAGATCATGCTCTTAAAGCGAATCCATTCCTTGTGTGTGCAGATCTATTGTGGGACCTTTTGATTCTGTTATTTCAGTTGATTCATGCCCCAGGTGTCTTAATCCTCTTTCTGGAGTCTTTTATAATTAGCTCAGAGAGAAAACCCAGGGACACTCAAAGGGAAAAGCCAGAGAATCTGAGAGAGGACACAGAGAAAAACCACAGAAACAAAAGGAAGCTACTGGAGCCAGAGACAAAGAGCAATGAAATTCAGGAGAGAAGGGAGAGACAGCAGAAATCGCCTTGTGCCCGGCCATGTGTTAGAGATGCTGAGGATTGCTGGTAGCGATCTTCAGGGAAGAAACCACCATCACCTCTTGAGGCCTTGACTTGGATAGTTTCCTGGCCTCAGAACTGTAAGCTTGTAACTTAATAAATTCCCATTGTAAACGCCAACCTATTTCTGGTATGTTGCATTTTGTCAGCTTTAGTAAACGAGAACACCATGCTGCCTCTTCCCTTTACCCCTATAGCTAGGTTTAGAGCAATAGCTGGGTTTAGACGAGGAGATGATTCTGTACTTGGGGCTCAGGTTTCTGAGGGGTGACACACAGTGTCCCCTCTTCTCAGGGAGAGGAACCAGAGCAATTGAGTCTTTAAAAAGTATTCTTAAAATTTTCAGAAGGGAGATGGGAACCCATTGGAAGATCTGGGCCAAGGGTATGATATGTTTTTATTCACACTTTAAAAGGATAACTCTGGGGAATGAGCTGAAAGGGGGTGAAGAGAAGGAGCAGGGAGAGGAATTAGGAAGCAACTATATGACATTAAAGGCTGAAATGTGAAATCAGGAATAAGGACAGAGTGGGTCCCTAGGAAATTTTATTTGCCATTTTTTTTGGGTAAGGAAAAGCTCAGAAAACTTAAGGTGAGCTGTCTGAGAATGTCAGTGCTGCCTTTGGAGGAAGCCATGCAGGCATAGGCATCTATCCTCCTGCACTTGCAAATTACAGCAACAGTGAAGGCAAGTATCTTCTCCATAATGAACTGTTGCAATAGCTTACAATTATCCAGGGAGACAAGGCTAAATACAAAAGTGGTTACATCCCTAGTGCTCCTTGAGAATGGCTTAGGAAATTTGTGTGGCTGGAATCTCAGGCCCGCCCAACAACATGAAGAGAGAAGAGAAAAGCATTTGTGAGATATCTTTGTATATGTACTTTGGGGTAGAGGGTGAAGACAGAATATTCTTTCCAAGTGATGCCAGCAAGCTTTCTTTCCAGTTTCAGCCACCAAGGTAGTGGTTTCTCACCTGTACATTAGAACCACCAGAGAGTCTTAAAATCTGCCAGTGATAGATCCCCTCCCAAGACCAATTGAATCCCTACAGTAGACTAGTAGAATGTGCAGGATACTGAATGGAGTATCACACTTGGGATGTGTGGCTTTGGGCACATTACTGAATTTCTTTGAGCCTGGTTTAATAATACTTCCCTCGCACGCTGATAGGTAGATTAGGACTATCTGCAAATAGATGGCTAATTTCTTTTCCTTCTTTTGAATGGAGAGGGATCTTAGAGATCATTTAGTCTTATGCCTGCATTTGAAGGGGCTAAAGTCATGCAGAACCTGGATTTTCTAGCATGAAATTTGATCTTAGCTCCACCACTCACATCCCTGCCCTTGGTCAGATACCAGAGGTCTCTACACAGCCTCTGCCATGGTTCAGGGCCCCGAGTGGCTCAGCAGAGATGGTCCAGGGCAGAAGGCTGGAGGGCACCTCTCTGCAAACTTCTGCTGGTGTCCTTAGAGTGTAAACATTTGTCCACAGCAGGTAGAAGCCATGCTATTACCGGTGAAGACACCGGTAATAATGGAAAAAGGAGGTACCCTTCTGTTTCAGGACCCAGGACAGCGTTTGCCCTTGGTATGTTCATTTGCTCCCAAGTGGAGGTAACTACACCTGTGCAGGGTGAGAGGGAGTATGGAGACAGCGGACACCTGCCTGGCCCAGGAACCCTTCCTGATATGCCCATGTGCTTGCCACGACTTCATCCTGCAGGGACTGGGCATGCGCCATACACGTACTCCACCTCCCCTCCAGGACTGCAAGGGCTTGAGGATGTGACACTGGCTCCTCTCTCTCTGGGAGACTGAGATAGCTGTACAATCTGCACCAGCTCTTGCCTGATTCATTCCACAAATATTTATTAATGGTGACTATGTACCTGGCTGTACGCTCAGCAATGTAGAAAGGAGAGAAACAATGCACACAAAGGCAGGGGTCAAGGGATCGAAAAAAATGGTGCAAGCAGTGATATTCAAGGTGGGGTGTGGTTAGCGAAGGCCTCCTTGAGGAGGTGACCTAATGTAGTGAGGGAAGAAATCATGAAATTGGAGGTGGAAGGTGGGCAGAGAACATTTTTAGCAAAAGGAATAGTATGTGTAAAAATTCTGAAATGAGAGCACGTTTGGATATTTCCAGAAGAGCAGGAAGGTAATCATGGCTGGACGTAAATGAGCAAGGTGGGGGAGGGCAGTTGGGGGCCAGAGCAATTGAATCTTTAAAAAGTATTCTTAAAGTTTTCAGAAGGGGGATGGGAACCCATTGGAAGATCTGAGTCAAGGGTGTGATATGTTTTTATTCACACTTTAAAAGGATAACTCTGGGGAATGGGCTGAAAGGGGGTGAAGAGAAGGAGCAGGGAGAGGAATTAGGAAGCAACTATAAGAGAGCTCAGCACTATAGATTAGAGGATAACAGGGGACACCATGGAAGTGATGGACTTGTGATATTTTTTAACATATTACTGGCAAGATATGTGAGGAAGGTTCAGAAGAAATGCCAGGTGATTCCACATTTTTATGTCATTTAAATGAATTGATAAATTATTTTGGATCAGAGTAGAAGATAGCAAAAAAAATGGGCTGCACTGATCAAGTAGTAGCAAAACAAACAACTTTGGATTGGGAAAGAAGAATCTATAGAGAAGTATCTGCACAGGTTTTACAAGGTGAGCTGCTGACCCAGAGTTTTGGAAAATGCAGCTTCTGGAGAAAAGGAGCAGTTACTGAGGTTCTGAGGAGCCAGTGGTTGCTGTTCAAGAATCATTTCCCTGCCAGGGGATGGAAGGCAGGTGTGTGTGTGTGTGTGTGTGTGTGTGTGTGTGTGTGTGTGTGTGCAACTATGCACAAGTGTGTTTGTGTACATGTATGTCTGTAAGTATGTATGGGGGCAAGTTCTGGGTGAGGGTGTATGAAGGGAGACAACTGAGACAATTAGAAGAAATTAAGATAAAAGAGAAGCAACAATTCCCAGGAATTAGTGAATTTGGGGCTCAAGAGATGATAACAGACACTGAAAAGAGTCTGGTTGCTTCCCACCATCTCAGAAGTCCTGGCCATCTTGACTTGGGGAAAGAAAAGGCGATGAGCCTCGAGAACTGAAGGGAAACCCACCACACAATGATGGCACGAGGAAAGGGAACTTGGAGCATCAGGCTTTGAGCTCTGAAAAAGATCTAGAAATGAAAATGGTAAACTTCCTAAGTGGAGGAGAAGAAAGGGATGGAAATTTCCATGGATACCTCTCTTATTGCTGAGTTCTGCTGTCACTCCAGGGTCCCTGGGCCTTGGGAAGACAAAAAAATAGTCGATGAACATAGGCTTGCCAAGGCCTGGAAATGAGTAAGAAATGAATAAGGAAGTCAGCAGAGAGGCAGGAAGAGGGAAATTCCTGCTGACACCCATGATGCAGTGTGGCAAGCTTAGGCATCAAGGAGTGAGAGGAAGCAAACAGAGGACATATTCTGAAACCTGAGTCATGGAGAGTCTCATTAAAGTTAAAGACTAGCACCCGCCATCTTCCCCAACTTGGCTGGTGCAGTTCTACTCTAGGACTGTTGAAAAATTCCTCATGCACATTTCAACAGCTCGAGCATCTTTTATAAATGGCTTAGTGCTGGAGTTTGGCCCAGGCTAGAGCAACAAATTGTACACTCTGTCAGGCAAGCCACTGCAGTGCAGAGAGAAGAGTGATTATAATGTGCAAATCCTGATGACATTCCTAACACCGGATCTATATTTAATAATAGCAAAAAGCGTTTACATTAACAGCTATTAGGGAATTCACTGTGGAGGGAAGTTCTCTCTCTCTTTCAGCAGTAAAGCATAATAAGGCTATAAAAAAACAAGGCCGTGTGAATCTTACAGTGATTTCCTGTTAAGAGGTTCTTGTAGCACCATAAACTATAGTTTATAAGATGGCAGCTTGGGAGGTTTTTATAAATCTTCAAATCCCAAAGGGAAATCAAGGGGATCAAATTCCAGATAAAGTATGCTTGTTCTCCTGAGGATTCTAGAAGCTGTAAAGTGGGAGAAATGCTGGGCCTTTGATGTGTTTCAAGTTTCAGGTTTTGCTATCTAAATATTTACACTGGTTTTACTTCCTACATATTTTTCAACCTACCTCTTCCTTTCCCCACTGTTGCTATTTGTCTAGCTCAGGCTCTTCCCATCTCTTACATAGAGTAATGTCACAGCTTTATAGGGGGTCTCCCGACTTCCCGTGACACTCCCAGCAAATCCATGTTCCACAAGGCTGCCAGTGATTCACCTAAAGACTGGTCAATTGCTGTTCCTCCCAGGGATGTCTCCCTTGCCCACAGGATGACACCCACGTTTCTCAGAATGTCGGTTCTCTCTCCCTTATTCCTTCAACCTTCATCTTCGGAGGTTCCCAAGTGCACATTTGCCATCTCAGGGGCCTGACCAGCTTTTAATTGCCCACGCAGACCATGCAGTGGTCATACATTTGCTCTGGCCAAAGCATTCTCTCTCTCTAAAATGCCTCCCTTCTTCCAGCTTCTTTCTAACCTCCTTTGCCTGGACAACTACCAGTCAATCCTGGAGACTCAAGCCAGGCAGTAGTTCCTGCCAGGAGCACCCCATGACCCCCCAAGCCTGGCCAGGCACTTTCCCCTGTGCTCCTACAGTGCCCCTTCCATTTTACTATGGTGGAACTTATACGTGGTGCTATCACTGTCTTGTTCTCCCTCTTTCCCTAGGTGGTGAATTTTATGAGGACAGGGACAACATTTCACTGGCTTTTCTTTCCTATCCCAGTTTCTTGTTCACATTTCTGAAATGAACCCACATGTATAAAGGCAGATCACTTATCATCTATAGTGCTCATTTTATCCATGACATCTCTTGTATTGTTGTTATTTAACTTTTGATGTGTCCATATATTGTCATTTCCTACTGAGAATTAAGTTCCTTAATGCCGTAGATTTCTGAATTCCCCACAGCATAGTGCCTGACATGCATCAATAATAAATCTTCACCTATTCTAGACCAGCAGAATGTAGTGTTCTAAATGTGAGTTCTGGAGCCCGCCTGGCTTCAAATCTTAGCAATATTATTTATTAGCTAGACGACTGTAGAAAGGTTATTAAGCTCCTCTGTGCTTCAGTGTTCTTCTCTGTAAAATGGGAAGAATTATAATCTCTTTTTAAAGCACTGCTAAGAACATCAAATGATTTACCACAGACAAAGCGATTACATACTAAGAATTCAATACCTGATAGGCGTTCTTTCAGTGTGTTTATTGGTTCAACTGAACTCTGAATAAGTCCTGTCTCCCAGCTTGCTCCTTTGCTTGACACCTCTCACATTTAATTTGATTTTTCAGCATTCTCCTTGTAGTATCCTTTGCTGCTGCCTCGGCTTCCAGCCTCCGTCCAGTTCTTCTAGGGTTACAGACCCTTCACCTGAGTGCTTTCATCAACCCATAAAATGTGCTGCATTACACACACACACACACACACACACACACCCTCTAGCAGCTACACTTTCCCTCCCCAGTGATGCGAAGAAGGTCAGGAAATGGACTGCAGTTCCCAGACAAAGACCACAGTTGATGCCTGTTTGGATTCTGCTTTACTGGATTGCTTGGCTAGTCTCAGAGGGAAGTAGTAGACTCTGAAATCTCAATATGGACTATCTCCACCAATCCTTAGTGTGAGTGATTCATTCAGTCACTCAGTTTCTTTGGAGAGATTGATAACTTCTTCATAAGTGCAGAGAATTAACCTAAGGTTAGCAAAGTTTTGCTTTGGGGGAGAAAATACTGGAGCACATCAAGGAAAGAAAAATGATGGGTAAGAACAGTATTTAGAATTAAGCACCTGGAGATTGGAAAGATGTGTATAAACACAAAGTACACACCATGTACCTGGAATATCTAGAAGCAACAAGCCGGGCATTTTGTTCTTTTGCACGTTAAGGGGTTGAGGAGACAAACAGCTTTGCTCCAGCTCTTCACTTACCTCTGCAAAAACAAAGGGTGCATCAAACTGGAAGCAGACATGGCCATGTTTAACGGCTTGAACAGATGCCGGTCCACACCGATACATCCCTATTTCAAAGGAAGGAGAACGTGAGTTTGTGATCTCCAATTCTGTCCGGATACAAAGCAGTCTGTAATACTGAGAAGGGCTCTTTAGAGACAAGGGTTTCTCAGCTTTGTCATTGACTTAGCCCAAATGCTTTCCATGGCTAGAGAGGGCAGAAGGCCAAGGAGCCTAAGCAAGAGGGATTTGTTGGAAATGCCTCTTAAAACAACAATCTGTACCCATGAAAAGAATAAAGGGTCTGTTCTGCCACCTACAACACATACCTAAGTGTTTGTGCCAAGTTGTTGATATATCCAGTGTTTCTCTTTTTCAACAGGTATCTGAAATATTAGAGATGTGGATGGGTCCCCCGTGGTTGTATTGTTGTTGTTTGCTGGTTTTGATGTTTGTTTTTGGACACTATGGCTAATTTGTAGCCACAATGGATGTCAAGTTTAACTGGAGAATGTGGACATCAATCACACACATTGACCTATGTCCAACATACATTGTCAGGAAGTTAGCTGTTCCATTTGCCTATTTTTCTAAAGTACTTTAAATTTTAACCACCTATTCCTAGTTAATAAGAGATTAGCTGCCATTCATCAGCTCTGAAGTCTCCTCATGATATCTAATCCAGAAAGTGTTGAACTTTCTCAAAATCCAGTATTACAATAAGCTTCCACTATGAATATATGCTGAATGTTTGTGCGCTTATATGTACATATATACACATCAATATGTCAAATCAACACCGGAGGAAAGAAACATATCCTCAGCCCACCAGTTTTTATCGACATATTAAAGAGAAATAGAGGACTGTGGTGTGATTTTACAAAAACCTGAGGAAGAACATAGCTACCGCTGCTTAGCATAGTTTTCAAGTTAGCAAATACCTACATACCCAAGGTTTGAAAGAAATGACACAATATCAAAAAGAAATCAAGTTCTAGGGATATAGGATGTTAAAGGATGATCTGTAATTATATTCTGAGTTCCTTATTTTCTCTACTGCCTTATATCTTATCACTGTGTATCTGGGAAGGCCGAAGTATATTTTATAGCCTAATAAAAATGCTTACATAGATATTTTTCCTCCTATCTTCAAAACTGCTATCAAAGCAAGAGTAGATAAATTATATATCCTGAATTTTATGTTCTTTTTTTTAAAAGTTGTAAAATAATTGGGGTAAAGCTGTCTATTGAAATGAAACTGAAACTGACTGGCAGGTATTTAATAATGCACATGTACTCAGAAAGCACACCTCTGATGTTGATTCCCAATGGGAGTATTTTCCACATATCAAATGCCACCATAAATGCAAAATAAAGATCAGCAGGGAAGCAATTTTCACAAAAGGAGGTTGCAGTTTACCATCACTGTTTTCCTGTGGGGTGCTGTCCACAACTTGCCAACCTCCAAATCCAACAGGAAGGTCAGGTCTTGTCATCCAGGCCTCATTCCAGCAGTGGTAGTTCCTTAGAAAACACAACCAACAAAGAAGTTAAACTTCCCATGACATTTAATGCTCCAAGAAGTAAAAAATATGGCCCAAAATCCTTTGGATACACGATTATTGGAGTAGGTTAAGCCAACTTGGGGCTCCCAGAGATCTCTTAGGACTCCAGGCTTGAGTTTGCTAAGCAGATCCATTCCCTTTGGCACCCTTTGGAGAACACTTGCATGGCTGGACTTTGCTAATAGCAGCTTCCAGGCCACTTACAGATACTTTAATCAATGCACTAAGCAGTTTTGATCTTGGCCATTCTCTCATGCCTAATGTGCCAAAGGAGTTTGGGGAAGAAAAGTTAAATTGAAACAGACTACATATACTCTGAATTTCTTTTATATAGCTCTAATTTATAAAAATCATATTACTTTGTAGCAACTAAGCAATAAAATAGTTATGTCTATCGTCTTAAACTGTTGTCATAGAAATTATAACATTAACTACCGACTATCATTCTCTGCAATCTGCAGCAAATTTCTATTTGGTATTAAGAAAGAAAAAAAGGATTGTCAGGGTAAGAGTTAATCAAATGTTCACAGTCCATGAACTAAGGGCCATACAAAATTTTTCAGAACTTTGCATATGACTCTTGAAACAAAAGCGTGAAATGAAGTGCCATCATGAATTGTATTAGTACGTCCTTGGAAAGACCTACCATTATATGACTGCATAGAAACAAATGAAAATACATTAACCCATGAACATTGAAGAAAATGTTCGTATAGTAATAACTGTTTAACGATGGGGTGAGAAGTAACAGCAGTCTTTGTTTATAGCACTGATGCATTTCAGACCCAACTACCATCCATCCTTTTCCAAAATGTCTGTCAATGTCAGTAATCTGTGTATATTCCCCCTCTTTCTGATTCGGTCCATCTCTGATCAGCTCAATTAAGAGGTATTACTTTAATATCTATTTATGGAGTGCCCAGCATGTACCAGACAACTTGTTAGGTGCTCGTGATTTGAAAATGATTGACATATAGATTCTTGCATGCAAAGACTCTCACAATCTTAGAGGAGAAACAAATATGTAAACCTATTTTAATGACATTTTATAGGTTCCTGCAAGGCTCAAACAATCACTCGATGCCAACTTAAATGGTATCGACCATTTAGGATAGACCTGTCATATGATAAATGCTTAAAAATGGCAACTTTCAGACTATTTGTTATTATTAATTCAAGTGATGCATGCTGAAATGGAAGTTCTTTTGGGCTGCAATGGGATCTCAGTGAAGAAAATCTCAAGGTATTGGGAAAGGTTTTACAACAGGAGGAATATTTGAGCTGAGTCCTGTAAGATAGATGGCAGTTTATCAGGTTGATAAAAAGAGTAAGAAAAAAATTGCAGAGGTAGGAAAGAACTAACATGCTGTGTTTGGGGGAACTGTAAACTGTTTGTTGCAGCTGGAAGAGGGGACATATTTGCTGTACATGGGATGGCAGATGAGAGTGGGTGGGAAATCACCCAACTGAAAAATATGCGGAGCACTTACCCTGTGCCAGGCACTGCTCTAAACATATCTGATATTCCCACCACCCAGTGAGAAAGGTGCTATTATTTTTATTTCCAGAACATGGGAACAATGAAGCACATAGAGGCTAATAACCTTGTCCAACGTCACACAGCTCATTAGAGATAGAGTTTGTGTCCATGCTTTTAAATACTGAACCATGCTATAAGGCAAAGATGAGACTGTCAGACATTTTTTTAATGCTAAGTTGAATACCTGGCCTTTATTCTTAGGCAATAGAAGTCACTGAGATAACTTAAAAAGAGAGGTAAAGTTGTAAATCTGCATTGGTGGAAGATGGAGACAACCAACTGTCCCTGTCTTCCAAAGTCCTGTAATTGTCTAGAATGGATTAAGGAGTCATTTACTATGGAGCTGGCCATCGCTGTGGACAGAAAGAAGAGCCTTTGAAAGTACAACTGACTGGCTATGGAGCTGCAAGGGAATTAGATGAGTCAAGGAAGGTGTCTGTGTTTTCAGGGAGTGATATGGGTCGAAGACCAAGACTGCAAATAAGGGAGGAAGAAAAGGTAGTGTTGCGGGAGTGATGATAGGTGGATGACAAGTTCAATCTCAGTTATGATGAACTTCTGTGCCTGTGGGAAACCCAGGAGATGAAACCTAGGAGATGTTTTTAAATACATGCAGGGCTCTCAGGATTTGAAGTACAAGAGATCATTAGGGTTTTTTTCTTTTTGTTTTTGATGATAAAGGAGAGTGGGAGCCAAAGATGAAGAGTGAGTGGGAAGGAGAGAGAGGCAGAGGAGGTTTCTTTCTCACATGTGATTTGGGTTGGGAAGAGAAGAAGAAAAGATGAGGCAGTGACCAGTAAGCAATGCAATGCAGGAAGATTCTTTTGGTTTTATTTCGGTTAGAAGGGATGGCTGCATGCTTATGAAGGAAAAAGCCATGAAGAGAGAGTAAGTAAGGATTTAAGAAAGCGGGAATAATAGGGCTCAATTATCAAAGTTGGAAGAGAAGGCACTCAATAGCAGTATTCAAAGACAGGGGTGAGAAACCAGGCATGGATTACAAAGGGGAAGATAGGTGCAGATGTAGGTCAGGACGAAGGCGTGGAGGGGTAGATTCCCACCTGAGAGACTTTATCTTTGGTTTGAAGCTGGAAGGAAGGTCATTGTGCATGTTGAAAAATGACTCTGTTGGCCTCCCTTCAGATCATGAAGGCTGTACCATCAGACAGAGAGAAAACCAGCAATAAAACATTTGCAATCCTGAGTGGGCTTCAGCTCCTGCTTCCTATACAGCCCTTGTGTATATAGCAACCCTGAGATTCTTTGCTACACTACCACCCTAGATTAACAGATCCTAGAACATCTCTCTTTTTTTAAATTCAGATATCCTTGGCAAGGTCAGCCCTGTAAAAGATACATATGCTTTTTATTTCGGATCTCAAATACTTTTATTTGAGGATATTATATTTTTTAGAAGACTAGGAGATGGGGAAAGGTTTCTTTTCTCTCACTATGATATCTAATTAGTTACACAGAATCGCTTCCAATTTTACTTGCGACTGAAATGTAATCTGTGGACTTAGGGTGGAGAAGTTTAACAGGAGGTAGGCGCTTGTAGGCAGTGGGTGCAGTGGGGTGGAAGTGAGAGCTCCCCACGGGGGTTGGGCCTTGGCACTGGTGCAAAGCCAAAGGCTCAACTCCCACACTGGCCACATGGGAGCCACCCAAAGAAGCTGTGGGTAACAAGTCATGCGCAGCTTTATTTTATTTTTAGTGATGCTATGAGGGAGAGGGATTGAGAATGCCATGGACAACCAATTCAGTAAAGGATGCTCTTGTAGCAACCATTTGCCTGCCAAGAAAAAAGGAAAGGAACGAAGACATCTATTCCTGTTTCTCCTATGAAGAGAAGAGGCTGTGTGATGTTCAATGAGAAAATCTGTTTAAGCACAGTCTGCTGTAGCACAAGTCACCAATGGAGGGGGCTGCAGGCAACAGGCGGACTTGGGAACAGAGGTTCCAATTCCTTAAACGAAGATGTGAGGTGTATTGATACTACTGAAAGTTAAAAGCTGCCTAGACACAGACATTAGCTAATTGGAAAACTGTGACCAATCAGATAGGACACTGATTCCAAACACTAAAATGGCCCAACCAGTGCATACTGGCTAAACACCAGCTTGGGTGTACACAGTTGGATATATAGTAAAATAGCACTTAAGTTTCCATTTATAATTGATTCTGGAAGTGTATTATTTCCTCAGTCCTCTGAGTACATTTCTATTCTCTTCAGTAACTTCCAGGAATAGGTGTTTTGAATATTTATTAGGAGGATATTATGGCGAGTTTATTAATAGAGATTTTTAGAAAACTAGGGGATAATTACATAGATTTATTTTTCTCCTTCTCTCATTACTCCATTCTTTTTTTTTATGTTTTATTATTTTATTGTGGTTGGTTCAAAAACCACTCAGGCGTAGATGCCATACATCCATTTGAGCCACATTTGCCCTTATTAGCTAGAGGCGTGGCCAGCAGAAGCCCATATCTTAGCCCTTCTGTGTTCCTGCTGTTGGATTCATTTGAAAATTAAGCCCCATCCTCTTCCACCTTGCTCTGCATAGCAAGTTATGAATTGGTATCCCAGCTTAAAGTGAAGAATAGATGGAAATTTAAGAATATTTGTTTGTATGGCTCTAAAGTATAAAAAAATTTCTATTATAAATTCTACCAAAGTATATGAATAATTGAATTTTTAAAATCCCAGTCAAAAGGCTCAGTAGGTACTGGAGTAACCATTTTGCATTATAAAGCTGTTTGTGACTATCATAATCAAAAGTGGATAGTTCTTATTTACATAACATTGTTCTGAGGTCTCTTAATCATCAAAAGAAAGAAATTAAATTACATCCAGTATAGCCTAGGTGGTGCATATTTTATTAGCTTCTACTTATATGAAGACTAGTAACCTTTGGGTAGTATGTATGGTGACTCTCTGTTAGCCTGAATTTGTGATTAACCAGCCCATGGCATTCTCGTATTATGGAAAATATCTTAGAGGTTTCTATGCAGTTAATTAGATGTTCCTCACTTTCAGACTCACTCTGCCTAGTTTCTGGAGAAGTACTCTTTACTACCTCTGACTTATTACCTGTCAAACTCCCTCTTTGTTCACTCTCAAGTGAGAATTGAGTAGTATAGGGGCAATAGATACACTTTAGAGACATTCTGGCCGCAGGAATAGGTGATTTTCAACCTTCACAGTGATTTTTTTTTTGCAGTGATTTTCAACCTTCACAGACACAATGCCCCTTCTCAATTTTTAAACAAAATATTTTATAACACCTCCTTATTGTGTTCAAATGAGATCCATAGATATCTTTCTATATACATAATTTTTAAAAGCTCAATACAATGCCCTGTTATGTACAGGAGAAATGGAGAAATAAAAAGATATGCATAAGATAATATATTTTTTTAGTGTGTTTATACGAGAGTGACTACATTAAATGCCAAAGATTCCCTACAATTCTGCCATTTGTAAAAAACTTATCTTTCTTGGTTTCATTTCTCTGCTTTCAAGTGTACATATCTGAACATCTGCATCTGTGTCGGCTCTTTTAAGGACTCCAGTAAACTAATTAAGACCCATCTTGAATGGATGGGGTCACATCTCTATCTAATCAAAAGGTCACAACCACAATTAGGTTGTCACATCTCCATGGAAAACAGCAGTATCTACAAGAACAAAAACAACAAAGAGAAACAAAACATTCTAGTAAGGCAAATATGACTTTCAGAGTTGCCACACTATATTATTGACAATGTCCAGTTTTCCACAAAATTTTGACACATGAAGAAACAAGAAAGTATGACATGCACAGGAAAAAGATCGGTCAAGGAAACCTGCGCCTGAGGAAGCCCAGATATTGGGTTTACTAGATAATGATTTTAAATCAGCTGCTTTAAGCATGTTCAAAGAACTATTGGGAAAGATGTCTAATATGAGAATGATGACTCATAAAATATATGAGCATAAAGAAATTACTCAAAAAAGAACCAAACAGAAATCAAGAGCTGAAAAGTACAGTAATTGAAATGAAAAATTCATGAGGATTTCAGCAAATTCGAGTGGGACGTAGAAAGAATCAGTGAATGTGACAAGAGGTCAGTTGATGATCAAATCTAAATCACAAAAAGAAAAAAACATGAAAAATGAGAAGAATCTCAGAGACCTGTAGACTACCATCCAGAGCACCAACATATTCAAAATATGATTCCAAGAAAGAGAGGAAAGAGAAAGGGAAAAAAAGAATATTTAAGAAAATATTAGCCATAAAACCTTCAATTCTGACGAAAATCAGTATGCAAATCCAAAAAGTTCAACAAATCCTGAGCAGCATAAACATAAAAAAAAATCCACATCTAGACACATTGTAGTTAAGCTTTGGAAAGACAAAGACAAAGAGAGAAACTTGAAAACAGCATGAATAAAGTTATTCATTATGTATAAGGGATGCTCAAGAATATCACTAACTGACTTCTTATCAAAAACCATTGTGGTCAGGAGATGGCGGATGATACATTCAGAGTGTTGAAAGAAACAGACGTTCAACTAAAAAGTATACATCCAAAAATCTATCCTTCGAAAATGAAGAGAGGGTGGGCAATGGTGGCTCAGTGGCAGAGTTCTCACCTGCTGTGCTGGAGACCCGGGTTTGATTCCCGGTGCCTGCCCATGTTAAAAAAAAAGAGAGAGAAAGTGATGTCACTAAAAATGGTGGAATAGGGACCTCTGAAACATCATCCCTCCACTGAAACAAAGATTAAACTGGCAAAAACTGTGATCACTCATAACCAACTTTTTCAGAACTCTGGTATCTAATAAAACACTTGCAACACCCAGGGAACACTTAATGAAGAAAGAAGATGTTGGAATCATATAACAGTGTGGCATTGTAACTTACCCAACTAATAACTCCCAGTTCTCGTCATGACAGAGGTTGTGAAGACAGCATCCTGCATTTCTGGTGCCAGAGGGACCAAAACAGACTTTGTTCTTCAAGAATGGTGGTTGTGGGTTTTGACATGTTTAGGGGCCCCTGAGGGATCAAGATAAATTGGCTTGACTTTATCTTGCCTACCTAAGAAATTTTGAGTGATGCAGCTATGCAGCGGTATATGTCAGAAGCATTTAATGGCAAATATAATACCTTCAGCAGCCTGCAACAAGGGATAATAGATGGGACAAGCAGTTGGTATACTGAATACCCTATAAAGGAAGAGCCTAAGGAAGGTGATACACAGAGGAAAAAGGACTTTGAAAAGATTTCAGGTTTACTGGAGAATTTAGAACCTTATACGCATGCCCAGGGCTGGATGTATACTCAGAAAAAGCCTGAGAAGACCCTAAGATTTCATGTCTGATTGACCTTTACGGTCTGCTCAGTCAGGAACTGAATGCTCTGGCAGAGTAGTAAACAGCCTCTCAAAGAATCAAAGGAGAGCTCCAACTCAGAGGCAATCTGCAAAGACTAGAAATGGTTTTGTTTTTGTTTTTGCTTCAGGCATTCAAGGAAATCTCTGTCAAATCAAGGGCTAACCATCAAGCAAATGGAACAAAGATTTCAGTGCCCATATTTGACAAAGAATACATTATTTGCAAAAATGGTTTAGAAAAGTTTGCTAAACAAATACCTATAACCCACAATAAGCAGCACAAACAAACCCTGGGAAAGGGGAGAATCTGATTTCCAGCATTTACCACATTATAATGTCTTTAAAAGTCTAGTTTTCAACAACAGCAGCAATATCAGCAACAAAAACAAAAGGCATGCAAAGAAATAGGAAGTATGGCTTTTTCACAGGAAAAATAAATTAATAGAAATGATCCTGGAAGACCAAACATTGGACTTACTAGACGAAGACTAAATCAACTGCCATACATATGCTCAACGAGCTAAAAAATAAAACAAAAAAACAGAAAATATGGACAAAGAACTAAAGGAAAACAAATACAGAATATCAATAGATTTAAGTTATAAAGGGAGATAAATAGGAATTCTAGAGCTGTCAAGTACAATAACTGAAGGAAAAATTTACTAGAGGTGTTCAAAAGCTGACTTGAACAGACAGGAGAGTTTGTCAGTAAACTTCAAATCAACTGTCTTAAATATGCTCAAAGAGCTAAAGAAAACCATGGACAAAGAATTAAAGGAACTAAAAACTTAAATTTTTATTCATCTGAAAGTATTTTCTAAATGCTTATGAACATCTTACAATGTACAAGACAGCCCCCACCACAAAGGCCTATCCAGCCCCAAATCTCAGTAGTGCCAAGGCTGAGAAACCCTGGTCTAGAAGAGCCCTATTCAAGATAACTTTTTGCAATAATGGAAATGTTTGTGCTGTCCAAAATGACAGCCACTGACTACAGAGGGCCAATGAGCACTGGAAATGTGGCTAATGCAATTAGGAACTGAATTTTCAATTTAATTTAATGTTAACTGATATAGACAACTATATATGGATCATGTTAATTGTTTTGGACAGCTCATTTCATTTATTTGGACTGAAATAAATGAAATAGAGAATAGAAAAACAATAGAGTCAACAAATACAAAATTTGGTTCTTTGAAGATACTGACAAACCTTTAGCTAGACTAAGGAAAAAGAGAGAAGGCTCATATTACTAAAATCAGAAATTTTAGAGTCAACAAATACAAAATTTGGTTCTTTGAAGATACTGACAAACCTTTAGCTAGACTAAGGAAAAAGAGAGAAGGCTCATATTACTAAAATCAGAAATTGAAGTGGAGACATTACTATCAAGCTTATGGAAATGAACACTAAAAGAGAATATTATGAACTGTCATAAGTTAACAAGATTAAAAAAAGACAAATTCTTAGAAAAACATAAACTATCAAAACTGACACAAGAAGAAATAACTTCTAAAAACCTATAACAAGTAGAAATTCAATCAGTAATGCAAAAC
Organism: Tamandua tetradactyla; assembly: GCF_023851605.1. Taxonomy (NCBI): domain Eukaryota; kingdom Metazoa; phylum Chordata; class Mammalia; order Pilosa; family Myrmecophagidae; genus Tamandua; species Tamandua tetradactyla. The sequence goes on from NC_135351.1 coordinate 8,680,874, forward strand.
CTCCCAACAATAAAAGCCCAGGGCAGATAGTTTCACAGATAAATTCAAACTTTTATAGAAGAATTAAAAGCACTTTCTCCAACTTTTCCCAAAATAGAAGAGGAGGAAACACAACCCAACTCATCTTATGAGGCTAGCATTACTCTGATACCAACCAAAGACATCACAAGAAGAGATAACTATAATCCAATATCCTTTTGAATATAGATGCAAAAATCCTAAACAAAATACTAGCAAACCATATTCAGAAGCTATTGAAGGGATTACATCATGACCAAGAGGGATATATCCTGGGAATGCAAGGGTGGTTCAATATACAAAAATCAACTAATGCAATACACCAAATTAATAGAACGATGAGGGAAAAAACATGTGATCATTTCAGAAAAGTCCAACATCCTTTCATGAAAAAATACTCAACCAGGATTAGAAGACAATTTTCAACATGATAAAGTGTATTTATGGAAAACTCATAGTTAATATGATACTCAATGGTGAAAGACTGAAAAATTCCTCCCTAAAGTTCAGGATAAGGATGAGGAACAAGAAAAGGATTCCCACGGTTGTCACTTCTATTTGGCATTGTACTGTAAGTTCTTGACAGTACAATTAGGTAATAAAAAAGAAATAAAAGGCATGCAAATTGAAAAGAAAGAGGCAAAACTATTTCTGTAGATGATATGATCTGTGTTTTAGTTTGCTAAAACTGCTGGAATGCAACACACCAGAAATGTATTGGCTTTTATAAAGAAAGGCAGGTAGCTTTCATTTGGGTTCCTCTGTCACTTAGGACGGCACATAGTAACAACTGTTGGCTTTCTCTCCTAGCTTCTGCTTGCAAATGATGTTCCCTGGGGTGTTTCCTCCTACATCTCTAAACATCTTGTTCTATGTCAGCTCTGAGCCCTGAGCTGAGCTATGCTGAGCTGTTTCTCTCTCTTCTGACTTCACCTATTAAGCCTCCAGCTAATTAAATTAAATGTCACTCATCCCAGAAGGCACTTCCTTTAGCCTCTGGCAGATGTGATCAGTCATAGATGAAATTCACATCCTAATGATTTAAGTCCACAGCAACAGAGCAATTGGGCACCATCACCTGGCCAAGTTGATACTCAAACCTAAATATCACAATCTTATATATAAAAAAGCCTAAAGAACACACAAAAATAAATGAATTCAGCAAAGTTGCAGGATCCATGAGCAACACACCAGCAAGGAACAATTTGAAAAAGAAATTAAGAAAACAATTCCATTTACGGTACCACCAAAAAGAATAAAATATTTAGGAATAAATTTAATCAAGGAGGTATAAGATATGTATGCCGAAAATTATAAACAATGATGAAAGAAATTAAAGAAGGACTAAATATATGGGAAAACAGCCCTTGTTCATGTATTGGAAGATTTAATATTGTCTAGATGGTGATACTCCTGTTTTTGTTTGCTCAAGCTGCTGGAATTCAATATACTGGAAATGGGTTGGCCTTTATAAAGGAGATTTATTAAGGTACGAGTCTACAGTTCTAAGGCCATAAAAATGTCCAAACTAAGGCATTTAGAAAAAGATACCTTGATTCAAGAAAGGCCAAATGATATCCAGGATTTCTCTGTCAGCTGGGAAGGCATGTGGCTGGTGTCTGAGGTCCTTGCTCCTGGTTCATTGCTTTGTGCTTCTGGGGCCAATGTCTTCCTCTTTAACCATCTGTGGGTCTCACTTAGCTGCTCTGGGGCAAACCTCTGGATTCTGGCTTTCTTAGCATTTCATGGAAAGGCACATGGCATCATCTGCTGGGGCTACATCTTCTGCACCTTCAAATGTCTGCATGTATGTTGACTCTGAAACAACTATGTTTTCTCCAAAATGTATTCCTTTAAAGGACTCCAGTAAACTACCCAAGACTCACCTTGAATGGGCAGCGTCACATTTCCATCTAATCAAAAAAGTAAGATCCACAATTGAGTGGGTCAATTTCCATGGAAACAATCTGATCAAAGTTTCCACCCTAAACAGTATGTCTGGCCCTACAAGATTGAGCATGACTGAAGGAAAATGGTTTTTCTGGGGTACGTAACAGTCTCAAACCAGAACAACTGCCCATGGATTCAATGCAACCCTTATAAAAACCCCATTGGGCTTTATTTATTTAGTTTTGCTGAAACAGAAAAGTTGATCCTAAAATTCATATAAAATTGCTAGGGACCAAGAACAGTCAAAACAAGGTTGAAAAAGAATCAAGTTAGAGGACTCACACATCCCAATTTCAATACTTACTACAAGGCTACAGTAATAAAAAATAGCATGTAATTGAACTAAAGACAGACATACAGATTAATAAAATAGAGTTCAGAGTCCAGAGTCAAACCCATACATCTGCAGTTAATTAATTTTCATCAAGGTAACCAAGACAATTAAATGGGGACAGAATAGTATCTTCAACAAACGGTGCTGCAAAAAATTGGATATCCAAGCACAAAATAATGGCACCACACATTATGCAAAACTCACACCATATGCAAAAATTAACTCAAAATCAATAAAAGATCTAAATATAAGAGTTAAAACTACGAAACTCGGAGTAGAAAACATGCACATAAATCTCCATGACCTTAGATTTTGCTATAGTTTTGCATATAACATCAAAAGCTGCAACAGAAAAAAATGGATAAATTGAACTTCATCAAGGATAAAACCTTTTGTGAACCAAAGGACACTATTAAGAAAGAGAAAATATTTAAAATTCTGATAAGGCTCTGCTATTCAGAAATATAGAGATCTTTTACAAGTCAACAACAACAATAGCAAAACAATTAAAGAAAAGAATATAACAAGCAAGAGTGTGGAGGAATTGGATCTCTCAGACGTGGCTGGTGGGGATGTAAAATGGAGTGACATCTGCAATCAGCTAAGGGAAGTGTCTTCTGCAATGAGTGATGCTTAATCTAATCACCAGAAGGCTTTTAAGGAGGATTCAGAAGAAACAATGGCTCTTTCTGCTTCAGCCAGCCAGCTTCACCTGAGAGTTCATTGAGGACCTTCATTGGAGCTGCCAGTTTGCAGCCAGCCCTACAAATCTTGGACTTTTATATTCCCGTGGTTGTGTGAGACCTCTTATGTTTACAGATATCTCCTGCTGATTCTGTTTCTCTAGAGAACCCGAGCTAATACAGGGAGACAAAAATATTCTGGAATTGGATAATAGCCGATAGCTGCAGAACTCTGTGAACACACTGCACTGCACATTTTAAAAGGGCAAATTTTATGATACATGAATTAAATTTTTAAAATGGTGCTATTAAAAAAAATGTATGGACTCTGGATTCAGCCTCCTTGGTTTGTAATCTTAGCTCTGCCCACTTACTGGCTGGGTGACCACAGTTAGGTCACTGTGCCATTTATACATGAAGAAACTGTTCAAAGTTTCAGTTATAAAAACATGTAACAGAAAGTTATAACTTAACTGCTAAAAGGATTTAACAGTTAAATCCTCATAAGGGCTGTTGTAAGGATTTAAGTTAGTTAATACTTATCATCCCCTTGGATCAGAGCTTGGAACAAAGAATTCCATAAACATTTTATTCCTTGGATGTGCAGGTAACTTTTTTTTTTCCTATGCATGAGCAGGCACTGGGAAATGAACCCGGGTCTCTGGCATGGCAGGTGAGAGCTCTGTCACTGAGCCACCATCACACAGCCTGCAGGTAACTTTTTAAATCTTTTGTTTCCCCCACAAGACTCTAATGTACCATCACTGGGCATATTCTTAGTCCTTCAATCACAGATCTCAAGATCTAGCTCAGGATGAATTTCCCAAAAACACTTCGGCTGACAGAAATGTGGTTAGTAAAAATTGTGAAAAATTGGCATCTTTTATGCACCATGGGATAATTTTGAAAACTTGTAACCATCTTAAAGCAGTTTGATCTATAGTCAGAATTTTTTTTGTACTTTTTAATTTGGAATTTGGTTTTGGATAATTCTATTTTTTTTCCACAGGTATCAACTAAAATTTAAGAGAATACAAAAGTCCAACAAAAGCGCACGAGCAGAAACACAGCCTAAAACGATGTACAAAGTGGAACTGCCCAAATTTCAAAAATATGTCTACAGTGTGCAACCCCTGACACCAAGTGTAGTGAGACATAAGAGTAGCAGCTACTTTTTCATGCCAGGGCAGGCTCCCTGGTATGCAGGCTGGGTGATTTCTACTCTAAAATGTACTTCGAAGGTGTTTTAAATCTCAATGCTACTTTTCGCAGTACAGAGATTTTTTATTCTTTTTTTACATTTGGAGTTTAAAAAGCAAAACCAAATAATAACAACTGTAACTTTGCAAAAAGTATTGAAGGAACTTGGAATCTTTTCTTTTTTTTTTTATCTTGAGGCTATCCTGACAGTTGCAGATATTTATCATGATGCTTTTGATTCCTATTTCTTTTCTTTCTGGGGAGCCAGTGTGAAGTCAGTTTGCAAAGTAGCATCTCTGCATGGATGAGGGGATCAGAGTCTGGTTCTTGCAAGTAAGCAGGTCCTCAGATAAAGTGGCAGAACCTGGTAAGCACTGGAGGAAAACGTTGGCTTGGAGAACAGTAAAATTCTTAAAATTATATATACATATTTCAATACATGTATATTATATATATTTTCAAATTAAATTATATTAAATATGTATTAAAATACATATATTTCTGGAGCTGAAAGGACTCTATAGTTCATTAAGATGAAGCTTAAATTTACATATGAGAAAACTAAGACGCAGAGAAGTTGAGTGACTTGCCCAAAGCCATCAAGCTCATCAGGGACAGAACTGTACTATACCTACTATACCTGGCACATGAAGAGAACAGAAAGAGAGAGGAGAAAAGAACAAGAACAGTTTGAAAGTTTTCTCATGATGCCATGGTGAAAAGCAAAAAAGAAAACTGGTGATTTCTCTCCACTTCGATCACTGACTAATTCTTAGGCTGTCAGCACTTTGAGCTGAAACAGATAAATAAAAATTCCCTAGTTCACAATTCTCTTTTTTGGTGGCTCACAGTCCTGGAATCGAACCCAGGTCTCCGGCTTGGCGGGTGAGAATTCTACCACTGAACTACCCAGGCACATTCACAGTTCTTTTTAAAACGTAAATTGAATAAGTGACTTTAACCAAACCTACTTGTTTTCAAATAAAAACATGATAAAGGAAATACTCTTGTTAATTACTTTGGCACTCCATTTTTACAATCATCTTTAGTGTCACATAAAATGTTTAAGACCCTGAACTAGGGGGTGCAAGAGTCGTTCAGTGATAGACTTCTTGCCTGTCATGTGGGAGAGCCAGGTTCAAATCCCGGCCTGTGTCTCCCCCGGCCCAAAAAAATTCAACAATTCATGCTGCAATAATGTGATACTCACATGGAGAAAGAATGAAATGTGACGCCCACCACACAGCATACCAAAACAAACAAACAAACAACAACAATAACAAAAAACCCTGAACTAGGCTGTTTCTGTGTTGGTCAATTTGCAAGCCAGCTGGACTTCAGAAGTGGAAGGATCAGCTTACGGGACTCTGTTCTGCTCATTTACTTCCCATCCCAAAGGACTTAACAAAGCATGCTCCCCCATCCTGCTTCAGAGAGCCTTCCTCTGGGAATGTGAATGGAATTGGAAAGGGATGCATGAAGGGAATGATTTTAGGAGCTGGACAAAGGAATTCCGGGTGTCAGTGTTCAAAAAGAGCTGGTTCCAAGAGGGAATCTGGAAGACAGTGGACCATCTGCCCCTCTGACACCAAGAGAGCAGCCGCAGGTAGGTTTGCCTTCAAGGAGGCAGGGTCTGCAATGGGATGGCGCCTGCCTCTGCTCTAGAGAGTGGGGATAAGGGTGGGGAGCTGGGAAAAATGGCTCTCCTGAAGGGCCAGGTGCTCTCTTTCCGGTAACCTGACCCTGGATCAGAATAAGTTTTGATATTTAACAGCTGTAGTTAGAATAATGCACCATAACTCTGGATGATATCTTGAGTCTTCTAACTGGCCCTTGAATGAGACTGATCTTTGAGGGTCTTATTTCAGTCTTATGGAGTTTTACATCTATACCTCCAGGCTTCATCTGGGGCCAAGGACATTTCTCAGCCATTCCATCCTTGAGCAGCTGATCTAGAAGATTGCAGGGAGAATAACTGCTCTGCCGCCATGGCCATTTGCCCCCTGAGAAGACCTCCCCCTGGCTTCCCTGGGCTTAGGATGGAAGTTCTTTCCTCTGGTCTCCTTGACTATAGATCACCTTATATTTTTTGCAGCGTGTTGTATTTGTGGTTGTCCCACCCAGTGACACTGGATGGAGCTCCTCAAGGGCAGAGACCCTGATTCCCTTCTCTCTGAATCCTTAGCATCTGGTGTTAGCACATGGTAGCACCCAAGAAGTGTTTGTCAAGTGATTAATAGTACTTATTCCATTAAACAAGCACGTTAAAAACTCCAACCAATACTATTTATGAAGTGCCTGCCTTATGCCCTGGGCTGTGTACCAAACGGGTGAAACAAAATAGAGATGAGATTGCTCCCCAAGCGGGGGTTGCATTCTGGTGGGGGGTAAGTCAGACATGCAAATCTAAAGGTGGAAAAGGTTCTCTCACCAACAATCATTAACACTAACTACCTTCTCTGCAGCAAAAGGACAAAGGGCAGCATTTTCATTTAGAAGGAAAGAAGCCTTTCGTTGAAATATATTTCATGACCCTAATAAGTGTCACCCTCTCTTCCTGTTAAAATTGTTTCCATTTCTGTTGTGGCCTTTGATAATGAGGTGACCCAAACTGAGCTACTCCAAGGGGAGGCCAAATCGTAGATTATCCCTGCCTACCGGCAGGAGCTCTGCTCTCAACTCGTATCCCTATTTGCTGCTTTGACTGCAGCAAACCCTGAGCAAGCATCTGCAGCAAGCGGTCTGCAGCGACCCAGAGATGCCGTTCTGGAGGTTTCCATAACTCAGAATTCATCGGCACCCTGGGGACAGGAGCTCACGTTGCTCCTTCCAGGGTATGTTTCCTGGCATTTGCCCACTCGAGATTTCGTTTACTACCCTGAGGCTCAATTAGTCTGCTCGCAATGCCCTCTGATGTCCCTGTGCCCTCCCTCTCCTGAGTCAATGAGGGGCTCCCAGTCTTTCCTCTGATAGAATGGTCAGTGCATCCCTCCTGTGCAGAGACAGGGAGGGAAGGGCCAGCATGCAAGGATCTAAAGCAGTAAACTGAGAGAGGCAGACAAACAGACATGGATCTGCTGCAAAAAGGGGGAGAAGAGTCAGAGAAAGACACGAACCCCCCTACTTGTCTCTCTTGGTTTTGGTGTGTATTCAGTACAACACGCATTCTCAGTCATTCTAGCTCTCTTCCTTCTGAGCCTCTTTTTGCTGGCTCATTTCTGTCTTGGGCATGCCAGGCTTTGGCTGAGTCATGGAGAAGAGAAGGCTACAGGTAATCGAGCCCTAAATGGACAAATTAATTCACCACAAACTGTGTACCGCTGAGGACGAGACGGTGAAGAGATGGTGGAAGCACAAGCAAGAGAATGGTGAGATGGGTTAATTTTGAGAGGTTTGTAGAGGGATGGACCTCTGAGTGAGATTTAAGAGGAAGCGGACTCGGTGCTACAGAGGAGAGGGGCAGGGGAAGGAGAGAAGACCCACACACGAACCAGGATGGCAGAAAGCAGGTTGGGGGTGGGCATGTTTGACTAGAGCCTGTGGAGGGACATACTTTACCTGGATCACCTCATCATCACATCAGGAAACCCAGGTAACTGTAACTTGCTAAAAGTTTCCTCATTCTACTGAAGGGGCCACTGAAGGTCAGAGAGGTGAAGTCATTTTCCCAAGGTCACACAGCACACACTTACCCAAACAAAAGCATACCCAGGAACAGAACCCTTCCCAGTCTCCTCAGTCAAAAAGGGCTTTAGGAAAACAGTTGGTTTCCTGGAATATCTACAGCTTTCCAAGGTGTATCACTGTTTGTGCTGAGGAGGCAAATATTGATGCTTTTTTTTAAAAAAGATACCCCCATTATGCTTCAATGGGTTTCATTATGCTTAGATTAGGGGCAACAAATTGTATGAAACTCCACTGCTGCACACCCCCCTCAGGCTGTGCAACTAAGAATGAAGGCAGTCATAGCAGTTCATGTGCAATAGGCACCTGTTAGGCTTGGCTCTGTACTGAGGGATGGAAGAAATGTCATTGCTTCCACATTTGTGGAGGAACGAGATACAAAGAGAAGTTGCTCCTTATCCGAGATCCCACAGCTGGTGAGTGGCAGAGCCAGGATTTGAAGAGACACCTGACCGACCCCTTTCATCCCTGCACTGCATTGTTTGGGTGTGTTGGCCATTCAGCTAGTCAGTCAGCAAATATTGAAAACCTATTATGTGCCAGGCAAGGGGAGGGGATAAGGGATGAGGGCATGGGTGGGACAGTGGTAGATGGGCCAGGGTCCTAGAGGGCATTCTTCTGTGGTGATGGGATATTTGAGGAAGGCACTTAAGTAGCCAAGGGGTGCAGGGGACAAGGAAAGAAATTCATATTGGGGAGCTGAAATGGAAAAAGTTATGGGGGAGCAAGATCTAAGGACATTACAATTTTGCATTGAATTTGTTTAGGGCCTCTTGGGATGATTTGTGGGGGTACCCATAGAGGATTATGATGGGTCAATATCTGGAGCAAAAAACAAGGAGGAATAAATATGAATTGCAGTCAGTTGCAAAGCACTATGTATGCGAGTATGTGTGTGAACGTGTGTGTGTTTGTGTGCATGGGGACTCAGAGTGGAGAATGCCAAATAGTTTTCATTTTAGATGGTCACAACTGGGTTTGGAGGCAGCTATTTCGGTTTGTTTTCTGTCATTCTTTATACACTCTGGTCCGCTCTCCTGTAATTCCCTGGGGCTTAAATCGTTCTTTAAATCGCTGTTCAATTTACAGAGGTGAGGTTTTCTCTTGCCCAAACTCTCCAACTTTCCTTCAAATGAACTGCACCATGTTTTATTCATAGTAGCACTTTGCTACTAGTTCAGCGATTTCCTCCTTTCAACATTCTCAAATGAGCGTTTACCAGCACTACTAAGTTAATACAGCTCCTACCACCGTGATTCATTCCTGTAACATGGGGGAGTTAGGGCACTTCTCACTTTTAATTTCTCTTAAAATGAGCTTCTAAGTTCCTATCACCCCCATCTGGATGGCTTTACAGCTGACAGTGTTTTTGCTTTATTACTTGTAAAGACCAACCTCATGAGACATCCTTTTGGCTGAGAAATTCCACCTATTTCAGAGCCTGGCAGCAGCTGAAATGATGCCCTGATTTCCTCCAAAATAGACCTTCATAAATATTCTTCCTATCTGGACTCTTAGGATTTTTCTCTTCATTTTAGCATATTGTTTTGCAATAAGGGGGTCACCTGGAAAAATGAGATTTCTCTGGGATAGCCAGCTCGAGATGCACCTGCTCAAGGCAATGAACAGAACCCACACGGCCGGTACTCAGAACCAATTTCAACTCTCCTATACTATCTCCAAATAAAAGGTCAAGATACAAATCAAGAACAATATCTTTGCATTCAAAGGGCAGCTGCATATTGGGGTCAGGATTAAGGATCAGATGCCCTTGGGTTCTGTTCTCAGCTAACCAGAAGTGTGACCTTGAACAAATTACTTTAACCTCTCTGGGCCTCAGTTTCCTTATCTGTGAAATGAGTTATTAATAACACTCACCTGATAAAACTGTTAAAAGAATTAAATAAGACCATGCACACACAGAGCCTCTACATAGCATCTCCTAATTGCTCTTTGGGCAATGACATAAGAGAAGTTGACTCTATTATCGGTGTCATCAACCATAAATATTAACACACTAAGGTAGAGAGGAATCAGTATAGATTCATTAAGCAGTTGAAATGGTGGCTTTTTCTTGGTAGCTGCTGTTGGAACAGGGTGATTGATCTTTATTACTAGGAACCCAAACTGTCCTTTCAGTAACATGTCTAATTAATTGGCTAAAAAGAATTTCTGACAATTGGATGCTTCTGCCTGTGGTATCTAATGGTTCTTAAAATAGAAGAGAAAGAAACATCTGATGAAATCCGTCTGGGGGTAAAAGTATAGTGACACTTTAATTTGGTATTGGCAAATGTCCCTGTAAATCCAACTTACCACACTGAATCCTTTGTGAGTTTGGAGTTCACGCTCCCATCTTCTTCCAGGAAGATATCCATTTGCAAATTGGCATTGTTATCATGAGCTGAGAAATAATTGGTAACGACTCTTCCTGGTATCCCAAGGCATCGCAAAACTACACGAAAGAAAGAGCGCTGCTGAATACCTCATCAAAATTTGACAAATACCTAGTGAAAAATTCCTTCTTGTAAAGGAATTTCTTCTTCATCAACATAAAAAGCCCCTTTGCAGTTGTCCCCAAATGGTCCATATCAGAGAAGAGAGACTGTTCTAAAGCATGGGGGTTGCAGAGACCAACCTTCAAGTGTAATTTTTAGAACTGTGGCTGACTCCTAATGAAGCCAACTCCAAAGAGAATTCTACTGACAGGGTGTGATGGTCAGGTCCATCTGTCAACTTGGCCTATGAGATGGTGTCCAGTTGTCTGGCCAGGCAAGTACTGGCCTAACTTAACTGTGAGGACATTTTGTGGACTTAAATCATCAATCACTTGATTGCATCTATGGCTGATTACATCTGTGATCAGCTATGGGGGGTTGTCTTCTGCAATGAGAAAATCCAATCAGCTGAGATTAATCCAGTCAGTTGAAGACTGACTCAGCCCACTGGCATCTCCTTGAGAATTCATCAAAACCCTCATTGGAGTTGTTAGTTTGCAGTCTGCCCAGTGGAATTTGGACTCATGCATTCTCACAGTTGCATGAGATACTTTTATAAAATCTCATATTTACAAATATTTCCTGTTGGTTCTGTTTCCCTAGAGAACCCTGACTAATAAACAGAGTTCTAATTATTTAGTTTCTGATCATATGATCATCAAAGTTGTATTATTTCAGTCTAGCTAATAGGGTTATGTTTTCAAAAACAATAATTAAAAGAAAAACAGCTAACAATATAGTAGGAACCTACAAAATGAGTCCTCAGTGGGATTTTCTTCCCTGGCTGAAATTTACTGTCTGTCATTCAGTGGAGGGTGACACCACAGATTCATTTAAACAGTTAGATAATAAATTACCTGGATGCATCTCTTGCCATATGTATCTATTGATTAAACTTAATTCAAACGCCCTCCCTGGCTCCCAAGACTCCTGCCATCAGGACTCATTGAAAATAATTCAGCTGACAATTTTAAGATTAATGACTTGGCTTGCCTCTTTTTTTTCCTCCTCAGAATAGTTTAGCATTTTTAAGCAAAGACTATCCACCTTCAAGAGAATAACCTTGGAAGTGAGCAATGGAGACTGTTGGAGATTCAAGTGACTTGATATTAACTACTCCAAATAATGGTGGCTACCCCCCCTCCAAGCCTCCCACTTCCATCTTCCTCTCTCTCTTGATTTGCAGCCCCTAGTTATGCTACAGGTTACCAATAAAGTAAATGGCACACTAACTCTACTTCTGGCTTAACATTAATTCATAGGGTCACAGATTGAGAACCTTGATGCCCAAATGTTTCTTACTCTTGATAAGACTTGACTTTGAGCTCCAGCCCACCCTTCCCTCCACTTTCCCTCTTCATGTTCTTACAACGTCTTCACAGGGTGCTTCTGCCTTTTAGAAAATTATCACGCAAGCCTGTTTGCAGGAGCTAATCTGGTGATCCTTTATATAAAAGGCACAAATGGATGTAAGGTGTTTGCTTTTCTACCTGGTTCTAATCCCAGAGAAATTACTCTGGGATGGTGAAACTTTAGGCAGGGGATGAACTTGGGGAGGTAGAAGGTCCATTTCATTTTTCTGAAATCATTTCACGAGAGTGAAATCTTGCATGGGAGCTTTGAGTAAGGGGAATTACTACCAATTCTTAGCCTGCCATGAAGTTCAGGCTTCTGTCTAGAATTTCAAAGACCAGAGCTTCCAGGGAGACTGTTATTTTTGGACTTTATTGCTCCCAGGAAATATATTTTCCTCAGACCCTTGGGCATACTCAAATGACTAAGAAAATAATTTTAATCTGTATGATACCATGGTGGGGGGTGAGGACAAAACAAAACTTGATTCATTTGCCCTTGGATCACTGACTAATTCTTAGACTGTTGCAACGTTGAGCTGAAACTGAAGGTTGTTTTCAAAAGTGGCTTCACCCTGACCTCCAGCCCCTAATTGGTTTTTCTAATTTATAAAATGCTAACTTGGTAAAATATTCCTTATTAATGTGCAGGCAGAAAGGAAACTTGGACTTGGGCTTAATATTTTTTCTGAGGCTGTAGAGATGGTATGCGAATGAAAATCATTACTGATGATGAAGACATACTGAGATAAATGGATCTTCTAAAATATTCACTGAATTAACTATAACATTGTCTGGGCCTAGAGAGGCAAATGCCATTTTGAAAAATAATGCGCAAGGCTGAAGAAGACAATTTTTCCCCCATAAGTCCCCCTTTATAGATTGCCTGTTGGGTGGATTAAAGGCCAGGAGGCAAACTAGAGAGGTACAGGTTGTTCATTAGGTCCTGACATCTAATTGCACGGGGACACCAAGACTCGCTTATGGAAAAATAGAAACAATACCACCTGCTGTGATCCCTTCCATAAAAACTAAGTAGATATATTTATAAGACTTCTCAACAGTAAACAATAAGCAAATAAGCATTATTTATAAAATTCCTTCAAAAAAAGATAAGCAGTATGTATTTGTTATTTAAATTTTTTTAATTTTAAATTATTTTGTTTCACTTTTTTTTTTTGCGTGGGCAGGCACCAGGAATCAAACCTGGGTCTCTGGCATGGCAGGCAAGAACTCTGCCTGCTGAGCCACCGTGGCTCACCCTTGTTTCACTATTTTAACCTTTCAAAGACTCGGAGGGGGTTGTTACTGAAAATAAAATGGCTTATCTTTTTTCTCACATCCTTACTTGGTCTCTATGACCCTTCATATCCCTGAGTGTTTAATGATGGATTATATGGAAAACAGTCCATCATTCTTTCCATACAGATTCTGGAGTCAAAAAGAAATCATGGCTGGTACAATTTAATTATGCATTGACTATATTCCAGAACGCTCAGTCAAATTCTATAGTGCCAACAAGAGCTGTTAGATCTCTTTGCCAGATTTAAGGCAAAATGCCCTGAAATGAAATCTCCTTTACATTAAACAAACAAATAAACAAACAAACAGAAACACCATTTGGTTGGATACTTACATGTATTAAAGACACCAGCAAAAACCCAGCACTGGCCATACTGGACTGGAGTCTCGGAACTCCGGTATTCCAAGAGGATGTCAACACTTCCAGTCCAGGCTGACGGGGGGACACCATAGGCATAGACGTTGTCCCAAGATCCAACAATGACCCCTTCGTCATCTTTGGCATTAATCTAAATGAGTTCATGAGAAACGGGAAAAGCTGTTAGCTGTCTGCTCTTCAGACTATGGCAGAGGCACTCTCAGGCACCATCAGAAGGCTTCCAGTGCCTTCCATGTTTCCTGCATGATGAAAACATTCCATTTCTGTTCAATTCACTGTTCTGTTGTGAGAGGGAAATGATGCAATGGCTGTGTACAAGGAGAAACCAAAGATCCAGAGTGTCTCTTAAACCAAAGACCCAGAGTGTCTCTTAAACCAAAGACCCAGAGTATCTCTTAAACAGCATATCATTGTATATTGAAGTAAGGTTAAATAACTAGAATAGCAGCTAGGAAGGGCTGTAATGTCTTCTCCATGGGCTTGGGAAAAGATACACATGGGGTGCTTAGTTTGGGCTAGAATTGTGCTGGAGAATGACGTGAGGAAGAGAAGAAGATCTATTGAAGAAGAAACCTCTTATCGGGATTTTGTGTTTGAGGAGGAGAATTCTAAGTGGGCAAGTGAGGACTCTGTGGTCTAATGGATTTTAACTTTTATGATGAGTGGCAGATTCTGATGAGTTGAGAAAATTAGCAGTTGCTGTCACAGGACCCAGTAAGCACCCTTCATTCTACAATGTGACTTTCCTCATTGCAATTTTGATATATTCCAGGTCAGCAAAAGAAATTAAATGGAAATTTGGGGGGAGTCTGGCAGAAGTTGCAGATGACATGCAAAGAAAATGCGAAGCTATTGTTGCAGCTACACCAACAACTGCACAGCCTTTGAATAAATCATGAGATCCACATTTCTCTTCCATAGAAAGTACATTATTTTGGTGCAGGATTGTTATAAAGAAGGCATTCAGGTAGATGCTTGCATCATACGAGAAAAGGTTAAGTCCTTACATGATTCCCCAAACGAAAATGAAGGTGAGGGTTCTATCCCTATGGATTTTCAGGCAAGGAAAGGCTGTTTTGAATTTTATCTTTTTTTTTTTTAAAGGTTTAGCCTACACAATGTAGGAGTATTAGGTAAGGCAATTAAGAGGCAGCTAGGAAGTTTCCTGAAATCATGAAAAAATTTTTTACGTGGGTTTTCCAGATCTCGGAGTGTTATACCCCTAATCCTTGCAATATGGAAAGGATAACTATATTTTCTTTATGCTTGTTTAATTTAAAGTGATTAGGGTTTTATAGTTTTGTCAAAAGACATTTCTATTTATGTAAAGGGCCTGGGATATTATGGTTTAAATTTGGGTGAGACTGAAGTAAAAGCAGTAATCTTCAATGCTTGTGAAAACCTTGCTATACACAATTTTACTACAGTCATCTGGAAATAGCAGATCTAAAGTTCAGGAACAAAGTCCTGCAGGTAGAAACTGTAAATGTAGGCTCTGAAGTAACACGGTGGTACTGTCCTATTGGCTTTTTCCAGGCACTGCTAAATCTACTTTCCTTGATGTAACTTTCGATGTATTTAGTCGTAGATAGGGGAATGTCTAGGTAGGGAACAATGGGAGGTCTTCCAAAAACACGTGCCGCCTCCTAACTATTTTTGTATGTTGAAATTACAATAGTTTAGAGCTTTGCTTCTCCAAGTGTGGTCTGCAGACCAGCAGCCTCGACCTGCGTTCTGTAGGAAATGCAGAATCTCAGGCCTCTTTCTCATCTACTGAATCAGGGTTTGCATTTTAACAATATCCGCAGCTGATTTGTATGCACATTAGTTTCAGAAGCAAGGGTTTAGTGTATGCTGAAAGACACGTGGAAAATACAATTAAAACGTGTTTGGATTATGGAGACCATAGAAGAGATATTGAAAAATGGGGAGTTTTAATGTGTTCACTGCCTCACCAACTAGTAGCACAACTGCAGCACTTCCCCAGAGCACTCTGCTAAGCTTGTCGTATTTAGTTGTGCAGGAGTCTGACTTCCCTACTCATTCATGAATTCATTGAGAACAGAAATAAAATCTACGTCTTTGATACTTCTAACAAGTACTGGCAAAGAATAGGTGCTCAATATTTGTTGAATAACCACTCATATATTCAACAAGCATAGAGGCATCGAACATCAAAAAAAAAAAAAAAGAGAGAGAGACTTGTGTTTGGGAAGAGAAAGACAAGAAATCAATCAAGTGGAAATAATTGTTACTGGTATTAAGACAGAAAGATGTACAGGTAGAGTAGGGACCCAAAGAAGGGAGTAGTCAGTTCTATCAGTTTGGAAGATGGTGATGATGGCAGAGCTTAACATAGGAGATGACGTGTAATTAGGTCTATAGAGGCCAAGGACCAGGAAAGACCATATACACACAGGAAAGAGTTTGAATAATTGCTTGGTGTCATGAAACAACATGGCAGATTCAAGGATCTGCTAGTAGCTCTGCATGGTATCACATAAGTAGACAATATGAGATGCAATAGAAAATACTGGAAGAAAACAGTTAAGATGAACAAGTACTTTCTACTATGAATGATAAATACTACACTGAAGGGTGATATTTACCATAGCACTGCCTAGCATTTCTCAAAGAAAGTCCTTCTGGGGAAAGTTCTCTAAAAGACTGCCGTTCAGTTCTATTTAGACCTATTTTTCCCCTTTGATGTTGTGCCTCGTCAGGTTAAAGTGAAGGAGAGTTTTGGTAACTCAGTGAATTTGTTCAATGTCAACACCAAAGCAAAATGGAATTCTCTGGAGGTTTCTGAAGGACCTTGTTAAGCTAAATGCAAATTCATGCCTTTGATGTGAACTTTGACTACGGTGGATTGTAGCTCCATGGAATGATTGGTGCAGCCAGGTTTAGCCTACCTTTTTGCCATTTGTTAAGATCGGTATTTCTCATTGTGGTTGTATTGATTATTTAAAAATCTGTATCTATTTAACAAAGCCAGAAGAGTGGCCTGGTAGGCTATAATGTGGCATGTTTTTTTGTGGATGGGTAGATTTTGCTTTGAGCTCACATTACCATTTTTTGTCATTGAGAAATGGAATAGGGTCACTGAACTGATAGGTAAAAGTTCCTAAAGTGTGGTTCTGATGACTGTTAAAAAGCTAGCCATTAATTAGAAAAGTTATTTATAGCATAAAGCTGAACCCAATCAACTTAGAGGAAGAATAAGGAAAAAAAGCCCTCTGCTCTACAGATCTTTTAATTGTTAATGTTGGTCTGTTCCCCTGATGCTAGATGAATCACAACTCTCATTTATTAGCATTTGGCCAGATTAGCTACTGTTTTCTAATTAGAATATTGATTTTTGCAGATCCCAGACACTGAAAGTTTTTAGTGATAGATGTAAGGGGTTAAAGTAGTATCTCCCTCCCTAAAATACAAGGTCAATGTCGGGAAAACACTTCAAGGGCTCCACATTCTGATCCTTTTTCATAGCACAACCAGCTGTTTGAACACCCGATTATGAATTCAGACTTTGACCAGGGGCAGAATGAAATGCTTGGTTTTCGGTCACTGGTGGCCAAATGAAGAGTGTTAGCATAGGGGTATGGAGAGGTAGCATTATTCAACTTCATTAAAGTCACACTCAATTTCCCTCCCAAAATTCTTACAAAATTGGAAAAAATGAAATACCCGCCAGCCGAAAAGTCACTAAAAACAACCTAAGTGGCAAAAGATAATGCAATGATTTTCAAAACTTGATGCCAAGGAAAGATATGGCAATTATGGAGTGGAAGAGAGTACAGTGTGGCTCAGTTACTAACCCAACAACACATTCTCAGAAGTCCTATGGAAAGGCCAACGAAATCCTGAGATTTCCCTTTTGCATTTCAAAATATGGTAAGGAACACACTGAGTTAAATTCTAACCTTTTTCTCATTCTTACCAGGGTAGTGGAAAAAATTACTGTGGTGAAATGGACATAAAGGGGTCTGCATGTCTAAAAGAGGTAGGAATTCTAGGACTACAAAGGAGAAATGATTTAAAGCCTAAGGGTATTCCCTATGGAAAAGAGATATACCTCATATTAGGTAGAGTGGGTTCTGCAATAAGAAATTTTGAAGAATTTTAAAATAAAGAACAGAACCCAAGTACTCTAAAAGAGATTGTCCATCTCCAGGGTAAATTCCATTCTTTACTCCAAACTCTCACAGGGTAATAAAGAGTAAACAGAATGAAATGCACAGTTGTTGGTTTGAGGAGAAAGCAAACTGATTACATATTGAGAAGAGATTCAATATTTAATTTACATTATATTACAGCAAATAGAACACCTGGGGAAGAGCTATGCAAGTTTGAGCATAAATAAATGAAAAAGAATCTGCATATGTGTGTGTGTGTGTGTGTGTGTGTGTGTGTATAAAGGGATGGGAGGAGAGAGAGAGAGAGATAGAGAGAGAAATTCTATGACAAATAAAGAAGTCATACATAGAAGAAAACAAAACTAAGGAACAGAAAGAATTTTCTCACAATCTTTTAGAAGATCACAGACATAAGGTAATGAATTGAAGACCAAATCACATCATTTCAGAATGAATAAGTTGGAAACCACAAGGAACATAATAGACACTGCTGAAAATAAAATTATTGACATAGAAAAAAATTGAAATAATCAAAGAAAATCCCAAAGAAACAAACAAATAGATGAAATTATTTAGAGAGAAGTTAATAGTTATGGAATACAAAGATGATACAACAATAGGATAATCAGTGCCCTTAAAGCAGAGAACCCAATCAATGACACAGAAAATATATTCGTGATATAATGCAAGAAAATTTTACTTAAGAGAGGAAAAACTGAATCTGTAAATTGAAAACAACAATCTGTGCCCAGGATAATTGGATGCAAAATACTCATTGACTAGACAGAGCCTAATTAAGCTATTGAATTTTAGGATAAAGAAATAATTATTCAGTCATCCAGACCAAAAAATGCAATTTAGCAATAAGTGTTGGGAATGGAAAATCAAGCTGCCTTCAGACTTCCCCACAGCACCATTCAATGGGAAGTACAGATGATCAATATTTACATAATCCTGAGAAAAAGAAACAGTGACCCAAGAGTATTACATACACCTAAGATATTATGCAAACATAAAAGCAATGAACACACATTTTCAAACACGAAGGAATTCAGAGAATATACCAACATAATCAAACTACTTGAAAAATATCAATTAAGGATTGAACCAAATAAAGAATGCAGGTACACAATTTCTGTGAGTAAATGATCCAGTACTGAGAAAAATCCATAGAAATTTAAATAACTCTGAGAATAGTAGATATATAATAAATATGGATTATAAAACATGATAATATAAAAATAATCACTCTAAGAAAAATTAGATATGAGAGAGGAAAGAGGAGAGGAAGAAAGTGCGAATGTTTTAATGTGTTGCTCTTTCATAGTTAATTGATACTATCTGAAATTAAAATGTAGTTTAAAAATATGTGACTACTTTAATCTTTTGTCCTCTTAATAACCTTAGAGGGATCTATTAAGAAATAATATCTCTTGTAGCAAAGAAACATTTATTTATCTGAAGTTTAACAATTTCTCCTGTGGCAATTCAATTTTTTCTTATGTCAAAATGTAAGTAAATCATGTAAAAGTAAATAAAATTAAATGCAATTTATGTAAAATTAAATGTATCTTTTAAAATGAAATAGCACATCACCACTTGGCATAAATACAAAGAATAGATCTGTGGAATATATAATAGAGAGTACAGAAATGGATGCGCACAATTATAGTTCATTGATTTTTGACAAAGTTACAAAGACCATTCAGTGGACAAAGGACGGTTTTTTCAACAAATGGTGCTGAAACAATTGGATATTCATATGCAAGAAATGAACTTCAATCGAAACCTTACATCATATACAAAAGTTAACTCAAAATGAATCAAAGACCTAAATATAAAACCTAAAACTATAAAACTTCTAAAAAAAAACATAGGAGAAAATCTGTGTGACCTTTGGTATAGCAAAGATTCCTTGGATATAACATTAAAAGCATGAAACATAACATAAAGGAAAATATTTAAAGTTGGACATCATCAAAATTAAGAATGTTTGCTCTTTGAAAGATACTGTTAAGAGAATGAAAAGATAAGCCACAATTTGGGAGAAAATCTGTGCAAATCACATCTGATGAAGGACTTGCATCCAGTTTATGTAAAGAGCTTCCAAAACTCAATGATAAGAAACCACACAGCCAAATTTAAAACATGGGAAAAGATTTGCACAGGTAGCCCACTAAAGTAGATATGCAGATGGCAAATAAGTGCAACAAAAGATGCTCAATATCATTAGTCATTAGAGAAATGCAAATTAAAACCGTGAGATACCACTATATACCTATTAGAAAGTCTATAATTAAAAAGACAGGTCATACTAAGTGTTGGAGAGATTGTGAAAGACCTGGGACTCTTACACCTTGCTGGTGGGAACATAAAATGGTACAACTACTTTGGAAAACAGTTTTCAGTTTCTTAAAAACTTAGACATATACCTAACATGTGATCCAACCCTTCCACTCCTAGATGAAATAAAAATGTAAGTATATAATGCTTGTACATGAATGTTCTTAGCTTTCTTTGAAAAGCCAAACACTGTAAACAATCATTTACTTGTTTGCAATACTTATCAACAAGTAAATGGCCAAACAAATTGTGTTTCTCCATGCAATGGAGTACTGCTCTGCAATAGAAAGGGATGAGCTACTGAAACAAGCCACAGCATGGATGGATCTCAAAAGAAAAAGAAGTCTGAAGGAAGTTGGATGAAAACGGGCTACATACTATATGATTCCATTTTAATAAAATTGTGGAAAATACAATCTAAACTAATGCATAATGACAGAAAGCAAAGAGGTGATTGAGGGTGGGAAAGCAGGCATGGAGGAGTCAAAGAGAGAACTTATAAAGGAAGCTTCTGAGGTGATAAATATGGTCATTATATTGATTGTGGTTATGGTTTCATGGATATCATGTTAAAATTTATCAAATTGTACACTTTAAATCTTTGCAGTTTATTATATGTAAATTATATCTCAATAAAGCTGTGAGAATAAATGTGTATTTATCATTTAATATAATGCCATTTATTATTTCAGAAACTATATCTATTCTTTTAAAAAAATTTTTATTAATAAAATTGATCAACATACAACGTGAACATTCTTAACATATGAACATTCCATACTTGGTGTGCAATCAGTGGTTCACAGTATCATCACATAGGTGTATATTCATCACCATGATCATTTCTCAGAACATTTATATCATTCCGCAAAAAGAAATAAAAAGAAAAAGAAAAAACTCATATATATCATACCCCTTACCCTTCCCTTTCATTGACCTCTAGTATTTCCCTCTACTCAATTTATTTTAACATTTGTATTTTAGAAACTATATCTATTTAAATATCTATATAGTTTATTGGAAAATGTTGATCAAATATTAATAATGATTATTTCTAGGTGGTGAAATTTGGAGTGATTGGGGGTTGAAAATTTTTTAATTTTTCTGTCTGAACTATTTTTAGATAGCAGTATCATTGTTTTGCAAAAAAACTTGTAAAAATAGACAGGAAGCAGATATGCCAGATGCTGTGTTTAATTCTTGTCACGAGAATATATATATATATATATATATATATATATAATGATTATTTGCTTTATTATGCAATTTTAAGTTAATAGACTTATTTTAAAAACAATTTTAGACTTACTGAAAAATTGAGCAAACAACACAAACAATTTCCATATACCTCCCTTCTATGCCCACTTCCCTAGCCCCCAGCTTTCCCTATTCTTAGCATCTTGCATTAGCGTGATTCATTTGGTACAACTGATGAACCTATATTGATACAATATTTATTAACTACAACCCATAGTTTACATTAAGGTTCACTGCTTGTGTTGTACACTTTTATGGGTTCTGACAGATGCAAAATGCCAGGCATCCATCATGCCCCACCTATTTTATACTTTGAAATGTCTCCTAATATTTACCCTTGGTGAAAGTAGTTAAAATTCCTTTTGTGTGTCAGAGATTTGCCTGGTGGGGTTGGTTGCCTCTCTGGTTTCAAGGCTCAGGTTGATGAGGAGTGATTAAGCTGGGCTTATCGAATAGGGAGAGAGGCAAGGACAATGCTTTTGGGGGCTGAAAGGGAAGTGGTTTGAGCATTCAGGAGATGAACCAACAGGGTCTGGGGAATCGTGGAAATCCAAGCAGGAAGCGCAATGACTTCTGGGTAGGAGATCTTTTAAGCGGGATGGCAGCATGAGGATTGGGCTGGGCTGGGCTCCGTTGGAACGGAATGCCAGCAAGGCTGCCTGCTCTGATCTGGGGACCTGGATCAAAAGTCACATTGGGAACAACGCCATCCTGCAGAATTCAAGGGGTAGGGAGAGCGTCTTAAAGCATGGATGGTTACTGAACTTCCTTCCAATTCTGATCATGGGGGTTTGAGCAGATTTTTTGAGAAATTTGGTATATTTCAAAAAAAAATTACAAGAAATGTGACGGTTTTTTATTTTCCAATTTCCTGCGACACATATCTTTACATGTTTTATGGTTAGTGCTTTTTTCTGTTTCTTTAAAAATATGTAAAGGGATTTTTCTCCTGCATGCATATTTCATGTGTCTCTGACTGGAATTACTTCTCTCTGTCGTAAACCTATTATGTTCTTTTAAAATACATTATTTAAAATTATGTTCTCATAAAGACTAGAACTTCTGAAGCTCTTTTGCACCTGGTCTTGTCTATAATAGTTTTTCAAAGAACACTGGATATAAATTTTGGGTAACACAAGCTAGCTTCAAAGGCAGAGCTGCTTTTGGAAAGGAGAAGAATTATTCCTCGCGTAAGGTCTTTTCCAGTGCCAAATTGTGTCCAATGGCACTCAAGGATTCTTTGTTGGGGGGGAGGAGAAGTCTAAGTGCTGTGGGGGAGGCTTCACGTACCACTTTTCCCCCATGACAGCATTCCTGCTTTTTTCATTTATGCAATTGGGTTCAGTTGATATTTGTTTGAAATATCACTCTACAAACAATAAAATTTGAAAACATGCTGGTCTGGAAATGTGGAGATCTTTTTGTGCCTGCTCTGCCATTAGCCAAGGAGGGGACATGGACGGAGGATGGAACCCTCTTAGGTCATTCCATAAGCAGGCCTCCCAGCAAATATATGAGAAAAAAGTACTAGAGTAACAATATTTCCATTTCCTCCCTTACCTGGGTTTTCATCCTTGATTCCTTTGGGCCTCCATAGCATGGATAATAGGATTATGCACTTGAGCCCGAAGGAAAAGAAAAGCATTCACTGTCTCCATTGCTTGCTTTTCATAGTGGTAGATTTAACAATAAACTGTTCCCTGCCTTGGTACTATTGAAATGTTATTCTCTTTTTCTGGCATGCCTTTCCCCACGCAACCTCCTTCTTTACCTGGTGAATGGCAACCGATTCTTTAAAACTCAGCTGGCTTTCACTCTGGAAATCTTTACCTTTACTTTGATTTGAATGTCTTTACTCTGTCCACACAGTAACCTTAGGTTGGTGTTATCCTCTCATACATCACATAACATTGTGTCATTGCTTTAATTGTCTGTTTTCCCATTAGCAGACATTTGACCAGTTTTGGAAAGCTGGCAGATTTTTATTAAGTTAAACACACCATATCATACCACCATATGTCCAATAACTGGTGAATTGATGGACAAATTGGGATACAGTCATATGACGCAACTAATGCTCAGCAACAAAAAGGAACAAACTAAAGATACATGCAACAACTGATTGAGTAAAAGAAGCCAGCCCAAATAGTACTTATCATTAATACCTATTTATATGAAGTTTAAGAACAGGAAAAATGAATGTATTGGAAGAATTAAAATAGTGGTTGCTTAAGGGGGCATGAGGGAAATTTCTGGGCTGATAGACGTGTCGATATTTTGGTGGGGATGATGATTACCCCAATCAAAGCCCATTGAATTGTGTATAAATTTTACCTCGATAATAATAAAAAAAAAAACCAACAACCCATGAACCAACTCTATCCACTGGTAACAAGCCATATAATTACTGGTATGTATATATGTATGTATGTATATATAAGGACATTTACATGTATGTATATATGTATGTATGTATATATAAGGACATTTACATGTATGTATATATGTATGTATATATATAAGGACATTTACATGTGTGTATATATGTATGTATATATATATAAGGACATTTACATGTATGTATATATGTATGTATATAAGAAAGAGCTCTAACAGGGATGGGTATTTAGAGTCATTCTTCATGGTGACCATTATACCAAGAGATTAATTTGTCTCCCTCAGTAACTGGGGATCCTCAGATGCCAAAACATATTTTACTGATGGATAATCCATGACAGAAATAACCAATCATGGACCAAGAGAGAGACTGAGATTTTAAGCTCTGCAATGGTTGCCTGTTTTATTGGTTGTTATACCAAAGATGCATGGTATAAAGCTGCTATAGAACAGACCTCCAAAAAATACTGGACAGATGAGAAAGGAATAAAACAGAATGCTGGGAGGAAAGAGAGAGAAGAGAAGGGGAAGGAAAACTCAAGGGGAAAAATACAAAGTGCATAAGGTTGTGAGTACATATCCTAAGAGATTTTGCAGGCTTTGCAGCATTTCTCTCCATCTATCCTGGGGCAAAGTGCCTCTGAGACCAGATCATCAACTGCACAGCTTGGAGGGAGTGTTGAAAACATCTCGTGTTTCAGAAATAGCCTGTGTGATTACAAAATAGATGCAGCATTGAAACCTCATTCCAGGAAGCAATTCAGGAAAAGCAGACATTTAGATTGACTTGGATTATCACATTTGAGAAATGGCTTGTAATAAATGTCTGTTTTTCTCCAAAGATATAGGGACAACAGGCATAAGAAATGTAACCTTAATAATTGAGAAACCAAGCTGTTTGCCTACAAGTGGAAACTTCATTATGTTGCTGGCTTTTACCATAAGAGAAAAAAAATGATGTCTGAACAGTTGATTGTTCCCTTACTCCCTGCTCCTGAATAGAAGGATTGAATCAGACAGGGAATATAAAGGGAATTATACTTGCACCCAAGCAGCTCACGTGATATGGAGCAAGGACAGATAGAGGACAAATCCAGTGGAAATATATTG
This sequence comes from Tamandua tetradactyla, assembly GCF_023851605.1. Lineage (NCBI taxonomy): Eukaryota > Metazoa > Chordata > Mammalia > Pilosa > Myrmecophagidae > Tamandua > Tamandua tetradactyla. Next base: position 8,705,517 of record NC_135351.1, read on the forward strand.
AGTGTGGAATGGTGGGGTCAGGTGATCTGAGATCCAGTTTGCATTTTAAGGTCTCAAAATTGGTTACGAAGATAATTTCCACTGGGTAAATTGTATTTTTCCCACTAACTTCCAAAATATTTGTCAATTGTTAAAAATTTACCCTAAAAGAGAAATGAGAGTGTCTGATGAATAAGGACTCCTTATAGTATTATGTTCAGTTGAAAATGTGTTAAAGAACTTTGACTCATATCCCTCCCTTTGTCTTTGGAAGCCTGAATCACAGAAATGTCTCCTAAGCTTAGGGAATACTTAGAGATAGCTTAGCTCCAACTTTAAGAGTTTTAAAAAATCTGTTTAGCATTGGTATTTTAGTATTTTTACTGCAATGTCATTCTTCACTAATACAAACCAGTAGATTTCCCATTAAGGGGCCACCACTGGGAGGTCCTACTGATTGAGATGTGCCACCACTGGACAGGTAATAAAGAGAATCAGAGGCCTTTTCTGGCTTTTCCTGCCATCCCAAAGTAAGAAACATCATTCCTAACATTTCTGGGTATGTGCCATGGAGAGAGAGAATATCAGTTTGAAATAAGAAAGCTAATAGAGCCAGAGATCCAGAAACTCTGGAGGGGGCCTGAAATCCATCATGAAGCCTATCTCTGACAATGATCACTGACCTGGGAGCTTTGACAGTCCTACTACTGCAGGACTATCTGTTATTTTCATCTTTCCAAACCACCAAATGGAAATTATATCTTCATCCTCAAAAAAGATGGCATTGCATCATATTCACTGTGGTGGCACTGATTATTTGATGCTGAATAGAGATCCTGATGGGCAGTTATATAAGTCTTTGACACAGGAATGGAGAGACAAATTATTATTATATAATTTTGCTCATCTGATAGACAAAATTGAAAAAAAAGAAAGATCCATACAGGGAAATATGAAAGGTAGTGGTGAAAAGATTGGGAACAGTGGCTGTTCAGCTGTTGTTTCCATGACGATTCAGTTTGCAAAAGGGTATTTCAGCTGCTTTATAAGCCAAAGGAACAGTTAATGGTTTAACTTTTTAATTAAAAAAAAATACAACTATGAGGTTGCTGTGCTGTTTGGTCTGTATGATCAGGAAATAGACTTCAAGTATTTCTTTCAGATCGTTAGGTTCATCAGGGATGTCTGAGGATGGCTTTTCTAATCCAACTGAGTTTTGAAATTCAATCTGAATCATTTTACACCAGGTTTATTGCATGAAGAGGTTTCCTATATATGGGGCTTCTCACAAGACACCAAAGTAAACTGAAGGAAAATCAAAAGCATGGTTTCATGGAAACCCCCCTGTGGAGTTGCTTGGCAAAATATCAGAGTAGATACACCATTACTGTTCTTTTCATACATAAAAAGAAGAAAACTTTCTAAATTATGGGAGAAGGAGAAGATGATGAATGATGTACAAAGTGAAAAATAGTTTTATTTCCAGTTTTCCTGCGGAATCATAGAGGCTTGAGGACCAGAAGCCCTGAAGCCTGTCAGGCCCTAGGAAAGTCAAAGACCTGCCTCCAGTTGTGGTCAGTTTGATTTACTAGCCGGAGTTCAGGATTTTTTATAATACTAAAGAGTACATTGAATATCAATTGGTTAACAAAAAGTTCAGTCTAGAGTTAGTTCCCAAAAGGCACAGTCAGAGTAGGGCATTAATGGGGATTAATGATGGCATCATGGTTCGATATTAGCGAAAGACCAACATTAAAATAAATGTGTACACCTCTAGGAAAGCTGGAAAGTCTAAGCTAGCAGCAGTATAAAGCACTAGAATGTTAAAATATGCAACTATATTGTTTTTCTTCTCTCTCCCCTTCCATATTTCTATCCATGTTACCTTGATTTTTACTGTGACACAATCACAATGTCATGGAGTCAAGTAACCGTAAATGTTGGAACTACATGGAAAAAAACGTTTGGAAACAACCTTATGTGTTTTTGTTTCTTTTTTTTGCATGGGCAGGTACTGGTAATGAAACCTGGGACTCTGGCATGGCAGGTGAGAACTCTGCCTGCTGAGACACTGTGGCCTGCCCAACTGCTTTTTTGAATTGCAAAGCAAACAAAGCCCTGGAGAAGCAAATTATCTCTTACTACATTTTTCTCCAGTGCTTTTGGTGATGGACAATTTCATTATAATTTCTAGCATGGGAAAAGGGTTTCCATGCACCTGTTATGGGCTCTTGTCAGCCATGCTTCTGTTCCTTGATCCAACAGTCCACAAATATTAGACCACTGCTTGTTTCTATTTTTTAGTCTGTCATCTTCTCCTAGAGGATAAGTTCTGAGAAGGCAAGAACTACACTTTGTTTATAATTGTATCCCAGCACCTAGACTGGGGGATTCTCAAAAAATATATGTTGCATTAATGAGTACTGAACACTTCAACATTAACCCCAGTAACACCACCACCATCACCACTACCACCTCCACCATCACCACCATCATCACCACTGCCACCATCACCATTATCACCACACCTTGACTACCACCACTATCACCACTAACATCACCACCATCACCTCCATCACCACCATTACCACCTCCCCCATCACCACCACCACCATCACCTCCATCACCACCACCACTACCACCACCACCTCCACCATCACCACCACCATCACTTCCATCACCACCACCTCCACCATCACCATCACCACCACCACCATCACCACCACCATCACCTCCATCACCACCATCATCACTACCATCACCACTACCACCACCTCCACCATCACCACCACCATCTCTACCACCACCACCATCACCATCCTCACTACCATCACCTCCATCACCACCACTACTACCTCCCCCATCACCACCACCACCATCATCACTACCATCCCCACTACCTTTGCCACTGTCATCATCACCACCTCTACCACCAGCACCACAAACTCTACCAATGTCATCATCACCTCTACCACCAACACCATCACATCACACCACCTATTCCATGTCATCACTACGATCACCACCACAGCCATCTCTACCTCCACCATCACCAATACCACCTCATATCATATTTAGTACCTAATCCTCTTTGGGAACTCTTTCTTTAGGAACCCAGTGCCTCTGGCTATTTGAAATCCTCTCTTACACCTTTCTTCATTTATTTCCTTATTTCAAAATTCATCAGTTCTGGGCCCCATTTCCTTGCATCCTTGTTCTTTCCTATGAGATGGATAGTTAAATTTGATGTAGCCATTTGTTATTGGTAATGATGTGTTACTCTTGGCTCTCTTGGGTGATCTGAGAGTAGGGACAATATTTAGTTCGAGCTCAACCACTCATTTGGTAGGTGACCTTGAGTGAGTGACCCAAGGGTTTCCACTTCCTCAACTAGAAGACAGTGGAGAATCTTCCAGATCTTACATTCTTGTTCTGTGCACAATTGGACAGAAGTATTCTGCCAATAAACGCTCAATCCAAAGGATGGAAGCTGTGCTAGGGTGGGCTATTTGGGGATTTTATCGTGAAAAAGTAGAACTGCAGTAATAACAACCATTGCAGTAGCTGCTGGACCTCCCTGGAAAAGTTTCCTGCTCATTGTTGCTGCCAGGTCCAATCAGTTGGAGGCAGAAATGGCCATTGAGAAGTGACCCCCCAGCAGTAATGCCAGGCTATGGTTACTGTCTTCTCCTTTCCCCAGGACCATACTGTTCTTGTCATAACGTGTCATAGCACAATTGTTCTAATGGTCTGCCTGGCTGTTCAGAGTCCATATCTGGTTTCCTCAAAGCAATTTAGGGTGAGGAATGGAATGCCTTGTTAATACTATGTGAGTGAAATAAGTTTTCAGATGGCACAAAGCATCCTCATACTTTTCCTGATATTTTCCTGGTAGGGACTGTCACATCAGAAATGAGGTGGAAAGAAAACAGCAAACAAGCAATATAACCTAAGAGAGAAAGTATAACTTTGCACCAGATTCTTCTCTTTTCTAGTTTCCACTTTTTTTTTCCTTTTCTACCTTAAATCAATCTGCAATGCAGCGTTGGTAAAATATAGCACTTACTATTTAGAAAACCCTAAATAAAAGTTAGCTTATGTAAGGTTATAGCATCTCTGACCCAATCTACAGACAATGAGATTAGAGGAGTTTTGGACTTTCTTTCTCCTGGGAAAATCTAATTCCTGTAGGCTGTCCAGATAGTCATAAACTTTTCCTATTTTCACATCAAAGTGAAGTAACTGCAATTCGAAGTAAATAACGAGAGAAAATGTTGAACTTACAACAGAAAAAATAGGAGGAAAGAAGAGCACTGTCTTAACAAATAAAAGGATATTCTTGCTGCTACTGGGAATACCAAATATGGTTTGAGTATAAGACACAATTTTATTTTAAAGATGAAGAAATAAGGCTTGGAGAATTTAAATGATTTGCCTTTGGTCACATAGCAACCTAGGGGTGTGCCTGGAACTAATGTCCGACTTCCTGACACAGGTCCAGGGCCTGCTCCTTGCATTTGAACTGCCTCACTTTCCCTTCAGTAATAGAAGAAACAACACAGTTTTTTTTAAAAAAATATTTTTATTGAGATATATTTTTTATCTGTTATCTCCCCTGTGCCAGTTGAAATCTATTGTGTACCCCAGAAAAGCCATGTCTTTTAATCCTCCTTCAATATTGCTGGGTAGGATCTTTCTGATTGCTTCCATGGGGATGTGATCCAACCAATTCTGAATGGTAATTTTGATTAGATGGTTTTCATGGAGATGCGTCTCCACCCATTCAAGGTGGGGTTGCTTACTGGAGCCCCTTAAGAGGTAACCATTTTGGGAAAAGCTTTAAGCCACCAGAGTTAACAGAGCCAACATATGGACAGAGTCCTGGGGAAGCCAATGAAGAAGCCTCGAGAGAAAGTGAACAAATGTCACCATGTGCCTTTCAGCCTTCATCGGCTGTCTTCAACCAAGATATCTTTCCCTGGATGCCTTAGATTGGACATTTTTATAGCTTTGCTTTAATTTGGACATTTTCACGGCCTTAGAACAGTAAATGTACAACTTAATAAATTCCCCTTTTTAAAAAAGCCATTCTGTTTCTGGTATATCGCATTCTGGCAGCTTGCAAACTAGAACAACCCCTATTATTTATTTACAGTTTTGTCCTTATTTTTTTGCTCTCATGTCCATATCCTGGATAAATGGAAAGCACAGGTTTGAAGGTATTAAGAAGACAGTTTCCTCTATGCGAACAAAAAGAGAGTATTATTTTCATTCCACAGGTAGGGAAATGGAGTCACAAAGCTCTTTAGCATTGTGGTTCTCAACTGAGATGATTTTGACCCCCAGGGGACATTTGGCAGTGTCTGGAGGTAATTTTGATAGTCACAAGTTGGGGAGGGGGTGCTACTGGTATGTCATGGGTAGAAGTTAGGGATGCTGCTAAACATCCTATAATGCATAGGACAGTCCCTACATCATAGAATTATCTAGTCCAAAGTGTCAACAGTGCTGAGGTTGACAAACCATGGTTTAGCAATTTATTCAAGGTCATATATGCTGGGTAATAAAGACTTTTATCTGGGCATTATGGATTTAAAAATCCAGATTCCGTTAATTTTATCAGAAAGTCTTGCCCAGTTAGGGTCATTATCCGTGCTCATTAGCAACATGCACCCATCGCTCTCTGCAAATGCCATGCCAATCTTCAGTGTTAGACCTATCAGGAGCACAGTAAGCTGGTTGGGTGCCAAGCATCTGCTCCTGCCTCTTGCCCTCAATGTTCTCTTCCCTCCCCCTCCTCAGTAACCAGCCAGAGCTATGCAGCTTCTTCCCCACTCTTTTTTTTTGCATGGGTAGGGCACCGGGAATCGAACCTGGATCTCTGGTATGGCAGGCAAGAACTCTACCTGCTAAGCCACCGTGGCCCACCTGTCCCCACTCTTTCCTGTCCACATTTGTTCTAAGGAAAGTTTTGATTCTCATCACTTCCACCTTGGCATGAATCGAAGGCAATGTGATATACCTTCCAAATACTTTGCAGATCATGGTATACCTCTACTCTAGTACTTGTACCCTGTAGAAGGGATTTTGAATCTTGGTGACCTTGCAGGGGAGGTGTTTGAGAGGAATTTCTTAATCAGGGGTGCAAGCGGGGAGGGTCTGTTCTATTAGAGGACCAAGCGACTCCCCAGAGAGAAAATCTGAGTTCTGGCAGACACTTCCAACTTCAAAACATTTTCTTTCTGGGCGTTCTAAATATATCATCTCATCTTTCAAGGCAAATCTTTAATTGAGAAGTTTGAGGTGCTTTGTGTTTGCTTGTTTTTCAGTCTCCGCTTAACTTCACTCAGTAATTTCATGCTCCATTTCCAGGATTTGTGACGAGGAGAGGTATTTCCAAAATGACCAGAAAACACTGCTTTTTCAAAAAAAGTGTCATCTTTAAAATTTGTATGAAGATCAGTATTTTAGTTTTTAAAATCATTATAGCTGAAAAGATTTTGGAAAGTGCTTTTCTTGGGGTTAGAGGAGGTACTAGATATAAAAAGCTTTTGAAAACTCTAGCATATTTAAATTTTTTATTTTGCATGGGCAGACACGGGGAATTGAACCCAGGTCTCAGGCATGGCAGGCGAGAACTCTGCCTGCTGAGCCAAGGTGGCCCACCCACTCTAGCATAGCTTTGTTTCTATAAACAAAGGTGGTGGTGGAAATAGAGATACAGCTCAAAATAGCTTGGGACAGGCCCTATGCTCCTAACACCTGAAGGCCTCTTCTTCCAAAAAATAAAACAAAACAAAAACCACACCATCCCTAATAGATTCTCTCTGTCTAGTTCTAAACCTTGTAATTGGGTTATACATTTTCAAAATCAAAACTTCATGGACTTCTTATGATTAATGAAATTTCAAGGCAATTTGCATTAGGATTATGTGCTTAATTCAAGACTTGATGACTTCCATTTGGCCAAGTGCCATGACAGGCAGTATTAGGTTAGCTGTTACATATTTGCTTCTATCTTATGTTGGCTTGTGTTAGGTAGTGATTTCCGGATCAGTAAAAATACACAAAATCTGTGAGTAAGCTTAGGCTGACAAGCATGTCATTTTAGAATGCTTGAGAAGGAATTTATATTCAACTACGGCTGGCTATTGCTTCCCTTTCACTGCAAACTTATTGTAACTTCAAAGGAGAAGAAAAGAGGAAAGCTTGTCTATGAAACAGAAAAAGTTATGCTTAACTACAGATTTAATGTACGTTGTTATAAAGAGGTTCTGTAAAGACATGTTTGAATTCTTGCCAATTCATTGTCTTTTCCTTATGCAAAGTAAACTAATGACAGAAACTTAAACTGCCTTTGGAAGATAGTTTTTATTGTCACTTCTTAAGCTCCACTATTTATTAAACTTACATGTTGCTTAGTTATTAATAACATAAAATAGACCTTCTTAAAAGTTAACCATTAGCATTAGCAAAATATTATTTAAACATTGTATAGCATTAGCAAAATATTATTTAAAAATTAATACTATTTTATTTAACTCAAAAGAATGCACAATCAAGACTTTTATTAGTCAGGTTTTCTAGAAAAACAGAACCAACAGGAGAGATCTGTAAATATGAGGTTTATAAAGCTGTTTCACACAACCCTGGGAATGGAAGAGTCCAACTTCGTAGGGCAGGCTGTGAAGGTAGCAGCTTCAATGAGGGTCAGGATGAATTCCAAAGGGGAGGCTCAGTGACTGAAGAAGCAGTGAAAAAGTCTCTCTTTATCCTTAAAAGCCTTCAATCAACTCCATCAAAGCAAATTGATTGGATTATATCATTTGCAGGAGAACATAGTTGCTTGTAGATGTAATCAGCCACAGCTGCAATCAACTTATTGATGATTTAATAATCCAGCCTTCTGATTTATCAGCCAACCATGAAATATCCTTGCAGTAATGGTTAGGCCAGTGCTTGCCTGACTAGACAACTGGTCACCTGGCCAAACTGACACCAGAGCCTAGCCATCATGGTCCACCCCTTAGGAACACGGCAGCTCTATACATCACCTTGTAATATGCTTCATTGCAAAACAGAATTCAATAACAGACTTATGTTTCACCTGACAATACTCAACTGTCTTGTATACAACTGGAAATGCACTAAATCTCTCCCAAATAGGGTACATGTCCTTAGGTAACATTCATTCTTTTTTAAAAAAAACATTTTTATTGACAAATCTTCACACACATATATGCCACACGTGATGTACCATCGATGGCTCACAATATCATTACATAATTGTGTATTCATCACCATGATCATTTTTTCTGATATTTGCATTGCCCCAGTAAAAGAAATAAGAAGGAAAAAGAAAACACTCATAAACCCTTAGCCCTCCCTCTCATTGATCACTAGTATTTCCATCTACACAATTTAACTCTTATCCCCCCATTATCTATTTATTTTTTATCAATATGTTTTTACTCATCTGTCCATATCCTGGATAAAAGGAGCATCAGACACAAGGTTTTCACAGTCACACAGCACATTGTAAAATTATATCTTTACACAATTGTTTTCAGGAATCAAGGTCATTGGAACACAGCTCAACAGTTTCAGGTACTTCCCTCTAGTCACTTCAATACACCGTAAACTAAAAAGGGATATAAGAATAACATCCAGAATAACCTCTCAACTCTCTGTGAAATCTTTCAGCCACTGAAACTTTGTCTCACTTCTCTCTTCCCCCTTTTGGTCAAGTAGGCATTCTCAATTCCTTGATGCCAGGTCCCAGCTTATCCTAGGAGTTCTGTCCCACATTTTCATGGAGATGTACACCCCTGGGAGTCATGTCCTACATAGGAGGGAGGGCAGTAAGTTCACCTGCAATGTTGGTTCAGAGAGAGAAAGAAGTCACAAATGAGCAACAAATGAGGTTCTCTGGGGTGATTCTTAGGCTTCATTTTAAGTAGGGTTAGCCTATCCTCTTCAGGAATAAGTTTCATAAGGGCAAACCCCAAGATCGAGGGTTTGGCCTGATTTGGTTGTCCTCATTGCTTATGAAACTAACAGAAATTCTCAGAATGGGGAAGTTGAATATTTCCTCCTTTTTCCCCAGTCTCCCAAGGGCACTTTGCAAATACTTCTTGATTCACTGCCCAAATTACTTTGGGATATATGAGGCATCACACTAACCTGGACAAACCAACAAAATCTCATGCCCTATTCAAGATTCCATGTGCTTATGCTGCTCAACTAAACTGACCATACAAGATAAATTAGGTAATGCACTACCTAAAATAAAAACTTCGCACCAAATAAACAGCTCTCTCTTTGGTCTTACACAGAAATTGAAGTTTTAAAATATGGATGATATCATTCCTTACCCGGTATGCTGTTCTACCTTACTTCTATTCAGATCAGCTTCCTCCATATCTGTACTCATAAACTTGATATCCTATAACTTAAAGACTATAACATAAACATAGAATTTATGCCATATGATAAGAGGAAAACAAGACATTTGTTCATGTACAAATACAAACATACTCATAACAAAACAGAGAGGAAGTATTCATGCCATCATAATCCTTGTTTCTGTAACTGGTCACGTGGTCACAGTTCATATTTATCACTACCCATTCCATGTGCTCTTTACTTTCAGCAAGTACTGTAGTTGGCTGTGGTTCTTTGCCTAGTGGGGTGACCCAAACCTTTATTCCTGAAGTTTCTGGACCGTTGGTTGTCCTGCCAAGATTGGGTTGTTGCAGTTATCCATGACTTTAATCACAGGGGATGGCAGTACTAAGAGATGCCATAGGGGATCTCCTGTATTCCAGGAAAACTCTTCTTTACCTCCAATGTGTAGTCGCAGTCATTTCTCCTTGATAGTCAGGAACAATCACCCCAGCCAGTACAGTAATCCCCTTCCTTGCCTGTTGATTCAGAGGCATGAGAAGTCCAAAGTGGCCAGGTGGCAGTCATAACTTCTAATTCAATGGAATTATTGTTGTGTCTTCTGGTAGCACCCTTCCTTTTGAAACTAAGGCCTATAGACCATCAGAGCTTAAGCTTTCGGGGAGAGGAAGCAAACATTTCTCTAGTGGATCACTAGGAGTGATAGTGAGTGGTGCCACTTCCATTTCCACTCTTTGATTCCTGGCCCTATGAATCCTGGCCATGGGAGAAATAGCACCATAGAGTGAATGCTGATTCATAGCATACACAGCTGCCTGCAGAACACTGCCCTCGCTCTGCAAGATATAGCCACCTAGTAGGCTCCTTAATTGGATCTTCAAAAGGCCATTCCACCATTTTATCAACACAGCTGCCTCTGGATGATGGGGAACATGGTAAGACCAGAGAATTCCGTGAGCATGTGCCCATTCCCACACTTCATTTGCTGTGAAGTGGGTTCCTTGATTAGAAGCAATGCTGTGTGGAACACCACGACGGTAGACAAAGCATTCAGTAAGTCCATGGGTGGCAGTTTTGGTAGAAGTATTACAAGAGAGGAAGGCAAAACCATGACCAGAGTATGTGTCTATTCCAGTTAAAACAAATCACTGCCCCTTCCATGATGGGAGTGGGCCAATTAAATCAACCTGCTACCAGGTACAGGCTGATCACCTCAGGGAATGGTGCCATATTGGGAACTGAGTGCGGGTCTTTGCTGCTGGCAGATTGGGCACTCAGCAGGGGCTGTAACCTGGTCAGCCTTGGTGAGTGGAAGTCCATGTTGCTGAGCCCATGCATAACCTCCAACCTTACCACCATAACCTCTTTGTTCATGAACCCACTGGGCAATGGCAGGAGTGGCTGGGGAAAGAATATGATTTGAATCCGCAGAATGGGTCCTCTTATCCACCAGATTATTAAAACCTTCTGCTGAAGTCACCTTCTGATGAACATTCATGTATCACACAAATGTCCTCATGTTTTTTGCCCACTCAGAAAGGTCTATCCACAGATCTCTTTCCTAGAATTCTTTGTTACAATTTTCCAATCATGCTCCTTCCAAGTGCCTGACCATCTAGCCAAACCATAAGCAACAATCCATGAGTTAGTATACGAATGCACCTCTGGCCAATTCTGCTTCTAAGCAGAATAAACAACCAGGTGCACTACTCGAAATTCTGCCCACTGAGAGGATTTTCCCTCACTACTGACCTTCAAGGAAATCCCAGAATGGAGCTATAGTGCTATAGCTGTCCACTTTTGGATGGTGTCTGCATATCACGCAGAACCATCTGTAAACCAGGCCCTAATTTTCTCTTTTTCAGTCACTTGACTGTAAGGAACTCCCCAAAAGGCCATAGCTCTGGCCTGGGAAAGAGAAGGTAATGTAGCAGGAGTGGGGGCCATGGGCATTTGGGCTACTTCCCCATGTAACTTACTTGTTCCTTTAGGACCTGCTCAAGCTCTATCTCTAATACCATTTCCATTTTATGATAGAATGCTGCTGTGCAGGCTTAACTTTATGGCTTGGGGGGGGTCAGAAAACACCCAGCTCATGATAAGCAACTCAGGTCTCATGTATAACTTGGTGCCCTATGGCTAACTATTCATTCTCTACTAAGGGTCAGTAGCAGGTGAAAAGTTTTTCAAAATGAGAGTAGTTATCTGCAGAGGACAGTAAGGCCTTTACTCCAAAATCCTAAGGGCCTGCATTGTGATTGTCCTATAGGGGTCTGTCAAAAGCTCCAGACAGCATCTGTATTTGCCATGACATTTCCAGCACCATTGAATGTGCTGGATCATATAGCCCAAGTGAGAGAGAAGCGTGCACGATAGCCTGGACCTGTCACAGAGCCTCCTCTTGTTCTGGTTCCCACTCAAAATCAGCAGCTTTTCTGGTCACTTGGTAAATGGGCCACAGTAGCACACCGAAGTTGAGAAATATGTTGTCTCCAAAATCCAAAGATGTCAACTAGGCTTTATTCCTCTTTTTTGGTCATAGGCGGGACCAGACACAATAGCTTATCCTTCACCTTAGAAGGGATATTTTGACATGCTCCACACCACTGGACACCTAGAAATTTCCCTGAGGTGGAAGGCCCCTATATTGTTGTTGGATTTATCTTCCATCCCTTGACACGCAAATGCTTTACCAATAAGTCTAGAGTAATTGCTGCTTCCTGCTCACTAGGTTCAGTCAACATGATATCATCAATATAATGATGTGCTGTCTTGAGGGAGGGAGAAATGATCAAGGTCACTGTGAACAAGATTGTGGCATAGGGCTGGAGAGTTGATACACCCCTAAGGTAGAACAGTGAAGGTATATTGCTGGCTTTGCCAGCTGAAGGCAAATTGTTTCTGGTGGTCCCTACTGACAGCTATTGAGAAAAAAGCATTTGCCAGACACCATGGGATGTATTGATTTGTTCAAGCAATGATATCACAATTGGTATAGCAGCTGCAATTGGAGTCACCACCTGGTTAAGTTTACAATAATTAACTATCATCCTCAAAGACCCACTGTTTTCTGCACAGGCCAAATAGGAGAGTTGAATGGGGATGTGTTGGGAATCACTACCTCCTGCATCCTTCAAGTCCTTAAGAGTGGCATTAATCTCTGCAGTCCCTACAGAAACCCAGTATTATTTTTTATTTACTATTTTTCTGCATAGAGGCAGCTCTAGTGGCTTCCACTTGGCCTTTCTTACCATAATAGCCCTCATTCCATGAGTCAGGGAACCAATGTGGAAATTCTACCAGTTGTTGAGTATAGCAATTCCAATTATGCATTCTGGGAAAATAGCCACAAATGGGTCTGGGAGCCCACTCGACCCACTGTGAGATGAATCCATCAATCACCTGACTTCCATAAGCTGGACTCTGACTGGTGGACCAAAGTGATGTTTTGGATCTCTTGGAATTAGTGTCACTTCTGAACTAGTGTCTAGTAATCTACAAAGTATTGAGCATTTCCTTTTCTCCAATGCACAGTTACCCTGGTAAAAGGCCTTGGGGAAGGCTGGGAGGAAGGTTAACAGTGTAAATTTAAATTTTAGGTATTAAAACAGGGTCCTTCCCCAAGTGTATCTGGCCTTCCCCTCATTTGAGGGGCTCTGGGTCTGTAAACTGTCTCAAGTCTGGGAACTGATTAAGAAGCCATGACTCTGTTTTTGTGATGCATGTTACACTTCTGTTCACTTGACCTAGAACTCTTCTGTCTACACAGCTCAAACAAGAGTTTTTTGCCCATCTATTTTACTTTTAAGTACCCCATGATCTACTAGTCAAAATCACAAGTCTCTGCGACTCAGATTATTTTGACTGCTGCTTTGAGTCTGCTGCCTGTTATGGTGGCCATGCCCACCTTGTTTATCGTGAATAAGTTCTGCCACTTGGCTTCTGCCAACCTGAGTTCCAATCAACCCCACTGGGTTTAAAGAATCCAACTCAGTAACAGTTGTTCCCACATCTGACATTCAGAGAAAGGTGACTCCAGAGCTCTTCAGGTATGATGGAGTTAATCTCACAAATTTATTTCAAATTCCTGGTGAAAGGTGTGTCCTATGAACAATCCTGGGGTGTGTGAGCAGATCTTCTATGATATTTCCACTCTAACATTCCCATCTCTCTAAGCCTCTGGATCCCCTCATCTATATTACACCAGGAAAGTTGTGGCATTTCTATCTCAGGTAATGTCGGCCACCTTTTGATCTCATTTCAGCCAACCACCCAAACAAACTATCAGTGTCCTTTCTAATCCCTCGAGCTGCAACACTGAATGCAGAAACTTTGCTTAGTGGGCCCATATCAATAAATTCAGCTCGATCCAACTTTATATTCCTTCCACTACTATTTCACATCTTTAGTATCCATTCCCACACATATTCCCCTGATTTCTATCTGTATAGATTAGAAAACTCATGCAATTCTCTTGGAGTATAGCATACCTCCTCATGGGTAGCACTTTGTACCTTTTCAGGGTCTGTTGGGACTTTAGTCTATTTATAGGTCTGGAAGAAAAGAGGGATGGTGGGGGTGGGTCATGAAAATAATTAGGTGTATCTTTCAAGCCAATTACCTAAGTGAATTCTATCATAGTTTCATCAGATGAAACAGGATTAATCACTCCAGAGAGAGGAGTGAAGGCTGATTCTCCTAGAGAGGTGGTTACAAGCTTAGCAGGCACTGAAGGGCTAATTTCTCTTTTGTTTTGTTTGTTTGTTTTTTGCATGGGCAAGAACCAGGAATCGAACCCAGGTCTCCAGCATGGCAAGTGAGAACTCTGCCCGCTGAACCACAGTGGCCCGGGCTAATTTCTTTTGGTGGAGGTTGGATGGCAGACTCCTCTGGGCCAAGAAAAGCCCGGGAAGCTGCTTTCTCAAGGCAGGCTGGACGTGGGGGAGCTGTTTCTTCAGGACAAACCATTACAGGTCTATCCTGGTAAAGACTGAGTTGCATCCAGGGTTTCCATGTTCCCACTGCCATCATTATCAAGTCTTATGTCCCATCCCAACTTTCAGGACCCCATTCTTTTCCAATCAAAATCCTTACTTTAACAGCAGACAACCTGCAAGATTGAGATTTGAGTTTACACTGTAAATCTGTTACTTGCACAATGAGGCTTTGTGTCTTGTTTTCAGAGATCTCAAGTCTATAACCACAGGAAATAAGATTTTCTTTCAGGGCATTACATGGAAACTTTTACGTCTTTCATATGGCGCTTACGTTGCAAAAGCTCACACCTTTTCTTCATAACCATCTCCAGCATATCTAACAACCAGAGAACATCATTATACCTCTTAACTCCACAAAACTCCATTAAGGTGTCACAAACACTCTCACCCAGAGTCTTGCTTTATAGAAGCATGCAATTAGCAGAAGCAAATAGTGAAATTTTGTGTATCTCCATTGCCAACTCATGCCATGGACTATCAGTTTCATCTTGATTATTGGAAAAAGAGTCATTACTGCCTTTAAGTCTAATCAGAGTAGAAAACCAATTGTAAAAACCCATATTTAAGATTCTGTTCCCCAAGAATTACTCCTGATACCAAGGTATATTAGTCAGGGTTCTCTAGAGAAACAGAACCAACAGGAAAGATATGTAAATATGAAATTTATAAAAGTGGTTCACACAACCATGGGAATGTAAGAATTCAAAATCTATAGTGCAGGCTGTGAAACCAGCAACTCCGATGAAGGATCTCAATGAATTCCACCGGAAAGGTCAGCTGGATGAAACAGCAATGAAAATTCTCTCTTCTCCCTTAAAAGTATTCAACTAATTGAATCAAATCCAAATGATTGGATTATTTCATTTATGAGAGGCATGCCCTTAGTTAAATGTAGATATAATCAGCCACAGCTGCAATAATTGACTGATGATTTAATAAACCAGCCTTCCAATTTATTCACCAGCTTTGAAGTATCCTTGCAGTAATAGTTAGGCCAGTACTTGCCTGACCAGACCACTGGGCATCTGGCCAAGTTGACACCAGAACCCAATCATCACAAGTCTCAACAATCAAATTCTTCTAAAAAAATTTTTAGAAACCTTAAGGGAATTGATAAAATGAAGATTTTTTCCCCCATTCTTTGTATGAAATACCAGCTTAATGCTTCTTCAGCAATATTTGGGGTCATGCATCAGAATTCACACTTTTATGCACTAAGGAGCTATATCTATGTTCTGTGTATATCCGTGTATTCCAGAATTGCAATGACTCAAGCCTCCTATTTAATCCCCCCAACTTGATCCCTAAACTACCACCCACGGGAATTCTACCACCTTTCGCTCAATAAGCCATCCCACTGCAGAACCTCTGCATTTTCAAAGCTGTTTCTGAACCTCCTACATAGAGCAGCGTGGAAGGTAGAAAATGTCTGGACTTGGAGTCAGAAGACCTGGATTCTACCTGAGGCTTTGTCACCAACCTTCTTATGTTGCTTACTAACTTGTAGGTAAAGCTTACCCTACTCACCTAGGGGATTGCTTTGAAGAACAAATACCCATTTTATAAGCTATAAATTACTATGCTGAGGCATCATTGTAAAAGATCCTTCGGATTAGACAGAACCATTTATTCCTTTATTATTAGTATGGGTATGAAAACAGAAAAAAGCTATGTATTTGCATGCCTTTTTTGACCCCCCTGATGTTTGATCCATCGACCGATCGATTGATTATGCAGCCACTCACATTTTGTCATGTCACTCTTAAGCCTTTAGACAAGAGGATCAAAAGGGTAACTGGTCTATAATATCACGTTATCTATCACCATCTTTCTGAAGCCAAAGAAACAGAGAGTATTGAGAAAAGAATTCTGTTTTACAGCACATGACCAACTCAGGAAATTCCAAGAGCTATCCTGGGTGTTATGAACCTGAGTTGTACAAGTAAAAGTGTGCTCAATTTAAGTTACCATTTCAAAAGCTCGTTATGAATTGTTGTCTGTGCTGAA
Organism: Tamandua tetradactyla; assembly: GCF_023851605.1. Classification (NCBI taxonomy): domain Eukaryota; kingdom Metazoa; phylum Chordata; class Mammalia; order Pilosa; family Myrmecophagidae; genus Tamandua; species Tamandua tetradactyla. The sequence goes on from NC_135351.1 coordinate 8,721,905, forward strand.
ACAAATCATGTGAGTAATGGATGAGCAATCAGTGTTGCTTACCATTGCAGACCCAACACGGCTGACTTTGATGGGATTGCCTCGGCCAGAAAGGTCCATTTGGGCTTTGTCCATCACGTACAGGCACGCATCGAGGATGCCATCCTCAAACTATTCAGGGAAAAAGAACATGATCTTAACATCCACTCTGCAAATAAGATAATCTTTGCTTCAAAATAAAATGAAACTCAACCTAATATTTAGAAAATGCACTTACTACATAGTAATGTCCCATCGTATTAAGTAAGAAATGTTAAAAGTGAAATGAAGGAGCCATCCCCTCTTTTTTTCCCAGTATGGCCAACAAGAATTTAAGAGCAAGCCACACATATAAACAGAGTCACCAGGGATCTAACCTACTCAAGGAACATGAACTCACTTGAAGGTCTTTAAACACTGCACAAGTTAATTTTGAGGATCTTTCCAACATATCTGCTCAGTGTCCAAGGCAACGAAATGAGTGATTTATTAAAGTCAGACCAAAGTCTTGAGACTTCAAAAGAGACATGAGTCCTTGAGAGTCTTTAAAATAAACAGTTCTCAAGTATATCATGGTACAGTACTTTAGGTTTCATTAATTCACACCTGAAATATTTGGGGATCTCATCTAGCAAGTGCCAGCCTAATGTTTCCCTTTTCTGAGATAAGGTGGACCCACAGTCAAAGAAAGAGCAAAGAGGCCTAGGGAGAGCAGATTACATCATCAAAGATACAATATGGAAGTCAGTTCAACTTCCTTAGAAAAAATTGCTCACCATAAAAAAGATAGCAGAAGTTTCTAAAAATAGGAAAAGAGGCGAAATAGTAATAAATTGGCAAGATGGAAAGATTTCACCTATTCTTTATCTCAAAGTAGGACATAGGAATAGGATGTTTCCCTGAATACAGAATTATTATTACTATTATTATTAATCTTTTTGGCATGGGCAGGCTTTGGGAATCGAACCCGGGTCTCCAGCATGGCAGGCAAGATGCCACTGAGCCACAGTTGCACCGTCCCAGAATTCTTGCATATCATTCCCCCAAATACTTGTGACAGAAACCACAATCGTCATGGCTAATTACTGTGTAATTATTTATTAAATCCAGTTGGAACATCAAAAGCTGATGTGATGGATACAGTAACAAGTATTGCATTAGTTCTTCAGTTATGTAAATAAATCATTATTCTGGTTATTAAGCAGCACCCCTCAGCTGTGTCTGTGGGACATGAGAGCAGTTAACTGAGAGTGAAATAGTCGTAGGGCTAGTCATTTCTCTGCATCACTGCAAACAAATGAATTGGCCAAAGGAACCAAATAAATTGATTTTGCAAGTGATATTCGATATACGTAGCCTCTGTGCTCGAGGGTGCATGCCAGTAAAATCAAAGGCATGTGGGCTGAGGAGTTCCCCTACAGTGCTTGGGTTCCTTTCCCAAGCGTGGGTGGTTCCCCATGCTACCCACCTTAACTTTCTTCTTAGTGGTCATCTATAGTTGGTCACATTGGGACCACAAATAGACTCACATCAGTGCTTAGGAAGTGGGGACCCAAGGCAAGGGTCTCAGACAGTAAGCAGTCACCAGTATTATATGATGGCTCAGAAAGAGGAGGACTTGCAGCCAGGCATGGGGTGAGAGCCCAGATCACTAGCTAGGCAGGGCATCAAAAAGCAGGTGGGCAACTTTGAGTACTGGGCATGTCATGATCAGGGGTCAGGGTGAAGGCACTGGACACAAAGCCAGGTGGACAAGAGCTAGTGAAGACATGCAATCGATGGAACAGTGGATGAGGGGTATGGAGATCCTGAATGGACATCAGAACAAGGCATCAGGGTCAACGAAAGTATCAGGTGACTTGGGGAGACCAGATTCAATGAAATATCTACCCTAAATACCCAGAGCAGTACACATGATTCCAAACATCTCAACCAAAATACTCTGAGGAATGACTCATTCATCTCCTCTCATGTTGCTAATGAAAAATTGTTTTTGAATCACATGCCATGCATTCATTTATGGAAAGATGGCAAGATCTCATTCATTTGTTCCCTTGTTAAAGATGTCCAACTGGAACAGTTTGAGTTATTGACAACCTTAAAGGAAATACCATTTTCTTCTTTATATCCAGAGAGTAACTTGAGGATGTGGCTGATAAAAAGTGAAAGCCCATTGGGCCTTCCTTTGATGAACTGGTGCCACTCCTTTATAATTAGCAGTATCCTATAGTAACACTCAAAAATAGGTATTTCCTTGAATTGGGCACACACTTTTCAGTTTTCTTTGCATCATTATCAAAATACCTTTCTATCTAAGGAGAGGAGCATCAGAATCATAAAACATTTAATTCAGTCCATTCTAGGCTGAACAGCAAAATTTGAGCTAATGAGATTTCACTGTACTAAAATGCCAAAGCATCTCTCAGCAGCATGCCATATTCTCCGTAGAATTCCTGATTTCTATAATATTATAAAAACCAAAGATATGAGGTTTCAACTGATAAATTCTGTAGTTATCCTTATTAGTTTTTCTCCTTATGCTCTTTGCCTTAGAGTTCCAGATCCTGAGAAGCAGGAAATTATGTTTCTCTAATATCGATATACGGCACCCTGCAGTGACAAAAGTAGTAAATAAAAATATCCTTGACAATGACAACATTAAATGACTCACCTGGCCATAGCTCCAGCTTCTACTCTTCATGTTATTGATGTCTCCGTAAAAAATAACTCCGATGTCATTCAAGACGTATTCCTCTCTTTCCTTCTCATCATCGAGATACACAGCATCATCTGCATCAGGATTTAAACACAATGACCATTACCAAACTTAGCTATTTTCAAAGACTTGGAAGTTTATTTTTATCCTAAATTGTAATTCCATCAACTAAATGGAAAATAAAAGTCTTTTGTTTCATGAAGCATAACTCACTTCCCAATATGTGTTTTTTTAGTAACGGTGAACGTAATCAGCCCCCAAATCAGTCTGCAAATGACATTTGCCAGCAAAATGCTGACAAACTCTAATTCTTTAAGTTCCATGCAGCACAATTAAATTGACATGTCTCATTACATGTTTTATGATTCTGATGCATCAGTAGCTTCAGAATCAGAATTCTGTGATGCAGATACGAATCTTAACACAGACCAAAAATAATTTCCAACCTATCCATGTTAATACTAACATAGCTAAATTGAAAATGATTTCTGAAACAAATCCGGGGCATTCAGAAGGCAGCAGTATCATTTATCATGCTTGGTTTGCAGCTCATTGTTGACAGGAGGTAGGCTGGACGTGGTCTCCTTCTAAATTTTTTTCTTTCCTAATAAAAAGTATTTTATTTACTTCCATCGAAACACCCCTATTTGCATAATAGGGATGTTTTTACACTGATAGGACCCGAAAGCAACATTTGGTCATTTTTATGATGCTGAGGAATATATCACTGAAAACCACAACTGTGTTCATAAATACTCTAGTGGGTGGTCTCCTTTGAATGAAAAGTCCCTTTGAATGTGTTGGTAGATCTGTATGTCCAACCAGCCTCCCTGTTTGCTGCCTTCATTGCAAGGACTCTTCTTCCCTGTGGCTGTAGAAGTGGCCAAGCTTCCCATCTACTTACATAGCAGCCTGGAAGTTATCCCCAGGTCAGGTGTGAGAGCAGCGGGAGGACCTCCAGTACAGGCGGGGGCACACAGGTGTAAATATACTCAGGTAAGTGGGCGTGTTTGGAACAGGGTCAGTCTTGGTTCTGACTGGGGGCGTGGTTCATTACCTTTCTCTAGCCAACTCAGAAATGTAATCCCTATTCCCTTTTCTGGGTTCTCTTCCCCATCATATCCTGATCAGGCTTTTATCCCTGTCTCTTAAAGTGTGGTACTCAGCCTTAGCTGCACATGATGATCACCTGGAGAGATTAAAAAATTCCCCATGTTTAGGATGAACTTCCAGGTCAATTAAATCAGAATCACTGGGTGTGAGATACAGGTATTAGGGTTTTGTTTTTTTTTTTTTAAACTCCCCAGTGGTTCTTCTGTGCAGTCAAAGTAGAAAATGAATGCCCTAGACCCCGCTTCTCACACAGTTCAAATACAAGTTACATCAGCATCACCGGGGAATTTGTCAGAAATGCAGAATTCTATGCCCCATATCAGAACTACTTATTCAGAATCGGAATGTTACAGCATCCCCAGGTGATTTATATATACATTACAGTTTGAGAAGTACTACTCAATTCAACCAGCTTAGACCCCCAATTCTAGGCTGCATTATAGTTTTAATTGAATCCTTTGGTGATTCCTTGGTCTTTTCTGGTCTCCAGCACTTTCTTGTTATCCTTATCTTCTCTTCCTCTTGCCTACCAATTGCCTGGTTTCATGAAACGCTAAAGTTATATACATACACACAGACCCACATATAATTTAAATATCCATTAAACTGCGCAGATATGAGGTGTACAATTTCACAACAAAGATAATAAACATACACACCACCCCAAAAGTTCCTTTGTGCTCCTTTGTGATCTTTCAGTCATGATCCACCTGCTAGGGAACCACTGATCTATTTTCTGTCATTAAAAATTGGTTTGCATTTTCCAGAATTTTATATAAATGGAATCATACAGTATGAACTAATTTTTTGGTGGGGGGTGGTTCTGGCTTCTTTTGCTCTGCATAATTGTTTTGAGATTCACCCATGCTATGTGTGTATCAAGAGCGCATTCTTCCTAAAACCATTTTTCCTTTCCAAAAGAATCCAGAGTTAAATAATAAGTGTCCCAGCCTCTCCTCAGTCCTTGCTAGTATAAGCATCGATGTCTCCAAATTGCTGGCCTGGGGGCAGAATGTAATGTTTTAGTCATAGGCTTATGCACCCCCCCTTAGTTGAAATCTCAGCTTCATTTCCAGAAATAAAACATAAAGGCATCAGAAGCCAACTTGAAGGCTCTCCCACTGACAAAGATGGGACCATTTTAATATCACAAATAATAATACAGTACTAACTATAAAGGAAGGAAACATTAATTTTTTAAAAATCACTAATCAGGAAATATTTTAAAAATCCATATCCAAATGCTGCAATGAAAATGAAGAAGTAATTTTCAGGGTGAAATCCTAAGACTGCATTAAGAGGTGCATTTACCACTATATCCTAAATTGAAACATTTGCACTTCCAGTCTAGAGTCTAGCGTAGAGCTGAAAGGAGGCTTGAAGGAGAGTCTTCTGGTACCTTGGCAGCCCAAATGGATCATGCTTTCTGGTATTCACACATGTGTGGTCCCTCCCATACTGACTTTAAGCTTGGCCTTGGACTTGCTTTGACCAATGCGATGTTACCAAATGTGACATGAGCAGAAGCTTGATATGTGGTTGGGTTGTCTTCGTAGAATGCATACTCTTGGAACTCAGTTGCCATTGTACAACAACCAGACAACCTTCTGGGGAGTCAGAGAAATAGAAAGCAAGAAGAGGCCACCAGCCATTTCAGACATTCCAGCTGAGGCCTTGGATATGTGAGTCAGGACCTCTTGAAGCTCCCAGCACACCCAACTTAATGCACATGAATGAGTGACCTCAGCTGACATGGCATGGAGCAGAAGTACCACCCAGCCAAGCCCTAAACATATTCTTGTCCCACAGAATCATGAGAAATAATAACCACTCACTGTTTTAGGCCATTAACTTCTGAGGCAGTTATTTATACAGTAATAGAAAAATTCTCCATAGAAAAATAGTAACTGCAAAGGAAAGAAACACATCAAATATCTCAACAGTCCCACATTATTAATGATCAAAAATCATTGGCCACAATTGATATTCTGAAAGTTGAGAAATAAGGAGAAAAGCATATGCAGCCTTTCTTACATGAATCAAGGCAACAAAATGGTTGATGCTTATAAATGCAGAAGATTTGGTAGCATTAAAATACCACCATTTCGCAATCCCTAATGAAATAATAGATTTAAGCTAAAACCATTAGTTAAAAGGCTAATGGGGAATTTCATAATGGATGGATACAACCAGACAACCTGAAGGGATGAATAACCTGGGAAGGCTACAGTATGACTTATGAAGTATTCTAGTTTCCCTCTCCCCCACCCCCACCACACCAACCACTTGAAACTAAGTTTGATCAGGTCTCTAGATCTGTTCAACAGGATTTGTGGGAGTTTGAGGAAAGTATGACATGACACTAGGGTATACAATCAGGGGAGTTTGGGGAAAGTATGACATGACACTAGGGTATACAATCAGGGGAGTTTGAGGAAAGTATGACATGACACCAGGGAATACAATCAGGAAAATTCAGGATATGGAAAGCTCTACATGACAAACGACTTAGTTTCAGCAACAAGTTCACAGCATGTAAAAAAACGATGAAGAGAATTTCTCTAACACAAAAGGAATTTAAGAAACGTATCATTCAAATGAACAAACTGTAAAAAGATACATTTGAACAAGGACTGGGCATTAGCAAATACCAAGAAACTCTTGCTAATTATACCAGCTGTAATAATAGCATTGTGTGTGTGTGTGTCTACTTTGTGAAAGTCACAAAAATATGTAAGGACAAAATGACACAATGACTGGGATTTCCTAAAAAGTACTAAGACAAAAAAAATAAGGATTAAAAATGAATCGCAAGTCTGGGAAAACTCTTGGTGACTATTGAATCTGTGTTACTTATAAGTATATATTGTAGTATTTTCTACTTGATTGTTTGTTTGAAATTTTCATAGTAATGATAAATGTTTCCAAAGGGCAGAAGAGAAAAAAATTGAATAAATGGAAAGATCAAGAATGTTTCGAATTGGATGTGAAGAGTCAATATTGTCAAGATATTAATTATACTCAAATTATTCCATATATATCAAGGAATATACAGAACAATGAATAATAGAACAATGCATGCCTGTTTTAAAGTTTATCTGAATGAGCTGAGATGAAAACAAAAATAACCCCAAATTTAAAATGTTTAAAAAAGAAGAAATATTGGGGGACCTACCCAAAAAGATATAAAAAATACACGCTAAAGCTTGTGGTAAATTTAACGTTTTATCCAAATTCATTCTTTCCTGTTCCCATGCTCTTTGCCATGAAGATAAGGAGTTTTTAACTCTAAAGGCGAAATGTAGTTCCCTCTCCACTTTGGGTTTGCTTTGGTTTATGGAGTGTTATTATAAGTGATGCATGCAGGGGCTGAAAATGTGCTTGCCTGTCTGAGTCTGTGCTCTTAAACCTCTACCATTGCCGTGAGAAAATCATGCCCCAGCAATGATTTGCTTCTCTCACCTTCCTGGTCCAAGGAAGATGAGAGACACATGGAGCAGGGCATCCCCGTAGACCAGCAGTGAGGTTAGAGCATCTTCAGCTGCTATGGACTGAAGCACAGCCTGCCAATCAAATCCAGCCAAGTCACAGATCAATGAGAATTAATGCTTATTGTGCTATGCCACTATAATATTTTTTGTTCATTCTTAGGCACAGTGCTTATAGCTAACTGAAACAAAGCAGTTATTAAAACTGTGTGGTACTGGCCCAGTAATAGACAAATATATGGATGGAAGAGATGCCTATTGAATCTCAGCATATGATAAAGATGGCATTTAAAGTCAATGGGAGTGAGAGCTGTGATTGATAAACGATGTCCTGACAACTGGCTTTTCTTGTGGGAAAAAAATTCAGTAAGAGCTCTTCCACCTAACTTACACAAAACTAATAGACATATTTAAGAGATGCATGTGTATTTCTTCCTGCCAATCCTCAACTCACCTAAAATGTCCCACATATGAATTATTCAGAGAAGTGGTACAATGTTTAATGAATATATGAAAAGATACTCAACCTCACTAATAATGAGAGACATGTGAGTTGAAATAGCCATGAAACACCATTTTTGTCTACCAGATTGGCAAATATTAAAACAACTGTCAATATCCAATACCATTGTGGCTCTGAAGAAATGGAAACTCACATATATTGTGGCAGTTTTATAAACTAGTGCAACTTTTTAAAAGGGTAATTTGGCAGTAGCTATGCAAATTTAAAATGTGCATTCCATTTGACCAAGTGATGCTATTTCTAGGTTACTACTCTACAGAAATACTTGCACAGGTACAAAATGAGTGGGCAACATTCAATGCAGCATGGTTTGGTAAAGTGAAAAATAGGAAACAACCTAAATATTTATAAAAAACAGAAAAATCAGTTGTGGTACAGTCATACTTAAGCAGCTATCAAAAAGAATATATAGATACTGATACAGAAAGATCTCCAAGATATATTGTGCAAAAAAAAAGTTAGGTACAAAGCAACATGTATAACACACTCCCATTTGTGGTTAAAAAACCCAAGCTCTATAGGTGCATGTATGGACATCAATATGTTAAATTATAGCAAAGTATCTGGAAGGCTAACATAGCTAATGGTGATTTTCTTTAGGGAGAGGAGTAGGATTGGCAGGTCTGAGGAAACATTCACTTTTTGCCATATAAATGTGTATATGTGTGTATATTAGACAAGAACAATGTATTCAATTAATTGTCAATTAAAAATTAAAATCATTCAGAAATACACTAACTGGGTTAAAATACGCCCAAATGTTAACAGTTGGAGTCCCTGATTTGTAGAACTTTGGGTTCTTTTTATGCTTTCATTATTCTTGTAGACTGTAAGAGTCATCAGAAAAAAAGAGTTACTTTGAGAAAGATGTTTGCATTTGTGTGAAAATACCTTTTTACTAAGAGATTAATTAGTTCAACTTTGATATAAACATTTCAAGAGCACTAAGGTTGCATTCCTCTTTTATTTTCAATATTCTTATTAAATTTCACATTCCTTCTTGAAGTCTCCTTCTTTAAGACTCCGTGTTCCCTTATTTTTCCCAGCACAGGCTGGATTAAGCCTTATTGCCTTAGTTCCCAGTAGATACTGTCGAACATTTTTCCCACTGTGTGGAGACGGTTGTTATATTTAATTATTTATATAACAAATATTAATATAGCATTTACTATGTGCCAGGATTTTATAAAGTATTGCCTAAAAAAATCAACTCTTTAAAGCTCATAAAACCTCTCATAGGAATATTATCCCCATTTTATAGATGAGGGAACTGAGGCAGAGAGAAGTAAAGTAACTTTCCCAAGCCATGTTACTAGTAAGAAGGGAAACCAGGAGGTGAATATTAAGTTGTCGTCCGAGTAGACTGTGATTCTTCACCTGAAAGGATCATGTCACTGCATTCCCAGCAAACAGTACGGAGGCTTAGGATATAGTGAAGGAATCCATATAAGTCTAGTGAAAGAATGAAGGATAGAGATAGATGTCTTGAGCTTAGACAGTGAGAGAGAGAAGTCCAAAAAAATGATGAATTTACCTTTGAGCTTAGGGCTATCCTTTATAGGGAGTTATAACTTTAGGTAGCAAACTATGAATAGGGTAGAGTTCTGTAGCAAGAACAGTCTACCCTTTTCCTTCCAGTAGCTGAATTAAATCTTATCTCAAAACTGGTGGGCATAATCATGAATCCACAACAAGGCAAGGGAAGTCAAATGGCAAAGTCTCCATTTTAATTTTAAATTTATGTATGATTTTCAAAGAAGATTGAAGGTGGTAAGCTGCACTATTTTTCCTCCTGTTTTTATTCAGATCTGTCACTTTAAAATACACTTGCCCAAAGCTAGGTTTATGTTTGGAGTGATGGAAAGGTTTTGGTAATAGAGGTGGCGATAGTAGAATGTAATTAACAGCACTGAATTATGTATTTGAATGTAGTTAAAAGTGGAAATTTTAAGTTATATATATGTGACTAGAATACAATTTTTAAAAAATAGGACTGTACAATACAAGCAGTTAATTTAATTTAAATTCTGGACTATAGTTGATAGCTCAATTATGATAATGTCCTCTCATCAATTGTAACAATGCTACCCCATTAATGAAAGTATTTATAAAAGAGAAAATTGTGTTGTGTGTGAGGGGGGATATACAGGAACTCTATATTTTCTGCATGATCTGTAAATCTACAATTTCTCTAATTAAAAAAAAAAAGAAATTGGAAAAAAAACATTTATATCACCATGGAAACTCAAAAAACTCCCTATGTGTGACAGGCTAACAAAAATAGGAAACCGTAATCATTTGCCTCTGGAGACTTTTATTTTCAGCTTTTTGCTAGGTTTGTTTATTGTTTCATTTTTGATCAGTATTAGAGGGGCTATGTGCATGAACTAGATCCAGGGGAGAAATCGATTCTCCACATAGCCACATGGATGAACCTACTATGAGGAAAGATAAATTTGCAAATAACTCACTGTTCTAGCAACCCCACAATTTGAACTGTTAGAAGGCGTGTGTGTGCGTGCAAGTGTGTGTGTGATCGTGAGTTTTGGAGATTATGCTTCTCAAAAGCATGAAGACTGATGGGCAAAGCTAGGTCTAGATGTCTCAGAGGTTGCAGTGGTAGCACCATGGAGCTGTTGACAGTTTTTCTATCCTAAGTGACCTTTGGCCAACAACCACCGGAGTAAAATACGAAGGAAAAAAATTACATGTGGTGCCACTGGGGAACAAGGCACAGTATCTCCATTCATTTCCACCAAGCAGCACCACCCCCAATAGACTTTCAAAACACTTTGTAAATAACCACCTTCCAGGGTGACTAACAATTTGGGTGAGGCAAGCAGTAAAAAATGTTGATCTCATTTACTTTACTGCTCCTATTGTGGGATTATTGGAGTAGTTAAAAGAAGAAAATTGTGGGCTGAGAAATTGTAGGACTGATTTACAGGGCGGATTTCAGGCACCCTTTGATATTACCACTTGCCTCTCCACCCAGAGAAAGTAAGAATTTATAACAAACATGTAGAAATGAATGCTGTGACTATTGATTTGAGTTCCTGGGTAACCTCTTTGGGGAACGAAAAGATGTGCTATTAAGTCATTGCCCCAGCTGATAGATTTTCCTTGCTTATTTACCTGCTATTTTAAAGTTAAAGGGAGTTCCTTTTCCAAAGTCATTAACTTCAAGCTCTGCAAGGCAAACTCAAGGATCAAAGGTAATTACGGTGCCTGGAATCTATCATGTTAGTTATCTCTGTGAAGAGACTGTCTCACAGTTAGAATCAGGGGCCGGGTGTTTTTCTAATTTTCTAGAAGAAATAATAGTCTGGCCCCTTCAAAAAGGAAAGGTGTATCACCTTGTTAGTGAAGGGAGGAATTCTGAGTAGGGTATTAGGAATAATTATTACTTACCTCCCTTTTAAATAAAGGTTAAGCATTGCTAAAGAAAGAAGGAAGACATGCTGACAAAGGGTAATGGCTCTTGGAGGGAAGGGCTTCATCTGCAGAGCAACCGTGCCTGCAAATGCTGTCATCGTGATATGTCTTCCCAGTTCCAAGTAAATCACAAGGGTACCTTGCTCCAGTGGCAGTGTGTCGCAGTCATACTGGGAATGACTTCCTGTCCATGGGGGTTGCAAGACAATAGAATTCATTAAGGAATAGCACTTCCAGGGTCTGTGCTCTTCTTTCTGGAAGATTTCAAAGCCATTGCCTTCCTTAAATAGTTTGATGCAACTTCTATGGAGGTCTTGTCTTCATACCTATGCGTTCTGGAGTGGAATGAATCCAGGAAATCCAGACAAGGGGTTCTCAGCAGTTGGACCTGCTTATATTCCTTACAAACATGTTGCATTGCATTACAGATCATACCAGCTTGGGACTTTATGTGAACTGTGTTAATTTTCCAGTTTGTCTGGTTAAAGGCTTTACAGTGCACTTCAATATCTTCAGAAGACAGACCATTATTCATGAAGCAATTCTACAAAGAAAATGTCAGAGCTTCTTTACTTAGCACATATACTCAAAAGGATGTGCTCCTGTGGCATGTTTTAATTTTTTTTTGCAGAGAAAAGCTTCATTTGCTCCTATAGATATCTACCTTTTTCATTTTTATCTATCTATCTATATCTATCTATCTATCTATCTCTCTATCTATCTATCTCTCTATCTATCTATCTATCTATCTATCTATCTATCTATCTATCTATCTATCTATCTATCTATCTATCTATCTATCTATCTATCTATCTAGCTTAGTGTCAGGACTCTATGAGCTTGAATAGAACACCATAGAAGTTTCTTGGCTGGCCATCTAATTCTTGTTTCTTTTGCTGCACAAGGCATGATACCAACAACACCAGTTTTCATATTAAGAGCTTACAGGACTGAGTCAGGACACTTGAGTTTTTATAACTTTTTTTTGGGCAGGAGCAGGCACCAGAAATTGAACCCGGGTCTCTGGCACAGTAGGTGATAATTCTGTCACTGAGTCACTGTCGCACCACCCAATACATGAGTTTTAGACCCAGCATGCCTCTTAGTTTTCTGAGTGACCTTGAGAAATGTACACAACACCATGAAGCCTGTTTTTTCTCTCCTGAAAGATGAAATTAATACTCTTCTCCCTGCACTCTTGGAGTGGTGGTTGTCAACTCAATTCAGCAAACTTGCATTGAGCTTCACCTTTGTGCCAGGTGGGTGTAATCCAGGCAAAGCCTGGCTATAAGAATACTTTAAAGGATTTTAAAAGATCTAGATAAAAGGAAACGTAAACCACTGAATTGGTAGGCAAATGTGATTCTGGATTAGACCCTTCCAAACTTGCTCTTTCCAGAAACAGCTTAGGCCCTTGTTCAGGAGGTTATCTATATGTCACTGAAAGTGATGTTTACTTTGAGCTGTCTGGGCTCCTTCTGACTACAAAGCAACAAAGTCTCACTGACTGATAGTCACTCGGTATAAAAAGGAGGAATAAGCCTCTATATGATCCAAACACCCGATTTTATTATGTAGAAGGCTTTCTTGTGCCATGAGACCTTACCATTTTCATAAGGTTTATTTAAACTTATTAAAAATTCAATTAACCAACTATTGGATTATTTATTTTATGCATGCACTCTTCTAGGGGCTACTGAAAAGACAAAAATATCCCACTGACTTGCCTCTACTCACTCTTCAACTTGTTCAGATGCCTATATTATATGCTCTTGCTGTGTCCTGACTTTAGCGTGTTCCATAATTGTAATTTTTTTTTTTATTAGTAGCTCATTTGTGAAACCTTTGCTAAAAGCTCTATACTGGGCAAGGATTGTGTCTGCCTTTTTCGCTGCCATATTTCCATTGTTAATTTAGCAATGGTCCTTAATATTTGTGAATGAATAAATAATACTGTTACGCTATTAATGGGCATGTGGGAGACATAATGGATTGAATGGATGAATGGCTCTAGCCTGAGCATATAAAACTCTGGTGAGGGCTCTACTCTTTCCTGAAGGAAGTACTGGTCTTTGTTCCCTGGTGAATACTGACTTTGGTAAAATTGCTCTTTTTTGTACTTAAAAGTCTAAAAGACCATGCATAATTATGAAAACAAATGGCATAAGTATTAATTTCATAATAAATAAACTAATTATACTTATTCATGCTCTATTAAAAGCATCCCAGATATTGGAAATTTATTGATTTCTTTACATTTCATTCATTTGATTTCTTTGTTTAAAGGTACATGCAAATATCAGTTTGAATGAAAGTCAGAAGTACCAGCTACTAATTTAGAGTCAGATGCTAAGAGAAGAGAGAACTTTGCAAACATACTCCAAACCAACACACCATTTATGTCCTTAACTTTTTTCAAGATGGTGAGGTCTGAGATTACACTTACAACTTCTCTGTGATGATAGGGTACAGTGAACCCACATGGTATTTGCTTGGAAGTATTATTTTAATGTATTTACTTGCAAGTATTAGTTTAACGTAGCAAACATTTACTAAACATGGAGTATGTGCCAGGCACTGTCCTAGGTGCTAGGAATACAAGACTGAATGAAGTAAGAAAACTGAGTTATGGAGAATGTAGGGGGAATACTGTATCAAAAGTAGAAGGGCACCATGAAAACAACTGATGCACAAACAAGCATGACAACCAAATCTTGTTCCAGAGTCTTAGGCACAAGTATCAGAAATGTACCAATCTGGAAAACTCAGGATTTAAATAGTGACATACACTCAATGATTCAGAGGTCCTGCATGGTCAGAAAAATAAGATGAATTCACAATAAATGGCAAACCCACTCCTGCTGCCTTCGTGGATATAGTTCTGCTTCCAATACCCTAAAGGTAGGCTCCGTGATGGAATGGACCAGAAACCTCATTTAACAGCATTAAATAAATAAATAAATAAAAACTAACCAACAATTCTCCCTGCATCCACCTCACTAGTGTGGTATTACTATTGATCCCATTAATGATTTAGTGATTAAGGAGGACAAATTGCCTATGAATGCAAAGCAGCTGGAAGGAGCCCAGGAACAGGGCTGAACATTCTTTGATCAAAAGTACCGTATATGCTGGCATAATGTTCACTGCAGGGTCTGGATCTACCCTGGGCCTCCTTCCCACAGCTCCCTCCCATTCCACTCTTTTGACAACTTGTGAGAACTGACCAGTTCTGTTTCCACTTTATTCTTCGGTTACCCTTTCCATTTAGGTAGGGGTTCCACCTTTACTTTTTCCCTACTTTCCAGCTGCCAGACAGAATGTCCATGAGTCCTTTGCCGTGAATTAGCATATGCAAGCACAAAACTGTAGGTGACTGTCAGGCTCAAGTGTATGTGGCAGGTGGCAGGAGGGGTCTTTTATCTTCCTGCAAACCCCTTTTTTGGCTTATGCCTTGGGTGCTAAGCTGGGAAGATCTCACAATGAGTAGAATTAAGAGATGCTCTTCTTATCGCGTTTCATCAGTTTTTCCTGGGGCACTCAGTGTACATTAGTAAAAAGTATCATCTTAAAAACTGGCACCAGGGTTTTTCTGGAGGAAATGGTCTTCAAACAGAGTGCGATCCCCCAATCATGGTTGTTGGAGCCCAGCAACAAACTAATAATAAAAAAACAATGTGCTGAACTACCTCTGCATAAGAGAAGAAAGAGAATCTGCTCCTAAGAAAGAATGGGAGAGAAGAGTTTGAAGAACAAGGAAGAAAAGGAGAGGGGGGAGAGGCAGTAAGGTGGAGGAAGAAGGCTGGGATTCTGGGATTAGGTTTGGAGAAGAGCCAGTGAAAACTTTAGAAAAATAAAGTATACTTTTCTATCTGAAGTTGTTTTGTGATTCTAAGATAAACCAGTGGTTCTCTAAGCGTGGCCTTTTTCAGTGCATCACTGGGAACTTGGAACAATTGCAAATTCTCAGGTCCCAGCTCAGACCTACACATTGCGGGGCGCTGTACAGAAACCTGTGTTTTAACAAGGCCCCCTCCCCAGGTGAGTATGATATGGGTTGAGTTTGAGAACCACTGAGTACATCTTTCTTCCTGTCACCTTCCACACAAAATTGTAATGACTGTCTCTACATTCACAGATGTTTAGGCGACGTGTTTTGTGGTCATTGTTGTTGAAACTGAAGAGGGGTCAAATTCCTCCCTTAGGTTCACCCAGGAGTCAGCGCCTGGGGAAATAGGATTCCTAAAGGCAGATGTGGTCATAAGGACAGGAATCCTCAAGGAATTGGCAGAAATGTTTGGGCTTTCCCAGACTAAGGAATTAATGGGACCCTTGATGTTTTCTGTGTTTTGGGGCACAGAAAGGACCACATGTCATATTTCTGTAATAAACTCACTTTCCATTCCCCAAGGTAGCTATTTCATGTCCCTCCTCATTACTGGTTCTCAACAGAGGACTTGAGTTTACCCTTCACTGAGAAAAGAGACCAATGAAATGGCAACAATTGCCTCCTCCTTCCATTGAATCTAGAAAACCTGCACTTTCACCCATCTTCTCTTGTCTCTCACAGGAGAGTGGATGTCTCCTTCTAGTCTCCCTCCTGGTCGCTGGGATCCCATCACTACTGAAGCCAGTGGTTCTCAACCTTGGCTTCAAGAATTACCTGCAGAACTTTAAAAAATCCTGAACCCCAGGCTGCACTCCAGACCAACGTCATCAGAATCTTTGGGTAGGACAGACTGAGGCATCAGTATTTTTTATAACTCCCTTGGTGTTCCAATATGTAGCCAAGGTTATGACTTGGCTCTCTGGGCAGTAAACCTTTTTTTCCTGGTTCATTTCCATCACCTTAAAATCATGTTCATGCCCTTGGATTTTTTAAAATACAGTCTTCTTACAACAGGCTACCACTCCCATATCCCTTTTTCTCAGTCTCCTTAGCTGATTCTTCCTCTACCAGACCTCAAATATTGGTATAACTTGAGGTTATATCCTCTTTTCTTCTTTATCTATGTTTTCTCTCTAAATGCAGACAATTCCAAAATTTTCATCTCTGATCTTCATTTCCAGATTCACAGATCTGGTTGTCTACTATTTCCTTTTTGATGGGATAGCTACAGGTATTTTCAACTTAACACTTCAAAATCTTAGTTTACTTCCAGAATGCCACTCTCTTCGGTGTTTTCCTTCTCTGTATACAGCACCTCGTCAACCCAGTTGCAAAATGCTTAATATCCAGCCGATAAGAACACCAGCTGACTATAAACAAATGTAAAGGAGTGTGTTTTGAATTGCACATGGCTCAGGAACATCTCATGTCACGATTAACCTTGAACATCTGTCTCTTTGTGGCGTTGGGTAAAGGATAATGGGCATGGGTGGGTAGTGAGTAGACGATCAGCAATGGCACCACCTGCCAGCACTATAGGAACAGATAATTCAAAGAAATGGTCAGTGGGATCCAAGGGTATGTCACAAATGAGTAGAAATCATTGTTGTCTACTTCTGTCTGTATCCAATTCAGATCAATTTGGATCCAATGTGACTGTGACAAACAAGGGTGATTCACAATTAGCAATAACACAGACTCATTTTGAGGGATATTAAAGAACAAGGCACATGGGGTAGAATGAAATGAGAAATGTCCTGGCCTTTATTGGCATTTATGGATCTCACCATCTCACTTCCTGAGCTCTGAAAGTATGCCTTTCTCCATTGGTACTGCCACACCTTTTGCATCCACCTCTGGGCTTGAAAAATCATCTCCATCCCAAATATGGGTGCAGGGAAGTGGGTATAGAAGGGAAGAAATGAGAATGAGGAGAAAATCTTGTGTGCAACTGAATTTTTAAGTGGAATTGATATAAAAACTGTTGAAATTGAATGAGTTAATTCGGATATGACTAGATAAGTTTCTGTTGCTAAGAAGAAAACTCAAAATAGCAGTAGAAATTAAGTGGTATTATATTAAAATTACATGTTGACACACCCAGAGTTATGGCTTACAAAATCTGCATCCAACAAGCACATAAACAAATTTTGGGGATCCTTTAGGTATTCAGGCTTTCAATTGTTGAATTAAAGGAATAGAGAAACTAGCTCCAGTATAGAAACAGTTCATTCTATTCTACCCCAAAGTCAGAGTTCAGGACCTAACAGTTTTGAAACTCAAGTTTAATACATCCTTTTTGTTTACACAGCAACGGCATGAACAGATGCTATAACATCCATATACAGCACCACAATGAATTAATTGTGCAACCTTCGATTAATTCTTGAAATAAATGTACAGCAGCATTAACTTCACAAATATAGGCTTTATCTTCAGATACACTGAAGATAGATTTTGTCTCTCTCATCATTGAAAAGAGTGCATATTAGAGAGGAAAATGTGTTCTAGAATAATCCTGCTACTTCTCCAAAAATAATGCATTGGAAATATGTGAATTATTGGTTTGTTTGGTTTTTTTTCCCATGGAAAACACACATTTTCACTCCTTACCTTCACACCAAGGATTGAAGAGAATGTAGGTATCTGTTTCTGGGTTCCGGCTGGTGCGGATTATGCCATAGGGAGTCCAGACAGCAACATACATGCGGAATTTCCCCACAATGCAGTCCGGGGAAGACTGGATGGACAGCCGGACAGATCTGTCCTCTCTCATGATTACTTTCGCCCCCCACTTTCCAGTTTGTAACTCTGAGACAATAGGCACAGGAATGTAGGTGCCCTTGTTTTCTTGAGGGTAGCGACCTACGAGAAGAAAGAACACTGTTGAGCAGACTTGACAAACCACTCTTGTTCTCACTCTGTTCCCTCATGGTGGAAGGCGACACTGCCTCATCAGATGTGAAATCCTAAGGTTTAAATTTGAATTCCATTTCTACTACCAACTAGCTAGTTGAGCCTGGTCAATTGTCGTAACTTCTTTGATCCTCAGATTTATCATGTCCACAATGAACACCCCCCCACACACACACATAATACATACAGGGATTTTTGTTGGTTGGCTGGACAATGAACTCAAAAAAGATGTAGAGCACAAATCTTGAGTGCAGAAACAAAAACGGAATTTTAGGGTATTGTGAAATTATCATTATCCCAAATTCTGCCCTCCAAAGAATTGTTTCATTGGATAGAAGTAACTTTAATTTTTATTTCTTCCGAATATAATATCTTTATTTGTTATGACATTACTCGATTACAAGTAAGGATTGTAGGTGTAGGAGATTCATTTGTAACCACTGTCATATTTAGCCCAAATATGTGTTTGTCACCAGCCCCAGCAGTGGTTTAGAATTTTATTGTAGGTAATGGTTAAGAGTTCAAGCACCAAGACAATTCGTCTGGATTTGGATCTTGGCTGTGTTACTTTCAAATTCTGACATGTTACTTAACCTTCAAAACTCCCTATTTCTTTCTTCTTTGCCTCAAAAGTAAATGAGGATAATAACATAACAAATCTAATACATTAAATAATGTATGTCCAATAATTAAGGACTTTGGACACGATTTCTGATTTAAATATTTGATAATTTTTAATGATTATTTTAATGGAAGAGTAATCTTCCATTAGGGCAATGGGCTCACAAAACTTTATGTAAATCTATCACAAGGCAAAGCTTATTTCATTTATTGCAGCCATTTTGGACCAAATTGTTATTTCATAGCATCAACCTCAATGCTAAATTTTGCCAATGGGTTCATGAAAATCAAATCTTCACCATATAAAAAGTAAACCTCACAGTTTTCCTTAGTTCTTTAAACCTCGTCATCCTGTATACAGGGTAGTCACGTGCATAGATATTAAACTGAAGCAAATCTTTCCTATATAAACATTTTCCAAAGTGTAATAGACATTTGTTTCCTCCAGCTTGAAAAAAAAGATAACAAAACAAATAAGTAAATCGGCAAATTACTTTGGTAATAAGCAGAAGAAACTTCGAGGGCAAAACTTTATTTACTCCTACTGTTTTATATAAAACATCAGAAGAGTCCACATTAAAACAAAATTAACAAGCACACTATAATTGGACTTTCTGATTATTGAGGTCTTTAAAAGATTCTTTGGTAGGCATATTGTTGTAGATAGAGCATTATAAGGAAGTGCTTACAAAAGTTACTGCATCTATGAGATGCTTAATCTTAATGAAAATACAAATCTACAGAGTGCAAACCAGGAGAAGGATTAAAAACCCAGCGCTTTGCTGAGTGTTGGAGGTATCAGCTAATCACCACTCATAATTAATATCACATATAATTATCATAAATCCAATAAAGTCTTAAAAATGGTTTTCTGCCAAGGTACCACAGTATATAAGTAGTACTCTTTGAAATGCAGGGGGCTCATCTTCTAGAAGCCCTTACATAAATGCAGCTGCAAAAGCATGCTTATTCCAAAAGGCACTTCTATCTCCATATTTCCTATATATGCTTCTGCTTTTTTTTGCATGCGCAGGCTCAGGGATGAGATTGCCCTTTTTCCCAGAGGCATAATTGCTCTCTGGAGCCTCCATCACTTTTGAAATGTCGACATCAAAGACAAACTTGCAAGATGAATGGGACCATAATTCATTCATTACAGTGGGTCCCAGCAGCTGTTGCTGCTAAATACTGACTTGCATTTAAAATGCACAATATTAAAAAGAAAAGATGCAAGTTTTGTTAAAGCAAATTTTCAGTGTTAAAAATCCATGCAATAATGACATATTAAGACTAAAAAGACGATGAAGGGAATTTAAAAATTAGTTACTGAAGCATACACCTTTGAGAAGAGCAAATAATTAGGAGAGTGTCTCGGAAGCCTCTCTTATACCTACTATGTGCTATGGGACCTCAGTTTCATCTTTGTACCAACTTCCACTTACGTGGAGAACATTGAGAGAAATTACACAATCACTAGTTTCCATGATTACATCTTAAATTATTATCTTAAAGCTCATGTTAAATTTTACCTTACAAATTCATGTCATAAAAAAGTGAAGAAAAACAATGAACCATGCTTATTCACGCTGGTTTTGAACTCAATTACAACCTAATCTAAAGACTCTAGTCTGTTTGGACATTTTTCAGTCATGCAGCAATATTGCATGTTATGTGGTAGACATTGTTCTAAATACTAAAGATACATCAGTGAGCAAAAGAGACCAGTAACTCCAGAACTCAAAGACTTCATATTCTATGGAAAAAAGCCAATTCATGTAATGCTTATTACATGACTGTTGCTCCTTTATTCCTTATAACAAACTGTGACAGGAAAATCATGATCATCACCCTAATTTTACAAATTGGAAAATGAATACACAGAGTCTTTAAGCAATTTGTTCCAGGTGATGCCACTAGTAAGTAGTAGGGTTGGGATTGAAATACAGACAGTCTGACGTGAGTACCTGGGAATATATTCATTACACTTTATGGCAGTTAAATGTGTAGAAAGTGTTTGGGAGTTGGTGAGAACTATGTTAAAATTCTGACTCTACAATTAACTATTGGTGCAATTTTGGATCAACTGCTTAATTGTCTGAGCTTCCATTTCCTTGCCTCTTTGTCATTTAGTTTCAAAAATTAAAAGAAAATGGATTTCAAAATATAATGAAAACTTTATACCTGGCACACTATAGGGGCTGGCTCAGGAAACATTTATTGTTTGTACTTTAAACATAATAGCCACTAGAAAGAAAGGTATAAGAAAGGAGATGATTTTTCCCTCCTATGGTTCTGAACCCAAAGAAAGATGGGTATCCCAGAGAAAACCAAGTTATTTTCATTGAGAGAATGACTGCAGCAAAGTAAAAACAAATTCAGCTGTATTTAAGCATTGGCTCTAACACAGTAGGTGGCACATAACTAATGTGTGATTTTTCAGCTAAACTTCCTTTTATTCTATGATGTGGAGATAACAATGCTCATGGTTTATAATGGGGCACTCTCAATAAATAGTAGTTATTACTAATTTTCTTGTTATGTCTCCATTTTACCAGGCTTTCTGATTCCTCTAAGTGGTCCTTTTAAGACTACAGGTGAGGAATCCAAGAAGGATTTATCAGTTGTCAACAAACCTAGAGAATCCAAATCTGCTTTCACAGGCCAGTTTATTCCAAGTTCAAAAATCTTAAACCAACTGATTTTCCTATGAGGAGAATTTGTAAAGCTTGCTCCCCGTCCCCGTAAAAAAGTGACAGCATTCATTATTAACCAAAAAATCTTTATAATTCAAAAATTACCACAGAAGAATGACCGGAAAACCTGGCATCCAATTATAATTTCTTCTTTTTTCTGAGTCATTTGTAGGCACATTCACTGTATAGAAAAGTTGATTATTAATATGAGAACTGACATGTCATCTCCATTCATTCCTTAGAGCAAGAGGGGACAAGCTGCAGCCTGGACAAATGTGGTTGTCTGCCTGCTTTTGTAAATAAAGCTTCATCAGAATGCAATCACACTCACTCATTCATGTATTATTGTGCTACAACAACAGAGTTGAGTAGTTGTGACAGAGACTATCCAATCTGCAAAGCCAATAATATTTACTATGTGAGGCAGAGGCAGGGCTCAGACCAAACTCTTGGCATTGAAGCCCTACCCTTTCTC
Source organism: Tamandua tetradactyla (assembly GCF_023851605.1). Taxonomy (NCBI): domain Eukaryota; kingdom Metazoa; phylum Chordata; class Mammalia; order Pilosa; family Myrmecophagidae; genus Tamandua; species Tamandua tetradactyla. The sequence continues at coordinate 8,743,792 of NC_135351.1, forward strand.
TGCATCACACTGCTTCATGGTGGACTAGCATGGAGGGTGTTGGAAAGGTTTACAGAAGACACAGGAAACCAAGAGAAGACTAAAGCTGGCAGTGTTATGAAAAGATATGCTGTGGTAGATAACAGATACGTGAGACAGACGTATGGACTAAAGGGGCTCATAACCAGATTGTGAGGAAGAAGACCTGGCAGAGAGAAACTTTCAAGAGTGTCTTTGGGGGCTGCAATGCATTTTAAGTTGGGATGGTTTCCAAAGTGAGGCAAGAGACTGAAGAAGGAAGAAGGAAGCCACACTGCTCATATACTTGGGCTGTGGCCCCAGACCAGTTTATGAAAACAAATGGCCATGTCTACAGTCCCATCAGGGACAGTTAGTGATTACATTAATTCCAAAGAGAGAGAAAGAACCCAGATCTGCAGGCATTTCCACATTCACTGTATGGAAAAGCTGATTATTAATGTGAGTACTGACATGTCAATGGAACCTCGGGGTCTTGTCAACTGCTCTATTATACCATGTTTAATTCTGAATGTAATGATTTCAACAACAGCAATGGGGAAGACCTTTCCATGATTGAATCCTGAGGAAAGAAGTTGTGACGGAGCAGTATTTCATTTTACTGACTAGCCCTTCTCACCCCTCAGGAGTTAGAATGTTTAAGAGACCACAATTAGGCTATACCCCAGAACACCCATTCATCAGCATCCATGACTGTCTATCCTTTGCCAGATCTGCGTGTGAAACCCAGTCCTACACAGGTAATTCCAGGCGCTTGTGTGCTCAAAGTTTATAACGCCTGGACGTAGGCTGTTTTTAATTTTTCCAAAATTATACTTTTGTGTTAAAGAAAACCTGAGCAAGAAGAAGAGAAGAAAATATAGTATCCTGGAAAAGATCTCCAGTTTGCTTTTAATAATGTAGACTTTGAAATTGGACTACTAAACTTGAAAAATTATAATTACCAATTGCATTCCTTCACACTTTCCTAAAATTGGTTCCATCCTCCTGAGTGATGCAGAAATTAACATATGGTCTTAGTTTAATGCTTACTTTAATTTGTAAATTATTTTCGAGACCACAAAAATACTATTTGTAAGGCAAAATTCATTTGGACCATCCATTCATTCTTGAACTCCAAAATGTCCCTTTGTTAGCCCTGGCTTATTCTTTAAAGAATCGGGTGTGAATATATAGAAATTTACTTACCTTCATCTTCCCGCCTAGAACTAGAAGGAAGAGGATGAAATTATTTAACTACTTTCAGATGTTATTTTCCAACACATGGTTTCTTCATATTAGTGTCATTCACAAGTGCAAAACACACACAACAAACACCAAAACACCTACTTCCAGCTCAGAATAAGAGAGACTCAACCGTAAGGGATCTTGGTGCAAATTTACCCTCAACCATTCATGTCACAGACATGGGAACCCACTGCAAGCATAGTTAAGGTCAGACCCAGCAACTAATTTTTTAGTTAGTTGATGGCTATTAGAATACTTGCACATTAAAAACACAATGGTCTCTGTGGTGATTATTTTTCCAGGTAGTGGGTTAAACGTCGTTGCTAATAGAACTGTCTTGACTCTACCTTATTTGCAGGTAGAATCTGGAAGAATATACTTAGCATTGATGAGGAGCAGATCCCAGTAACTAAAGAAAACATGCCTGTCAGTCATTTGTTCCATGGGTGCTCTGAAGTAACACCTGTTAACTCAGGACACCTTGTTTCTCTCATCTCTTAGGCATGCCACCTGAAGTTAAGTGGCCATAGACTGTGCTTCACTATGACCAACATATTAATAGGAAAGTTCCAACCCGTGAGCCTTAAATCATTGTCAGAAAATTCCAAACAAAACTTTTCCTCCTTCGTTATTCACTTAGACTTCTAGTTCTCTTACTGAACTGAACTAAAATGACTGCCTTACATATCTTTACAGACCTATAGACTGTCACAATGCCTTGCACCCAGGAGGTGTCCCATAAATGTTAATTTGACTGAACTAAGCTTTTTATATGTGTCAAACCCCATTACATCACAGAGGCTTTAGAAGCTCTGGAATGAAATGCCTATAGCAAACCACTATCAATTCCAAGGGTCCCTTGCAAGAAATAAATATTTCTCGTTCTCAAGTTTCCTTCAGAGGGTGTTTTCCATTCATGTATGAAGATGTTTTAAGCTGCGTTCTGACTCCACCTAACTGCAGACATTCTTTAATAGTGTATTGTTGCAAGAAGATTGTCTCAGAGGAACTCAGAAATACAGCTGTGAACATGAATTTCATGCTGTTAATTCATTTTTCCATTTGATTCATTTGCTTTTCTAAGATGCAGCTTTCATGTTCAAAATAATCAATCTATTTCCAAATGGGTCCTGGAAGCATTGCTATGACAGCATGATACATAAGGCAGAGCTAGAAACATGAATACAGTTGCCTCATAAAGGGAAGCAAACCTTATTTTCATAAATAGTTGTAGACTGGAATGGGGTGGGGTGGAGTATATGGGACCAGGATGAAATAAGTCCCTGAGTAACTTTTAGAAACATCCATCAATTTACAAAAACAAAAACACGGCATTAAAAAAAGCACAGAAATCTTAGATGATTGCACTAAGAGCATGAAAAACAAATGTTCAAATGGAAAGCATTACTTTACACTGAAAGCATGATTGACAGAAGAAAAAATAAATTGGAATTCATAAAAATTAAAAAATTTTGCAGCTAAAGATGTTATTAAGAAAGCAAAAAGACAATCAACAAGATGGGAGAAAAATATTTGGAAATCATACATCTGATAAAGGTTTAATATGCCAAATACATAAGAAAACTCCTACAACATAACAACAAAAAGAAAACTCCTACAACATAACATAATTTTGTGAGTGTAATTAACACCGCTGAATTAATTACTTGAGTGTGGCTAACAGGAGAATTTTAGATTGTATGTATGTTATTAGAATAAAAACAAACAAACAAACATATACCTGGCAATACAAACACTAAGCCCCAATATAAACCATGGACTATAGTTAATAGTACAATTATAATATTCTTGCATCAATTGTAACAAAGTGTTATCAACTGGGTGCGTGCATGACTTTTCTGTAAACAGAAAACTTGAAACCATTATTTTTAAAAAATTAAAACATTTTTAAAAAATTAAAACATTTTTAAAGTAATTAAAAGTATTTTAAAAGTGGTCAAAGGACTTGAATAGATATTTCTCCAATGAAGATATACAAAGGGCCAACAAGCACATGAAAAGATGCTCAAAATTATTATATATTAACAAAATACAAATCAAAACCACAGTGAGATTCCATGTCACATTTACTAAAACTGCTATTATTAAAAGGGAAGATAACAAGTGCTGGTGAGGATGCAGAAAAATAGGAACCCCCATGCATTATTGGTGGGAATGGAAAATGGTATAACTGCTATAGAAAGCAGTTTGGTGACTCTTCAAAAAGTTAAACATAGAGCTGCCATATGACCTAGAAATCTCATGTCTAGGATGCCCAATAAAATTGAAAACAGATATTTGCACACTGATATTCCTAGAAGCATTATTCACAATAGCCAAAAGGTGGAAGCAACCCAAGTATCCATCAACAGATGAATGTATAAACAAAATGTGTTATTCATATTGTGGAACATTACTCAGTCTTAAAAAGGAATTATTTGATACATGGCACTGCATCAATGAACTGTGAAGTTAGATATGAAATGTTAGATACTACATGATTCCACTTATATGAAATAGCAAGAATATGCACATTCAGAGGCAGAAAGTAGAGTAGAGGTTTCCTGGGGTGGGGTGAGGAGTGGAATTAATGCCTAATGGGTACAGGTTTTCTGCTTGGGGTTATGGGAAGGTTCTGGTAATGGATGGTGGTGAGGGTAGCACAACAGTGTGAATGTGACTAATTCGCTAAATCGTATGCTTGGGAGTGAATGAGATGGAAAGTTTATGTTTCATTATGTGTTGGGGATTGAAACATGTCCCCCACAAAAGGCAAGTTCAAATTCTAAACTCTGGTCCTGTGTGTGTAAACCCATTTGCAAGTAGTATCTTTGAGGTTGTTATTAGTTAAGGTGCCCAAACTGAATGAGGGTGGGTCTTAACCCAATATGGGTGAAGTTCTTATAGGCAAAAGAAATGGATCATGGAAAGCCACATGAAGATACACATTGGAAGAGAAAGGGGAGGACATCGCTATGAGACAAAGCCAAGGAACCCAAAGGATTGCAACCAGTGGGCTCCAGAATGCCACATTCTTCTGAAAGAAAGCATTGCCTTGCTGATATCTCAGTTTTGGGCCTCTCCCAGCCTCAAAGCCATGAGCCAATAAATTACTACTATTTAAGAGCCAATAAATTACTACTGTTTAAGACAACCCAAACAATGGTATTTGCTTTAGCAGTCAGGTATCTAACACATGTTTCCATATTTAAAGAAATGAAAAGAACAACTGAAGAGACAATGACAATTAAATGCAATACATAATCCTGGATAGGATCTAATAATGGAGGAGAAAAGGCTCAAATGGAAATTATTGGGCCATATGAAAAAATTGGGATCTAGACTGAAAACTTTATACCAATGCTATATTTCTTGAGCTTGAAAGCTGCATTTAGAGGGTTACATAAGTGAATATTCTTTTTAGGAAGTAGACATGGAAGTATTATATGTTCAAGGAGCATGATGTATTCAACCCACTCACAAATACTCAGAAAATGGATGAACAGGTAGATAGATAGATAGATAGACAGACAGACAGATAGACACGTGGAGCGACACAGCAAATGTGGCAACATTAAAGTTGGTTGTTCTTGGTATCTGGGGGGTTATGCCGGAGTTCTCTGTATGGGTTTTGTATTATTTTTGCAACTGTCCTTTATATAGTAGATATTTATCAAAGGAAACAAGCTTCCTGGCTATGTTTAATCTGGGACTCCAGCACACTGAGGAAGAATGGGGAAACTTTTCCAAGAGAGGGACTGTTATAAGTTGTTTTTCTCCAGCGGCTTACACAATGCTTGGACTATTATAGGTACTCAGGTGATATTTGTTAGACTGAAGATAGCTACTATTTAAGGTATCTTGTTTAATTTTACTTCTTTCACATTTCTTTCAGGATTTTCTAAAGCATTTTGTGGGCAAGGTATAACTTTGTGAAAGATATTTGTGACCAGGACAGTGCTAGGTTCTTGAAGTGACTCAGAAAACAGTAATAAGGGTGCTATCCCAGGCCATGTGGCTCCTGGCTTTATGATGTGCATGGCTGAAGTGACTGACCCAGGCAATAATCTGAACATGAGAAAAAGGACCTGGCCCAGATACTACCAATGGCACAGAGAGAGGAAGCAAAAGTCATGAGATAAAATTCAGAGGAAACATTGACAGCATTGAGATAGGAAAGTTTCTCCATCTATAAAATCAGACTATAGAATTCCTTTGGCAAAATTTACCCACATTTTAAACATGTCTACAACATACCAGGTTTTGGTTGGCCTTCCTGCCATCAGAAGCACTGTTTTTGAAATGTAAACCATTACAAGGTAACTATGCAGTGCTGCGGAAAACCCAGAGGACCAAGTAACTAATTGTCTGAGGAAGTTGGAGAAGATTCTTCACAGAAAGTGGTTTGGGAATATAATCTCAAACGTAGACAAGGTGAGGAGTCTTCCTAATGAGGGACTAAAAGAAGCATGGTGCCTGAAGGGAATGATGAGAAACTCAGGACATATGGGGCAGGAGAAGAAGCTGACCCAGGCAAGGGAGAAGCCAAGGGGACCTTTGACGCCATGTAAAGGAGTTTGAGTTGCAGATGGGGGTGGAGCCCTTTAGAGGCCTGATGACATTGGCATTTTAAAATATCTCTCTAGTTGCAGTCCGGGAAACAGAATGGGTCCAAGAGAACAAGAGTGTAGTTAAGGAAATCAGTGAGAGAGCTGCTAAAGTACTCAGGTGAAACCTAAAGGCATCTCCAGAGAAGGTGATGATAACTCTGAAGGTCAGAGAGGTTAAGGGAGGCAGAGTAGAAACAGGAAGTAGAAGCAATAGGGGCTTGACCTGATGTGAGCTATTGGCATTGAGTGAGAGGGATGGAGGCAAAGGTGACCCCAGGTTTTACTCATTCTTCACTAAATATTTTTTGAGTGCCAACTAGGTGCCAGGTGATGTTTTAAACATTGGGCATATAGCCATGAACAAAACAATCATTGTTCTAACCCTAAGATTCATGACTAAGCCGCAAACATTGACGAACATGCTGCTTTGCAACGAGTCTGTTCCAAAAATGTTTAAGGTTTGGTGGGTTAAATGTGATGTTAATTTACACAGTGACATGACTTTCTGGAAACTTCTTTAATCAGATGTTCCTCATCTGAGACTAAGACGAATGTTGGCCATCTTTAAGAAAAAAAATAATCAATAGAAATTGTTCTACAATTTTACTAGTTACTGAATATAACTATGCTGTGGGATTGTTCATTTTGCTCATCAATTTCCTTTGGAACAGAGAAACAGAAGTTGGACAATTTGGATTTGAGTCTGCTTAGGAATAACTATTGTTTGTGTTTATCCCCTGTGCCTGTCGACTGCCCAGTTGGTCTCAGGCTCCTTCCCTCCATTTCCAGGATTCTTTGCTCTGTTTCACATGGAATTAGATTTCTAGGCTCTTTTGCTTTCTGGCTTCTTGGTAGGTTTGGCCAATTGAGACATTCTGGAAGACTGGAGGCTGGAGGAAGGGAGAATCCAGGGTATATCTCCCCTTCTTTTTATGCTTTTTGGTAGAGACTGAATCTCCTCCATGATGCCCAGTTCTCCTTGGGCAGCTCCTGCTAAGGCTGTAGCTCCTACTGGGTAATTTCTGAGTTCTGGTAAATCTCTTCCTCTATTGTGCCTGCATCTGTGGGTTTGGTGGCAATTTTTTGCAGTTGCTAATTCCTGGGTTGTCCCCCTGTGCCATCTGTTTGGCTTCGTAGCTGTTTCATCCCCTATACAACCAATTTCCTTTATTAAACTTCCATTGTTTGTACAACCTGGAGTGGTTTCTGGTTTCTACTCTGGACCCTGGCACTGCAGTATGTCATAAGTTCTACTAATTAATGCTCTACATATGCTTTAATGGTTATGTCCGCATCATATATGAGGAAACTGAGGGTCAGGGAACTTAAGGAGCCAATTCTAGGTTGCACAGTCAACAAGTTACAGAACAGTGACGTGAACCCAGTCAAGTTCAAGGTCTGTTTGGCTCAGAGCTCATGATTTGGGAAGCTAATGAAATTCTCTCAATTCGACCTATTTTCCAACTGTAAAATGGCAATTATAAAAGGTGAGAATTAAATTATAATGCATGGAACAGCATTTCATGCCCTGAACAAGTTATTATTATTCCCATATTATATGGCGTCTATTGTTATAGCAAAGAAAACTCATTATGCCTCTTTTGTTTTTATTTCTGACCACGGAAATGTGGATAGCAAAGAAGGTAGGCTGGTGATGTGGCATGATTTGGGGACTTATTCAGTCAGATATGTATTAAGCACCATTTAGATACCAGGACTGTTTTACATATTGAGAATACAGTAGTATCAACACAAATAGGGCTCATGGAGCTTGCAGTCTGGTCAGGGTCATCAGACAGTAATCAGATGGACTTGGAACATATCAAACGGAGATAAGCGCTATGAAAAAATAAAGCAGTTCAGAAGGACTGAGAGTGATACAGATGGGGTGCTGATTTGGAGAGAGTGGTCAAAGAAAGACCCTCTGGTGAGTTGATATTTGAGCAGCAGCATGAGAGAAGTGAGGAAACGAGCCATGCATGTTGGGGTGGGAAGTGGGAGGAGTGGAGAACAAGTGCAGAGGCCCTGACGAAGAGTGTGCTTGGAATGTTCAAAGAGCTGTGTGTCTGGAGAAGAGGGAGTATGCAAGAGCAGTAGATGAGGTTGGAGAGAGCCAGGAGTTCAAGTAGGGTCTTGTAGGCCATTGTCAGGACTTAGATTTTATTCTAATTGAGAAAAGACGATTCAAGTGTTTTAGGCAGAAGGGAGACATAGTCCCATAGTCCCTCTTAAGTTCTTTAAGACAAAACTTTCCGATGGCAGTGTGAAGCCTGTAGGGGAGCAATCAAGATTGCAATAAAGATCTCTTGACTTTCAATAATATTCCCATCTCGCTTCTTAATAATTAAAATTTTTCCAACAGAGGATAAATTAGAGAAGTGCCTAAAATGCTTATATCCCTTGGAAAGGCAGTATGTTTGCTTCAATTTGTTAGACCATGATATAAAGGTACTGATTATGACATCTTTCCTAAAAGCTGACTTTCACAGCTGGGTGGGGGGTGTGGGGTTCAGTGGACATTGAAAATAGGGGAACTTGTTCATACAAGATGGTATAAAGGATGTGGCCACTAGAAGTACAAAGGCCATCTATGCCACAACTGTTTTCGGTGCAATATTTAGCCCTTTCCTAGCATGTATTGTTGTTCTATCAATCAATCAGGTTAAAATCTTCAAGGATCTAGAGTGGGGGGTGTTAATGTCACAAACATTGAGTTTCTTATAGTTTGCTTGTTTTTCACAATCTTGAACCAAGCTAGGTTTTGCCCCACCTCACTCCAACTGTAAGTAACCCTTTCAGGTGAGAAAGGTTGGTTCCGAACTCCTTAGGTGTTGCCACCCTCAGGCTGGGCTCTGGAAGCCCCAGGGGCTGGAGAAGGACTTGGAGGGTAAACATACTTTGGACTGAATATGGGGATCACAGATCAGATGCATGATAGCTAGCAACTTTGGTGTGTACCTCTTTCCTGTTCTTAATCAGCTTGTGGAAACATGAAGTAAGTAATCCTCTTTTATAACAACTGAAATTCCTTAGTGAATGGCATCTACGGAGCAGAGCTCCATTTGTTTGTATTCCACACATCTTGTGAGCAGACTGAGGCTTGCAGGTTTTATGAAAAGACTCACTTAATTAAAATTCATGGCAACTGATTTTTAAAAAATAACAAAAACAAAATCAAATTGTTATTCACCAAAAAGGATAGGATCAAAAGTTTAGGTGAATGCCTTCCAAGCAAAACAGATCTAATGGTGAAATTTTTGCTGAGACAGTCCATTCTGGTTAAATATTTTATGGCAATACTAGTGGAAGTAAGGGGGCAAATCACTGGCAAGCGTAACAAAATGTTTCTTTGTCTATGAAACGTGATAAATATATGAATACAATATATAATAGCAAGTGTTATAAGAGTTTGCATTGCTGGAGATTAAGCCACATGATGGTAGGGTAAAACTCAAAATGGAAACATTCTAGGGCATAAGATACAGTGCACCTGATATTAACCTCCATATTACATGCTTGTATCAGGTCAAGGTTCTCCAGAGAAATAGAACAGAACTGGTCTCAGTTAACAGCTAATGGCAAAAATCTACTACATTCATTCTTGCTAAAATTTTAATATCTGATAAAACTCCTTGTACTTCCTCTCATCTCTGTATTTGCCCTTTGTAGGGAATAATTCCTTAACATCCTTGTGCTGGTCTGAATCTGGTGGACCCCAGAAAAGCCATGCCCTTTGATCGTCATTCAATATTGCTGGGTGGGAGCATTTTGATTGTTTCCATGAAGGTGTGACCCACCCAACTGTGGGTGGTAACTTTTGATTAGATGATTTCCATAGAGGTGTGTCTCCACCCACTGAAGGCAGAGTTGTTTGCTGAAATCCTTTAAAAGAGGAAACGTTTTGGAGAGAGTCCCTTTTTGTACAGCCATGAGAAAGCCAGCAGGTGCCGCCATGTTCGCCATGTGCACTTCCAGCAGAGAGAGAAACGTTGAATGTCATTGGCCTTCTTGAACCAAGGTATCTTTCCCCAGATGCCTTAAATTGGATATTTCTACAAACTTGCTTTAATTGGGACATTTTCTCAGCCTTGGAACCGTAAATTAGCAACTAATTAAATTCCCCCTTTTTAAAGCCACTCTGTTTCTGGTATATTGCATTCTGGCTGATAGCAAACTAGAACAATGCTGAATGAATAAATTACCATACTTAAATTTCATTCCTTGCATGTAATTCATAAAGTGGGATGGGTTCTGGCTTTCACACCAGGTGCAGTGGCCCTGTCTTCCTCTAAGATATTTCCAGATCCCAGATGCAGCATCAGACCAGACATGTAAATTCAGTCAATAATCAAGATTGAATTCCATCGTTTCTTCCATGAGGGAAAGGACTAGAAAAGAGGAGCTTGGTTAAGGGGTCATTTCAATAGTGTAGATGTTACAACATGAAGGTCTTCAGTAGGGAAGGGTGGGAGGGGATGGAAAAGAAGGACAAGGCATCAAGGAATGGGATTCTGTGGAGCTTGAGAGTCCATTGGAAATGTGGTTAGATGTAGAGGGAGAATGAAAATTCATGCCCAGCAAAATGGTGGTGATGCTTCCCTCCAGTCATTTATTCATTCAAAATTAGTTTATAATACTGCTTAGCAACTTAATTTAAACCTTATTTTATATTCCTGTTGATGAAATATTTTATATATACATATATTCTATATCTGAATATATTTTTATGTAAATTGTTTAGATTACTAAATACACATAAAATAGAAATTAAATGAGATAAATATAATTGTAATTATTATATATTTTTCTATTTTCTGAAGTGCACTCTAAAGACCACTGCCTTGGTTTTCTCATATGCAAAATTAGATTAGAATTGTAACTAACATATGACTGTTGTGAGAATTACATTTCATAAAATTTATAAAATACTATGGTAGGAAGAATATTGGCCCCCAGAGATGTCTATACCTTAATCTCCTGAACATGGGGACATGTCACCTTCCACGGCAAAAAGGACTCTGAATATGTGACTAGGATCAGAGCTTAGTATAGGGATATTTTCCTGGATTATCCACTTGGGCCCAATCTAATCACAGGAGTCCTTAAAAACAGAGAACCTTTCTTGTCTCTGGCAAGAGAGGGATGTGATAACGGTGATGATGATGATGAAAGAAGGTTAGAGAGATGCCATGTGAGAAAGACTCAACTGGCCATTGCTGGCTTTGAAGGTGGCAGAAGGGGCCCCAAGCCAAGGTCTACCAGTGGCATCTAAAGGCTAGAGATGTCAGGGAAAGAGCTTCTCCCTTAAAGCTTCCAGAAAGGAATGTGGTTCTTGACTTTAGCCCATGGAGGCCCTTGACAGAGGCTGACCTACAGAACTGTAAGAGTATAAATTTGCATTGTTTGAAGCCAGTAAGTTTGTGGTAATTTGTTATAACAGCAGGTGAAACAAACATGCACAAAAAAAAGAACAGCACTGGCCCATTGTGAAGACTCAGTAAATGTTGGCTGAGACCATTATTGGCCCTACACACATACTCACTCAAGTCTCCTTAGGTAGGAAACAAGAGAAACTTCAGGGTCAGAGGTCACCATAAGCATGTCAAGGAAGCTAATGAAATAGTGAGTGAGGTAACATAGGTGAGATGGGGAATATTAAAAGGAGGTGACAACCAATAAACACATCTACTGCCCAGATCTTGGCTTCTAAGTGAAACTCCGCTAGAAAGAACCAGAACTGTTTGGCTGATTTAAGGGCTGGGGCAGGGGAAATGCAAGATGAGCCTGAAACATCCTGTCATAGCAGAAAATAAGGAAGAAAGGATACTAAAGCCAGTTGAAAGAGTCTTTCCTTAGCAAAATCTAGGACAATTTGAACATCAAAAGAAATAATGATAAGAGATGATAACCCATTTAATTAAAAGAGGAAATCATGAATCTATGCTGATACCAATCAATCATTCATTTGAGCAATAATATGTTTGCCTCTCATCTATGGACAACTGATCTTTGATAAGGCAGTCAAGCCAACTCACCTGGGACAGAATGGTTTCTTCATTAAATGGTGCCTAGAGAACTGGATATCCATATGCAAAAGAATGAAAGAGGACTCATATCTCATACCTTATACAAAAATTAACTCAAAATGGATCAAAGACCTAAACATTAGATCTAAGACCATAAAATTGTTAGAAGAAAATATAGGGAAATATCTTATAAATCTTATATTAGGAGGCAATTTCCTAGACCTTATACCCAAAGGACGAGCATTGAAGAAATAAATAAATAAATGGGAACTCCTCAAAATTAAAAACTTTTGTGCATCAAAGAACTTTGTCATGAAAGTAAAAAGACAGCTTACATAATGGGAGACAATATTTGGAAACGATATATCAGATAAAGGTCTAGTATCCAATATATATAAAGAGATTGTTCAACTCAAACAACAAAAAGATAGACAACCCAATTACAAAATGGGCAAAAGACTTGAACAGACACTTCCCAGAAAAGGAAATACAAATGGTCAAAAGGCACATGAAAAGATGCTCAACTTCCCTGGCTATCAGGGAAATGCAAATCAAAACCACAATTAGATATCATCTCATACCCACCAGAATGGCCATTATCAATAAAAAGAAAAGGACAAGTGCTGAAGAGAATGCGGAGAAAGAGGCACACTTGTCCACCCTTGGTGGGAATGTCAAATGATACAACCACTGTGGAAGGCTGTTAGGTAGTTCCTCTGGAAGCTAAGTATAGAATTGCCATATGACCCAGCAATACAATTGCTAGGTATCTATTCAAGGCAAAGACATAAATGGACATTTGCACACCAATATTTATAGCAGCATAAACTGCCAAGAGATGGAAACAGCCCAAATGTCCATCAACAGATGAGTGACTAAAAAAGTTGTGGTATATACAGATGATGGAATATTATGCAGCTGTAAGACAGAATAAAATTATGAAGTATGTGACAACATGGATGAACCTTAAGGACGTTATACTGAGTGAGATGAGCCAGAAACAAAAGAACAAATACTGTATGGTCTCACTGATATGATCTTACATCAATGAATGAACTTGGATAATTTCAGTTAAGAACAGAGGTCATCAGGAGATAGAAATAGGGTAGATACTGGATAATTGGAACTGAAGGGATACAAATTGTGCAATGGGATTAATTATTAAAATTCAGAAATGAGTAGCAGAATACCACCTAAGTGTAATACAATAATGTTAGGGCACTGAATGAAGCTGAATGTGAGAATGATAGAGGGAGGAGGCCTGGGAGTGCAAATGAAATCAGAAGGAAAGATATATGATAAAGACTGAGATGGTATAATCTAGGAATGCCTAGAGTGTATAATGATAGTGACTAAATGTACAAATTAAAAAATGTTTTGCATGAGGAAGAACAAAGGAATGTCAATAATGTAGGGTGTTGAAAATAGATGGTAATTAGTATTTTAAAACTTTAACTTATGTGTGAGACTAAAGCAAAAAATTTTTATTTGGTACAAAATTTACATTTTGACTAGTGCATTTCCTAATATAACTTATGTGGACAGCTAAATTGAACACCATAAGTACATGGAACCTTGAGTAGGGCATGAGATTTTGCAGTTTGTCCAGATTGATGTGTCAATAAATCCCAGAAGGATTTAAACAGTTAATAAAAAAGTATTTGCAAAGTTCCCTTGGGGGAATGGTGAGAAAGGAGGAAAATTTAACTTCCCCAAGTGGAGAATTCCTGATATTCTCACAAGCAGTGGGGACAATCAAAGCAATAGGCTGAGCCCCCAATCTTGGGGGTTGTTCATATGAAATTTAACCCTGCAGAGGATAGGCTAAGCCTACTTAAAATTAGGCCTAAGCCTCACCCCCAAGAGAACCTCTTGCTTTGCTCAAATGTGGTCTCTCTCTCTCAGCCAACAAGACAAGCAAACTCACTGCCCTCCATCTCTCTACATGGGGCATGACTCCCAGGGGTGTAAACCTTCCTGGCAATGTGGGACAGAAATCCTAGAATGAGGCAAAGAGTAAGGCAGGTGGGGAGGGCAGGAGATAGAATGAGCTGAGACTCAGCATCAAGGGATTGAGAAAACCTTCTCAACCAAAAAGGGGAAGAGAGAAATGAGACAAAATAAAGTGTCAATGGCTGAGAGATTCCAAACCGGGTCAAAAGGTTATCCTGGAGGTTATTCTTATGCATTAAATAGATACCAACTTTTTAGTTAAGGCGTAACAGAGAGGCTGGAGGGAACTGCCTGAAAATGTAGAGCTGTGTTCCAGTAGCCATATTTCTTGAAGATGAGTGTATAACGATATAGCTTTCACAATGTGACTGTGTGATTGTGAAAACTTTGTGTCTGATGCGTCTTTTATCTACCTTTTGGACAGATGAGTAAAACATATGGATTAAAAATAAATAAATAATAGGGGGAACAAATGTTAAAATAAATGTTGTAGATTGAAATGCTAGTGATCAATGAAAGGGAGGGGTAAGGGGTATGGTATATATGAATTTTTTTCTGTTTCCTTTTTACTTCTTTTTCTGAATTGATGCAAATGTTCTAAGAAATGAGTATAATGATGAATATACAACTATGTGACGGGAAAAAAAGAATGTTCACATTGTATGTTGATTGGTTTTAGCAATACAAATTAAAAAAAATATGTTTGGTGATGAATGGGATAGTTCCATAGTCTCAAGGTATCTTCCCATAAAATACTTATCACAAAGGGAAAAATATTAACTTTCATTGGAGTAGTCTGACAGACACTACCTTAGTGAACTCTGATGTGCTTCAAAAATAGAAGACTTATCCCCCCTCCCTCCCCGCCCCCCTCTGCTTCTAGGAAGAATGTCAGAAAACGGTTCTCAGTGGGTCAGCCGCCTTTGGGAATTAGAGCAGATTCCAGGAGCAGCTTGCATCCAATGACTGATCAACAGTCCCCTTGTCCCATCTTGGGAGAACACTGAAGGGCCATCCCAGCTCCATAGCTCATTGTGGGGCCACTGAGTCTGCTGGGACTTTATTATAGCTCAATTTATCCCTCAGTCCAAACTTGCTTCCTTCCACAAGTATTGATCCCAAGAGCACTTCCTAAAAAAATTCTTGCACACTAATTTCAAAGTTTACTTTTTAGAAAACCCAACCTATGACAGCATCTTAATCAAGTGACGCACTTAACATCATCAAATTATATCCCTCCGGATAGGTTGCAGTGAGAAGAGCACAGCATCATTTCTTTGATAGTCTTGTTAAAGATATATGAACTGATTCTAACCATGAGAAAACAGCAGACAAACCCAAATTGAAGGATGTTCTACAAAATTACTGCTCTGTATTCTCCAAAAGTGGAGATTTTCATGTCATGAAAGTCAAAGAAAAGCTATGGAACTATTACAAATCAAAGAAAACTAAAGAGACACGACAACTAAATGCAAAATGTGATTCTGGACTGGACCCCCTTGTTATAAGGAACATCATTAGGACAACAGGCAAAACCTGAATGGGGGGTATGGTCATAATGTATTGATGCTAATTTCTTGACTTTAATGGTTTCGTAAGAGCACGTCTTTGCTTATAGGACACACACACAAAAGTATGCCGAGACGATGGGGCATCAGGTTGGTGAGTTACCGGTGGTTCTGGAATACACAGAAGTTTTTTGTAGTGTTCTTATAAATGTTCTGTAAAGTTGAATTTGTTTCAAATTTTAAAACCTTTGTTAACAATGACAAAACAACATATCTATCCACTGTTCATATAATTTTCTTATATATTCTTGGGATGAACAACATTTTTTGAGTTTTTTTTTTTTTTTCTGGAACATCACTATCAATTCCTCCAAAGTATTTGGTGCTAATACATACTCCTCGTTGCCATACACGGGGCAGTCTCTTATCACTATCAAAGAGCACAATGTGTCTGTTCCTCTCGTTAGCATTGGCTCTTAAGAGAATATAGGTCTAACTGGCAAGGGGCAGAATGTCAGTGAGGTGCTGGTCTCATGGAGTACTAATGCAAATAGAATCCAGAGGCTGGAAAAAATCAACATGCAAGTGGTTACTTAGTAAATCATTGAAATGGGATGATGGAGCTTCCAAAAGCTAGGTTTACTGTGTTCTATAAATCTAGAGGAAATGAGGCAGAGAGCAAAAAGAGATTTCTTTCTAACTTCTGAAGATGATTACCTTGTGCTTGTGCCCTAAATAATCAGGACTGTGATATTTTTCTTGAAATTTCATCTTGATGGTTATAAACACAAGTGCTGTCTTTATGAATCATCTTTATTTTTAAAATTTGGCTAACACTCCACTTGAGCGTCTTTGACATGTTTAAAGCAATTTGTTTCACAAATATGAAAGTTAGAAAAGATTGAAATGATGGAAATGAAGTCGGGGAGACAGTGTGTCTTTTCCCATCACTTGGGAATATGTTGCAAAAATAAAAAAGTTGTTTGATGGAAAATGCCACCCTAGCTGTCTTCACTACTTCATTTCCATCATTTCAGTCATGGAAACATAGTTTTTGTCTCTTTTTGTAAAACCAATTGCTTCAGAATACTGAAAGCTCTTGTCTACCCTGAGGACTAATATTTTGGTGAAATTATAGCATAGATGTCAACCTATTTTTGAGATGTAGTGCATCAAACATGGCTTCTACCACTGGGAGCCAGTTACAAGATTGAGAGGAAAGGTATTTTGCCTGTGTTTTTTTCCCCCATTCAAAGAAATAGGACTTGAAATAACATTGGTTCTTATGATAAAAGTTCAAATGGAAAGCATGATGCTTTTACTGTTTTTCGCAAAAATCCTGCAATGCTTATCTCCCCAGGTAATTCCCACAGTATAAAGTGTTGCGTACACTTCATTTAGCTAATGGATTGCAGGAGGCATGAAGCTCCAAAGAATCTCATTCCATGTTCTCTCATCCCCCTTTGCCATCCCTTCCTCCACTTCCTTATTAAATAAAGGCGTTCACACTGTCCTCCCTGAACTATTGAAGTAATTGCCCAGAGCAACTTCTGCCAGCCTGAAACCTACTTTTGTGGTAGAGACCTCTATCAGTTTGGCACTTGATTATATGCTATATGTTTGTGTTCTTTAATTGTTTGTGGAATTCTTCTCTCCCCAACCATACAGAAGTTCTTTAAACACAGGGATGGTGTTTGTCAAGCCCTCTTAAGTCCCCTGTAGCACCTCGCAGACTGCTGGACACAGCAGACGTGCCTGTATCGGAAGTTCTCTGCACCAAACACAAGGTGAGATGTTCTAAAGGCACTTAGAAGTGGAAAGAAAATAGAGAGGTAAATTGGAGATAGCACACTGAGACTCTCTGAAGAGTCTCGGCAGTAAAGGAGCATCCAAATGGCTAAGGTAGGCTTCAGTCAGAGATGGGGTGGCTCATTTAAAGCAACCAACTCCAGCTTCCAGGAAGCTGAAGAAACATTCATGAACACACACAGGCATCGCTATGCCTATCTACTGAGGGTAGCTCCTATTGCTTCCTTAGTTAATGGGTCGATTCCAATTCATTCATCCACAGGACTGTGTATATGTGCTTAAGTGTTAGAGAGAAACCAAGAGACAGAGATAAATTATAAGAAAGGGGAGAAAAGACTGGAAAAAGTGCAAAGAAAGAGAAGGTAAAAAATTTAGGAAATGATGAGTATAGCTATCTGTAGTTTATCTTATGGTCATCTAATACCCTCCTGGCTTGGCTGCTGGTATAGTAGCCCTTTATGAAAGTTATATATCCTTAAGGAATACTAGACAGAATTAGCTTTCCTATAGTTGCAATTTCAAAATAAGTCTGGTAATTGGGTCATCTTATTAGCAAGCAACTACCACGAAAGAGTTCAAAAAACTCTGCAGTTATTCCCTTATCAATCCATACAACACACTCATGGAATAACTAGAGGGCACATATTATGAATAATTAGTTCACTTGTATTCTTTCTTCAGTGGGTTTTAACTCCACTCAGACACTTTCTCTTTCCACAGATTGGAGACTTAAGAGCAAGGTGCAACAGTGGCACATTAGTCTTCATTAAATGTTTTTCTCCCCGCCATTTTCACTCCTTATTTCACATACTGCAAGAATTTCTTAGAATTGATGTGGAAAAGTCTGGGAATGTAGGTGCTGTATAATCTCAGAGAATCAGTTTCTGGTCAAGTACAGTTTCAATTATGTGGGTTGCTAATTAGCCAAGCTCATGAATGCTTGTAGGTGAAAGAGGTCATTGTAAGACACAAGCACGAAGAGGGAGAGAAACAGAGAGAGAGGGGTGAGGGTGAAGGCAAATTAAGGGAATAAAAAAGAGAGAGGAGAAAGAGGAGGGAGGAAAACAGGTATTTGTGTGAGAATTCTCATCCCAATATTCATGGTCCTTTACAAATGCATTATGCAGCACCTTTGAGCTTGTGAAACAGGTTGCTCACCCCATGA
Organism: Tamandua tetradactyla; assembly: GCF_023851605.1. Taxonomy (NCBI): domain Eukaryota; kingdom Metazoa; phylum Chordata; class Mammalia; order Pilosa; family Myrmecophagidae; genus Tamandua; species Tamandua tetradactyla. The sequence continues at coordinate 8,762,108 of NC_135351.1, forward strand.
CCATAAGGACCTGAGCGTCAGTTAAAAACTCAAGCTCTGCAGGATGTGATGTGGGTCATGACACTGGGCAGAGATGATGTGCTGTAAGGTTTCTGGCACTAGAAAATGGAAGGCAATCCCACATACTTTGAGACAGAACAACTTCTTCACCTCAGCCAGAACTGTGGGCAAAGAATTCTGGGAAGAACCTGAGCTGGGGGTTGTCAGGTTTCCATTTCACTATTTAAGCTCTCAGCATGGATGTTGCAGGAATACTATGCATTTTTGGTTGGAGGTTTAGTGATTGTTCTTTGTTTTGCTGCCTTGAGAGTGAAGACACAAGGGCATGACCTTCATTTGTCTTGTCAAAAACATATATGTTTTAATATTTATATTTATTATATATTACATTTATATCTATATTTATTTATTCATATTTTAATTTAGATATAATCCTTCATTGGAGAACCACATCTAGTGCCATTGGTCCTGATTAAACAGTATTTAAGCACCCACTCAAAAAGGGAGGGGTGGGAGACTTCTCTCTCACCGCTTGCTCTCCAGAACCAGAATGGGGGAGGGGGGTGCATTATAGAGGGGACATAGGACAATGAAGAAGTTGATCCTGCAGAAATCTGGTTGGATAAATAACAATGTCTAAAGTCATGAAGGCTGGTGCCTGAGCAAAAGTCTCAAATTACAGATAGGTAGAAAGGGAGAAAAGAGTCAAATAAATGAATTAATCTGCCAAAACTTAACTCACATTAATCTTATTCTTCTATGGCAAGGTCTATGCTTGACAATGTGGTTCTTTTAGGGGGTAATGGATTAAGGTGGAAAGGCCACTGGGCTAAGATAGACGTTCTAGGGGAAAGATGGGACAAGAAACCCCCATTGACTGCACTTCTAGGGCAAATCACTTTATCTTGTGAACTTTGGTTCCAGATTATTAATGAGGATTATTACTGCCCTTCCTATTTCCCAGTCTTGTGAGAATAAAAAGGTGCTTTCAAATACCTTATTTCTTTTATCCACAAATACTTGTCTGAAGTAGGATGTGTGTATTATAATCCCTATTTCACAAGCAAAGACATAGAAACTAAGAGGAATGCTCTAAGTGCTGGAGCTAGGATTCTGTCTGGGGTCTGTCTGCCTGATTCCACAGTCTTTCTCTTCTACCATAGTGCTTCCTGGCTCCATATATCAAATGAGTTGTCATCCCTGAAATGACCTCACAAATGTAAAAGGCTAGTCACTGTAACATGCTGTTATTCCTCAGACCGTGAGAGTGTTCGTTCATTACCAATGAGCCTTATTTTACTATAGAAAGGGAAAAAAATTGGATTATCCAACTCTGTGTTTTAAAATTGAACATAAGTTTCTCTGAAAAGAAGAGAGAAAGCAATTATACAGAATGATGCAGAAAGCGTTTCCTCTTTTTATTGCCTATAAGTAAGATTTTGTCCAAGTTTCTTACTGATGTCCCTGGCAATATTCTTCATTTCTAATTTGCTATGACTTCTTTTACAATAATGTAAAATGTAAAAATACCAGATCTTAGAATATACACTTTCCCCATTCCATTGGGTCAACTCCTACTCACTCTTTGGGACCCAGCTAAACTATCCCTTCCTAAGGGATCTCTCCAACTATCACAGAGTTAATCTCTCTTTATTATGAGGTACCTTCCAAGCATTTTTTCTCAGACTGTCCTCTCCAGGATGTGACCTCTTTGAGGACAGAAGATGAACATATCTACTACCAATACAATGCTTTGATCTTGTGAGATGTTTAATAAGTGTTCAATAAACCCAGTTAAAAGGAAAGTAAACAAGGTCTATGGTAAAAAAGAAGCCAATAAAAATTCAGAAAATAGAGTTATGTGTACCTTTAAAGAAGGAAAGTCAACTTCTTTTGAAAGAAAAGTTTCTGAATATCAACACCAAATTGATAGTTATTTTAATGTTTGGCACAAAATCTTAAGTGTCAAAAGAAAAGCAAATAATTTATGGAATCACCATAACAGACAGACTACAAATCCACTGCTTCCATCATCCACTCTTCACAGTATTCTGCAGGCCTATAAAAGTAATATGCAACTCTGGTTCAGTATTTCCTAGACTGAGGTCTACCTTTTATTAAAGTACTATGAAAATGAAAATGGGGTAGGGTGGTGTTTGTGATAAAACCGTTTTGGGAAAGACCAGACTCAACCAAATTAGATAACTTTTTGACTGTGTGCCTCCTAAGAGCCTTTAATATATTAATGTGCGTTGGAAGTCTCCCAGAAGGGGCAGGCTACAAAGCATGGGCCAAATGCATTTGACCACAGAACTTTTTTCCAAAGAATATCTCACATGACAGGTTTTCACAGAGAACACACTCTGGGAAACACTGTCCTAGTTTCTTCGATGCCATTATTAGTCACTACACTGAAGTGCTTAAAAGTGAACATGTTGATGGCTGGTATAGAGGTACACAGAAGCTACAATTTGAAATGACGTCCTATATAAATGCTGATTCAAAGTGGTGAAATAAGTACCTATTCTCAACAAAATACAGCATAAAAAAGTGGAAATAGCATGGGCTTGATAATATTTTTCTACATTTTACTAGCTGCATGATTTTCAGAAGGAAATTCCTAAACATAGAAGCTGTGCTCTTTTTGTCAAAATCACACTTCAGCATGGTGATTTTACCTGGGCTTTCTGAACTGAAACTCAAAAGGGACATATAGTTTTAAAAGATTTTGGTGATGCTTTCAGCTGTAAGAAATGGTTCTTGCACCCCAAGGTTCCTTCCCTTCCTGTTACCTTCTATGTCTTTAAAAAAAATGGATGAAATCAGGCATGATGCCCTATTTCCTATCTCTCTACCTAAAGCATTCAGATCCTCCCTGTTCTCTTCCCTAACATCCCCAAGATGACAGGGGATTCTTCTTCTTCCTTCCCCTTGGCTTGGCCTACATACATGTTCAAGCACTTTCAATCCTAAAACAAACACCCAAACCAAAACACCTCTCCTCCAACCCACATTCTCCTCTAGTTACTACCCAATTTTTTTTTCTTCTCCTCCAAATTTCCTTAAGGATTAATCCCCATTTTCTGTGACCACTCTTTGTCAACTCATTTACTTTCAGCCCATTAAAATTTGGTTTCTCACCACATAATCAGTGTCCCTCTAACTGTTGATTCCAGTGGAAAGTTATTACCTCACTGGGTCTCCCATTTTGTGGGCATTTCATGCAGTTGGTCACTCTGTGCTCTTAAAGTATTTTATTCCCTTGGGTTTAGTGACACTGTACTCTCTTGATTTTCCTTTTACTTCTCTGATCATTTAGTATTTGTCTTCTACAGGGATCCTATTCCTGGAATTACCCCTCAAAAATTGCTTTCCTGCAGCCTTTGAGCCTCAGTTCACTTCTCACTTTTTTGCTCTACTTTTTTTCTGAGCTATTTTGTCTATCTATGTGTATAGAATATCCAAATTTCCATATATCCAACCCAAGCCTCTTCTTTGAGCTTCAGACTCATGTATGTAACTATCTATTGGACATGCTTACTTGGAAGTCCCTCAAGTACTTCAAACTCAACAGATTCAAAAGAAAATCATGTTTACACCTCCAGTGTTTCCTTGGGTGGCAGCAGCATACATAGTGATAAAAGGAACTTCCTTGATTAAAAATGCAGTCTCAGCACCTTTCAGGTGCAAACTTGGATAAGTTATTTAACTATTCAACCCTTGTTTCATTTGAAAAATGAAGAGGACAATTGCCCAACACCCAGATGGGTGCATGAAGAATTAAATGGGAAGCATGCAGAGTCTCTGCACAACACTGGGGCCAGCAAGTTAACAATGGGAGCTGTTTTCGATTTTCTTCTCCCAAATTCACGACATTCCTTATCTCATTTGGAAGTGTTTCTGTGGTTACGGTTACACAAATCAGAAACTTGAGACTTGTGCTTGTCTCTTCCTCTTTCCCACCCCACACAGATTCCCAATCACAGATTTTGCTACCTAAATATTTTTCATTTCCCATCTTCTTCTCCAGCTCTACATCCACTGCCTTAATCCAGGCTCTAACCCTCCCTCCTCTAGGCACATTCTCTCCAGGCCCCAAACCATCATGGAAGCCTGGAGCGAGGTGTCCCAAATGATAATCATCTATGTCTATTTCTAAAACACCCAAGGCAACTTTCAATAAATGAAATTTCTATGATACATGAGTGAAATAAAGATACTGAATTTTGATAATAGATTGATGCTTTATGGGGTGCATGATGTTGAATATGTGCCATTGGCACATGGCCCCAGAAATTCTATACCCATGAATGATTCAGTGCAGCTATTGTTAAAAGGCCATGCTTGAAGCAGGTTGAGTTTTTACATTAACAGGATGGCAGAGCTGGTAGGGGCCTGGGGAAATCACCATTGGCTGTCTACCAACATCCGTACTTATCTCCCCCTTGTTCTCCTCTGAAGAGACTGGAAAAAGAAACACTTTCACAGCTTCCTTTACAGTTGAAGGTAGCAAATGAGACATATGTAGAAGTTTGCTGGGGGGCTCCTGGGAAAACTTTTGCTTTGCTGATAAAAGGGAAAGATTTAGCTGATGCCAAATCTTCATAAGACCAGGTTGTCTTCAACAACAACACACACACACACACACACATAGGAAGAGATTTATTTTAAGGAATTGACTCATACCATTGTGGGGACTGGCAAGTCCAAAATTTGTAGGTCAGTCTGGCAAGCTGGAAACTTAGCAGGAGTTGATGCTATAGACTTGAGGTAGAATTTCTTGTTCTCAGGGAAACCATAGCTTTTGCTCGTAAGGTCTTCGTGATTGGGTGAAGACCAATCCATATTATCAAGGGTAATCTCTTTTACTTAAAGTCAATTGCATGTAGACCTCAACCACATCTACAAAATACCTGCCTGGCAGCACCTAGAGTAGGGTTTAATTACGTAACTGGGTACCACAGCTTAGCAGGGTTTTCATATAACCAACCATCATCCTTCCCCTCTTCTTTTTTGCCTTAACTAGAAATATGAAGCCTGAAGCTGTGGGAGCTATCACAGGATGGAGAAAAGAAGGAGACTCTCTGAGACACTGACATACGTGGATCAACATTCTTGGGCTCTTGTGATTGGATTTCAGGAAGAAAGAGACCACTCACCAGCCCTGTGGTGACTTTTAAGTGCCCTCAGGTGGGGCGAGATCTATTTTCCTGAAAGGGAAATGGTGAGGAATGCAGCTGAGAATTCTTTCCTTAGAATGACTCTTTCTCTGTCAACTGGTTATCAGAAAAGCAGGGGTCCCATGCTAAAGTAACAGCAAATTAACACCACAAGCTGTTCCTAAGGTTTCACAGCTCCAGCTACAGGTTGGGAGAACCTGTAATTAATGCTCTGCTCCCTGCCTGGGGCTGCAGGCTCAGAAGTGGAAAGAGAGAAAAGGCCCTGTAAAGTACCAGATACATTTTCCAGCCACACCCACCTCCTCAAATCCATTAACACCTCCCACCTAACTCACAGAGTAGCTGCGCTCTGCCAGCAAGTAATAAATGCGCTGATGGAAGCAGGAAGAGCATTTACAGCAAATATTTATAAACCTTGGCAGAGGTAATGCACGTGTTCTGATCACCTTTGTCATACGTAGAATCAAGCATAAAATGAATTAATCTGGGACCATCCAAGAGGTTCTATTTACTTAAATACTTGAAAAAAGATAGACACTTGATGAGTAGGTAGAATCACACAGATAAATCCGGTGATCTAGGTTTTGAGAACAGGGACAAAAAGAAAGTACAGTTTAGCAATACTTTTCATTTTATTTTGTATAAATTCACAGGGAAAGAAAAAGGAACAATAACCAAGAGCTGAATGAAAATAGGAAAAACGTGAAGTGTAAGGTAATTTCTCTGCATTGTTAATACAATAGCTTGCTCTATGCAATAGTTACGTTCTTTAAAAGAAGTGGATAAATTGATCTTTGATGATAAATCTAATCATGTTCTAATACTCAAAGACATTTAAAGAGATTCTTTGTATGTGCCCTTTATTTTTCACAGCGCATTCTCTTTCCTGCTTTTGTTTTTTTTAAATCCAGATCCGTCCGTTTTTGGGTTTCCTGAATTGAGATGCTGCTGCCTTTGCAATTAATTTCACTTTCAGTTTACAGTGGGTGCTCCTCTTTTTTTATCATGACAATTACTTAAAGTTAAATTTAATTTCTCTGGCTGTATTCAGTCCTATTGTAAGAAGTACTTCGTTTTAAGAGAATTATTTCTGAGCCACAATGAGTGACCAACAATGACCTTTAAAAAAAAAATCTTAATACTACTGCAGTAGTTGAAGCGGAGGTAGTTATGTGACTTGCCTGAATGATTTGAGATATCCAGTTAAGACAATGAGAAAGATAAATTCTCTGTTAATGCCCTTTAGAAATGTGCTTGGTTCCTCATATGCTAAATAGTAGAATGGACTTTCACCATTTTCCTTTTCTTGTATCAACAATAAAGATGTCAACAGAACAGCTTCAAATGTAGCAGTGCCTCTATTAGACCCTGAATATTGGAACAAAGCTGGACTCTGAAAGCACCCATTCCAGGTTCCGAGAAGGGTTTGAAATGCATGTTGGTTTAAAATATATAGAGATTTCACCTCAAATTTAAATAAACTATGCTATATTTCCTTTTTTACTGAGGGAACAAAATGAATATGTCCTTTGTGAAAAGAGGACTTGAACTGTCCCTGGAGTAGAGGCTGCGGTGCGTGCTCAGGTTCTCCTTTCAGGACTGAGCCTTCATTTCCCCGGGCTTTTGGGCCCTGTTGGCAAACAGTTCTGGCTGGGCTGTTCTTAAGGATTAGCACCCCCGCCACAGAGAGCCAACTGCATAAGGTTACAACACCCCTCAAGGGTAGCCCACGGCCAAAGGCCAGTCAATGCTAGGAGGGTGGAATCTCAAGTTCTAGCCCAGCCCCAGGGCTCCCCAAGGGATCCACTCAGCCTCTTCTGTGCAGTCACTCAAGCCCCCCTCTGTCCAGGGCAGTTCCCTCACTGTCCCACAGAGAGTTTCCAGAATCTTCCCAGGACCTTTCTGCACACAAGTCTCCTCAGAGTTTGTTTCCTGGTGTAAGAATAACATTACGTTTAGCTTTCACACAAGATGGCATAGAGAAATGGAACTCACTAAACAAAGGGCTGCAAGACAACTCAAACCAGTCTTATGGGTAGGGAAAGGAGAGGGCCTCTCATGCAAGCCTAGAATTGGTGCTGAATCCTTATATGGTTAAAAACAAGTTTAAATAAATTGATGACCAGGGTTGCTGAAATGTAAAGTGTAATCAAAAGCAGGGAGTCTCGGCAGAAAGTTTGAAATAGTTAAGCTGCTCGAATAGGCTCTGGAGTATCCTCTGGAGTATCCAGTCAGCAGAGAAACAGGGGAGGGACCTGTGTGCTAGGGTTAGGGAATAAATACTACTGCTTTCAGCCAGTTGCTTGGCGTGTCAGCCATCATTTTTTGGTTGCACGCCCATTTTTACAAGATGGTGAATAAATTATTTTCTTCTTCACAATCAGGTGAGTGTTTGTTCTCTTTCAGGTATGGCGGTCTTTCTAACATTGGGAATCCAATGTATTCATTTGTTGTTTTCCCTAAGACTTTCATATCATAATTATTTTCTGAATTTCATGTGGAAGACAGCCTCAGACTTCAGTCAAATCCAATTCAGGGATGAAGCTTTCCTAGCCTCTTCTCTCTGTCCTAAACATTTGGTTATAAAGACAGAAATAAAATAAACTATGAAGGTCAAAATTTGCTTCACAGTTTGAGAAGAAACATGGACAGAACACTCAAAGAGGTATTTGCTGTCATGCATGGAGTACAAGATTGATCATATGTCAAGGGTATCTGAATCAAAACTAATCCCGGTGCTCAAATAAACAAGCATGTGTATATGCGTACACACACACACTCAGAAACACACATGAAAGAGAAGAGAAATGAACTTAGAGAAAGAAGAAAAAATTCACATCATATTTTAAAATATTATAAATAATAACTATGGATTTCTTTCTCACCCAAAGTACTTCTTATTAAAATACTTACTGTATATCAACAATAATTAACTATAATAATATAATTAAGTTGTGGTTCTTGTATTTTACACAACATAGGAATAGTAATTTAATTTCCCCATCTCTCACAATTGAGATAACAAGCATTTTATGTTGAAGCCCAAACAGCACCCTTGTGTTTATTCTAGCTTAAGGGTTTCCCTTCTCCTCTTCCACTTTTACTGTGGCTTCAGCCAATTGCTTTTCCCACATTTCTATTTCAATTTGCACCATAAATGCAAGTAAGTACAAGGCATATTTCTCAAGTTGTCAGGAATCAGTTTTTGTTTAAAGAAAACATTGTGCTTTTTATTTTACTTTCTTTATATGCTCCCACGTATGCCAATATATTAATAATTTCCCCTAGATGCATACATATAATCTTGTCATGCTTGCTTTTGGTCTTGTTTTGCTTGGTACCGCCACTTTTTTGCCGCTTCTTCCCATACTTTGGCTACATTCCCGTTAAGAAACACACATCAGACTCCACACTGACCTATGTGTATCCTTCATATATTTTTTTGTACTCATACTATTACACACATATGTACACATATAGTTGTACACAAAATATAGGAGCTCATATGCACACTTCTCTGTGTTCTGTTTTCTCACTCACTGCCTCTCTTGAAGTCATCTGAAATAGATCTAATTGATTTATTTTTTTAATAATAATTTTTTTAAAATAATAATAATGCATTATGTGAAAATAACACAGTATTTTCAACCATTTCACTATTGATATATGTTTTCTTTATTTTCAGTTTTTATTTTTTGTCACAACAAACAATGCTGCAATAAGTAATATTTTTAATATCTTTGGTATAGACTCCTACAAGTGGAATTGCTAGGTCAGAGGTCACATGCCTTTCTAATATTAATAAATATGGTCAAACTGTTTTCTAAAATGGTTATAAAATTGAACATTCCTATCAGCAATATATGAGGATGCTTATTTCCCACATATTTGCCAAGAACAGGCATTAACAGTCTTTTCTAAAATTTTACTAGTCTGATAAATATTACTTTACTTTCCTGGTCTATTATTGAATTTGAGCATCTTTTCATATGATAATTGGACATTTGAATTTTCTCTTTTGTGAATTATCTCTTCATTTCTTTTGCGTATTTTTTATTGTATGCAACTAAATGTATTGGTTGTGTTTGTATTAACAATTTGCAAGAGCTTTTCCTGCTTTCCTCATTACTGTCATCCATGTTTTGAATATTTTTCCTTATCTTTTATCCTCTGACTTCACAATATTTTAGGTTAAGTTTTCTTGTAAGATTGTAGAATTTTAATTTTTTACATTAATAATTATTCCATCCAAGATTTATTATTACTGTATATCATATAAGATGAAAGTCAGTTTTTCTTCCTTCCACTTGAAGAGTTCATTATTCTAGCATCATTTATAAAACAAATCAATTTTAAAAAATCACACAACCCAGATACTTTTTTTACTACATTAAACCAACAACTCTATTAACTTGTCTTATATACTGAAATCTGCTTCTGGAATCTCTATTCCATTCTACTAGATACATTTTATAGTTCATTCTGATAACTAGTTTGGATAGAAAATCCTTTATTACATATCATTCCTTTGTAGAGTTTTCTTGGTAATTGTCAGGTACCTATTCTCTCAAATGAGCTTTAAGATTATTTTACCTAATTTTATAAAAAGAAAAGCTCCATTGGGATTCTAATTGGAAATACATTGAATTTACATATTGATTTGGGGAGTACTTTTAATTACTATATTGAAACTTTCCATTCAAGAATATATATGCTTTTTTATTGTTTTTCATGTCTTTCATTAAGATTTTATCACTGATTATATGTAGATTCTCTATCTTGTTTTTTAAAAATTTAGTCCCGAATTGTAAAAATTGTTCTTATCACTTTTATAGGTGAGGTTTTTTTCTCACTTCCATTTCTAGATGCTTAGTGCTGGAAAAAATAAAACCTATTGATGTTTATGTATTTATCTACTATCTAGTCATCTTAAAAAGTCTTTTTTCAAATACTAGCGGTGCTTTTTTTTCCTTAAATCTGTTGGGTTTTTAGATATATAATCATAGCATTAGTAAAATACATGGTTTTATCTCTTATTTTCCAGAGGAAATAATTTCTCCTGTTCTGTTCATTTGATAAAACCTTTTACATGCTTTAAAAGAAGGAATGATGATAGCAGACATCACTGTCTAATTTCTGATTTTAATTAAAACGATCAACTCTCTGCCATTTAGGATACCAAAAGGTGCTGGTATGAAAGTTAATAATCTTTATTAAAAGTAAGAAGCTTTTTTTACTTTTATTTTACTTAAAGTTTTTTTCTTCGTAAAGAAAAAAAGTTGTATCATACACCTTTTCAGTATCTTTTGATTCGATCACCTGATTTTTCTCCCACAAGTCATTTATGTACGGGATTACATAGGCAGATTTCCTGATATTGAACCACCCTTTTGTGCATATGTTTAACAGCTACTCTGTAAATTCCTATGGAAATGCTTAACCAAATGAGTCAAATATTAAGAGTTGAAGCCTAACAAAAGGGTCCTGTGATTAAAAATTTTTGAGAAGCACTGAAGTAAACAAAGTTAAATAGCAGTACTTTCCAGAACCTTTAAATCTAATATGCATTGGGAACCTTCAAGAGGAGGTTACAGTACAAAGCGTTTACTGAACTTTATTTGAACTTCATTTTTCATGGAGCAGTCTGTGGTACTATATTAGAGCAGAGCAAACTTTGGGCAGTGCTTATATGGAAAAAGTATGCTTTGAATTGCAAATATTTTCAGCAATTAAATCATGAAGACAGAGGTGATATATCAAAAGTCACAACTCTAGGATGCTAAAACCATTAGTTTCAGGAAAAATAATTTAACTGACTAACATTTTCTACAATTGTATTAACTGGGTTTTTGCCTGGGTAGTCCAAATGATTGATGTTTTATCATCATACGGACCCAGCTTAGAGCAGAGGTTGGCCCAGTGACTGGATGAAACACCAGTGGAACCAACTATTAAAACTATGATTCTGGGTGGGCCACGGTGGCTCAGCAGGCAAAAATGCTTGCCTGCCATGCCAGAGGACCCGGCTTCGATTCCCGGTGCCTGCCCATGTAAAAAAAAAGAAAAAAAACTATGATTCTACAAAATAACAGAATTGCCCTCATCCCCAGCCCCTCTGCACCATGCACTCATGGGATCATGATTCACGCATGGAGACGGCACTCACCAATGACGTATTCCACCCTGAAGAGATCTTTTCTGGGGTCGTATGGACGGTTGAAGTCCAGCTGGAGGTAGAAAGTCTGCCCTCTGCGAATAATCAAGTTGTTGCATTCATACTTGTCAGTGTGGTGGTCCACCTTATTGCTGTCCCATTTCTCCTTGAACAGGTGAACATTTGTGACACTAAGAAACTCTATACAGAGAAAACCAAGAGAGGGAACGCGTTGAGTAACCTGAGTTTAAACACAAACTCAAAGCACAAGAGGATGCAGGTAGCCCCGTCTTTTTGAATGAAACTCTCCATACCGGAGATCAATGGACCAGATGTTCAGTCCCACGTGACATTATTGATTCTGAAGAGAGGCTGCTAATTTTTGCCACATACAACTTCATTTTGGATCACATGGCACTCTTTGGGGATGGCTAAAGCGGTATTTATAACATCTGTCTTATAGATCTATATACAAAGTTCAAGACTTCACGTTTTGGGTCTCATGCTGGTTTCCATGATCTCAGATACTGTTCCTTCATGAGGACAGCCTCACTTTGTGACTAAGTACGGATAAATCAAGTCATAGTCACTTTGATGTTCTCATCTTTTAAAATGGAGGAATTAAATCTGACAAAGACTCAGAGGGATGTTTCAAGGACAAAGTTCACCATCCATCCAAAATTCTCCTCCTACTTCAGGAGCTCCTTCCTCTGTAATTCTAAAAGCAGAACTGGTCACTCAAAGGCAGGAAACAGAAGGAATGGGTCTGGAGAGAGGAAACTGCCACTTCTATGAGATAAGTTTAACAGCTTCCATTTTGCAGATGCAGAAAGTAAACCCTCATATTTCCCTAGCTACTAAATGACCAATCTGAAAGGTAAATTCTGGTCTTCTTCAATCCAAAATCCACACTTTTTTCCTCTGACTTTTGGAAGCAAGAATCTCAATGCCTATTATCCATTTATTAATTCTCTGCTTTTCATTAGTTACTTAAACTCATTTCCTCATCCATAAAGTGAGGACACTAACATTCATTTTATAGACTAACCTAGAAACTACCTGAGATGACCCACATGAAGCATCTATCAAAGTCTCGGGACATGCTAGTGCCAGGTGAGGTTTAGTTCTGCCCCTCGCCTTTTCCCAATAATTTCTGCCAATGATCACTGAATGTGTACGTAATTCTAACTACCCATCCAACTGTAGTTTAGAAGATCAAACCCAGAGTCCAATTTCTGGGTTCTGGAGGAGCATCGGAGAGAGGAGGCTGGGGAGAGGTGCACTGGCCTCTTGCCTTCTCTCCCTTTCCCTGCCCCTGCCTTGCTTGCTGCATGGCTGTAAACAGCAAGCACAGATGCTGAGCCTGTATCCATGTGAAGAGCACGTCCCTGCACTTCTCCAGGGACTTCCTTTTCTTTTGCACAGGAACCCTGAGCAGGACACCTGGTTTCCTTGGGCCTTTTTCTTTTCTCATAGGCAAAGCTTAGAAGTTGGGTTCTTTAAGATCCTCCCCAGTTTTTAAAGTCTAGGAGTCCCCTGAAACACATTCTTGATAAATCAAAGTTCAAGCACTCCTGAGTTTGAATCTCAGGTTCTCATAATGACTTATGTAAGTTACTTTGCCTCTTAGAATCTGAATTTCCTCATCTTTAAAACAGAGATGCTGATACTTTGTGAACTCCTATGAAGATAAAATCAGGATGATGGCACAGTGGGACTGGCACCCTGACTGGCACTCCCTGAAGATGTGCCCTGATGGAGCCACTCTACAGGGGTGTGGTGCTTCCTGGGTCATTCTGACCCCAACATCATGGCCAAGAGAAAATGCAAGCTGCAGTTTTATTTTTACCTCATCTCAGAACGCTGTCATAGTACACAGCCCCCTAAAGGGCACTTTCTTTCCATTATGTTGTGAGCTGAACTTGTTTAATTCTCTGGACCTCTTTCTTCCAAGCTGCTTTTCTCCTGAGTTCTCTGGCCTTATTAAGGTCACACTCCGCAGTGTTAAACCAGCCTAGGAAAGAGCTAGGCAATCATAACGTCCCAACTGTAATCAGCCTAGTAATCAACTCATCTGGCCCTCAATATAGTATTGAAAACGTCTTTAAAATATGTATAAAAATTTAAGTACTCAGCGAAAGGTTCAGTTCATCTTCCATTCATCAGCACCAATGGATGGAATCTACTGATTTTACAGCCTCACAGAATCTTAGAGCTCCAAAGCATTTTCTGGACCAACTGGAGTACCTGTTATCTACTGTACGAAACATCCCCTCGAAAGGCCTAGTTGTTGGGCTTCCAGCCTCCCTCTGAGGAGGGAATTCACTCTCTCACTCTCCCATTTTTAAACAACTCTGGTTACTTGAAAAATCATCTTAGGATGCCCTGGCATCTACTTGCCTGTTATTGTTCTATCCGTGCATGGACCCTGAATCTGACTTCTGGATAAGTACAGACTAAGTCTTCCATTCATTTCATCTCTCACTTTTTAGGTATTTAAAGACTGTGGTTATGGTTCCTTAGAGTAAAACTGTCTCCATTTTTTCAATCGTTCTTTAAGAAATGATTCTTAGAGCTTTTACCCATTCCTCTGTTCTGAAATACATTCCATTTGGTCAACTGCTAATCTGAAGTGTACTTTCCAGGATTAAGTATATTAGTCTGGTTTTGGTTTCCCCAGTAAAAAATAATGAGACCATCACCACTTTCAAAATTAATTGTATATTTATATTATTTCAGCTTAATATAATATTAGTGTTTTGAATATTCTTATCATACTGTTGATTTATACTAAGTATTCGGTGAACCAGGATACATTCTGATGTCATTCTTACTAAAAGTAGATTAAAATTCAATACAGACGCCTACAAGTCATTCACTCATATTGCTATTCAGCTATATCTACTGGTGCTATTGTTTCCTTTACAGTCCAATTCTAAGGACTTATATGTGTTCATAGTAAATTTATTACTTTAGACCCTAAGTGGGCACTCAGTATAGTTAGCATCTTGTCCTCCATGTTTTTAGCTTTGTAAGTGTGCTATTTTACATCGTCATCCAAAACATGGTTATAAATGTCGGTTAGGCCACTGCCTAATAAACACAAGTTAGGGAAATGCACAGTGGTAGAAACTAAAAAGTGAACAGATAGTTACAACACAGTATAATAAACACTCTGATAAGGGAAGCACAAGATACTGGGTGGGGGGCATCTGTGAGGCATCCCCAACCCAGACTGGAAGAGATCAAGGAAACTTTCTGAGGAAGTGATGTATAAGCAGTGATCAGAGAGATGAGTAAGTTATCTGGGTGGAAAGGGAGATGCAGAAGACTGTCTCAGGCAGTGAGAGGAGCATGTGCGAAGACTGGGGAAAGAGAGGGCATGGTTTATTTAAGAAATTGAAAGATGACTGTTTGGCTGGAGTGTGAGAGGTGGAACCACAGTGCAAGAGCAGGCAAGAGCTTGCCCATGCAAGCCTTGTAGCGCTCATTAAGGGGTCTGGGCTTTATTAATTGCTTAGGGAATGCAGTGAAGACCTTGAAACAGCAAACCAGTGTAATTGCATCATGTATTTTAAAATATTATGTGTTTTAAATTTATGTATATATTTAGATTGCTTCTAGTGGCAGAATGGAAAAAAGGATTGGATGGTGCCAGTGATGGAGATGGGAAGTCCAGTTAGATTGTTATAGCTTCCCAGGTGAGGGGGGCAGTGCTGAGTTTAATCTGCCTGGAAGGAATGAATGCGCCAGTCCCAGAGGGCTCCTGGGATTTGTCTTCCTGCCTTCCTCAAGGTGATCTACCCCAGCTAATTACCCATTAGGCTTTATGACTTGGCTTCCCAAGCAGCTTTGCCTACAGGGAAAAATTAAACTGGAGAAGGAGACACAAGTAGTTTCCTTGCTACCTATGATTGCTCTAGTCTTCATTAAAAATGAAAGTTGTGGTTTTCCATCTTTCTACTCTAGTCTAGTAAATTTGGTTGAAGTCAGTCTAGCCTTGAAGCAGCATAAAGCAGTGCTGATTCTGTGGGATATTGATTAGGAATGGAAGAATAACAGTTTCACATTAAAGTAAGTTTTGGAAATGCTGGTCTAACCTAAGTTAAGTAGGATTCTTTACCGCAGGATTTATAGGAAACATTAATATACTGATGTGCACTGGGAATCTTCTACAGATGCAAGGTTTTCCAAACTTCAATAGCCACAGATTATTTTTCTTTGTTGGTTTCCTTGTAGAATCAGTATTTTGCATCATATGCTTTAGGAAATGTTTCACTACTTACTAAATGTGTGATCTCAGATTATTTAGTCTTTCTCAGTTTTCTCATCATTAGAATGGAAATGAGAAATCTGCCTGATAGAGTTGGTATGAAGATTAAATGAAAAAATGCATGTAAAGTGCTTTAGTTAGGACATTGCCTGGGACCTGGTACATTTTCAATAATGTTCATTGTTAATATTGTTATGGTTATTAAGAGAGGTGCAATAGCATGTTGGATAAGAACATAGATTTTGGGAATTCTACCATTTACTAGCTTTGTGACTTTGGACAAGTTACATGAACTTCCTGTGCCTCAGTTTCCTCTTCTGTAAAATGGGGTTAATGTGGAGATTAAATGAGAAAAATGCATCAAGTACTACATCACAGGTCCTGACACATGGTACATGCTGAATAAATGATAGCAGTAACAATAAATATAGCCCTGGGCACATGAGCCAGCCCTCAGAGTCAATGAATGAGCTGACAAATCAGGTATTGAGTGGGTATACGGAAGGTTGGAATCTGACCAATGGATAGCCAGCAAGGTAAGAAATGACCTCCGTGAAGCATTGTAGGACAACCCTCCAACCCTCTGCAGGAGAGTCCAGCCTTCTGCATTTTCTCTCTTCTGAGCATAAGGGCTTGCTTTTCCTTCCCTGACTTTCCACAGGTGAGTGAAATCTTTTCCTGAACCCAATTCCCAAGGCACATTTTTATTTGTTTTTACATGTATATTATCACAAATCACTTTGCATTATCTTTATACAGGTGATTTCACTTATTGGAATGTAAGCTCCTTGAAGATGAGACCACATCCTACTCTTCTTGTCCCTGCGCCTAGGGATTTGTGCAAAAATGCCATAGAAATGTACAGATAAATGCATCTGCTGTTGAACAAGCCCAGCGTCTGAAAATTCAGAGCTTGGAGTTGGTCATTCACTTTTAAATGAATCATTCAATTTCCCACAGGGTTAACCACAAGAGTCTTTTAAATATTATTTATCAGGCAGTTTCATTCTCAAAACATGCTATTTTAAAAGTACCATGTATAGTGTTGAAGATGGTGATGTGCTGTTTTATGACATGACCTCTATGGTTCAACAGTTTTGTTTCATGTATCCAATTCACACTGTTCATAATTTAGGGTAAACAAAAAAGATGCTAATGCATTCCTTTGAGTACTTAAAAACCTGAGCCAAAAAAACCCTAAAAAAAAAAAACCCTCAGTGTTAAGAGATACTCCTAGATTTACAGTTCTTGCTTAATGAAAAAAAAATATGGAAGAGTTTGTGTTTTTTTTTAAATAATGCAGCCTAATATTGTTATGCTTTTGACAACACTTAATTCTAAGCAAGAAATTTTTGAACATGTTATATTTTAAGTGATCTTTTTCTCTCTCTTGCAACATTGCCCTAAAAATCCAAAGACTTCAGGAAGAAAGAAAAGAACAAATTATAGGAAATCATAGTGGTACTCTCAGTTGGGAAAACTTAGGCAGTAATGAACAAAATTTTGCTACCATTTACTAGCTTTGTGACTTTGGACAAGTTACATGAACTTCCTGTGCCTCAGTTTCCTCTTCTGTAAAATGGGGTTAATATGGAGATTAAATGAGAAAAATGCATCAAGTACTACATCACAGGTCCTGACACATGGTACATGCTGAATAAATGATAGCAATAACAATAAATATAGCGATAACAATAAATATAAATATAAAAGTAAAAGCACATCTCCAACTAAGAAAAGCTTTTTTTTAAAAAAATAATTTGACTAAAATATGTATGTCAGGTTGAATTACACTCCCTAAAGGAAAAACAAACACACACGTTCTTAATCCATTACTGTAGGTATGAACCTATTGTAAGCAGGACCTTTTAAAGATGTTATTTTTATTTAAGGTGTGGCTAACGGAGTAGGTTGGGCTTTAATCCAGATTACTGGGGGCCTTTAGAAGCAGAATGAAAATCAGAGAGAGAAAGCATGCCACGGAAAAAAGCAGCGAGAAGTCAATGGAGAAATGAGACAAAATAAAGTTTCTGTGACTGAGAGATTTCAAACAGTCGAGAAGTTATCCTGGAGGTTATTCTTATGCATTATATAGATATCCCTTTTTAGTTTATGGTGTAGTGGAATGGCTGGAGGGAAGCACCTGAAACTGTTGAGCTGTGTTCCAGTAGCCTTGATTCTTGAAGACGATTGCATAAGGATATAACTTTTACAATGTGACTGTGTGATTGTGAAAACCTTATGTCTGATGCTCCTTTTATCCAGGGTATGGACAGATGAGTAAAAAAATATGGATAATAAATAAATAAATAATAAGGGGTATAAGGGGTAAAATAAATTGGGTAGACTGAAATACTAGCGGTCAGTGAGAAGGAGGGGTGTGGTATGAGTTTTTCTTTTTTCTTTTTATTTCTTTTTCTGGAATGATGCAAATGTTCTAAAAATGATCTTGGTGAGGAATATACAACTATGCAATGATATCGTGAGCCACTGATTGTACACCATGTATGAATGTTTGTATGTGAAGATTTGTAAAAAAAAAAAATATATATATATATATATATAAAGAACTCAGTGGAACAAGGAGGAAGAAGGAGAAGACATCACAATGTACATTGCCATGTGACACAAATTCAGGAATCAAGGACCACCAGCAGGCCATCCCAAAACGCTGCAGTCACTGGGGAGAAAGCAGCTCCTTGCTAAAATCCCAATACTGGACTTCTCCTAGCCTCAAAACTGTAAACCCATAAATTCTTGTTGTCTAAGCCAACCCATTTTATTGTATTTACTTTAGCAGTCATAAAACTAGTAGTTTAAATATGGAAGATTTAAAACTACACCAAGAGATCAAGAATTTAAAGAAATAATATTCCAGACTGGTTCAACAGTTTTGTTTCATGTATCTAATTCACACTGTTCATAATTTAGGGTATTTAAGGTATTTTACTGCAGTAAAATATATAAAACGTTCAGAGGGGGACCACACAGGCTAGTCCACTCTTCAGGAGGTATGGAATGGCAGCTACGTTGTCCTCTCTCAAATGTGACCTCCTAACAGTTCTATGGATTTACTAGTGCCTATCTCAGTATTAGGGGAACGAGGTGAGGCCCCCCAATACTGCTGATTAAACATTTCTTTTACTGTTATAGACAGCCATACACAAACTAAAATATCACAATTCTTTCTATCTTCCACTTTGCTTAGTTGTGCTGCTTTTCACATAATAGGTGCGCAAACATTTACTAAACTGGCATATTGATTTTTGCTTAGTTTATTGGTTTAACAAGACATAGTCTAGATTGAAGGAGCCCTCTCATCATCCGGTCTCTATTTGCCACAAATAGAAAATGATGTTGCTTCTTCTCCCTGTTCAAGCCCACTTCCTACAAAATGTAGCAGTTTACTGTTAAACCACATTTTTTTTCTTTCTGTAGAGATGTTGTAGCTGAAAGCTTGGCAGCTCATTCTTTCAAAGTGACAGCTTTCAGAAACTCTACCTAGCACAATTTAGCCTAATTCCAAACACATCAGAAAATGACTGTTGAAGAAAAAAGGCCCTCCTCATGAGCCAGCTGCCTTCCTTTCTCCTACCCTTTCCCTAATACAAAAAAAAAAAGTGGATTACTTTTTCCTCAGGTTGTAAAAATTTCTTCAGAGAATGAGTATAACTGTCACAGATGGAATCTTGAAATAAGTTAGATGTTTAAGTTCATATTCTAGGAAGTCCTCAGTGAACTGAATTTTCCCTGCAATCTTTGGTAATATTTTTACTAAACTACAGGTATGAACACTATACAGGAGAAGTAGTTCTGTTTATTATGAAAAGAACAAAAAGGATAAAGTATTATTTCTCACATTTCTTTTAGGGACCCAGAATATTAAAAAATTGTTAATTAGATTAATTAAATTGTTTCCTTAAACAGCCATTTAAAGTTGATGCTAATAAGATGTCCTGTACCCTGAACTGTTTAAGAAATGCTCAGCTGCTCAAGAGGAAGCTAGAATAAGAGAAATGAGAACAGTACCCTCTTTGGGGTTTCCGACCATCTGAGCTACTTCCCCTCTAGCCTGGACCATGTCAACAGCCTCCAAATGCATCTCCTTCTCTCCATTTCCTCCTCACCACTAAAAGTACCTTTATGACACATAATTCTGATTTCATCGTTCTGCTCTTTAGAATCTCTCTATCTTCAGGTCTTCAAGACCCGTGCCAGTGTGTACCTAGTCTACCTTTCCAAGGATCAACCTGTCCCCTGACCCTTTAGCTACACCACACCTCTTGCTTTGCAAGAAGAAGAAATTCTCTTTCTATTTATAACAATATATACTAGTCCTTCTGCTGGAAAGCCCTTTCTGCACCTTGACTACTTGGAAAACTCCTATTCATCTTTTAAAACCCAACTCAGATGCCCTTTCATCTTAAAGCCTTCTTTACCCCGCTTCCCCATTCCATTCCTTTCTCTGTGATTTCACATTTTGAACAAATCTCTGTTAAAGTATTTTTTTTTGCACTGAATAGCATTTATCTTCTCCTTGTCACTTTCACCTTCTAAACTGAGAATTATTTCAGACCAGAAACTTGCATATTCAGCCTTGTCCCCCAGCCCTGGCACAGAGCCTGACACACAGGAAAATCAACAAATATTTTCCAAGAACTGAATGGAAGGATAAAGTAGCACTATAAAACATCACTTTATAATCATATGCTGAATGCCTTTCTGTTTCTTTCATTAACCTTGAATCCAGAGAGGCTTACTATACACAAAGGGGACATTGATAATTGATAATTAATTAGTTTGTTAGACTCTGACAAGGAGTGGTGGGAGAGAGGGGATGCTCAGAAAGGCACAAGACCCCTGTAGCTTGATAACTGTAAGATTTTTATAGAGACCAGCTTGCTTTCTTGTTTGAATTCTGTGCATTAGACCCATCAAAAAATAGCACAATTACTGCTGCAAATGACCACCTATTGTTGATAACATAAAGTCAAATCAGCCCAAGAATATAAGCTTACCTTCTAGAACACTAAATTTCCAGCCAAACATAATCTTTGGGTCAGAAAGGACTACAGAGAGATTTTCAGAAACACAAAGTGACCATGCAAGCCAGTCTTAGAAATCAATGCAAATTCAAACAATTGGAGATTTTCATATTTTTCCCTGCTACAACTGAGTGCAAATTTTGACACTAAGGCTGTCTAAAACCATGCAAGGATATCAAATACTACCACTTACTGGTCAGTTCCACTTGTGGTGTTCCAGTGTCAACCAAATATTTCGATTTTTCTTAAATATCATGGTGCTGAATGGGAGGCACCTCACATGAGTTTATATATTTCAAAGTACGTATTTACTAAAATAATTTCTAACCAAATATTCACTAAAGCTGTGGATTAAGGGTATTATACACACTTGGTTTAAAACTATCTGCGATGATGGTCAGGGCTTACATACGACTACTCAAAATGCAAAACGTGTCTCTTTGCCTCCTTTTCCTTCTTGCCTCTCTGCCCTTCTAAGTCAGTTGCAAAAGCGGAGCTTGGTGAGGGGAAAAGACGTTACTGAAAAGAATTGACAAGAGCTTGACTGAAGCACACTGTGGTTCCCAAAGTGACCAGGGAGAGACGAGTCTTTTGAGGTCACTAGTGGCCACTGAGGGAACTGCAAGCAAGCAGATGGGGTTTAAAGAGGATGGCTATGTCTTCCCAAATTAGTCCCTTAGCAGGGCTGTCTTGGGGAGAATTTGATGTATTTACTGCCAGAATACCTGCACATATAAATTTAGGTGGGCCATGGTGGCTTAGCAGGTAGAATTCTTGCCTGCCATGCCAGATACTCGGGTTCGATTCCTAGTGCCTGCCCATGCAAAAAACCCCACATAAACAATAAAATAAAATAAATCTGAAAGGTAAAGAAGTCAGGAGAGGGACCTCCTTATTCAGAAGGCTGGTATGTTGGCACTGTTTTCTATCCTAGACATCTTTGACGTACTGTCATGTTTCCTGGGGGCAGGGACTCCATCCTTACAGCATGTAACACTTAGCTCATCTATGCAAGAAATGTTAAATGAACGCGTGTTTATGAGATCCAGAATCTGATATTAATAATAAGATAATGACTCTAGGCTGATGAATCATCACTTCTCCAGCGGTTTGACAGAGCTCATTCATTCATTCTTCAAATAGTCATTGGACACACATGCTGCCTATATCCCCGGCTGTCACTGGGATTGTGAACACATGTGTGACTACCAAGTAAACGGTGTTTTTTCAAAATAATTTAGTGAAGCTACTCCTCCTCACTTCCAGGAATAAATCAACAAAAAACAGAAACCCTAGGTTTTGTTTTTTTTTTTAATTAGCCTAACTGCTGAGGTTCTCTGGCATTTTTGATGTCTTATGGCAAGATTTTGCTCAGATTTCAGATTGATAGTGCCTACAGGTTGTGCGTATTCCCCTTAGAAATTAGTGTTCACTTGAGTGGTTCCTGCTTATTATGAGTTAAATTATGGTTATTTGTCCATTACGAGTCATTATGAGTCAATGGACATTGGCCATGTACTATTCCAAGCACCAGTCATTTGATCTTCATGGCAATGTGCGAACTAGGTATACTTCCCATTTTCTTTTCTTTTTTTTTTTTTTACATGGGCAGGCACTGAGAAGAAGCGAACCCGGGTCCTCTGGCATGGCAGGCGAGCATTCTTGCCAGCTGAATCACTGTGGCCCGCCCACTTCCCATTTTCTTAATGGGGAAACTGAGGCTCAGGGCACCTGCCCTGGGTCCCGGGGTGAACCGGTGGCTGATGTAGGACTGTGACTAGAGCAGGCACAAGGAACCTGGTGCTTCGGCTCCAGGACCAAGGAGCTCTTTGCTACACTGAGCTGCCTTCTGTGGAGATTGACATCTCTTTTCCCCGAACATGACAAGGGAAGCTATGCTCTTTCCCCTTCTGTGCCCTTCTTTCCAATGCTCTTCCTGCCCACTTCTTCCAACCTTGGCCCCTTTCTCTGGGGCTCAGTGTCTTCTCCATCCAGGTGGAATTTTGCTCATAAACTGAATATACTAAGGTGATTTGGTTGGTAGTTTGATTTATGCATGCTTTCTAACTTTATTTGCATTCATAAAAAAAAAAAAGATTCCTAGAGTAAGCAGAAGGAATGAATATCAGCTACTTGCTTTGGGCCTCAGTTTCCTAATCCAAATCTTGGGAATTTGGATTAGCCCATCAGCAAGTTTTTCTAATTCAGTTCTGGGGCTCTAATGGCAGAGTTCTAGAGAGCATGGCATTTAGTCCAGAACTACAACTTCTTCTTGGCCCCTCAAACTGTACTATTCAAAAACTAAGGATGTTTTTCTGATCTGTGACCCCCTGCTCTCTATGCCCCTACCCACCATCCTCTGTCTCCACGGGACTCCTGGATGGTGCCTGATGCAATTATTTGATGTCTCTCTGGGTTCAGAATTTAATATCAAAATGTCTAAGCATGATTGTAACACAGTCAAACCTGTGTGCAGCCTCTGGGTAGTTCTTTGACTTGCAGGACTTGTTAGTTATCAGCATTATCATTCCTCTTTGCTGCTGGCTTTGACCCTCGCTACTGAAAGGGCAGCATCATCTTAGGGATTTCAACCACAGATCTCGTTTTGATGAGGTGAGTTAACCACAGAGCCACAGGGTGATCATGCTAACCTATCCCATCCGCTGAAGGTTTATCCCCTGGTGAAATGCAGCACAGAGGACACCCCAGGAGCAAAGCTGGGTTCCATTGAGAGGGATGAGTGCTGCTGACAAAGAGTTAGCCCAACTAGATGTCATTCAGGGATGCGAGTCTGAATGTCCCTGCCGCAGTCCAAAGGAACAGAATCTATATCCCCAAACCACCTCAGGCACCTGTGTCCTGGCACAGCCGATGGGGCATGTGCCTGTCAGCTGCTGGCAGCTGCCCCACAAGGCAGGTCCCTCGGGATCAGGTGGTGGCGAGAGGCAGGGGGAGCAGCTTGCCTTGCCGGCTCACCAGGCTGCTCTGGAGATAAATAGAGGACTTCCATCTCCATTACTGTCAGTGTCTGGCACCTCTCACCAGCTCTGAAATTCACTGCAGTGGATGGGGGAGGGGGGAGGGAGAAGGAAGGAGGTGCAAGCCAGACAATCAAAAACAGCCACAATATTTTGGAAGTGGAATCTTCCAGCTAGAGAAAATTCTTAAAAGCAGAGAACTGGAAGAGGCCTCTGCTAATCCAACACCCTTATTTTAGAGAAGGAATTATGGAGAAGACAAAATAAAACGAAACATAGGGACTTCACTTAGGTGACAAAGCTAGTAAGCAGCAGAACTGGGACAGAAATCTGGGGCTTGGGTGGCTTTTACCAAACCCAAGACTAGCAGGGAGCTCCGTGGAGACAGAGGGTGGCCATCCAGTGCCCATGGGGACGAAGGACCTGGCTGTGCCTGGACCAGGTGGATGCACGCACCTTGAAAGTTGACACTCCGTGGCACCAGAGCCTGAAGCTCCATCGTGGGAAGGTCATCTTCTGCAGCGTTGGAGGTGTTGGGGGGCACAGCTCTCCTGCCTCCAAAGGCACTTCTGGCCATTGCCGACATTCTCAGCTTCCTTGGGAGATGGGGGTGAGGAGGATGGTAACAGAGAAAAGGACATGAGAAGTGAGTGACACTTGATTCAAAAAACAGAGAAACAGGCCTACCTTGTGTGTGAAAGCACTTCAACAGCACATTTTGAGTGCCGCATAAATAAAAGCTGAGGCGTGGCAAGCAGGATTAGTCTAATGACTAGAGCTCCCCAAGGATCTCGGGGAGATTTTGTGTTTACAGAATACAGACAAAGCAGGAAAAAAAAAAAAAAACCAAAATGGGGGACTGATTTGAAGAATTGAAAAATTCAAAAAGATTTTGGAGGGCAGGGATTTTCTGGTTGACTTTTTCTCGGTGCCCCCAAAGGCACCATCGTTATAAGAAATGTTTACTGCCCTGGGTTTGTGCTTCTGCTTGTCTCACGTGGGTTACAGAGTCTATGTCACTTTTTTTCATGGGCAGGCACCGGGAATCGAACCCAGGCCCTCTGGCATGGCAGGCGAGGACTCTGCCTGCTGAGCCACCGTGGCCTACCCAGTCTATGTCACTTTTAAGAATAAACTCATACAACCATGTCCACATGAGTGTTGCCCTCCAAGGCATTCAACTTTGCGATTCAATTCAACCAATATTTGTGGAGGGCCCACTTGGCTGGGCTGTGTTCTGGGCACTTGGGATGCATCAGAGAATAAAATTCCACAGATCCCTTCCTTGTGGAGCTTACTCTCTGCTCAGGGGTAGGATGGAGTGCAACAATAATATATAAGTAAACTCAGTAGTGTGCTAGAAGGCAATGGCAGCTTTGGGGAAAGGACTACTTGGAGCAGGGGTAAAGAAGACAGAGTTTAGGCAGGTGAGAGGGAGGCAGAGTGCAATTATAAATAGGGTGGATGGGTCATGGTTATAAAATCAATTGTTCTCTAGACTTGGTCAGTGGTGCTAACAGCTGCTGTTGGTCAAAGCATGCTTCCCCTATCTTTGGAATTTGTGCAGGCAAAGGGCCACTTTAAACACCACACACCTGACCATCGGCATCTAATAAGTCTTTATTGACCAACTGACCAAATGAATGGAAACTTTGTTTCTGGCCCGAAATGACACGTTCCCCCTGGAGCCCCTTGGTTATTCAGTCAATGGCTGTTAGTGACTTGGTGGTTTTGAAAAGCAGGCACGCCCTCCAGGGATGAGGAGTTGCCAGTTATGGAGGCGACAAGAGTAGATGGGTGCAGAAGAGTGGCGAGCAAGAGCAGCTTGTCTGGGGATGAGGAACCACTTCCAGGGTAGGTAGTTGCTTTGGAAGGAGACAGGAGTCTTTACGGAGTGTGAGATCTGAGTACATACCCATGGATAGAGACTCAGGGAGAAGGTAAACTGAGGAAGGAGGAAGGGAGTAAAAGGTGGAGAGAAGGCAGGAAAAAGCAGTGCTCTGGTCTGAAGTAGCAAAGGCAGGGTACAGGACACAACAGGGAGGACAAGGTTTTGGATGAACAGAGAATTGGAGAATGAGAACTTGTAAGGAGGAAATGGGGAGCCCCACATGCTGACCAGGTTAAGAGAAGTCCGTGCAGGGGCCTGGTGAGTGCAGGTGTTAGCAGCGCTCCATATGGGGCGAGTCTGGGGGAGAGGATGGGACTGAAGTTCATCTCCCACCTTGGAATGGGAAAAGGGAAAAGCTGGGGTGGGCAGCCAAGCCCCAGGGGGTTTCCAGCCAAGCAGGCATTCTTAACTGGCTTTATTGCCCACCCCCCGCCCCCTTCTGCTAAAGTGGCTGCTTCTCTGAGGAAAGCGGGACTGTCTTTTCCGGGAGTACCCCCAAATCACCCATTCCCATTTGGTGGCTTCTTGGCAAGCAGCGCCCTAAGGAAAGCTTCGCATATCCCTGGGCTCAGAAATGAGCTGGGCGGTGCGGAGTTAGGGACACGGATGGGACACGTGGAGCTGCCTCTATCCCCTCCATACACACATACGCACACACATGCGCGCACACACGCACACGCCCGGGCCCTGCGCTGCACCGGCAGCCGCCTGTGGGACGGCGGGACCGAGGTGCAGGGGCGAAGGGTGCAGCGGGGATCTCTGTCCCAGGGCAAAGCACCAGGGGCAGGGCGCTGGCGTGCTCAGGCGGGAGGGGTAGGCACTTACCTGCGGTGCCCTCGGAGGTGCCCTCGCCTAGGTTCGCTGGGTGGGTCTCTGAGGGTACTTCCTCAAAAAGACGCAGGAAAATTTACCGGGAAGTTGGCTCTTAAATAACTTCTTAGCAGCTCTCTTCCTCCTCCTCCCCCCGCCGTCCCCCGGGGTTTTCTCCTCCCCCTTCTTCTTGACAGCTGGAGCAAGCGGATTCCAGGACTTTCTATTTGCTTCTGCCTTCCTCCTCTGTTGTTCTGGCAAGCTCCCCCTTGTCCCCAACCAGCGGAAAGCAACACCCCCCAATCCCGATTCTGACTCCCTCTCCCTGACTTGGTCATTTGGAGTGCCAAGCTCAGGGCCCCTCAGGGAACTTAGTTCCCACCCCCTCCCTTTGGTACCTTCACAAAGGAACCTCTTTGCATGCAGGGATGTAAGGGTTGGTGTGGCTGGGCAGAAGGGAGGCTCTGCCCTCCAGCAGTCAGGCCACACAGACAACATCATAAAGCAAGAGCAACATGTCCCTCCTGTGCAAATAAGTCTGGTAGCAAGATATGCATTCTTGAATCATCCAGAGAACTACATCTACCACCCAACCACAAGCCTCCTTTCACCCAACCACAAGACTGCCCAAGGAAAGAAAGGGTAGATGAGAAAACATTTTTTGCTTTTCTGAAAGCTATTTTGGTTTATTCTTCAGATAACTGGAGAAAAAGAAGAGAATTTTTCTCCTCAAGTTTTCCATAGATTTTTTTTTTCTCAGTTTTTCATCTCTAAACAGGCCTATTTCAATCTTGGCTGTTTCTAAACTTTTATACTATCTTCAAATTTCTCACCTTATCCCTTGATCTCCAAATTTCATACAGAAAAAAAGAACATGCCATTGGGTTAGAAATTCTGTTAACTACCTGCTACCAAACCTATGAACTTGCTGCACATATACCTATCTTTCCCCTCTCTCTTCTTGTTACTAAAGTAGAATAAACGTCTCTCCCCTTGTCCAAAGCCAAACACCCCATATTTTCTTTCCTGTGTTCTATGCCACCACAGGGAAGGTTCTGCTAGACTTCATATCCAGTCTTCTTTCTATATGTTCAAGCAGCCTCTCTCTAGTAACTGCTTCCCATCAGCATTTACATAATTTGAAGTCAAGTCTCCTCAATAGTTTTAAAAAATCCTTCAACCCATTCCTCCCAGCTGTTTTCCTGCTCTCTCCTCTCCTTCATTTTTAAACTTCTGCCATCGAGCTTCTGCCCCCATCATTCTACTGGACTTCAGGCCAAGGTCTACAATAGACAAAGTAAAATCTGAAGGACAAAATTAGTTCTCATCTATGTAATCTTTGGGGAGTCCTGAACTCTGTTGCCCACTTTCTCCTTGAAAGTCTTGTCCCGTGGCCTCTGTGTCATTGTACTCTCTGGGTTTCCCTCCAGTGCTGCACAAGTCCCCTTGATATCTCCAATAGTTTTCAGTTTCTATCTGTATCCTGATGTCTCCCAAGTCCAGATCTCTAACCATTGCCCGTCTAGAGCTTCAGACTCCTCTAACTGCATACCACGCATCTTCACTTGGCATGTCCCAGTGATAACTCAAACATCATACTGAAGATGAAATATATAATCTTCCCTCACAACTTGCTCCATCTCAGGTGTTCGCTATCTTAGTGCTGCTATCAACTTGCATCTACTTGCAAAGTCAGGCTTAGCAGCTTCATTCTTAACATCGCCATCTTCCTCTCCCTCAACCCCCAAACCCAATCCTTTGACAAATGCTCTCTATTCTACTTCTTAAATATCCCTTGAATCTACCAATTTACTCCTATCTTCATTCTCACTGTGAAGGCCGAGACCACCATGTCATCATCTCTTGTCAGTCCTCCCCGAATCACCTCCTGCCTCCCCCATTCTCTATCCTTCCTATCCATTTTCCACTCTGCAGTCACAATGAGCTTTGTGGAACTCAACTCTCAAATTAAATTCTTTGCACAATGTCTTTTAAGTTGAATGTCTAAATTATACTGCCAGGCCCTATTCAATCTCTCCAGCCCCACCTCTTTTTTTTTTTTCTTTGTTCCATGGTCAGGCACTGGGAATTGAACCCACCTTTTTTTGTCCTGTCTGGTACGTTGTCCATGTCCAAAGAGCTTGCCTTGGCTTAGTGCTTCTTATGCTGGCTGTATGGTAAGTTTCTGTTTCTTTGGCTGTTGTCCCACCAGAATACATGAGGGTAAAGACTTCAACCGGAGTTCTCAGAGTTAGAGGAATTGCTGAATTTCAATTAACCAAGCTCCATCCTTTCCATATTCTTTTCTGGATGCTAAAGAAAGAGCTAAGAGAAAGTGTGATCATAATTGGATAGTTCTCCTAGTAAACATCGAACCTGAGTGTCAAGATTCCTAGAAGCCCTTGCCCAAGTGAGTTTTGGGGCAAAGTGACCACCCTTGCACCCTCCAGATTAGATAGGTTGGGGTACAGAGCTGCCAGGTCCTCCTTTCAAGACTAAGCTTGCCACCCTCTCAACCACCATCACTATCATCACATCAGTATCACTGATTGTCCTGTGAACATACATGTTGGTTAGCTCTCTCCCTCCACCAAACCACCAACTCAATAGCATTAAAAATGACAATGGCTTTCCTTGTGCTTAACAAGCTGCATCAATAAAAAAGCACCTGAGGACACCAACCACCAGCCATTTTGTTGCAGCTCTTCTGTGTCACAGAGCATTTCTTCATAGTCCTGTAGCTTAGAAGTCAGAGTAAAGGGTTCCAGCCAGATAAATGAACCTTCAGCTGTACCCGTAAATGTGACTTTGGCAGATGCAGCCTCAGTGCCTAGACACTCAGGTCTTCAAGGACAGAATGGTGTCTTTTATTTCTGAATTTTCTTGCCAGAGTTGGCACAGTGTAGGTGATTCAGCCAGGAAAACAAAAAACCACTTTAAGAATATTTAAAAGAAGGAATTTAACACAGGGGATTGGTTTCACAGGTGGTGGAAGAGACAAGAAGCCAAAAGGAGAAAGTGAGTCAGCCTTCCTTCAGCAATTAACAACAGCAGGGGGGAGGAGGTGTTATCATAGCACAAGGGCTGGGATTATGTGGCAGAAACTGGAATTACATGAACTGTCTGGTAGGCACTTGAGCTTCGACATTGCCAGAAACAGTGTCTGAGGTCAAAAGGGAGGGGAAGAAATATTCTAGCGTGACCCTCGATTTTCCCCCACTCTCTGAACCTATCTAGCTAGAAGCATTTGACAAAGGAGTCTGAGAAACAGCGCCTGCAAAATCAACACCACCATCCCCATGTCAGGGATCCCAATACCACTCCCAGATTTAATGATTAGGTAGGAGGATTCATGGGGCTCAGCGTATAGTTTAGTTCATTTATGATTTATTGCAAGAAAAGGATATGAAGCCGAACCAGCAAGGGAAAAAGGTGTCTGAGGCAAAGTCCGGAGGAAATCAGGCACTAGTTTTCAAGAGTCCTCTCTCAATGGAGTCACAGGGATATGCTCAATTCCCCCAGAAATGAGTTGTGACAATATGTGTGAAGTATTGCTCACCAGCAAAGCTCATTAGAGACTCAGTGCCTGGGGTTTTATTGGGGGCTGGTCACATCACTGTTCTCTGCTTGGTATATACCAAAATTCTAGACTCCCAGAAGGAAAACAGGTCTTCAGCCTCATCCACATTGTCAGAACAGCTTAAGCACAGCTTAAGTCTATCAGTTTGGGAATGGTGGGGAACAAGCTACCCCCCAAAATCCAAGAGTCCAGAGACTGGGCGAGGGTCAACTTTGCAAGTTAAAAATAGCAGTTTCAGGTCTGCTATGCTAACTCTTTTCTGTACCTTCCCCCCCACCCCCCCACCCCCACATAAAATAATGTATTGAAATTAAAGGGAAAGGATAAGGAGGTTATCTCAGGACAAAAAGTCCCATGAATAATTGTACTTTCATCATGGTTGTGGCTGGTCCTTCACCCTCCCTTGTAGACATTGCTATTGAGACCTGGAACAAAAAGGAAATCCAGTGGGAAGGTCACTGGGGTAATTCAAGTCTTACCCCCCACTTTCCCTAGTCTTATTGGCTCAGGGTAAGACTTCAGAATAGGCATACGTTTTCTTGGTGGGAGTGAGGGAGGTAGTAAGCCCTGGTATGTCTTCTCATTCTATTACAACTGAAAGGACTGTGAAATCTGTAATTTACACCTCTTTTTTCTACCCAATGGTCCAGGCAAGAATGCCTAAAATATCACTTAAGGATCCTGGCTCTTGTGAGAAATAGGCAGCTACCTTTCGGAGTCATGCATAGATAAGAAATACATGAAAGTGTGATTCCATGTTACTTACTTCCATCCCTTTGTGTGAAGTGTCATTTGTATGGTATCGACACGCTTTTCTCCAGATAAACCACCATCTTTTTCCTACTTGGCAATACCCAGGAAGCACACTGTATTTACTCAGGAGATGACTCTTCCAGCAAACTCTATTTGATTTACAAGTAAAACTTCACATACCAAACAAACAAACAAAAACACCAGTCTTGTCTGGATGCTGCTGTTTTTTTCCAGCTGAACAGGACTTGGATTTTGTTGCTTAACAGATGAAGCCTCAGAGAGAAAGAGGTGCATATAAATAACAACTGGCCTCATAGAAAGATGCCAATCTTCTGACATGAATGATCAAAGTCCATCTCTTGGGGGAGAACTTCTTAAGTGCTCTTGATCCTATAGGAGTTAAGGGGAAAACTTTGTACTCCAAAAGGAGATAAGGTGGGAGAGAGGATGGGAGGGAGGCTGGATGAAAAGTTTACAATAATATTTCAACCATAGCAATGAGCAGTTGGTGAAGGCAAGTGGCTCTCTGTATCAATCTACATCTTTATAGGAGCCCCAGGGGAATTTTCACCAAGACTGACAATGATATTTAAAGTCCCAAGAAGGAATTTATTAAATCACCAGAGCAGCTGCCTCCACATTAGGGTTTGGGGTCTAAAGAGTGCCACTACTTCGACAATCTCTCTTTCTTCTTCTTCTAAGGAGAGATGTAATCTGTGCCTGTGACAGCTCCAGATGGCAGAAGTTTTCTCATTGCTCCAGCCTCCCTAGCAATGGCCTTCACTTGCCATTAGTTTGCTATCACCCTTAATTTACCTTCCCAGGGATCAGCAAGTGAAGTGCTGGGCTGCCTCTCCTTATGGCAGGGCTATCTAGTCGGATAAATGGAAGAAAGCTGTTCTTTTCCTTAGGAATGAAAAATATAACTAATACAGTCACATACTTACAGTGACTATCTCCATCTTTAATGTGAATTTTTCATCACTCATAGTCAAATGATTGCATTTATAGATCATTCTTTTTTTTAACTAAGGAATATTTTATACCAGGCTTAGAATGAACAATTTATCTGCTCTTGGTGACTAATAACTGCACTTATGATTATATATGAATGTGTATGTGTTTCTGTAGAATACTCCAGTGTGTATAGATTTGTGAGTACATGTGTTCATACGTGAGTGTGCATATCTGACTATATATGTGAGTGTGTGTAATCTGAGTATCTGAGTGTGTTGGATGGATTTGTATTTTTATTTGTGTATCTCTATGTGAGCGTTGTGTATATGGTTACATTGGTGAATGTGTGAGTCAGCATGTGTATATTAATGTCTGTGTGTGAGGGTATTTGTGAGAGTGTGTATCTGAGTGTGGGTATGTTTGTGAGTGAGTGTTTGTGTATCTGAGTGTCTTTGTGCGTAAGGGTATCTGTGAGTATACGTGCCTATATGTGAGTGAATGCATGCCTGTGTGAGAGTGAATGTATATGACTGTGAATACAGTGGCAACAGAAGGACTGTAGAGATACTGAAGGAATGTATCAGCCATGCTGAAGGTCTTGGAAGTGGTTTTATCTCCAGAAAACACTCTCCATTGGCTTCCTAATTAATCCGGAGTCCTGGTTGGACCTTAAGGTTTAAAAAGATGCATTTAAAACTTAAAAGACCACATAAGACACGATGAAGGTCAACTAAAACTGGCTCTTCTATAGATGAAAACTTTATGAATTTGAAAAGAGGAGCTATTCTCATAAACTTTAACAGTCCTCTCTGTGTTATGGACAGAAATGATGGCTATGACATCTAGATACAAGATCAATAATGAAACAGAATGATATTGAATGATACTCAAAATCAACTAGACCTGACATGCGTAGCACACTTCACCCAAAGGCAGCAGAATACACATTCTTCTCTAGTTCACATGGGTAATTCTCCAGGATAGACCATATGTTAGGCCACAAAACAAGTCTCAATTTTAAAATATTGAAATCATACAAATCTATCTTCTCTGAAAAAAATGGTATGCTGTTAAAACTCAGTAACACAGAGACTTGTAAAATTTACAAATACATAGAAATTAAACAACACTCTCTTAAACAAACAATGGGTCAAAGAAGAAATCATTAAGCAAATTGAAAATATCATGTGGCAAATGAAAACAAAAACATCAGCTACCAAAACCGATTGGATGCTGCAGAGACAGTGCTGAGAGAGAAATTTAGAGCTCTAACTGCATATATTTAAAAAAGAAGAAACATCTCAAATCAGAGACCTAAACTCACCACAGGAGTATTTAGAATAAGAAGAAAAAGTAGACCCAAAGTGAGCAGAAAGAAGGAGATAACAAAGATTAGAGTGAAAATAAATGAAATAGAGAAAATCAACAAATCCAAAGGGTAGCTTTGAAAAGATCAGTAAAATAGGCAAACCTTTCACCTGGCTGACAAAGGAAAAAAGAGAGAGAATGTAAACACATAAAATCAGAAATGAAAAGTGGGACATTATTATCAACCCCACAGAAATAAGTACAGGTTATAAGAAGGTACTATGAACAATCGTATGCCAGCAAATTAGACAACCTAGCTGAAATGAACAAATTCCTAGAAACACATGAACCACCACATTGACTCAAGAAGACATAGAAGTTCTCAACCAACTAATTCCAAGTTAAGGAGATTGAATCAGACATCAAAAACCTCCCAACAAAGAAAAACTCGGGACCAGATGGCTTCATGGTGAATTTTACCAGGCATTTCAAGAAGAATTAACACCAATACTGCTCAAACTCTTCCAGGAAATTAAATAGAAGGGACCACTTTTAAACCCATTCTGAGGGCAACATCACCCTAAAATCAAAGACAATAAGGAAACCACAAAAAAGAAAATTATAAACTAATATCACTTATGAATACAGGTGCAAAAATCTTTAACAAAATACTGGTAAATCAAATCCAACAGCACATTAAGAGAATTATGCACTGTGATCAAGTTGGATTTATCCCATGTATGCAAGGGTAATTCAACATAAGAAAATCAATTAATGTAATGAACCACACTAATGAAACAAAGGAAAAACAACACATGATCATCTCTGTTGACACAGAAAAGGCATTTGACAAAACCCAGCATCCCTTCTTGATAAAAACACTTAGAAATCTAGGAATAGAAGAACATTTTCTCAACATAATAAAAGGCATATATGAAAATCCCACATCTAGCATCATACTCAATAGTGAAAGACTGAAAACTTTCCCTCTAAGATCAGGAAGAGGACAAAGATGCCCACTGTCACCACTGATATTAAACATTGTACTGGAAATTCTAGACATAGCAATTTAGCAAGAAAAAGAAAGAAAAGGCATCCAAATTGGAAAAGAAGTAAAATTTTTCCTATTTGTACCGGACATGATTCTCTATACAGAAAATCCTGAAAAATCCACAACAAAGTTAGTAGAACTAATAAACAAATTCAACAATTTGGCAGGGCACAAGATCAATATGCAAAAATTAGCAGCATTTCTATAACTGAGAAATGGTCAATATGAACTATAAATCAAGGAAAAAATATTTAAAATAGCTGCTAAAAGAATCAAGTATCGAGAAATGTATAGAGGAATTAGGCATGGAAAACTATAAAGCATTACCAAAAGAAAGCAAAGTCCTAAATAATCACACTCTGTGTTCATGGATTGGGAAACTAAATACCATTAAGATGTCAATTTTACTGAAAGCAATTTACAGATTCAATGAAATCACAATAAAAATTCTAACATCTTTCTTTGGAGAAATGAAAAACCAATAATTGAATTTATATGGAATGATAAGAAATCCTGAATAGACCAAAATCCATCTTGTAAAAAGGAATACAGTTGGAGGACACACTCTTTGCAATCTTAAAACTTTTTACAAAATGATGGAAATCAAAACAGCATGGCAATGGCACAAGGGCAGACATATAGACTATTGGAATCTAATTGAGTTTTCATAAATAAACCCTTACATCTGCAGCTAATTGATTTTTGACAAGGGTGCCAAGTACATTCAGTTGGGAAAGAATAGTCTGTTCAACAAACAGTGCTGGGAAAAAGGGATGTTCATGTGGAAAAGAGTGGAAGTGGACTCCTACCTCACACCATATACAAAATTAACTCAAAATGGATCAGTGACCTAAATATAAGAACCAAAAATATAAAATTCCTAGAAGAAACACAGAAAAGCATCTTCAGGACCTCACATTAGGCAACAGTTTCTTAGACTTTATACCAACAGCCTGAACAACAAAGCAAAAAATAAACAATAAACTTCATCAAAATAAAAAAACTATGGCATGTGGTAGGACTTGATCATGAAAGTACACAGACAACCTACAGAATGATAGAAAATATTTGAAAGTCACATATCATAATATCCAGAATGTATAAAGATGTCC
Organism: Tamandua tetradactyla; assembly: GCF_023851605.1. NCBI lineage: Eukaryota > Metazoa > Chordata > Mammalia > Pilosa > Myrmecophagidae > Tamandua > Tamandua tetradactyla. Next base: position 8,797,200 of record NC_135351.1, read on the forward strand.
TAAAACTCAACAACAAAAAGACAAACAACCAAATTAAAAAGCGGGCAAAAGACTTGAATAGACGTTTCTCCAAAGAAGATATACGAATGGTGAATAAACATATGAAAAGATGTTTGACATCATTAACTGTTAGGGAAATACAAATTCAAACCACTATGAGATATCATTTCATAGCCATTAGAAGGGCAAATATTAAAGAAACAGAAAATTATCAGCGTTGGAGAAGATGTGAAGAAATAAGAACATTGTTTATTATTAGTGGAAATGTGAAATGGTGAAGCCACTGTAGAAAACATTTTGGCAGTTCCTCAGAAAGTTAAATATAGAATTACCACATGACCCAGCAACACCATTTTTATGTATATATTCCAAAGGATTGAAAGCAGGGACTCAAACAGATATTTGCACACTGACGTTCATAGTGGCATTATTCACAATTGCCAAAAGATGGTAGCAATTCAGATGTCCATCAACAGATGAATGGATAAACAAAATGTGGTATGTACATACAATGGAACATTATTCAGCCATAAAAATGAAGTTCTGATGATGATATGGATGAATCTTGAGGACATCATGTTGAGTGAAACAAGCCAGATACAAAAGGAAAAAAATGTGTATGAACTCACTGATATTCAATAATTAGAACAAGAAAGTTTACAGAATAAGAAACTAGAATACAGGTAACCAAGAGCTGGGTTGGAATTAGGGAATGGGGAGTTAATGCATTATTGGTACAGAATTTCTCTTTTGGGTGATGAAAATGTTTTGATGATTTCTGCTGTTGATGGAAGCACAACACTGTGAATGTAATTAACCCCACTGTATCATATATATATATGTATGTATATGAATGTGGTTAGAAGGAGGAAATTCTGAACTGCATATATGTGACTAGAATGCAAATATTATTTATATATAGGATTGTACAACACAAACAGCAGACCCCAATGTAAGCTATAAACTATAGTTAATAGTGTAATTATAGTAATATTGTTTCAACAATTGTAACAAAAGTAGTACACTAATGAAAAATGTTAATAATAGGGAAAATGGTGATGAGGGGGATTGTATATGGGAACTCTTTATTTTGTATAGTCTTTAAAGTTATTACTTCTCTGGTGAAAAATCAGTAAAAAGGAAAACAGAAAAAAAGAAGGCAGAGTGGGCAATGGTGGCTCAGTGGCAGAGTTCTCGCCTGCCATACCAGAGGCCCACCCCCCCAAAAAAAGGAAGGAAGGCAGGTTATGTCACTTGTTTTAGTAGTTTTCTAAAGCTGCTGGAATGCAATAAACCAGAAACAGGATGGCTTTTAAAAAGGGAATTTGTTAGGTTGCAATTTTACAGTTCTAAGGCCATTAAAATGTCCAAACTAAGGCATCCAGAGAAAGATACTTTGACTCAAGAAAGGCCAGTGGGTCCAGAACACCTCTGTCAGCTGGAAAGGCACATGGCAATGCCTACTTTTTCTCTAGCTTCTTATTTCATAAGTATTCCCTGGGGGGTATTTTCCTTCTGCATCTGAATGGGCTCTAGCTGTGTGGACTCATTAGCACTGTAGGCTCTGTAGGTTTTCCCAAAATGGTTCCCTTTTAAAAGGCTCTAGTAAGCAACTCCACCTTGAATGGGTGGCTATACATCTCCATGGAAACCATCTAATCAAAAGGTACCACCCACAATTAGGTAGGTCACATCTCTATGGAAAAAGAAAGATCCCACCCAGCAATATTGAATGAGGATTAAAGAGGATAGCTTTTCTGGGGTACATAATAGCTTCAAACCAGCACACCACTCCTCTGCTGCAAACCCCACCCATGGCTTCCATCTTATCAGAGTAAAAGTCAAAGGTCTTAAAATGACCAACAAGGCTTTACCCTACCTGGCTCCCCATACTTTACCTTCCTACACTTACCTCCTACCCTTCTGCCACTTATTCCCTTCTCTCCAGCCACTCTGACCTCCTTGCAAATCCTTTAACATGAAAGCGTACCTCTGTCTCTGGTTCTTTGTACCTGCTGTTCCCGCTACCTGGAAAGCTCTTTCCCCAGATATCCACATACCTTGCCCCTCACCTACCTCAATCCTTTGCTTAAATTTCTGGTCTATGAAGCTATCCATGACCACCTTATTTAAACTTGCACCGCCTCTCTCTACTTGCTAATCAAACATAGAATACAGAAGTGGGATAAACTGCTCATCACCCCTAATCTAATTTTTTCTTGTTCCTTTTTCCCTCCACAGTATTTATTGCTTTCTGGTATTGTGCTGGTTTGAAAGGAAGTATGCCCCCTAAGAAAAGCCATGTTTTAATATAAATCCCATTTCTTAAAGGTAGAATAATCCCTATTCAATACTGTATATTTGAAACTGTAATGAGATCATCTCCCTGGTTGATGTGATTTAGTTAAGAATGGTTGTTAAACTGGATTAGGGGATGACATGTCTCCACCCATTTGAGTGGGTCTTGATTAGTTTCTGAAGTCCTATAAAAGAGGAAACATTTTGGAGAATGAGAGATTCAGAGAGAGCAGAGAATGCTGCAGCACCACAAAGCAGAGAGTCCACGAGCCAGTGACCTTTGGAGATGAAGAAGGAAAACGCCTCCCGGGGAGCTTCATGAAACCGGAAGCCAGGAGAGAAAGCTAGCAGATGATGCTGTGTTCACCATGTGCCCTTCCAGTTGAGAGAGAAACCCTGAACTTCATCAGCCTTCTTGAACCAAGGTATCTTTCCCTATATGCCTTTGATTGGACATTTCTTTAGACTTGTTTTAATTGGGACATTTTCTCAGCCTTAGAACTGTAAACTAGCAATTCATTAAATTCCTCTTTTTAAAAGCCATTCCTTTTCTGGTATATTGCATTCCAGCAGCTAGCAAACTAGAATAGGTATATTCTAAATTTTACTTACTTAAAAAATTTTTTTTGTATGCTGTATGGCAGGGGTCATATTTCATTCTTTTTCTACGTGAGTATCTCATTATTGCAGCACCATTTGTTGAATTTTTGTTTGTTTTGTTTGCTTGTTTGTTTTGTTTTGGGGAAGTGCATGGCCCGGAAACTGAACCCAGGTCCCCTGCAAGGCAGGTGAGAATTCTACCACTGAACTACCCTTGTACCCACCTAAAATATTTTATATCTCTTCCCACTATACTGTGAGCTAGATGTGCACAGGTAATTATTTCCTTTTTTGGTCATAGAGCAATGTCTGGCATATTCAGAAAATATCTGTGGACTGATAGCTGAGTGTCCATTACTACCACTTAATTTGCCTGAGATGAGATCACTGATCAAGATCCTGCTTTAATGTGATCCTGCTTCAATGGGCAATTCAATCAGTAATTCAAGCTTGTCAATACAGGGGTGAGAGTTTTAATTGGCCAATTGCATTTGTGTATGTGAGAATACATATAGGTCTACTGCTAACTGAAGCAAAGGGAAAAACATTCATTTCTAAGCTACAAGGGCAAGCTGTCAGGGAAGTGGATCAGAGAAAGATTTTAGATAAAGTATGAAGAGTGAAAGGACCAGCTTGTGTATGGTTTCCTGTTATCTTTGGAGCTGTGAATCAAAAGAGCAGCTCTGTGTGAGCATCTCCCCAAATCCTACTAATGGGACCCCAGGGGCTGGGTCCACTAAGTCACGCTTAAGGGCCCTGCTGCTCGTTGCTGTGATCACACAAATGCACCTTCTTACTGATGAGCCTGCAGGGTTATCCCAGCCGCGACAGATACTAAAGGTCGCAAACTGGAAGAGGAGATTCCAGTGAGGCCAAAAAGGAACAGGAAGGATGTGATATTCTGCAATGTCTCCCAACAGTAGAACTTCTGGATAACGATCTACAAATTTTCAAAGCAGTTCAAAGGGCATTGCATAATCGTACATATGTGGGCACAAAGTATGCAGCCAAAGAAAGGGGCAAGTTCTCTTTTCCCTGATGCTCACTCAGCAGTTTCTGTGGTGGGGTTTACAGATAACTGTGCCAATGTCCTTCCTGGGAACATGTTTGTTGTTGGTGCATCTTTCCTGGCATGAAGATAACTCTAAGTTGTTAAAATAACATCTGAAATATTAGCTATGCCATATGGACATATATCATAGAGAAAAAATAATTCTTTTATATATTCTCTTCACTGAATACAGATGTTCTGTCTTACTTTAAAAGGTTTTCTTGTGCCTGAGACATAAAGAAGATGGCATGAATGTTCAAGAATTTAAGAAATTAGATTAGGGGTCATGAGCAGCTTATCCTGCCCCTGTATTCTATGTTTAATAATGATTGAGCATCAACTTTAAAAGGAAGTCTTGGTGCTTGCCCAGGCGAGAAATTAAAAAGAAAAGAAAGTCTTCTAACAGCCATGGTTTATTTTACTCCATTGTCCTTGATTATTCAAATTCCTTCTTGATCATAAAGCCTATCAAAACTCAGGTTTTGGGGAACAGAACAAATAACGTTTTATAGGCAGAACTTTGTGTGGTATATGTAGCACTGGGCTTATGGAACTTGACTTGGCCTAAGATGTGTTCATGTATTGTGCTAGTGTTTTATATGTATATATGGCTTTTTTTTTTTTTTTTGCATGAGCAGGCACCGGGAATCAAACGTGGGTCTTCAGCATGGCAGGTGAGAACTCTGCCTGCTGAGCCACTGTGGCCCACCCTATAGATGGCTTTTTTGCAGCCTTTTCTTCCATTTGTCCTAAAATATCCTCCCTCAATCTTGACAGGTCCTTTAATAATCATGTTCATGCATTCTGTATTAGGTAGTTTCCAAAGATCGTCTGGCTCCTAATATTCCTGATGAATCTGGGCTTTAAACAATACAGTACAATGAAAATGAGACTGTGCCAGTTCTCAGACTAAGCTTTGAGAGACCCTTGCAGCTTCTACTTCTGTGCTTTTGGGATGCTAAGCCACCATGAAGAAACCCAGCTCTTCCTGGAGTCCAGCTATGAGGTGGAGATGCCACATGGAGAGGCAGAGCCCCTGAGACCACACAGAGAGAAAGAGGAGCTGGGCTGTCCCAGTGTCCCACCTGAGCCCAATCTCCAGCCCTCCCTGCCAATTTGCCACCCATGGGAGTGACCCATTTTGCAAGTGGATCCTCTACCCGCAGTCAAGGGCACTCCACATGGAGCTCAGGAAAACCCCTTTACTGAGCCCTGACAAAATCATAAAATTGCAAGCAATTAAATAAAGTGATTGTTTTAATCCAGAATTTTGGAATGGTTTGTTACACAAAAACAGATAATTGAGACACATTAATCCCACACATATTTGTCTAACACTTACTATTGACGACATTGTGGGATGAATAAGAAAAGATATCTGTCTTTAAGAAATACAATCTAGGGGGGAAACCAGATTAAAAGGTAGTCTTGGGGAATTTGAGCAAAAAGTCTGATTCCATGATTTCATAGAGTTCAAGCCATTTTATCTTTTGTTTCCATGATGAATATCTTTTGTTTGGACCTAGTCAGAGAACAATATGTATTCACAAAGTATGTGTTGATTGGTTAACAAATGAAAGGCAGTGGAATCTCCCTGACCAGTGAAAGCAATTTTGGATTACTGACAAAAATAAGAAGTAAAGATTTTCAATGAATTATGTATGGTGCACTGTTTTTTTGTTGTGCCTCTTGCCTTAAACAGTCAGCCACTTAGTTTAAACTGTGGTTGCCAAAGCTGAGAACTATCCAAAAAGGAGCATAAAATAACTGCCATTATCCTGACTTGCACACTCCAACTGCAAAAAAATGATTTATGTTCCCTAAATGTTTTATTTTTACATAGTAATCCCTATTTAAGTAACATGTGGCCAGTTTCCTCCAAAAAAAAGAGAAATAATCAGATACCAATTTATGCGCATAGAATTTCTCTTTCCACACTTGTTTTTGTCTGTTATACCATAGTATTTATGTTTATCAAATAAATCTTGTTTTAAGCATGGGAAGAATACAGAGGGAAGTTCTAGGAGTGTCCTATGCCGCAGACCTGGGAACCCATTCTCCTGCCTTACTGACCACTGCCCCTCCCTGATCTACACAAGTTGCCATTAATGTAAACTTGAAAGGCTGAGCTTGGAAATACTGGTGCAAAAATTTGGCATCCATGAACGGTGGCAAATCGAGTCTATTATCCATAGCCACATCCACCTGCTTCTCCTCTCCCACTTGCATAACTTTCAGCTATATAAGCCTGGAAATTTGAGGCAAGATCTCATTTTTATAGGGAGTTAGTGCTGCAGGAAAAGAAAAATAAAATGTTTCATAGATTAACACAATCCATATAATAAGATCAATTTGAGACTAACATATGAATTTTCAATGCCCAGTTGCATGCACATACTAATTTACATGATTTTCCTTTGTAAAATATATATAAATGTTTGTATTTAAATAATTTAGTACAAAGGAAAAATCATGTAAATTAGTATGTGCATGCAACTGGGCATGGAAAATTCATGATATGTTAGTCTCAAATTGATCTTATTGTATTGATTGTGTTAATCTATAACATATATATATATATATACTTTTAGTATAAAAGCATATATGTTCATTTTCATAGGACTACCAATTATTTTAACATATTGGAATTCTAATAAGCATGTGTGTATGTATGTGTGTATTGGATGGCCTGGAGTTGAACACCCTAGAGAAAGATACAGAAATCAGAAATATTTTACTTTGATTTTTAACATTTTCCTATAAAATGTTTTCACCTAAAAAGGCAATTGTATTTTCTATTGCTCATTAAGTTGGGATTGATTATAGGAAAACACAGCTATGGTTTATTGTATGCTGTAAATACCCATGGTTGCCTAGTATCTTATACTATGCAAAGCACCTTCATACTGCTATTTAGTTCTCAATACAATCCTTTGTAATATCTCTAGGTCACAAATAAGAAAACTGAGGTTTGGGGAGGTAAAGGGAATTGTTTATAAATATGCAGCTAAAAAGTCACAGATCCAGGACACGAACTGATATTTTTTTAAAAATCAGATCCAGTCTGTCAGCTAAAATATACCTTCACCAAGTTACCACCTCTCTCTCATTCAAAATTCCCCTTAAAATCTACACGTTCCAAGGTCTCTCTAGGTTTGGGCTTGAACTGTTCCTGGAAGACGACAAATAGATCTACCCAAATCCTCTCCTTGGTGTCACAGACAATGGACACTGCCCACGGTTGTTTAAATGTAATTAAGGAGGACAATAAAATGAGGTGGTTAGCCTGTCCTTGGTGGAGGCCATCCAAAGGCTTGAGAACCTCTACCCACCCTCATCAGTCAGTAGACTAGTTTTTAATGGATCCCTCTATGGACCAGGGATGCTGTTAAGGTGCTTTGGGGGATACAGGGGATAGCAAGAGAGAGATTGTCCTTTCCTTCAAGGGACTTACAGTCAGCCATTAATCAGGGAAGGGAAAAAACAAAATTAATCTTCTGTCCTGAAACCTCAGCTTGGATAATCCCAGCCAAAAACGCTTGACTTGGCTTTATGGAGCTTTGCACCAGCTTACTGAGTTTATCTCATCCTGGACCATCTTTGGTCACCTAGAGAAGGTTGGACCCACCCACATATACTGAATGCAATGGTCACCTACCATCCTCATCCCAGCCTTTGCTTCCCACCACTTCTTCTCTAATCTAAAACTGTCTTTCAAGCCAGGCAGGAAATATGACGGAACTTGTTCAGTCCAACAAAGGATAGCTGATAGTTGTTGGGTCGTGTCAAAGTACATCGCACGTGTTCATCAGCTGCAGTTCAGATGGTTTATATTTCACACAGCATTCATTTTTTATGAAATATGAAATCTCTCTAGGGCCCAGGGGATCTGTAATTGGCTTTTAGTTCTTTATTCTGCACTGTCTTGTCTAATTGCAGAGATGGTCCCATGATAAGACTCACATTTTAGAGGGGCTTTAAAGTATTTGCCAGCCTTCCCGGCTGCATGCAGGCATACATCTTTGTATGGAATTTTAATCATATTTTTCCTTTGGAGGAGAGTTGGAGGAATGACTGGACTAAATATATTTGCTTTTCTTTGGGTTTTATTATTAGTGTTTCTCATCGATAATATAATATATAGAGTGTGACCCATGACAAGCTTCAGGTACTATCGTATAATTTAAGTTTGATGGTTAAGATGAGTATGACATCTGTGGAGGTGATGAGGCCTGTTTTAAATGAGGCCTGCTCTTCCTGTGACACATGCTTGTTATTGGATAAGGACTATTGGGTCAAAGAGGTGTCATCCCTCCAACTTAGCCTGCAACTTGGCTCAAGTTCATATCAGATAGCTTCTGATGCTTTACTGAAGCCAGTAAGTCTGTCCCAGCATCCCCTTTACAGCCCCCATTACTAAGGAACCACATGGACTATTTAGAAAGATACCATGATGCAAAAATGATAGCTCTCAAAGAAGTTCTGGTTGCCAAGGGCTTCCATGCAAGGCCAGTCTTGCAATCGCTTTCACTAATTTCAGATTTTTTTCTTGCCAACTTCTTGTGTTTCTGAAAAATAAGAGAGAGGGAAAAAATCCACCTCTAGGTCTAGTTATATAGCCCTCCTTCCTTAAAATGATGCTAATAGAGGTACATGGGACCAGCCCACTGCAGCTGACTTTTCTTTTAATAGTGATTGAAGTGACATACCCTGTGCCAACTGCATGCAGGTCTCTCCCAAAATATAGTTTCACTATTGACTCCTCCAACTGTTAACAGAGTCCAGGGTTTATATACATAGTTAGGTTTAGGGAAAAAAAAATTGCTTTAGGCAGTTTTGCCTTGATGCCACTTGTTCTAGTTTGCTAGCTACCGGAATGCAACACAGCAGAGACAGATTGGCTTTTAATAAAAGGGAATTTATTTAGTTAGTTCTTCAGAGGAAAGGCAGCTAACTTTCAACTGAGGTTCTTTCTTATGTGGGAAGGTACAGGGTGATCTCTGCTGGCCTTCTCTCCAGGTCTCTGGGTTCCAACAACTTTCCCCGGAGTGATTTCTTTCTGCACCTCCAAAGGCCTGGGCTGAGCTGGGAGTGCTGAGATTAAAGTATGCTGAGCTGCTTGGGCTGTGCTACGTTGAGCTCTCTCATTTTAGCACCAGTCAATTAAATCAAACATCATTCCTTGCAGCAGGCACATCTCTGAGCCTACTGCAGATGTAATGAACAACAGATGAGGTTCACATACCATTGACTCATGTCCACAGCAACAAAACTAGGTACTTTCACCTGGCCAAGTTGACAACTGACTCTAACTACCACACTTTTCCTGGTTTTCTCACAATTTTCCACTTGCTAAGTGATTATTTCCCACCAGCAATATTTCCTGGGATTTGTGTTGGAGATATCCCCTTCTGTCAGGCTGGCAGCAGCTCCCGGGTACCTGAGAGAGTTCTCTCACCTGAGTGTCTGCTGTTGATGCTAGCTCCTTGCTAGGAATCAGCACTTTCCTCGTCATTAGAGTTCTTTTTCTCCAAAGCTTCCCATCCAGTAGGCAGCCCCAGAACAACAGTTAAATCTGTCAGTTTGCTAGTATTTAACTTCTCCATCATAGGCCATACAAATCTCTACTCCTTGATGTTTCTTAAGTGTTGAGGCTGAGCGTGTGGGGAGGCAGTGCTTCTTATATGTTTTTACTCAGTTCCCAGATCAGCTGCCCTTTGATCAGCCCTTGAATTTGAAAAGGCAGCACTTCTCCTTGAATCTTTGGTTTATTCAGAAGGAAGCAAGCAGTTCATTCTCCAAGGATTCACTGAGCACTTCCTATGACCTGAAAATGGCTGGTGGTGTCTCTTGTGCTGTGGCTGCAGGAGGATCACCTGGAGAGCCTTTTCAAGAGGTCTGGGGCAGAGCCCAGGTGATTTGCATTTCTAAGAAGTTTTCCTGTGATGCTGAGTCTGCATCAGTGGGCACCATTTTGAAAGACAATTAATGCATTTGCAGTGTTGTGGGGGAAGACATTCAAACACATTTGAATTAGAGAAAGAACAACCAAATCCCAAAGTGCATGCTAAGGTAGGAAGCCAAGGGCCTTCAGGGGAGGGGAGCACTGTGGGTGGAGGGGTAGGATGTTGGAGAACCTGGGGAAGGTGTGGATGGGTACAGAAGAGAGGGGAAGACTTTCTGGAGGAGAGCAGAAGTGAGAACAAATGGGGAGCTGGCAGATATTTAGTTTTGTCAGGTAGATAGTATCTTATTTTGATATTGTAGAGTTCTGTGGCCAGGTCCTGAAGCCATCCATCCTTCTCTCCCTGGGAATGTGGACTAGGTGCCTCTTCCATCTAACTGATGGCTCCTTTCCTTTCTTTCTAGATCCTCCCATATCCTGTTTATTCTCTAATCACTCAGATTGGCATTTGGGTAAAGCGCTCCTGGAGATGTGATTGGTCCAGTGACCTTTAGATAGAGCCCAGTTCTTGGCCTGTGTTTCTATTCAGGATTTGCCTGAAGGCTGTGGCCCATATTACTGCAGAGATGCCAAGGCTGGTTGGATGGGCCACCTGTAGGTGGCAAGTATGAGGCATCTCTGTGTTTCCCTTGTCTTCATGTGAAAGCATGATAGAGTGCTGTCTGCAGAAGCCTCTGAAGTAGAGGGAGTCCCCGGATTCCTGTCGGATGGCTGCCATTGCCATTGCCTCCATTAGTGCAGGGAAAGCTGAAACTCTAAAGATGGGGTCCTCTGTTACCAAGGCAAATCTCCTGCCTATAGGCTGTCAGGCCCCAAACAGCTGATCAAGATCACCTCTTTGCCTGGCAAGACTAAAAGACTCCTCACCTTAAACCTTAAACCTTATGTTGATGCTTATGGGACTCCCCTTTGGTCTCACAATCTGTCTGCAGCTACAGCCTTAGAATCCAGATGCTAATTTATACCATTCCTTGGAGATGTCCTTCTTCTGGTTTATTCATCAGCTCCTTTATGGTACATAACTTTTAGCCATCTCCCCACTTTTGCAGGTTGCCGAACACTCTGTTCATCCCATTTTCTTTTGTCCCATAGAACGACTGTTGGTTTGGCTGTAAGGATGTCAGGTGAGCTGTGAGCACATAATAGAATTCTCTAAGGGAAGCTCACCTGTTGGGTTGTCCTTTCTCTTTTTCTCTGAATTGCTTCTTTGCCTCAGCTATATTCATCTCTCATGAGAAGATTTAACAGGAAAATCCATCACAGATTAATTCAGTAGGGTAAAATGGCCACAATGAACCAATGGGAAATATTTTAGTATTTTAAAAACCCATGGTGAAGATTTATTATTTGTAATAAATATAGATATTATTAAAGTAAATAATAAATTTGGAAATTGGATTATTTCAGCTTCAACTTCAGGCATGTTTGGTGTGTGAGGACATATGTTATTTTTTCTGTGATGAAAACAAATAATCTTTGTGTTTATTTTTCAAGAGAGGGAAAATAAAATTATCAATATAATGATTCTGTTATACATATTGGAATACAGATTGCTCATTGTCCTTCAATGTCCATTGTCCCTTTTTCTACAGTAATTGAACTCTGATTTTTAGTTGAGTACTCGGCTGTCCAGAAGAATAATATTTTACAACTTCTCTTGTAGCTAGTTACATCCAGATGACTGAAACTGAACAATGGAATGTAAATGAAGATGGTCTTTGAAATTTCTGGTCTAAGTCTTTAAAGAGGGGTTTTTCTCTTTCTTCTCCTATTTTCTTCCTGCTGGGTAGAATACTAGTTTGATTGTTTGAGCAAAAAGCCTCCTAAAATGGAAGCTAAATATTGAGGATGGTGTAGCCGCAAATTAGAAGAGCCTGAGTTCCAAATGGCTGGGAAGCTCCTAGTCCAAACTTGGATCACCTACTGGGCACTTTAGGTGAGAGGGAAATGATCATATAATCTGTTTAGAGCATGGTGCTTCTTAAAAATAATTTGCAGCCAAACTTAATCTTAAATCTTAAGCTAATTTATATACCAAAGAACACAGAATAAAGCTTATATTGTGTGTTCGTCAAGGTTCTTCAGAGAAACAAGGAATCAATAGGATAGATAGATATGCAGCCATTTTAGTTTACTGAATTAAGAGATTTGTTGTAGGAATTGGCTCACATGATCATGGAAATCAGCAAGTCTGAATTCGTAGGGCAGGCCACAAGTTGTAAATGCCAATGAAAGTGAATTTGATTTCACCGGGAGAAACTGGCCAGTTGAAATAGAGGCAAGAATTCTTCTGACTATTGAAATTCTCAGTTTTGGCTTTAAAATGTCCAACTGATTGGATAAGGAGAGTCTCCTTATTGCCGAGGGCAATATCCTTTGTTGATAGTAGATGCCATCAGCTGTCGATGTAATCAACTGGCTCTTTGTGCAAATCTAACTATGAAATACACTCACAGTAACAATCATACTGGTCCTTGCGTGACCAAACTTCTGGACACTATAACCCAGCCAAGATGACACATGACATTACTCATCACACACTGTTCTTAGAAGGACGGGAAGAGCATTTATACCATGTAGGATTGCTGTTGCCTTTGTCACTCTAAACCAACCTGGAAGTACATTCACTGGAGCTGAAAATAATAATTCATCCTGTTCAGAGTCTTTAGTGAATTAGAGCTGTTTATGCACACAGGATGATACAAAAGTCATTGTATCCAATCACTCATATATTATCACCAAGAATAAAATAATATCATGCAAAGTGTGTAAGTACTAATGACAGCATAGCATCAGGAAAACCTTGAGTTAGCAATAATGACACTATGAGTTTCCTTAAATCAGAATCTTTAATGTAAAAAGACGATATGATCTTGGAAATTACTAGAAATAAATCTGTTATTTTTGGTCTATAATTTGATTATTGACAAGTATACAGTATTATTTCACAGATGATTGCTAAAATGTTATATTGGTCAACACTCCATGTGCTGAAAATGATGGAAAGTTAGAATGCTAAAACACGTTTTCCTGTAACTTTATTCTTTTCCCATTTCTTAGTGCTTGAATTAATATTACTGGCTTGAAAAATAGAAAATTTCATGGTAGAAAGACTAGAAGATACTATGAGAAATGGTGTTAAAAAAAGGAGCTAAGGTAAATCTTGAATCTTAGGTTTTATCATTATGCCCATCACTTGTGACCTATATCTATTCTATGAAAGAAGATAGCATGTATGAACAATTGTCAAAGAAACATAATAAATGAAAATCAGCATATCACCTCCATATTTTAGAGCTTCTACTTCTGTATGAGACCAAAGAGAGAGATGTTTATTTGGTACAAAATTTATATTTTGGGTAGCACATTATCTAATTTAACTGTATGGTCAGTTTAGTTGAACACCATGGGTACATGGAATCTTGAATAGGGCATGAGATTTTGTTGGTCTGCCCAGGTTAGTGTGACACCATGAAATATCCCAGGGGAATTTGGGCAGTGAATAAAGAAGTATTTGCAAAATTCCCTTGTGATACTGGGGAGAAAGGAGGAAATATTCAACTTCCCCATTTGGAAAATTTCTGATATCCTCACAAGCAGTGACGACAACCAAATCAATAGGCCAAGTCCTTGATCTTGGGGTTCTCCCCCATGAAACATTCCTGCAAAGGATAGGCTAAGCCTACTTATAATTATGATTCTACTAAGAGAACCTATTTCGTTGCTCAAATGTGGCCTCTTTCTCTAAGCTAACTCAGCATGTGAACTCACTGCCCTCCCTGCTACATGAGACATGACTCTCAGGGGTGTTAATCTCCCTAGCAATGTGGAACAGAGCTCTCAGGATGAGCCAGGACCTGGCATTAAGGGATTGAGAAAGCCTTCTTGACTGAAAGTAGGAAGAGAGAAATGAGACAAAATAAATTTTCAGTGGCTGAGAGAATTCAGAGTAGAGAGATTATCCTGGAGGTTATTCTTATGCATTATAGAGATATCCCCCTTTTAATTTACAGTGTATTGGAGTGGCTGGAGGGAAGGGCCTGAAACTGCTGAGCTGTGTTCCAGTAACCTTGATTCTTGAAGACCACTGTATAATGATATAGCTTTTATAATGTCACTGTGTGATTGTGAAAACCTTGTATCTGATGCTCCTTTTATCAAGGGTATGGACAGATGAGTAAAAAACAATATGGATAAAAATAAATAATAAGGGGGATAAAGGATAAAATAAATTGGGTAGATGGAAATACTAGTGGTCAATGAGGGGAAGAACTAAGCGGTATGGCATGTATAACTTTTTTCTTTTTATTTCTTTTTCTGGAGTGATGCAAATGTTCTAAAAAATGATCATGGTTATGAATACGCAACTATGTAATAATATTGTGATCCACTGATTGTATACCATGTATGGACTGTATGTGTGTGAATATCTGTCAATAAAAATATTTTTTAAAAATCAACATCTCGGTACCCAAAAGGAGGGAATATATAGCTCAATAACATCAGCACAGTTTCTCATATCAGCCTTGTGGGACAGCTGGAGAAACAAAATGGCATCCAAAAGTTCACTGAATTTGATATCACTGGGACAAAAATGCTCCCAACTGTGAGTAAATCCACAAGTCACTGACGCGTGGAGGGCTAATCCACTTCAATGTCTCTGTCAAGTATTTAGAAATGGCACAGCACACATTGGAAAACGCTAAGAGGATCAGAAAGGAAGGTTTAGGGTCTACAGTTCACAAGTGAGACACTTTATTCAAACATCAGAATTATTTTTTATTGAAAGTAAAAATCTTAGTGGAAATTTGAGAAACAAATTGAGAATTAGATGGGGCTTTGTATCTAAAATATAAGTTTTGCATATGTCTCTGTATGGCAACACTCAATAAAGTCTCACTTCAATATATTACAGAATGGAAGAGACCTAGTGATCAAGGCCAGATGAAAGGATTTTGTCTGCTACTCCAGCGAGTAGATTTTTACATTAAAGAGTTTGAGATCAAGTTGTTGGCCCTCGTTAGAATGCCAGTGAGGCTTGCTACACTAAACATTACAGCTCAGAAAATTGTCTCAGGGACTTGGACAAAAAAAAAGTCTTCTAAACAGTATGTGGCTATTTTTAGAGCAATTAAGTATAAAGCCTTTAGTATGTGAAGCTGATCACTAGAATAAGAGTTATCCTGGGATCCACTCCAAATGGAATGAAATGCATTAAACAAAAGCCTGTGTTCAACTGCAAAAAAAGAATCTTCCCTCTAATGATTGCAAAATTCTTCACAATCAAATAACGAAACCCAAATAATCCATCCACAATGAAGCCTGGTTCAATAAGACCCAAAACACTATGATTCAAAATAATAGTCATCACACTTTAGTACAGATTTGCTCTCCAAGTACCATCATTCTTTTCCAGAACATTGGTTTCCCTTTTAAAATTTTATTGATAAGGGACAGAACAGTTAAACAAGACCAGCATGTTAAAAGGTAATCCATATCTTCAAAAGAAACAAAAGTGGATTGCAAATAAGTTTTATCACGTAAACTCCGCTTACCTTTCTCTTCAGTACAAGTTATGGTACCTACCAGCTGCTGGAATCTCTAAGTAATGGAAAAGCAATCAGAATTATGTGTTTTGTCTTTGTTTTGATTACTTAGGTTGAAAAAACATAGGTTGGCATAGAGAGAAACATAAATTTGAAGCAATACCTAAGTATAAGCCATCTTTGGCCTTAGATTCTTGGAAAATTCACTTGACTTATTTTTTGTCTTCAGTTCCTCAAAGTCGATTATTTCTAAAGGATTTTGACACCTGACATTTAGTCAACTATGAGAATACAAGCAGTTATTCTAACCTTTAGACATTCCTGGAGGCCTTTGTTATTTTCTCATGGCAGTTACTGGGAACAGTGTGTTTTCTCCCTCAGTATCCCTCCTCTGAGAATCCCAAGTCTGGGGTATGATCAGTTTTCCTTGCCAGTGATTGGTTCAGAAATGGGCCTATGACTCAAGTAGAGGACAATTAAATCAAGGATTCTGGGGAAAGTTCTTCCTTGTTCTGGAAGAGCTTCTGGAATCAACTTCTGCTTTCTTCCTCTGGACTTGGTTGGTTACAGAATATGAAATCTGGAATTTCATATTTTTCCTAAACACTCTGAAGATAAAGCCAATGTTTTGAGAAAAGCAGATGAGTAGATTGAAGTATGTATCCCTACGAAGACATATTCTCAATCTTAATCTGCAACCCTGTGGGTATAAACCCATTACAAGTATGATTTTCTTAAGACTTTATTTTTGGTTTAGTTATAGCCCAACTAATCATGATGGGTCTTACTTAGCATTACTGGAGTAGTAATAAGCAGAAGAAATTTGGATGGAGTCAGAAAAGACCACAGGAAGAAGCTGGAAGTCAGTAGAAACCAGAAGAACAGATACAAGGAGAGAGAGCTTGACACATGACCAGAGAAAGGGACACAAACCAAGTTACTCGAAGGATTGTGGAAAACTAGTGCTGGAATGCTTTAGGCTTTGGGGTGAAAGGATGGTCTCACTGATGGCTTGAAATTGGACATCTAGCCTCCCAAAATATGAACCAATAAATACCTATTGTTAAGCCAACACTTGCTATAGCAGTAGGCAAATAAGACAGCAGAGTTAAATGACTGCCAGGCAAAATGCATTCAGAGCCAAAAGATCAAGTAAGCACTGAAGCCATCTCTACTATCAGAGTTCCAGTTTCACTAGCCAACACATTTTCTAGTGCTTAAGACTGTTAGAGTTGGCGTTTTCTGTTACCTGCACGCAAGGACATTTGAAATTTCCACTTTATTATGCCTGAAGTATTCCTTAATGTTGACTTTTCCTCTGCTCCCACTTAGCATGCTGTGGAGAAGGTAGCAAGAATAATTTGTTTACAAAGTGTACACTTGATCTTGAATCTCAGAATTGGAAAGAACCTAAGCTATGTAGTTCCTGTATACAGAAACTGCATTTCATTCATCTTTAATCCCAATGGCTTGGTACAAGTCTTGATAGAGTAGGTATTCGTTGAATGTATAATGAATAAATAAGAAAAAATAATGTTGGGATTATTAGCTACTTATAAAGACACATTGTAGTAATTATTCCTTTTAAATGTTCACAACTCAATGAGATACTACCATAATTATTTCCACTGATCAGATAATAAGAAATCAGAAAAGTTGCCCAGGGGGCACTCACCTACAAAGTGGAAGATCTAGGATTCCCACCTAGATTTGTCCAATTTGGAGTCCAAGTTCTCAATATTTAATTTCAATCTCTTTAAAGATTTTCTAGTCTAGTGTTATTTAGAATGTGGTCCAGGGACCAACTTCAGGTCTGCAAACTGCCTGCATGTTGTTTAATTTAGTTGACATTCCTTTTTCATAGCAAGACTTTCCCAATGAAGGAAGCATACATACTTTGAAGAAAGGCCAGTCTTTCTCAAGAAAAGAGTGTTGTCAACCTTTCAACAACAGTGCAGTGTTTGGAATACCGTGCTAGTTTAGTCCATTACCTGAAGGAAAATATTCTTATTACATGAAAATCACATATATACAGAGTTCATATAATGGTGCAAAATGTTTTTCCTACTGTTTCTTTCAAGTTGCTATTCAGCCCACGAAGAACCTACTTTGGGTTTTCTTCTTTCTCTCTGATGTTGCTTCCTTTTCCCTCCTTTCTCTCTCTCCCCATTGCCCCTCAGTCTTTTTTCTCCTAAGGTCCCAGCTCCATCTCAGATGAGCCTCACTAGATCCGAACTTCCAAGCTTTGCTCCTGGCTCCAGCCAGGACACGTGAAGGCAGGTTCTTATTGTAATTTGAAGGAGGTCTTAGATCCTTCAGATACCCCAGAGAGAAACATCTGCAAGACAAATGAGCAAACGAAACAAAACCATTTGCTAATATTTACCACTTCTTATGGCATAGCCACAGGTGGTTTTGTTAATAATGTTTCTATACCTTTATGTGGCCTACAAAAGCACTGCTCCTCCCCAAAGTTGAAAAAGATGAGGAAATAAAAATCCTACCTTTCTACACATACACCCTCTGATTGCACTTATTTTTTCTCAGCTTGCTGCAGAATTGAGGAAACATCTTCCTTGAGTGGCATTTGGGACCCACTGATCTTGGACAACTGTTCTCCTGTTAGGCACTAACGTAAAACCAATCTTTCACACACTGCTTGTATGGGGTAAAAGGAAAGCACAAAGGACCTTTTTGTTTAAAAAAAATATTAAGAGATGTTGCCTCCCTCACTCTTTAGGACAGGGTTTTTTTTTTCACTCTGAAGTCAATGGACATTTGTTGTACCCATGCATGGAAGGAAAAATTTTGTGTATTTGTGCATTTTTCTGGGGAGAAATTCTGTGACTGCAAAATAGAGTGACACATGCCTGAGCTCTGCTCAATGCAAGGAGAACAATCAATAAGTTATTAATGTACTGTTTTCTTTTCATTTATGGTTGTATAAAGACATTTGAGAAATTGTGAAGGCATAAACTATTAATCTTATTTTTATAAAAATAAAAAATGTAATGAGCAAACAGTACAGGATTGAGGACTATTTCATGGCTCCAGATTGTGCATGTGCCTTTTTCCAAGTGTTTCACAGATACAGGGTGTCCTGACCATGAGACATGGGGACTTACGATGAATCCTTCATTCTTAATGAGAGGGAAAGAAGTAAAAGTATGTCATATTTTAAGTGGGTCAGTAAATCTTGTTTAGATAAGAAGATGGCAGACTTGAATCTTACTTGGAGATGAGTAAATAAAGAATACATACAACTTAGAACACAATTAAGTTTGGGAGATAATAAAGACCAATTTGGAAATTAGCTCTTTCTGTCATGATACAATTTGGAATTCTGTAGGAATGACATGGAATTTTTTTATAAACTGAGAGAAATCTTTTTTTATTTCTCAGTAATGATGGGCATGATGTCACATATCTACCCTAGCCTTTAATCTTTATTTTGCTTTTACATTGGTAACTATATCACTGTGAAAATATGATAGCACAGACCATCATCTATACTTCACAAACAGGTAAGAAAATTAGCTTGTTCCACATTCCACTGAACTTTCCAAGAGAGAAAGAAAATGGTATATAAACATTTTAATTAATTTAAAAACCACAGTATTTGTGTAGCGTGAATTTAGATAATTATCACATAAGAATTCTTATGTTTGTTTGGAGAGTCTTGTATCTTAACATAAACCATTTTAAATAAGCACACTGGATTAAACATCAGTTCCCATAAATTAGGCACTAAACAGTTAAAACTATCTGCCTTCTTTGCCTTAACGCTTAAATACCAACAGCTTCATTCGATTGTCCTGAATGCCTTTCAGTGGTCATCTCTGACATTTTCTGACATGCTTCCCAGAAGTTGGGGTCTCCGGAACATCTGGCACCACAATTTTGATTTATCATTACACAAAATGAAGACGCTAAAAGTGCTCACATGAGGAAACAAACTGCCAACAAATTTAGTTTCAAATAATAACCACTATTTGATTTGTGCAGTTAACTTTTCAAAGTACTTCCATGAAGGATTTATCTAAAAATCACATTTAAATAGCACTTTATCAACTACAGAGCCCCATTACAGGCATTATGCATTTTGTCTTTTTCAATAATTCTATAAAACAGATATGACAGGGACTCAGACCTATATTTTTTTCAGATGAGAAAACCTATATTCAGAAAGGTGAAGGGATCCACGAGAAGCTTGAAAGCAACAATATAAGAATTTCTAGAGAAGCTATTCCATTTAATTGCCACCTGTTGCTCTCACAGCTACCCTCCCTGATGATTAGAGATGGTAGGTTGGACATCATAATTAGATCAAAGGCATAATTAAAACGTTACCTCTGGATAATAGTTTTTTCAGGGAGCCAGTCCTGGGTTCAGAGAAAAAGCAATGGTGGCTGCTTTGAGTTCTCTGGGTTCAGTATGTTTCTAGAACCTGGGAACAAAGAAATGAAGGAAGTTTTAAGGGTGAGGAATGTGGCATGAAAGAACATGGACTGGCAGACTCCAAGACCTGGAAGTGCTGGAGCCACAACTGAGTAGCCAGGCCTCTTGATCAAATCACTAGGAGAAGACACTAACTCTGTGATCAATTGGGCCAACTACCAGGGTAGATCCCAACACTCCTCATATAATTATTTTAAAAAATGTATTTCCCAGATGAAGAAAGATTAACTAAGTTTCCCAAGGGTACATAACTGGGAAATAGAATTAAAATATAAATACCAAGTCTACCTTGTATAAATACCAGGTCTATAGAACTCTACTCTATAGAGCTCACTGACTTTAATGACCTCTAAAACTCCCTTCTATCTCTAAACTTCTGAATCTACTTTAGATACTGTAGAAACTTGCTAACAAACCAAACTATTCCAGTTGACTTGATTTCCCTATAATGGGGTTCTCTGATGATAATTTGAAATTTAAACTAACAAGTTGGGGTATATCCTAGACAGCACTGTGATTTAATGGTTGTGGTTTTTGTTGTTGTTACTGTTTTTGTTTTTTGTTTTTTCTGATTATTTACTGACATCTGGTTTAAGTTAGGGGTAGAGCCAAATCTTGAATTTTGAAAACTACTCCTACTTTGTCTGTTTGTCTGCTACCCAAATAAAACACCATCTGGCAATGGAAGTAATATCTTTTTCAGAGAAGACTAGCCTGACATCTGAGATTTTCAATCTACTTTTCAGATCTTTGAGAAAGCAATGGAATATGATCTCCAGCATTGAACACAGTTCATTTATTTTACATTTCTCACCAAGTTTGGGAAATTTCCCATCTCTATTTCTTCAAATATTTTTCTGTCTTGTTCTTTCATTCTTTTCCTTCTGGGGTTTTCAATTACACGTATGTAATGCTTTTGATATTGTCCACTGAGGCTCTGTTTATTTTTATTCTAATCTTTTTTCTCTGAATTTCTTGACTGGATAATTTCTATTGATCTGTTGCTGATGATCTGAATCTCTTTTAAGTCATTTCTAATCTGCTGTTCAGCCCATCTGAATGTCTTATTTCAGAGATTTTGTTTTAGTACTAGAGTTTCTGTTAGGTTTTTAAATATAATTTCTTTTCTCAACTGAAATTTCCTATAAGTTCATTCATTATGACTGTAATTTCTTTTATGTTTCTGAGCATGGTATAATAACTGCTTTAATATATTTGTCTGGTAATTTCAATATTTAAGTCATCTCAAAGTTGGTTTCCATTAATTTATTTTCTTTTGAGAATGTGTCAAGTTTTCCTGTTTCTTTATATTCATAGTTATCCTGGTTTGTATCCTGAACATTATGAATGATATATTGTCAACATCACAGATTCTGTTATGTTCCTCCAAACAGTGTAGATTTGGTTTTCTATGTGTTTGTTTTAGAATTCAGTTAGCTTGACTGAACTCAAACTCTAAATTTCTCTTCTGTAGTAGGCACAGGTAGAAATTTCTGTTTAGTTAGTTTAGTTTAGATAAACTGCTTGGAGTCTTAGAGTCGACCCTATGCATGCATGCTTCATGGGTCAGCCAAAAATTTGAGCAGATTTTATTTTAGAACTTGGGACTCTCCTTTATGATGTTCTCCTTTCCAAGATTTCTCCCCTCACTTTCCAGTTCTTGTGGTAGTTCCAAAGTCTGTTTTTTTATTCTTCCATCATAAGATGGCAGGTTTCTATCTGGTTATGGCCTGCCCTTAGGGGAGAAGGTGTAAAAACAGGAAACACCTGCTATTTCCTTCTTCTTTTAAATTCATAAGCAAAAAGAATATTACTTGATCTTAAAGCAAACTAAATAGAGGTCTTGATTAAAATTTCGGAGGGATCCTAACAGTTTGTAGAGAACTTCTCTCTAAAAGAAAACATGATAAAGTCTATCATAGCTCTTCTATTTTCCAAAACTGAGAGTTGATGAATTTGTTAGATCATGAAAGCAAACATCTCCACAATTCTATCAATCATTGGGCAGATATTTACATTCTAAATACAAATCAACATTTGAGAGATTTCTTAGACAACATGCTGTGGAGATCCCAATGAAGCTTTCCCATGTGTTCTTCTCAGCTGAACCAAATCTGACCTCCACGGAAAATCTCTAGTTAATGAAATTACATTATTTATGATTACATGGATGGCAGAAAGTAAAGGAGCAGCATTTAATCAAATAAGTCTCCACAACTCAGAGTGTGGAAGACTCTCAGGAATAGGTTTAGTAGAAAAAAAGAGAAAGACATGTTCTAGGTTAGCTAAAAGTCTGTTCAGACAATGCCAGCTCCTGTTTGTGCTCTGGATAAATTCACTACTGGGAGTTTTCAGGATAGTCATTGCAAGAGAATAGACCATCTTGAGATGAGGTTTTCTGAAGTTTTTATTATTCTCAATCTTTAAAAGTCTGGGGTAACTTTTAATGGTCCAGACCAAGAAGACTCAAGACAGTTCAAATCTTACCACAGAAATAGATGACCAAACTGGAGGTTAGGACGAGGCTGTCTCCAGTTGCAAGCTTCAATAAGCAATATTGCATTGAAAAATCACTGCTCACAAGTCAGTTTATAAAAGCTTTTGTGGTTGGCAAGCCATCTTTAAGAATTGTAATTAACTCACACTTAATTTTGCTGAAAACCGAGTGGTTTGACTGCTTTATAGAGCAGTTTCTATCCATCATGCTGAATCTCTGTGGAAAGGAATTTATATCTTTATCACTGCTTTAGAAAGTGAAAAAATGAAAATCTGCTGAACTTGTCTGTCATAGAAAATTACCAATTGTGTTCTCATCCAACCATTTACTCTATTTCAGGTATAGGCAAATGTGCAGCATTTAGAATCAAAGAAGACTTTATGGATCATATAGTCAAACCCCTCATATTTCTAGACCTGTAAACTAAGAGCCAAAGCAGAGATTCGCTTCAGCATCTAACTAAGCAAGGAGTCATCAGATCAGAGCATGGAATTAGTTGGCTTGTTTTAACCATCTTTCATTTCACTGTGCAGATAGGATGGAAATTTCCATGGCTTTGGTCTGGCAACACACCAAGAACAATCCATGAAAACACACACTGTGTAGCTAAGACTTGAGCCCCAAATCCCCAATTGATACCCTTTTCTAGGGAACTGGGCTGAATATTAAGCAAGCCTCAAAAACTGCTCTACCCCTATCCTCTTAAGTCCTACTGGAGGAAGATCAAATAGCTTGTTCCTTGTTCCTTCTCCCTAAAACCATCACCATCTACCACCCAAACTTTTTTTAATCATCCAAAACATAATCTCTTTATCTGTTAAGCAATAACTTTCCATCCTCCCTCTCCTCCCTACCAGCCCCTGGTAATCTCTAATATATTTTCTCTCTATGCATTTGCTTTTTTCTAGCTATTTCATATAAGTGGAATCATACAATATCTGTCCTTCTTGGTCTGACTTATTTCACTCAACATGCTGTCTTCACGGTTCATCTATTGTTTTAACATGTATCAGACCTCACTCTTTTTTTTTTCATCTTAAACAACGGGAATTTATTCACTCATGGTTGGATACCAGGAAAATGTCCAAATCAAGGCATTAGGTTGATATTTACTTCCCAGATACTGGTTGCCAGTAATCCTTGTCTCCTCTGCTACAGGCAAGACACGTGACAGCATCTGCTGGTCTTTCCTTTCTCTTCCAGGTTTCCTTGATTTCAGCTTCCTGCTTCTGTGGTTTTCTCTCTCTCTCTCTCTCCACCATGTGTGCACACACACACATATATTCATTCAGTTTATAAAAGACCCAGTAATAGAAATAAGAACTATTTTGAATGACAAGGGTCACACCTTCATTGAAGTAGCCTCAACAAAAGATCCTAGTTACAATGGGTTAACTCACAGTAGTGGATTAGATTTAAGAACATGTCTTTCTGGCATGCATGCAGCTTCAAACCACCACACTACATCTTCTGGACTCCCAAAAGACATTTCTTTCTACATGCAAAGTACACTCATTCCAAAATTCATTCTCAAAAACCTTAAGTCAAATCAGCGATAACACTAAGTACAAAGTTTCATCAAAATCAATTAGTGGTATGGTCACACTAGTTGGGCACAATCTTTATCTACGGACCTATGAAACCTAAATAACAAGTTATCTACGTCCAATATACAATGGAGGTTCAATCATAGAATAAACATTTCCATTCCCATAGGGAGAACTTGGAAGGAAAACAGGGGTCATGGGTCCCAAACAATTCCAAATTTCTGCAGGGAATACTCCATTAGATTTCAAGGTCTGAGAGTCATCTATGGAGTAATGTTTTGTCCTTCAGTTCCTGCCAAGTGCTTGTGCAGCAGCTATGCTATCCCCAAATAATAATTGAAGGCTCCACGCTTTGAGAAAACTAGGGTGGCAGCCAAACTTTCCACAGTCCACAAGGCACGAGCTCCAACCTTCAAGAACGCTGAGGTAATAGCACTCTTCCTGAATAATGGGGGGAAAGCCTGCCCTATCCAAATGCTGGGGACTACTCATTCTTCCTGCTCTCTTGGTCTAAGAAGATGTCTTCAGTCCAAATCTCAGCTTCAATGATTCTTCACTTGCAGTGATTTTTTGGGTCTCTTTTAGTCCAGATTGGTAAGTGATTCTGTTCATACAGATCTCACACACATACAAAAACATGTTGGTTTTGCATGTAGTATATAGAAGTCCAAAGATCCTTTCTGAATAACTAACTTCCAGTAGTGACTTGCATTGAAATGGCTTCCTGGATCCATATTCAGTTAAACCCTCAAATGGAGCATTCTTTTTTATGGGGATTTGCTTTCTAGAAACTCAGAATTTTCCAAACCATCAGTTTCTAGTTTCTTTGTGCCCAGGAGTTCAGATCTCAGCTTGTCTCATTCCTCTCACATTTTACTATATGCTTCAAGGAGTCACCGGGCTGCACTTTCCACACTTAGCTTGAATAGCTCCTTAGTTAAATATCTAAGTTCATCAATCTCAAATTCTGCCTTCCATACAAATTCAGAACTCAATGTCAGCAAGTTCTCTGCTACTTTAATACAAGCATTGTTTTTCCTCCAGTTTCCAATAACATATTCATCATTTTCTTCTAAGGTCTCATCAAAAATACCTTTAGCATCCATATTTCTACAAATAGTCTCTTCAAAGTGATCTAGGACTTTTCTATCAGTCACCTCACAATTCCTCCAGCTTCTGGCCATCACCCAATTCCAGAGTCATTTCCACATTTTTGTTCTTTGCAATAGCAACATTCCACTCTCCAGTATCAAAATCTGTTTTAGTTTCCTTGGCTACTCAAGCAAATACCATGAAATGGCTCAGCTTAAAGAATGGGAATTTATTTGCTTAAATTTTTGAGGCTGGGAAAATGTTCAAATCAAGCTACCATCAAGGTGATGCTTTCTATTTTTCCGTAGACTGACTGCTGGCACTCCTTGGTTTCTGTCACATGGCAAGCACATGACGACGTCTACTGGTCTCTGCCTTCTCTTCCAGGTTTCTTTGATTTCAGTTTCTTGATTCTGTGGCTTTCTACCTCTTTCCATATTCCTTCCTGACTTTGAAGAAAGTCCACCAGAGTCTGGAACAATTCTGTAAGCTGGGAAGGCACATGATTAGCATCTGCCGGTTCTTGCTCCCAGTTCATTGCTTTCAGTTTCTGGTTCCAGTTGCTTTCTCTCTAAGCATCTGTGGCTCCTCATTTATCTCTGTGGGGCAAACCCAGGATTTCATCTTTTAGCTTAGCATCTCCAAACATCTGTGTCTCTCTGCCCTCTGTATTGGTTTTCTAAGCATCTCTCCTATTCCTTTTTATGGCTAATAGTATTCCATTTCATGAATATATTACATTAGGAAAATTTTTTGTTATGGTAGATAAATACATTCTTAAAATGGCTCAAAATTCATCTCATTCTAACATGAAGTGAACTTTAACAATCACTGTTCTTGTCTGGTTATTGCTACACATGGATTACACCATTTTATTGTTTCTGACCATGCATTTTGGTATTTGTATCAGTTATGAAATTTGTGAATTAGCAAATTTCCTGAACTTTATTTTTGGGAGTGGAGGGTGGTTGCTGGGGCCAAAGCACCAAGGTTTTGTAAGCCCTCAGAGTGGGACTGGATTTTAAGAATGACTATGTAAAATCCCAAGGCTGCAGGTCTTTTCAACTAAGGGACTTTATGGAAAATGCTTGTGCTCTTGAACCTCTTCACTGCATTTTAACAAGCTAATATTTATACCAAAGAAAGTACAAATAGAAAATAATTCTTCATATTTCGCATTACTTAGAATTAGCCATTGTTCATATTTTGAAATATTTGCTTTTGTTTTCTTTATGAACATAGGCTTACAATTCCCTGAGTAATATGTGAAGGTACTATAACTATTATTTTTTTAAATTAGATATTACAAAGAAAGTTAAGGTTCCCTTTCTCCTCTCCTTGGTATCTGGCCTCTCTGTCCCTCTCCCCAAAGAGAGCCACTCTTACGAGTTGGGAGAGTTGTTTTCAGTCTTTTTTTTTTTTTTTTGAAGAAAAAGCTTTTATATTCATTTGAATTTAACCATAGAAAGTTCCTGAACTTTTGACTTCTGATCATCTTCAAATAATTGGCCAGTCTAAAAATGGCTGCAAACCATTAAAGACTCTGCAATGGAATGCTGGAGGAGGTCTGCTAAATACACTTGCCAGATTTACTTTATCACTTCACCTCATGTTTCTCCAAGGAAGTAAGCCTGCTGGATTACAGAGGGAGTGTTATTTCTCAATTACTTTTATATCCATCTTGACTAAGATGAAGGCTTTCAAAACAAAAACATCTACAGGGCACTGCTTCCTGCCAGGACTCCGCCCATTTTAATCATGAGAGTTACCCATTTTTTTAGAAATCAAGTGTTGGATTAATATGGGTTCTTTCACCCTTGTGGGTCTTAAAAGTTCAGAACTGACAGAGCCAGAGTTTAAAAACCCATAATTCGTTACTCCAAATAGTATTAATCCTCAAGTATTTCTAGGCCCAGTGGTACTATGGGCAAACGCCCTTCCTGTACCTCCTTGATGGTTGAAAGAACTTACTAAGTAAAGAAGTTGGGGAGCAGGGCAGTATACATTAGTGATTTAAAGCCTTTGGATTACTGGGACATACTCTTCTGTATGTTTCTCTCAGATTTCTACACACTTTATGCTGCATTCACTTAAAATGCAGGTAATTCAGAGAAGTTCTATAAGCATGAAGAGCTGTTCAGTGTGGGTCTGCTGGTCTCTCACCTATTTTCTTACTGCCAACACAGTATTAAAAAAGACCATTTAATAAGGTAGGGCAGGCTATTAAATAATCGGTGAACCAGCTCATCAAAATGATTTAACAAAGTCTCACAGCACAAACTATTCTTGCATGTTCTTTATTATCTGTTTGTCATCAAACACGGAACAACAGTACAGAGAGGCCCCAAATAACCATAGCTCTAAAATGGTAAAAGTGAAAAAATAATAACTATATGGTGGAAAATATTTCAGACACCTCCTTAAACCAAATGGGCAAGGCCCAGTAATGGGACACATCAACATCATACGCCTACTGACGAGGCCCTGAGATGAATATTATGTTGCTTTGGCAGTTCTGCTGCCAAAAATATGCAACTCAAAACTCATCGTGAGGAAACTTCAAGCAAACCCAAGTTGAGGGGCATGCTCTACGAAACATCTGATCTATTCTTTAAAGCTGTCAAGGGCATAAATATCAAGGAAGGGTTGAGGAGCAACTCTACCAGATTAAAGGCTACATGACAACTGAATGCAGTGCAATTCAGGATGTCTTTTTGTTGTAAAGTACAACAAAATCGGGACAATTAGGAAAATATAAATAAGGTCTGTAGGTTACTGATAGAATTTTATCAGTATTAATTTCTTGATGTTAATAATCGTGCTGTTATATAAAAGAGATAATGGAGTCATCTGACCATTCCCATTTATAAGAGAAAATGGAAAAGTCAATCTGAATATCAAGTGTCAATAAACTGGTTAAAAAATCAAGGTTTTAGTACTGAGGTAAAAGGAGAGAATAGACATGAGGATAAGAATATTAGCCGTGAAGGACCTGCTGTTGAGAAGTTTCATTTGATTATTAAAAGATGAAAGATGAGCTTTCCCAGGAGGAAGGCCTATTTTAAGACTAAAGCAGGCAATCTCATGGAAGGCAATGAAAATACACTGTGGCCTCATGGGGACTGGAACTGAAACTCCATGGACTCAGCCTCCTCATTCTCCTCATCTTTCAAGGCTACATGCTCCCCTTCACCCCCACATTCTTTTAATACCCTGGTCTATCTCACATTGCAGTTCTAGTTTTTCCTGTTGACTGACAGTGCTTGTTATCTCTCTGTTCACATCTGATTGGACACACTCATATTTTTGTGAGAAGACTTAAGTTGACCATGATATGCAAGGATGTGTTTTAGGACAGTTATCCACCTTGGTCTAATCATCTGTGACTTGAAGACTCTCAAAAAAGGTTATGGTCAGTATCTTAGTTTGCCAGGGATGCTATGACAAATACCACACAATGGGTTAGCTTGACACCAGGAGTTTACTGGCTCACAGTTTTGGAGGCTAGAAGTCCAGAATCAAGTCTGGACAAGCCATGCTTTTTCCTGGAGTTTGTAGCATTCTGGTGGTGGTTTACCACAAACCTTGGGGTTCCTTGGTTTGCATCTCTGCCTCTCTCGCATGATGAACTGTCCCATTCTCTGCCTTCTTCTAACTTCTGGCTTCTATTTCCATGTCAGATTCCCTTTGGTTATAAGAATGTCAGGCATATTGAATGAAGCCCAGCCTTCATTTACTTTGGCCACACCTCAAGTAATAACATCTTCAAAAGTCCTATTTAAAAACGAGTTCACACCCATAAGACCAGGGGTTGGGACCTGAACGTGTCTTTTGGGGTGACATGACTCAATACTCAACAGTCAGAGATTCTCCCAGAAGTATAAATTGTCAGGGTGAGACATGATCCTCATCCATAGCATAGTACAATAGACATATAGGAAAAAAATAGAATGATACTTCAGAATACTTCCTTCAAAAAAACTGAAACGGAGATGTAGAAACCCATTCATTTCCAGAATTAAAAAAAACAGGATTGATCTTGAAAGCAGCAAATCTAGTAGCTGAAGTGGAAATGTACAGTAAATATGATGAAGGAAAATTATCCCCAATAAAAAGACCATAATCGGACTTTTTCGAAGTCCTTTCCCCAAGAGCACATGCACAGAAATAGATGGGCCATGGGACGGACAAGCAGGCAGTAAGTTAAAGCCATCTGAAGTTAAATTAAAAGGGAACTGAAACCTGTGAGGTTATTCCTCCCTTCTTAGTCAGCTTTCTGCCTGACTTAAATATTTTTCCTAGACTCAGAAGGTCTTGGTAAACCTGGCAGCTGTCATAAAATACCATCTGTCCTAAGAAAATGGGTGCAGAGGTGGCTCTTACCCAGTGGATTTTCCCAAATGCTGTCAGCACGCATTTTCAGCTGCAAGAGGAAGGTGATCAAGTCCCTGACAAGAAAGAGAAAGTCTACAAGGCGAATCTCTAGGGTTGCATTAGTGGGTGGAAGGGTTGAGTGGAGGTTTGAGGAGGTGACCATTTGCTGAGAAGAGAGAGGAAAACAAGGAGTCGACTAAAGACTGAGCTTGCTCAACTCTAGGAGAGGCAAAAGGCTTGCTGTCTGATCATCCCTCCATGGTGGGTTAACGTGAAGATGAGTCAGTACCGGCCACCCCTTTTAGTCTGTCCGCTGTGAATCCGCCCGTGACCTGGGGTAGTGTAGCAGTTTAAATGCTGGAAGTGTACAGTCTTGGTTAATGGACAGATGCAGAGCTGTCTTCATAAGCTTCCTTTAAGAAAGTTGTGCAAGCATTTTAGCCTCCTTCTGCCATCACTGATAAAAGGAGGCTTTCTCCACCTTGCAGGGGATGCCATCTACTTACATTTAGGGTTCTTTTGGGTGGGGAGGCAGGTATTTGGGTCTGGCATATCGATTCTGCAGGAGAGTCAGAGCATATCTGTATCTCTCCAAGCAAAACTGTGGGCTGTGGGTCATGTTTGTTTTGAAAGCAACCTTGGTACTTGCGACCAAGGCCCTGGTCCTTGTGTGATTCACTGTTAAGAGCACCCTAGATTTGCTAATGAACCTGCAAAGCTTCCTCTCCAGGCAAGGAAGGACCCCAAAGGGATGAGGAAATGCAGCAATAGCCTCATGATTCCACCAGCTGTTTTGGAAGAATTTGGAAGATTCCCCTGAAAACCAGACCCTCATCCAGCCAAATGCCAAATGCAGATGAGAGAGGCACAGAAATTACCTGCAAAGAAAACACACACACAGAGTACACACACCACACACACATCACACATCCATATCCTGCATATACAAAACGTATACAGACACAAAACGTACTCACTGCACACACCACCAGGAACATACAGACTACACATACTGGAGACATGCCATACACAACATACCCACCACACACCACACATGTAAACACGCACTCCACACACCACACACAGTATACACACACTCCACACACCACATGTGAGCACACATTCTACACACAGGACACACACTACCCAAACCATGCACACTATCTACAACATATATGCCCACAGCACACATAACACACTATATATACCACACACTACACACAAAACACACTCTTCATGTAAACAGCACACATACCCCCCACACACCACATGCACACTACACACACTACAGAAACCTATTATACATACCACATGTGAATATTACATTCCAACACCCAGCACACACACTACACCCACCACATATGCACACCCACACACACCATGCATACCTGCCTTGCTACACACACCACTGACAATGTTGAGTTTCACCTGAGCCCTCTGATCCTAGAACTTCTCCTGAGCTTGATTAAACTTTGTACAGTCTTCTTTGTCTCAGAGCCCCAACCTTCCTCACCTTGGCCATTGTAGAATCCAGGCAGAGCACCTGGTCTACCAAGCTGGCCTTGACGGGAAGCTCCGAAGAGAACAACTGTAATGGACAGAGCCCATTGGCCTCACCCACCAGCTCATCCCTGTCCTAAAAGCTCTCCTGCCCTCTGCCTCAGGGGAGCTAAGCCCTCTCTCTTCCCTATTATGCTAGCCTCTGGTCTGTCTCTCCATCACAGGAGCCTTCTGGTCTCCCCTCTACTGCATAGCTTTAAATAAAGTCATCCTTACCCATTTCACAGTGTCTGGTGCAAACTTTTTCTTTGATACTGCACATACAAACACACACACACACTATTCAGTTCTGCAGTAAAGTTCAGGCGTGCCCAGATACCCTTTTCTCACAGGTCATGGGGCAGCATGGATTACATTTCCCAGAAGGCATCTGATAATGATTTAATGATCATTAAAGATTTACTGATGACTGGAGTTGTCCCTGTCACAGGGCTTGTTATCATCCAAGGGGTGGCTGCAGCCCCTGGCCTTGGGAGCGGATCCCTCTGCAGAAGCTGCACAACTTGCTCATTTCCCTTATAAGAAGAACAAGTGCCCACCCCACATCTGGAGCTCGCTGGGAGTTGAACATGTTCTTCCACAGCTTTAGGCTTTAGAACTCATCCTAGGTGGAGGATTTGCCCCTTGGCAATTTTCTCTTATTTCTTGCTCCATCCCCAGGTGGTAAGAAGTGTGTCACTGTAGATTCTCCAGGTGCCCAAAATGCCACAGGAATGCAGGACTCTCCCCTTTTTTATTGGGATCAAGTTTATGAAAAATATACCTGTGTGTGTAATGTCACCTATACCATATAGTATACACACTATATATTTATTATGTTTATTTATGTATCTTTTATTTCATGAACACACACTTATATACCAATTACTATGTCTATATTCCAGTGACTTCATGTCAAACACTGTTCTTACCCTTTTTAAAAGGCAATTCATTAATCTTCAAACATCTCCAATGCTGTAGTTGCTGTTCTCCCCACTTTACAGAAGTAGAAACTAAGGCTTTTGGAAAGGTTATTAACCTGCTCAAGGTCCCACAACTAGCAATCAAGGGGCAGTGCTTTGCTAGCACTTCCCCCATGCCTCCAGAATCTTTGCTTTAATGCTGTCTTCCATCAATGTGTCTACAGACCCCTCTCTGCTCTCTCTCAGTTGGAAGGGGGCTGACAAGGGAAAGTTTGAAAACATTTAGTCCAGCAGTTTGGGAGTATGCAGAATTTTTTTCCCATGAATATTTTCCAGACTACAAAATTTCTAGAATGATTTGAGTTCTGTGCATCTATACCCCATGACCCTTCATATTCCACTTTTCAGAGTCTCAGTCTTTTTTTAAAAGATTTATAGATGCTGATGGATCTGTTAACACTGCAAACCAAGTGAATTATGGTGTCATTCATACTAAAGAGTGTGAAAAGCCAGAGGAAATCTGCTTTACAAGATTTCCTTTAATCTATACATTTATTTACCCTAGATAGAAATAGAAATAGTCTAAATCCAGTTTTTAAAAAACATACGCTACCAAATGGAGTTTAAGACCCACAACAAAGAATGTACAAAACAGTGGAAATGTCTCATTCCTGAGGTGTTGTAAAATTCTAGACCACCTTCATGTTAATCCCATTATGAAGAGGTTATTTCTGACCATCACTGACCTTCCATGCTATTTTTATCGGCTTTTTGTTTTCTTCTCATTTTCATGGCGTTTTACTCATGTGCTAAGTTCTGTGTTGAAATTACTTCTTAATATTGTTTGAATGTTGAGAACATAGTCAAAGACAAAGCTATCTAAGGATTAATTTCTTTTTCGTTAACAATAGCAGTTGTATGTGGAGTGTTGGCAATGAATAAGAATAAGACTCTATAACTAGAGGCAGCTGGGGGGACCTGGGACCTCAGCGTCCTCCACCCCCATGGGAATGTCACAGAGCAAACATGGCGGTTTGGCCATTGGGTGTAAGACAACCGAGAAGGCTTTTACTAGATTCTAAGTCTCACCCTCCCCACAGGGTCTGTTAAGGAACTTAGAGGAGTCATTGTCCTGAGAATGCTTACCGTTTCCCAGTAAGATGGACAGAGAAGTCCAGGTCACCGTAGTAGCTCCAGCAGTAGACAGGGTCCCAACTCCTAAGTTTAGGTTTGTCTGATTTAACAAATAAAACACAAGTTGGCCAGTTAAAATTCAAATTTCAAGTATACACAAATACTTTTTTTAAAGTATAAGCATGTCCCAAATATTGCATGGGACATAAACCGAAAAATCATTCCAGTTTAACCAGGTGTCCTGTATTTAATCTGGCAACCCTTGCAGGGGGGCAGCGGTGGTGCAGGTACACTGAGCTCACTTTGCATGACTGATGTCAAGGACATTGCCTTGTCCTGTCATTGCCTCCCCTTTGTCCATATTAGTATTATGGACCACTGTTACTGCAAAATCAGGGTTTAAGTGCATTTTAGGGGGTCTCTCTGCTCGGCCATGAGTGAGAATGTAGTGTCAGTGGAAAATAGGCTGGACCAGTAGTGAGAAGTGTTCAATTCAAGGTAGTGTGCTGAAGCCAAGCAGGTGCGCCCGGATGCCTCTGTCCACCTGTAGGGAAGGGAGAAAAGGAACTGAGATTGCAAAAGTGCTTACTATAGTGCATCTTCATCCATAAACTGGAATGATGTTTTCTAGCTACTGATTATGGGGTTTTTTTTTGTTGAGGCTTAAATAATATCACCAACTGTAAAAGTGCTTTGTAGGGTGCAGATCACACAAATGCAAGGGGGATGTGATTGCATTCACCAATGTACCCTGTTTTGCTTTCGTTTTTGTCTTTACAAATAAAGATGTAAGGTTAATATTTACCAAAGTGAAAGGCTGAAATATATAAACAGGTAACAACATATGTGACAAAATGAAATTTCTTTCTGTAACATATAAAGAGTTCGTGTAATTTAATGGAAAAAAAGGACAATCAAATAGAATAATAAGCAAAGCCCATAAATATGCAATTTTTAAATGAAGAAATAAAAATGAATGGTAAATATATAAAATGATATTCAGCCTCTTTTCTAATCAAATAAATGCAAATTAAAATGGCAATATGGTTTTTGAACTACCAAATTGGTAAAGATTAAAAATGCTGATATCCCGAGTTGGCAAGAATGTGGAAAGGGATAATTTTTCTGCAATACCATTATAGTTTTATTTTGGCATGGGTAGGCACCAGGAATCGAACCTGGCTCTCCAGCATGGCAGGCGAGTACTCTGCCTGCTGAGCCACTGTGACCGTCCCAATACCATTATAGTTTAAATACATATTTCCTTTGAGCTAGAAATTCCACATCCAGGAATTTATTGTATAAAAATACTTACTCAAGTATGCAAAGAAACACTTAGTAGCATATTAATTTATTGTTGTTTGCAAATTACAGAAAATAGAAACAAATAAGTGTTAATTAATGAGAGCTTTTTGAAATAAATTGTGGTACCCATATACAGTGGAAAACTGTGCAATCTTTATATAGCATAAGGTAGAATTCTATATAACCACAGTATATTTATGAGCAAGAAAATGAATTTGCTGAGCAGTCTGTATTTTTTACCCAATTTATGTCAAACAGCTTTACCTGCATATTGCTACACTTATCCTTTGAATGTAGCAGTGATGGAGCTTTATAAGAAAGAGAATCCTAAATTCAGCTCAGCACACTGTGAGTTCTTTGTATAATGCTACATATGCATGTGCAGTCAGGCTAGCAATTTGAGAAACTATTTGTAATCAGAGTGAGGATGTTATATGCAGAAAGCTCAGTAATTCACTAAAAACATTCAATTGAGGTCATTGCGCACTATTAACTGAGAATTGGGTGACTCCAGAAATGCTGAAACCATGAAATGATTCTTCAAACCTGCAGGTGGCCTGAACTACATGGTTCCAAATTTGATTTTTTTTCCTTAATTTCTTTATCCTGTGCTAAATGTTATTGGATAAAACGATATAAATGAACATTATAACAGAAACGTTCCTATATTATTCACTTTAAATAATTTCTATTCAAATTCATAACAACTCATTTAGAAAAATGCTTCTGAAATCTCTCCTAAGGCTTCTTCCTATCCATCAAGACCCATGTAGGCAGAGACTTTTCAAAGCCCTGTGCAAATAATCTGATCCTCTAAAGAGCTATTTTAGTTATGTTATGCTGATGAAAGTAATGAGCTGAATGCAATAACTTCACTCAATCTGAGGTAAATACATTGCCTAGAAAAGTAGTAATTGACAAAGGAGGAGAAATTTGCTCTGCCCCTGAGACCCTCAGCAGGAAATGGTCATTCTTTCCATGTCTACAAAACCCAGACATAGATGTCATTGAGGGCTATCTTTTGAGCTAGACCTAGAGCAGTAATATCCACCCACACCCACCCCACACCCAGATTTTCTTTTATACTCTTATTTTTTGTGTTTTTTTTTTTTTTTTTTTTTTTTTTTTGGTGCATGGTCTGGAAATCAAACCTGGGTATCCCGCATGGTGGGTGAGCATTCTACCATTGAACCACCCATGCAACCCATTTAAAAAATATATATATACATATACATATGTGTATATATATATATATGTGTGTGTGTATGTGTATATATATATATATATATATATATATATATATATATATATATAGCTTGTTTTGTTTTGTTTTGGGGATGAGGATGGGCCTGGAATCAAACCCAGGTAGTCTTAGGGATTTAAACTCATCTTAGATCCGAAGATGTTCAGCCTATTTTGGGTTCAGAAAATGGTCACTCCAGCCATGACTAAGATGAAATGGTAAAAACAATTACACAATTTCAGAGAGTTGCCCATGATTTTCACAGTTTTTATGATTTAGAGTAAAAAATATGGACATAACAAGTACTTAGGTGGGAACGCACAGAAATGCCAAACAGAGCCATTAGAACAACAAAGAAGAAAGAACAATAAACTGACATGAGACATACATCAGAATATATGGCTACCTCATTGGACCCAAGGATCCCTTTGAGAAGCAGCAGAATTTAGACCAGTCATAGGTACAGCCTGGTCAGTGGACTGTTAATCACATGGTATAGTCTTTTCAGTAACCCCCACTCACAAAGACAGGATTAGAAGTACAATACACTGTTATCACACCTTCCAACCTGGTGTTTATTTCAAATCATTGCACATGACTCATAGCACAGACTGAGCTTCGAGTGGCAACAAGCAACCTCAAAGGCTCCAAGAGTTGGATATACCTTCAGAATTCCAGCTCATCAACTGAATGAATCACAATCTCTTTGATCTAACATCTGGAATGATAACCTCTTTAAAGATCTTATTTCCTATACACATTCACAGGTTCTCCCAATATAACAAGACCCAGCCTTAGACATACATAGGCTAAAAGCAGTGAAAAATTTCAAAGTCCATGCTAAAATGACAATTTCTATTGATTCCAACTATCATGAATCAGCCTTTTGTCTTTTCTTTTGAAAGAAAATTTTTAAGCAGGTTAGCTATCTTTCATCATTATAGCCACAACATATCATTTAGTGCTTGGCACCTAGTAGACACTTAAATGAAATGCAAAGGAAAGAAGCCCTGTATTTGGAGGAGATGGCCCTTTATTATCTGTTCATATCTTTAGTTCCAAGATTTCCTGTAGCATGAGTCAACTATCCATCCAGTGGACACCAGAAAATTTCAGTGTTTAAAAAGAGGATAGGGCACTCTTATTTCTCCTGCCAGCAAAAACCCAAGGATGATGACAACAGAAAAAGGAGTAAAACACAAGTTGAAGGCTAAGGGAAACAACTGTAGTAAGCTAGGACTCTCAGCTTCTGAACTGTGAAGGCAAACACAAGGCAAAGTGGAGCACCAGGCCAGAATTCTATTCTTGGATTCACAAAGGTGAGTGATTTTGATAGGAAGGACGTTCATTTTCAAGGGTCTTCCTAGCATACCTGATGAAACCTATCCAGTGTTAAAAATAGGATTTCCATAATCATACATCAAAATTCTTGGGTCTCCATCCCTCCATTTTCTGACTGATTTCTAGCTAACTTCAAATTCTTCATAAAGAGCAACTAATTAATTCAACAGGTTTCTACTGAACCATGAATATGTGCTTGTCATTGTGTGGGGTTACAACTGTGAGCTGTGATGACCCAGAGGAGGGATCTGGACCTCTCCTAGGCATCGTCTCATTTGTATTCTGAGGACAAGACCTGTTGGCTGCCAGGGACATCCACTGTTCTCTCCTGTCCCTATACTGTCTCCCTTGAAGATGGCTCCTACTTTTGACCATACTCACCAGAAACATTGACACCATGCTGGGGACGATCAATTTCTGCTCCAAGGCTAGAAGTACAGACATACAAAATGTGGGACCATGCTCAGACCACCAACTGCTGTAGATGCTGAAACCACTGCTGTCATCTCTCATTGTGCAGATGCTGTCGGCACCCATGTTGCTGACAGATTGGTTTCTCCAAGGCTCGTAAAGACTTGTACTGATGTGTTAAGTTCTCACCCACTTTGATTAGGTCAGATCATAGACATTCTGAGTGACAGACACTGCTGTAATAAAAATTACACTGATTTCCAATACTCCCGTTTTTTGTTTGACTTAAACATTTATCTCTGTGGCTTCCCTAGCCTGAATTCCCTCCTATATGTATTTTGTCCATTGTAGTTGGCATCTTCTGCTTTTGGGCTCAGCATCCCTTTTCTCTCTATTGGCCGCAAAGCCCATGTCTGATTTTGGGACCCCATCTCCTCTCTCTGCATTTGGAGGAGGGCCTCCATAAAACAACCTGGGCAGTCTAGACATCCAGATGCCTTGGCCAGCATAATTTGTTCAGTACAAGCTCATGAGCCAAATTATAGTCAGTCTATAACCCAACAAATATGTATTGAGTTCCTATCTTGTGCCAGAGACTGGGGATTAAGCAGTGAACATCAGTCCTGCTCTTAAGAAGGGAGGGGAAAAAATGGGAGGAAAGAGTGAAATATACATGCATATATTAAATACAATTGACATATTATGTATCACTCTATCAGGTGGTGACCATCATCAAGAAGAAAAGCAAAGTAGGGCAAGCAGACAGAGAGTAATGAGTAATTGTAGGGATACTCTTTGATATAGAGTAGTTAGCAAAGGCCTTTTTGACAAGATGACCTCAGCGGTAAGATGGAATGAAGGGAAATAGATATTCATATAGATATCTGGGGAAAGAGCATTCCAGGCAGAGGGACCAACATGTGCAAAGGCTGTGAAGTAGGACTGCACATGACATCTTTAAGCAACCCCAAAGAAGCGAGTGGAAATGATGTCAGAGAGTGGAAGATCTAGTTCACATAAAGTCTTGAAGACCTTGAGACCTTTGCATTTTCTTATGAGTTAGATTAGAAGCCACTGGGGAAAACTGAGTGGATCAGTGATGTGATCTGACTTAAGTTTTAGAATCATTACACTCTGGTGTAGCGAATAGACTGAAAGGGGTCAAAATGGAAAGTAAAGAGTCCATTTGGGGCTATTGAAGTAATCCAGGTAAAAGATGATGGTAGTTTGGATTGCAGTAGTAAATCTGATTGGATTCAAAAGTTGCTACCGTATTGGATGTGAGATGGGAGGGAAAGAGAGTTAAGGATGACTCCAGGGTTTTTAGCCCAAATACCTCGAGAAATGGAATTAGTTGTCTTTAATTTGGATATGAAAGTCTGAAGGAGAAGTTTGTGGAGTATTATTAAAACTTTACTGATAGACATGTTGATTTAAAGACGTCTATTAAGCATCCAGTGGAGATTTGATTAGGCAGATGAATAAATGAGATTGGGGCAAATACAGAAATTTGTAACTGGTGATGTAAAGCTGGGAATCCTTATCACATAAAGCCATGGGACTAATTGAGATCAAATAGGAAGTAAGTATTAATTAATAAAAGAAGAGGTTTAAGAACCTCTTCTGAAGGACCCCAGGGAACCTCAAAAATCCAGAACTAAGGAAATGTTGAGAGTGTGGCAAAAGAGTTTGAGCAAGAAAAGTCAGTAAGAATGACACCCAGAAGGACCATATATATATATTTGATATATGTATATATCAAAGAGCAGGGAGTAAAACACGGTATCAAATGCTGTTAATACATCAAGTAAAACGAGGCTGAAGGTTGACTGAGAATCGAAGACTAAGTTTGTCAACACGAGGTCATTGGTAGGATGACCGTTTTATATGTTATCCAAACTGAGACACGAGAGTGGAAGACAATGTGTATTAATGATCTATTGCTGTGTAACAAATTATCTCAAAACTCAGTGGCTTAACACAAGAAACATTCATCTTATACATTCCACGCAGATCTGGAATTTGTGAGTGACTTTGCTGGGCAGTTCAGGCTCGGTACCTCTCATGAGATAGCAGTCAGGTATTGACCTGGATGACCATCACATGAGGGTTTTCCTGGAAGATGTGCTTCCAAGGTGGCTCACTCACATGGCCTGCAGTTAGTGTCAGCAGTTTGCAGGAGCCTTACTATCTCCCAACCTGGACCTCTCCACAGAGCCTGAGTGGAAGTTGTATCCCCTCAGAATAAGTTACCCCAAAGAGCTGAGCAGCTGTGGCAATGTATTTTATGATTTGCTTAGTTACACATTCAATTCTATTCATTCTGGGAGAGGATTGCATGAAAGTATAAATAATGGGAGGCTATCCCCCTGGAGGATGGCTGCCATGGGGTGTGATTAATAATTACTAGAAATAATTAACAGTCATTATAGTCATTAACAATTATGCCCAGTAAACAGCCATAAAGAGGCACCATCTCAAGCAAACTGAGATCCTAGCCTTTGATGGTCTTGAGTAGAGCAGTTTCATGGGAGTAAGCGGTAGAGGTGAAAGTCACACCAATGAAGCTGAATCTCAGAATGTTTGCTCAACCACTAGATAAAAAGGAGCTCTTTTTCCATCTCTTTCCACTTGTTTTGAAGCTAGTGGAATGGTGACATTAGTATAAGGGATGGACAAATCACCATTAACTTTACAACAACTATAAAGTCAACAGAAACTTACATAGAGTCAAGAGATGGAAAAACATTCCCAATAGCACACTTGAACACTTGCATCGAGCCAGCCCAACAGCTTGTATTAACTGGAATGGCCATCATATTCATCCCTTCTCCTCCTGTAAAAATGTATTTTGGATTTATGAAATTTACAACCAAAAGAATCTAGAATAAACCCTCCCTTATTTCAGTAAGTCTTTGTTCAACAAAATTCACCGGTCTCCAAAATGTGTTTAGGTACATCCGAATACAGAGTAAGCATAGCTTTAATTCAATCTGGTCTTCTTGTACACTAAGAAATCTGTTCAGGTCGTCTCCTTTAAGAACTTTGATTTTCACTGTAACTTACACAAACATCTTAATTAGTGATTATGATTATAAGATAGATTTTATATGTAAGAGTATATATTGAGCTGGTGCTGGTATGTGAGCAACCCACAAAAGCCAATCTTCAATATGGCCAATGCCACAGCTACTTCTTTAGAAACAACTTTACTCATTGAAAAGCAGAGTTCTTCTGTAAATCAATTCAAGGACAGCCTTGCCCCAAGAATTCTGAAAGCAGAATAACTAGACCACCCATCCAGAATCAAAGTGAAGTTTATCTCTTTTAAGGAAAAGAATGTCTGTTTTTAACTTGCATGCTAGATTCTTTCTCTTCTTACTTTCTAACCTCCCTTCAAGGTCTTGTTTTCTTCAGTCATCCAGCAAGAATATAGCTGGATTTTCATAAATCCTCCCAGGATTTATTCGGCCAAGAATATACAACGCTATAGGTAGGAGGACACAGAAGAGAAACTAGAAGTGCATAAAGATGATGATAGCTGAAATCAAGCTATAAGACTCTCCCTTGCAGGAGGGGTATCCCAACCTGTGGAGTGGGGATTTTCGGACATCTGGAAGTTTGTGCCTATTTGGAATGCACAGACAGAGGCAGGAACAGAACTGAGCTATGCAGGAGAAAATTGAATGTGTCCATTGATCCGGCAAGTCTGAATAAATTCTTGTTCTTGTTAGCGCAGTAATTAGTCCTTGTGGTCACTGGAGCATTGAAACAAGGCAGCTTTGGTTGCCACTTATCGTACACCCTTGTGTTACCCAAACACAAAACCCATCCAGATTGGGCCAGAAAAAACCTCCCTAACTTTCAAATCACCACCTGCTTCAAATTAGGAAATAGGCTGAGAAGAGGGAACATCATGGAGGTGACATTTAATTTCAAGCTCTCCCCGCTGCTGCCACTCAACATTAGCTTTGCCCTTTCAAAGAACACAAACATTTTTTGAACATGGGGTTTAGGTGAAATTTTCACATATGTTATCTCATTTAATCCTCACAAATAGGGTTTTTATAACAAAACCTACAAGGAACATTTATACAAGGTAGAGACATTGGCAATGGACAAAATGTTTTAGTGGATTAAACCTGGAGCCATTGACCAGCCGAACGAAGACACAATCTTAGTTTCAACACTGCCCTTAATATATGGTCTCAAGAATATCATTTGTGCTTCAGTTTCCCTTAAAATGCAATGTACAACACTAAGGTAAGCAGAGGATTAGTGTTATTCTATTAAATGTAGCACTGTGAGATTCTTTTAAGGAAAGGTGTTTCAAAATGCATGACGTGCTAACTATTGAGTAAACAGGAATTTCACACTCAGATTTACACAGTGGGGGTGTGGAGAATGATGTGACTTAAGCCCACTGCTGTCTCCACTCCAGATGGCACATTCAATTAGTGCTTGTTGCATCATATTAAGTGAAATTTATTGAGAAATGATAGTTCACTTTAATAACATACACTTTACAATGGGGGGAAAAGCATATTAACATGCAATTTTTAACATGCTACTTTGTCTCTCAATAGCTCATAACATGCAACCTGCCCTAACTTTCCCGCAGCTATACTTATAGATAAAAAAGACACAGTTTTCCCTTTCTGAATGTTAGTTTCTCTCCCTTGAAGAGAGTTCTCAATCTCAGCACTATTGATATTAGAGTTGGATAATTCTTTCTTGTGGAGAGCTGTCCTGTGCATTAAAGAAAGTTTAGCAGCATCTCTGGCCTCCAGATGCCAATTAACACTGTTTCCAGGTGTGACATCCAGAAAGTTCTCCAGAATTGACAAATCCCTTGTGAAGCAAATGCACCCCGGTTGAGAACCAATGTCCTGGAAGACACATAATGTTATATGCAGCATGATGATATATATGATATTTGAGTTAGACAATTCAAATACCTTAGTGATTATTTGATCATCACTGCATTTCACAGATAAAGAAACTGAAGCCCTAAAAGTTTGGTGACTTGCTTCAGATAACGCAATTGACTGGTGGCACATCTAGGATAAGGAATCAGGTTTTTTGAGAACTCCCTGACCATTGTATGTAGTTCTTGGGAATGGTAAAGGAATTACAGTGTTCTCTACCTGATCATATTAAGAGAACATAAATTGCCCCTTCAAAATAGCCCACTAAATCTAGATAGGTATTTTCTAGAATTTCAGTCAACCCTAACTTATTAGAGGCTGTTCTAGTTTGCTAGTTGTGGGAATATGATATACCAGAAACAAAACAGCTTTAAGAAAGAGGAATTTATTAAGTTGCTAGTTTACAGTTCTAAGGCCAAGAAAATGTCCCA
The DNA here is from genome assembly GCF_023851605.1 of Tamandua tetradactyla. Classification (NCBI taxonomy): domain Eukaryota; kingdom Metazoa; phylum Chordata; class Mammalia; order Pilosa; family Myrmecophagidae; genus Tamandua; species Tamandua tetradactyla. Next base: position 8,839,883 of record NC_135351.1, read on the forward strand.
ATTAAAGCAAGTCTATAAAAATGTCCAAATTAAGGCATCCAGAGAAAGATACCTTGGTTCAAGAAGAACGATGAAGTTCAGGGTTCCTCTCTCAACTGGAAAGACACATGGTAAACATGGTGATGTCTTTGGTTTCTTCTTCAGGCCTCTTACTTCATGAAGTTCCCTTAGGGACATTCTCCTTCATCTGCAAAGGTTGCTGACTGGTGGACTCTGTAGTTCTCAGGTCTCTGCTGCTCTCATCATTCTCTCTCTCTCTCTCCAGAATACTTCTTCTTTTAAAGGATTCCAGCAAATGAATCAAGACCCACCTAGAATGGGTGGAGTCACATCTCCCTCTAATCCAAGTTAATACCCATGGTTAGATGAGTCACATCTCCATGGAGATAACCTAATCAAGTTTCCAACCTACATTATTAAACAGGAATTAAAAGAAATGGTTGTTCCCATAAGCTTGATTAGGATTAAAACATGACTTTTCTAGGGTACATGAATCCTTTCAAACCAGCACAGAGGCCAAATCTGAGTTTCTCTGAAGTCATGTTGATATAGGGAAAAACAATCCTTCAGCAATTTTCACATTCCTCCACCCCAAACACACACATACACATGCACATAGTCATAGACTGTCCTCTATTTCACACTGTCAAATCCTCTAACATGCACACCATAAGACAACATATGGTTCTAAGATGATGAATAGCACAAGTCAGCCCCCACACTCTGGTTTCCTTCCTTAGCTCACCTTACTTAGAGCAATCTACTCCTTCCATTCACCAAACCTTCTTCATTTTCAACCAAAACTCCTAAGGTGGTACCTACAGTCTGGAGATCTATGCCTTCCACATCTGAACTGATCTTAGACACTTTAATCAAAGATACATTTCTTCTTCAAGTATCTCCACCAAATTCTTGGCCTTGCTCCAGCATTTCTAGACAATTTTCTGAAAGACAGAGAGAGAGAGACAAAGAAGTAGAGAGAATATGAAAAAAGTTGGCAGTGATGTACAAAGGAAGTGGCATAATTAGAAATGGCACACAGGGTGTTTATTCAGGACATAAGATGTGACCATAAAGTAATACAAGGGATTATAATACATGACTTCAAGAACCAGGTCCCATTATTTCATGGCAACTAGAAATTTCAAATCTACCCCTTGGGCTTGAAATTGCCTTCCTACCTTTATTCATCAAGTTATACTCTCCTATCCTTGAAAACACGGTTCAGCCATGTCCAAGTACCTTCTTGAACCCCCTCCAATCCAACTGGATTTTGATGGCCCTGGTCCAGGACCCCACGGGATCATGAGAACACATCTATTAGCACCCTTAGCATAGTCTATTTTTCCGAGTTACAGACAGACAAATATGCTCCAGAAGCAAACAAGAACAATCATGTTGTAATTAATTACATATATACAACACATACAAAATCTATTTCATGACATATACAGTTATTAAAATACTGCAAAGAATTTCAGAATAATCAGTTTTTATAAATTACTTTAACTGCACTGTCAAAGAAATAGCAAATATTTTTTTCTTCTCATTTAGCTAATTCTATAGTCAGTATCTGAGTGTGTATGTTGACAGCTTCTCAGATACCATCTACAAAATATTCATCACATTGGCATTGCACAAAAAGGCTCCCAAGGTTCCCTAGCCCCAGCCTCCATTCCCACCCTGCTCAAGATGAGCTTTCTTGTGTTTCATCTATGTTTCATTCCACTGTTTCACTGTTTCACTCCCACAGCCTCTCCACCACCCCACCACCCACCCCATTTCTATGCTGAAAGGTCTTAAGCAGCTGCTCAAGAGGACAGGGATCTGGGGAAACAAGGGACCCACCTTTAAAGAGCTTAGAGTTTAGTTGGGACCAAAGGCAGGTTAAAAGGGAACAATAATAATACACAGTAATGGGCGCTGCAATATGGATAGAGCAAGCTGCCAAAGGATCACACAAGGAAGGCTGCTAATCCCATGCTGGGGCTTGGATTCAGAGAAACCTTCTTAATGAAAATGACAGCTAACTTGAATGTAAAGGCATGGCAGAAGTGATCCAGTTAAAGAGATGTGGCGGAAAGTGTTCCACGTAGAAGTTTCAGTGATGGAAGGTGTTAAAAAATGAAGAGCTCAGGAAGGACAACCTAAGCCCTTCTAACTCAAAACCTTCTAAATATCAGAAACAGATGACCCTTAGACAAGCCTTTAGAACAATTTCAAGGCAAGGACAAAGTCCCATGAACTTCTAAAATATCTCCCTGTATGCTCAGCAGTACTTGTAATTAACTGGGAGAATGAATGTTCAACTCCATAATTAGAAGTAAAATGCCTTGGGAGAGTTAACGTCCTAAATTTTATAAGCGTTAGGCAAAAGAGTGCAAATAATGATGCCAGAGCTTTTCTAGTTTTCCAAGGTCAATTATTCTTAAACTTTAAAGGCCATAAGAATTTCCTGGGCAACCTATTTAAATAGAAATTTTCCAGATCCTGCTGTCCAGGAAGTCTGACTCAGTAGGAATCTCATTATTAGGGTCTTATTAGGAAATGGAATTCATCCCAGATGGCTCAAATAGGCAATTCTTTTGGTTTGCTAGAGCTGCCAGAATGAAATAGACCAAAAATGAATTGGCTTTTATGACGGTATTTATTAATTTACAACTTACAGTTCTTAGGCCATGAAAGTGTCCCAACTCAAGGCATCACAGGATGATACCTGGACTCTGAAAACAGGCTACTGGCATCCGACCCCTCTGTCACATGGGAAGGCACATGGCCGACATCTGCTCATCCTTCTCTCCCAGGTTTTATTGCTTTTAGCTTCTGTCTTCCTCTCTGTTTTAGGGGTCTTCTTGTAGCTTCTCCAGGGGCTTTTCTGTAACTTCTCAGGGTGTTTCTCTGTGAGCTTCTTTTCATTTCATCCCTTAGCTTCTGCACGTATGTTATCCTCGCCTAAGGGATTCCAGTAAGTGGATTAAGACCCACCTTAAATTGGGTGAGTCATATTTCAATTGAAATAACCTACAATAGGTCCCACCTACAATAGGTCTGTACCCACAAGAAAAGAATTAAAAGAACATGGCTTTTTCTGGTGCAGATACAGTTTTCAAAGTACCACAGGGACTAAGATAAAGGAACTTCTGAGATGTAGACAGAGTTAAGGGAACCAACAGGGATGTTGAGACACCCACAGACCAGCTACAGCAGAAAGATTACAACTCCTAGGGCTGAAGGGGCAAAGAATGGAGACTGTGTTACCTAAACCCGGTGAGAGCTGGACTCAAGAAGAGGTGCAGTCCAGCAGGAACCATCCTGAAATGCAGCTTTTGCCAGAGAAGTGGTATGGGCAAAATAGGTGAAGTATGTCAGCGTTTCTCTCCTCCTGTTCTCTGATCTCCCTTTGATGTTTCCTGTTGGCTGAACCCAATTAAAAGCCAGACAGCAAAGGAGCTAGAGATACAATTATCAGGGGCCAAGTCTCCTAAGGCACAAAGCAAGCAGAGAAAGGTGGAAAATAGACTTGGAAGAAGTACATGGAGAAAAACCAACACAACAGGTCTTGGTGGGTGTGATGATTCGAAGTTGTATGTACTCCACACACATGCAAAAAAACAGGTTCTTAAATTTAATCCATTCCTGAGAGAGTGAACCATTGTAAGTAGGAGAGAAGAGAAGTGAGAGACAAGGAGACACCACCCGGTGCTTTGCCATGTGACAAGCTAAGGACCAAGGTTTGACAGCAGCCAGCCCCAGGAAGTCATGGTCTTTGGAGAGAAGTCATTGCTTTTGGTGATGATTTATTTGAACTTTCTTTGAGTTTCTAAACTGTAAGTAAATGAATTCCCATTGTTTAAGCTGAAACATTGCATTGGTATTTGCTGGAGCAGCCAAGGGGCTCTGGAATCTGCATTAAAAAAATAATAACCTAGGAAATTCTTTTGCTGGGGGTCCCAAACACATTTTAAGGTCTTTGTCTTAGGAAAAGGAGCCAAAATGCAAGACAGCATTGAGTAGCCAGAAGAGGTGATGAAGGCGGAAGTGGAGTAAACTGAGTTAAGGAAAGGAGCTCCAGACAGAATGGCACAACTGTGATCCAGGCTGGTATAATTTATCTGCATCTGCTCCCAAAATAAATCTGTTTCTGAGGATCCCTTTGTGTACTGTATCAACTCAACAGGCTCTGCACTTTCAATGCATAAAACTACAGCTTCTAGGAAAAAGTAGGAAGCTGAAATGGGTACATGGGTCTGAAGAAATAAAACTATTTCTCATTTGCAGAACCAAGTGTGATATGGAACACACTACAAGGCATGCTCATTCTAAAGATGCATCAACCGTATACCCTCAGATTAAGTAATCAGCCTGCATCTTGTTCAGGAAAAGTCAGAGGCAACAAAAAGAAACATGGTAAATGCATATAAATTGATGCAAATACATTGCGAACTGTAGGCAAGTAATATGCAGCTATTTCAATAAATCCTAAATTCTGGGAAAGTAAGTTTGAGTCTTCCCACATGCATTAGGCATCAATTATTTAATTACAGAATATATTGTTCTTTATTCATTTATTTAAATAGCATTTATTGGCTCCCCAAAATGTGCCGGAAGGTAAACCACATTCCAGGACTATGGTGGTAAACAAATATATATAGGACCCAGGTCCTTGTACAAGTGAAGCAGCTGAAGATGGGCCAAATCACATCCAGGTTTAGCATTCACCATACCATGGTGCGCTGGTTTGAAAAGATTATGTGCCCTAGAAAAGCCATGTTTTAATCCTCATCAGTCTTGTGGGAGCAAGTGTTTCTTCTAATCCCTATTCAGTACTATAGGTTGAAAACTTAATAAAATTATGTCCACGGAGGAAACGTTTTGGAGAAAGCTGGAGATTCTGAGAAGGCAGAGAATACCACAGAACCATAAAGCAGAGTCCATCAGCCAGCAGCCTTTGGAGATGAAGAAGGAAAACACTTCCTGGGGACCTTCATGAAACAAGAAGCCAGAAGAGAAAGCTAGCAGAATTTGTCATGTGCACTTCCAGACAAGAGAGAGTAAATTTTAGATTGTGCCCCATAGTTAACATCTCCCCACCAAAGTTTGGCATGCCAGTTTCTTTATTCCTTTTTCAATCACACCTAAACTGCTATAGCAGTTTGATTTTAGAAACTATACTACAATATTTGCTCCCAGCCAAATAATTCTGGATTAGAATCTTCTTAAGAACAATTAAACAAAAACACTTAAGGTCTTTAAAATTAAGCTAAGAGAAACCCTAGAATTATTAAATTAGCAGCCTCTTTCATGTTCCCATGAGTAGGCAGAGAAAGTACTTTTGTTAAGGTACTATTGTCTGTGACTTGACCACACTTTATTTATAATGGATGTCCAGCCTCTAACTAGCATGACCAGTTTTAGCACTGAAAACGCCACATCCCAGGAATCCTTTCAGTGCTAGGGGAATCAAGACATTTGGTCACCCTACCTCTATCATAATAATGCATGTTTTATGTATGAAAGAGTGAAGAAATGTCCTTCTTGCAAAAATATGAATCCTGTGCTGGTCTGAAAGGATGTATGTCCCCTAGAAAAGCCGTGTTTTAATCTAAATCCCTTTGTGTAAAGGCAGAATAATCCCTATTCAATACTGAATGTTTGAATCTGTAGTTAGATCATCTACCTGGAGATATGATTTAGTCAAGAGTGGTTGTTAAATTGGATTAGGTAACAACATGTCTCCACCCATTTGGGTGGTTTTTAATAAGTTTCTGGAGTCCTATAAAAGAGGGAACATTTTGGAGAATGAGAGTGATTCAGAGAGAGCAAAGCAGAACAATATGGCCACAAGAAGCAGAGTCCACCAGCCAGCAACCTTTGGAGATGAAGAAGGAAAATGCCTCCCGGAGAGCTTCATGAAACAGGAAGCCAGGAGAATAAGCTAGCAGATGATGCTGTGCCTCCATATGCCCTTCCAGATGAGAGAGGAACGCTAACCATGTTCTCCATGTGCCTTTCCAGATGAGAAACCCTGACTGTGTTCATCATGTGCCCTTCCACTTGAGAGAGAAACCCTGAACTTTATCAGCCTTCTTGAACCAAGGCATCTTTTCTTGGATGCCTTCGATTGGGCATTTCTATAGACTTGTTTTAATTGGGACATTTTCTCGGCCTTAGAACTGTAAACTAGTAACTTATTAAATTCCCCTTTTTAAAAGCCATTCTGTTTCTGGTGTATTGCATTCCAGCAGCTAGCAAACTAGAACCCACCCTCACACACCACCAACTCCATCCTAAGGTACTTTCTCACTTAAAAACAGAAAAACAAGACTTGCATACACAAGGCTATTTGCAATTATAAGCACTAAAAGTCAGAAGTTTTAAGTTTAAACATTAAAAGTTTTAGAATCTCCATATAAACTCAGTATGCAATATGCTTATTGTAGAATTCTTATAGAAAAATGTCAGGGTATTTATTCTTGTTATGCTCTGTAACTTCCATTCAGTCAAATCTAGGTGGCGTGCGCAAATGAACTTTGAAAAATGTTTGGAAAATGGAAAACCTGATTTTTTTTTTAAATCTAATGTGTTTGAGGTAAACATAAATCTGAGGTGATGGCTTTCTTCAAAGCAAAAGTGATGATAAATAAATGTTGGGCTCCATCTCCCTCTTCTCTAATGGCCAACAAGAGTCTCATTATCTATGTAATAGTCACCTCCACACAGACAGTAAAATCAAAACAAGCAGCATTTGTGTTTCATAGTGGAAGGTACCTCTTATGTCATGACCTCACACTGAATAGCCCATCAAAGCCCAGTGGCATTTCATCACACAAAGATATTTCCCAGCCCAGCTCAAAGGGAGAGTGCCGGTGCCAGGCTCAGCTTCCCCCATTCCAAAGCTTTATTAGCCATTATCCTTCATGACTTCAAGGTGAGATCTCAGCATACAGTAAAATCTGCTCATTTTCTACTGTTTCTCACATAACAGGCAAATTTATTTCCCCTATAAAATAGGAATTACTGGTGTAAATGCCACCTACAAAGCTATTTCAATGCAGGGACAACCCCCAAAAGGAGAGTATTTTATCTATGGGGTATACTTTTCCATGGTTTAAACCAAGCAAAGATGACGAAACAACTACAAATATATATTTTTTCTATTTTTTCCCACATGCGTGTGTGAAATTTTGCAAACTCATTTGATGGCAGAAAGCTTCTATTATTAAACACCAATTAACAGTCTTTAGGATTAATGTTCCTTGGAAAACAGTTTGGGAAATACTGCCTTGAAAAGTTTGATGAAGATTGAAAATCTATTGTGTCCTCCTCATTAAAGTGGAATATCCAATACCTATCTTATAAAATAAAACTCACTCTGTCACCTTTCTCTGTAATGGGGTACTGCATTGTGGATGTTCCTGGACCCCATCTGAACCTGGTCACTAAGTTACTACTTGATTTCGTCATCTATAAGATGGGAGTTTTGGATGAAGTGCTCTTGAGAGTCCCTTGAGTTCTAATAATGTCGTGTATCAACTGACGCACACACACAGATTATAAACTACATATGGAGATTAAATCCTCTCCCCAAATTATAATACAAATGTGTCTTATTTCTATCCAGAAAAGATCTGTATTGGTGCTCTAACCCCAACTATTTGCACAATATCACTTGAGCTGAGGGTTTGCCCAGAAGACTCAGACATGGATCCAAATGACACAGTTGTAATATCTCCACCCAAGCACCAGGGTAATCCATGCATGTGGTCTATGACTGACCTTTCAACCACAATGACGTGGTATATATTCATTCACTTTCTTATCTTGAAATCTGCAGTAGAGCACACCACTCGCTGAAGAAGACTTGGTTAATGTGGACTTCTACTCTTAGTAAGAGTCAGAAAAGACTCAGAGAATTCCACAAGTAGTTAATGAGTATTCATCAAATGTTAGAAATGTTGGGGGAGAGAAGAAAAAGCCAGGGCTTCATGCCCTCTGGGACTTAGCAAGTGAAGGATGATGGACACATAAAAATAACTCCTTTGTGAACCAGGCTGTGATATACTGTAGTAAGTACAGAAACAAAATGCTATGGAAGGGGTGCCTGTGAGGAATTCCATTTGTCTGTAAATAAATAAAATAAATAATTAATCTTGGCAAAAATCAATCATTTAAAAAATCTAAAAAATCCTGGTATAAAATGGTTTACACTAGCGAGGGTTTTATTTTTTCTCACGTAACAAGAATTCTAGGGGTGGGCAGTGGCTGGTGCCTCTCGTATTTGCAGCTTTCCAGATGGCCCCTTAAGGTTTTAAAGCTCAGACCACCAAGTACATCCCAGGTAGGAGGAATTTGAAAAGGGGAAAAAGAGCAAAATGCTCATAAGTAACAATTACTTCTGCAGTCCATTTTAGGAGCTTTATTCTTAAACCCAACCAACAGTTTCTGCTCACATCTCATTATCCAAAACTGTGCCACTCTACCATCCCTGCTGTTTTAATTTCCTAGGTTGCTTAAAGCATATGCCATGTGTGCTGGTTTGGAAGGATTATGTACCCTGGAAAAGCCATATTTTAATCTTGATCCAGTCTTGTGGGAGCAACTGTTTGTCATAATCCCCATTCAGTACTATAGGTTGGAACTTGATTAGATTATCTCCACAGAGACGTGACTCGCCCGACTGTAGGTATCAACCTGTCATTAGAGGGAGATGTGACTCCACCCATTCCAGGTGTGTCTTTAGTAGTTTACTGGAGTCCTTTAAAAGAGGAAGCATTTTGGAGAATGATGACAGAGCTGCAAGAGAGCCCTGAGAACCACAAGAGCCCATGCAGTCGGAGACCTTTGGAGATGAAGAAGGAAAATGCCCCTGGGGGAGCTTCATGAAGCAAAAAGCCTGTAGAGAAAGCTAGCAGACATCGTCATGTTCACTTTGGGCCTTTCCAGTTGCGACAGAAACTGTGAACATCATCGGCCTTTCTTAAGTGAAGGTAACCTCTCGTTGGTGCCTTAATTAGGACATTTTTGTAGACTAGCTTTAATTGGGACATTTTCTCAGCATTACAACTAGTAAACTAACAACTTATTAGATTCCCCTTTTTAAAAGCAGTTCCATTTCTGGTATATAGCATTCCAGCAGCTAGAACACCATTATATGGGCTGACTTAAACAATGGGAATGTATTAGCTTATCATTTTGAGGCTGGGAAAATGTCCAAATCAAGGGGTGCCTTCTACTACAAAACACAAACACTGATTGTCTTGATTCTACTGTCTGTGTGGAGGTGTCTATTACATAGAAAATGTGACCCTTGTTGGCCATTTAGAGAAGGGGGAGGTGAACCCAACAACATGTATTTATCATCACCTGTGCTCTGAAGAAAGCCGTCACCTCAGGTTTATGTTTGCCTGAAACTCATCATATTTTTTTTTAAGCATCAGATTTTCAAAATCCATTTTCCAAAGTCCATTTGCTCACCCCACCTACATTTAAAGTAACGAAGGATAATGACCAATAAAGCTTTGAAATAGGAGAAGCTGAGCCTGGAGCTGGCACATCTTCCTCCTGAAGACCAGCTGCGGTGACCCTTTGATCTTCTGCCACATTTTAAGGCACATGGCAGCATCTTCTGGTCTCTCTCTTCTCTTCTGGGTTTCTTTGAGTTCAGCTTCTTGCTTCCATGGCTTTCTCCTCTTTTGCTGTATTCACTCCATTAGGAAGATTAAGACCCATCCTGAACGAGGTGGGTCACATCTTATCTGAAGTAGCCTCATCAAAAAGTCCTGCTTACAATGGGTTCATACCCACAGGAATAGATTAACTTAAAAACATATCTTTCTGGGATATGTACAGCTTCAAATCATCACACCTTCCTAAAGAGAAGCTGAAAAATGTCTTTTCAACTAGATGCTTTGCTCCCCACCCATCCAGCCAAATTGAGAAAGAAAGATGAAAGAGACTGAATGTGGAGTAAGCAGTACAATATAGAGCAAAGAGAGATTGTGTTCAGCTGGCATACCTTATTTAATTTTCTTAGAGTATGTGGGATGGGTTCTGGGCCCAGGAGCAATCATGGGGGCAGGGTGACCTAGGCAGAAGGGTCACCACAGTGAAGACAGAGGGTCAGAGATTATAAATCATATAAGAACCACTGAAGTTAAGGCTTATGGCATATGGTCAGGGAAGAGGAAGTACTAGAAGATCAGTTAGAACTGGGGAGGATTTCACAATCTAGGCTAGGGAGTTTGCATTATGGTGTGCAATGGGAAGGCACAATTGTTTGAGCATGGAAAATATTGGAATGATTATTTTCCAGAAAGTTTGGCCTCATGGCGTTGCATAGGATGCATTAACAGCAGGGAAACCCAATGGTGGGTATTGCTTCAGCATAGTCAAGAGATGATGGTCTGGGTTAGGGCAGTAGCCACAGAAATGCAAATAGGTCATGGAGTGAGGGACAAATTCAAGGGATGCTATGGGGGTAGAATAACCAGAATTTGGTGACTAATTTGATGTGGAGTGAGGAGAAAGGAGGAGTTGGAGGCAATCCTGAGGTTTTGAAGGTGGGGTGACAGAGTGGGTGGGGATAACATTCAGCGAGATGGCAAATGGAGGAGAAGCAGATGGGGCGATATGGAGGAGGGCGAGTTCAACTTAGGACATGACAGTGATTTGGGGATGAGAGTATGACATCAGCATGGAGCAATCTCCAAAGCAGCTGGAAATGTCCGGAGCTCAAGCATCATTTAGTCGTATTTTAAAGCTGCAAGGCTGGCCTCAGGCAAGTTTGTCACTGACGCCCTTCCACCTCCTCTCACGTTCTTTCCCTCGGCCCTAAGCCCACAAACTCCGAAACTCCCTCTCTTCCCCTCCTCCGGAATCCAGACTCTCCCATCCTTACTTGGACCCTATGGATTCTGAGTCATACAGAAGGAGAGAATGATGACTCTCCCAAAGGAATGCCTGTCAGTCCTAAGGAATTCACTGCTGGTGGCATTTCAGGTGGTGTCAAGGTAAAGAGAAGGATTTCAGCCATGGCTGGGGAACATTTTAACTCAAGATGTCTTCCTGTACTCCTTAACTCACACAATACTTCTCTGTCTTCTCAAAGGACTAGGAACCCAAAATCATACTTTGATCCCCTGCTTTGCTCTGCTTCTGACAAAATGCTTTAAGCCTTCGAATAGTTATTTAAAAACCAAGAAGGGAAACTGCTGATTTGCGTGTGCAAGCTGGCTTTGTTTTTGACACTTGTAATGCTGACTTTCCTGAAGTAGTAGATTGCCAGGTGGCTGTTTGCCCTGGGTAAGGTCTATCAATTCTGCCATTCTCCTAGAATCGTTTAATGTCTGTATTTTATCTTTCTGTTTGTAGTAGAAGAGTTCTCTAGAAGCTTTTCTTGTTAGGGACAGCTGTGGGTTAATGGCTGTAAAATTTTAGATTGCATAGAACTACTGGGAGGAAATGGATATCTTTTTGTTTCAAGACTGGCAAGTCCATTGCTTTGGAGAGAAATGTGCACATTTTCCATCCAAACACTAATTTCTGCTTTCCCAGGCCTCTATTTCCTGAGGGTAGTGCAGCCCAGACTCAGCCCCTGAGCTGCCCACTCAACTCTTCCATCCATCATTGCAGCAGTGTCCCAAGGTCTTCAACTTCTTCCAGCTCCCTAGTTTTTAGTGGGCTTATTGGTGTGGCAGCATGTGTCATGCATGGAACAGAGAAACCTGCTCCTTTCCGATAGGAACCCCAAGTAATTGGCTTACTTAAAATTTGCAACCCTCACCCAGGAAATAGCTCTGAAAAGCTATTTACAAAGAAATATACCTCTGTTCCTTAAACTTGAGAGCTCAAGAGCAAAAACAGAGATGAAAAGGAGGGGAAAAAGAGCTTGTGAGAACAGAGCTAGAGCAAGAAGAGGGGATTTCAAATGTAATTCAAAATGGTGGCAAACACAGCCTCATCTGTCTTCACTTCCTAAAAGGGAAAGTCAGAATGTAGTGTCTGGATGGACAGGGATATTCAGATACAGCAAGGACAGACCATGGAGGGGGACACTTAACAGCATGAACATCCTGGGCCTTTCTCTCTGGTATCTCTTTTTTTCTCTCTTGCAGACTGCATTTCTGACATTCTTCATCCCAAAGCTTGCAGGAGCAACAGCTCCTTTTATCGGCATTCCAACTTCCTGGCTAAGGATCTGAATTTTTAAGCTTCTTTTCAGCTATGGAATCATTTGGAGTGAAATGATATTGACTGCCCAGGAAATTTCAGTTGGTAACTAAACACAGCCTTCAGAATTCTCTCTCTGGAAAGCTAGCTTAGGGTCTTAATTTCTTCTTCTCTAAGTGATTTCAGATAAGGTTCGAATATCATTGCTTTTCTCCTTTCCATTCAGGTTGGGTGAGGCATTTATGTGTGCATAGCCTTAGTCTTTTGACTGGAAGGAGAAAATCCTAAGGCTAATAAGCTCAGACTGTTACTAAATGAACTGTCAAGTTTTTCTGGTTTTTTTTTTTTGTTTTTTTTTTTAATGAACAATATAATTCCGGAAAAAGGTGATGGGATTCTCTGCCTTGTGACCCTTCTACTAAACATTTGGATTTGGTCTAGTGACTGAGATAACTGGTTACAGGAAACATTTGAATGCTTATTATGGTTATAGGTGCTGTTTTCATGATTATTCACAATAACAATACACCTGTCAGGCTTTGACTGAATTATTTATTTATCATTTCACAGATATAATTTACTTGTGAAATTGGTGGAAGTTATGAAATTTCTAAGCCTTATTCTGCCTCTCCCACTGCTTCCCTATAGTTATTCTTAAATTAATTCTCTAGATACTTTTGAAGTGTGATGTGTGAAGCGCAGTCAATATAAAATTATGTTCAAGACTGGGGCTCTGGCATCCACTGTCTAGAGTTCCTGATTTCTAGCTTTGCTTCTCATTTACTCATCTGTAAAACAAGGCTAATAATAAACATATAGACCTCATACTGTTGTGAAAATTAAATGAGCTCAAACATGTACAGTTTAAAACACAGAGGCAATCACCTATCAAAAGGTAAAATAAAAATGTTGTTTTAACATTATTATTTAACAACCTATTTATTTGTATTGTTGCTGTCAAAGTCCACAAATATGAAAGAATCCCTGTATGACCTTATGCCCAGTTCTGTCTTTTCTTTTCTGACCAATCATTCCCCAGAAGGAAATGAAGATACAGGAATGTCCCTGTGGTTAGTGTAAATAAACAGTTTTTTACACTAGAATATTTCAACAGTTGGTTCCTGCAGCATGGTGAAATTTCCTGTTTTTCATGCCATTGCTTTTTTTTTTTCCTATGGATAAAATCTATGAGTAAGCTGGATGGTAGCAAACGAGGAAATAGAGTCTGAAAATTCTTGTTCTTCTTTCACAAAAGTACAGAGCCCATTCTAAAGCACCCTCCCAGGAAGAAGGTAAATGAGTTTGTCTTGCTGCATCTGGCTCATTCACTTCTTTTTTTAAAATGACTTCATTGTAATAAGAATAAAAATGGTGATGAAAAAATAACACCATCTTTATCACCTGGGAGCGCTTTGAATTTGGTAGGAATTCTTTCAAGGAGTTCAAAGCATGTGAAGAACTGGAGACTTTCTAAAAAGCTCCTACTGGTACATGTCAGGGAGTTAGAGTTTAATACGGTGTGTTCACACTTGGAAATATCTTAGTGCGTTAAGGTAATCTTTATTTCTTTGCCACCTGTTCTTGCCTTTTTATCTTGCAGGCTGGCTTATGACCACCTGAATTTTGGAAATTCCCCTTTAGACCTTCCCAAGGATGTCACACTTTAACCTTCCTGATTTATTTGGCATGACTAAGCACCTCATTTCTTCTTGAAAATTTATCCTCAATATTCACTGCTTTGTTTCTGCAAAACCTGGCCTTTAGAACGCTCTAAATTAAAATGAGAGTGAATATGAATGCTGACCTATTAAAATTAGTACCTTGGATAAAGACTTGGTAGCATGCCATATAGAGGCTTGGATGCCATGGAGCTAGCAAAATTACTTAAAATGGTTGATTACACAATGAAGAGGATTAAAAAGTCAGTTGATTAGAACGATGAACCAAGAGTGCCAGATCTTAATCTTTGGTGCCTCCAGAATGCCATTCAGGTTGAAGATGGGGAAAAAGAGAACTGGGCTGAGAGTAACATATATAAATTTAATAAAGGGAATTATATAAGTGAATTAGGGGGTATTAAGAGAAATATAAGTTATAGAACAAGAGGGTCTAACCCTTCTCCTTGACTAACGAGACCATGATTGATTTAAGCCAGTTCCACCCAATGTATTTTTATTTTTCTCTATCATTAAGTCTTTCTTAAATCTCAGCTTAACTATCATTGTTAAAGAGTTGAGCATGGTGCCTAAATATAGTAGATGCTTAAGAAATATGTGCAAAAAATGAAGATAAATTCATTTTAAAGAAAGAATAAAGAAATATGTTAAAAGTCGTCTAGTCTCATTTCTCTCCTGGTATAGGATTATGGCTATTGAACTCTTCAAATGTGTTCAGTTTGAATAGCAATGTGCTCTAAGTATAAAAGATACACTTGATTTCAAGGATTTAAAATATAGAAGTTATCGTTAATCATTCTTATTGATTGCATGTTGAAAAGATAATATTTTAGATATATTGGGTTAAATAAAATATTAAAATTAACTTCTGTTTCTCTTTATATTTTTAATGTGACTTCTAGGAATTTCTAAAGTATATATGTGGCTCATGTATTATTTCTATTGGACAGAGCTACTAGGGACCTCATACTGGAGGCATTTAGCCCCTATTCACACATTTCTGCAATGAAGGGGAATTCTTTGTCCAATGGGATACCCATTGCATTGTAAGCTACCAGTCTAGTTCACACAATTTTAAGACAAAAATTGGTTTTTCTATCATTTGCATCTATCAATCTCAGGTAAACCCCCCACCCCACTCCAGTGTCTTCATCTGACAGATGAGGCAGTTGATCTAGATAATCCTGACCACCTTGCCTAACCTTCTAGGAGTCTTCAATCCCTGCTCTGCTCTTTGATGTAATCCAGAACAAACTCACTCCTCTTCCCCAGGAAAGCCCTCCAAATTGTGCAGGCAGCTCTCAGACCTTCCTTTCTACCATTTACCAGCTTTTTCCAGCTCCTTGGCACCTCCAAACGTTTTGCAAAGAAGTGCCTTCATAACACCCTCAAAAAATACCTAGCTGGAGCCAGCTTGAAGGGGAGGCTTCCAAGGAGGGCAGTGGATACACCTCACCTCATGTACCTGGGGAGGGGGATAGGGAGTTCCAGGGAAACAGCTCCCAGCCCTGAGGATCCTGAGGAGGCTGTGTCTACTTTTGAGGGCCTCTGCAAGCCTAGACCCTTGGAAAGGAGAGAATGCCCTGCCAGAGCAAACAGATCCATCTGTGACTTAAAAGAGGGGAAAATAGACATCATGTCACAAAACGGGGAATGAACCAGGTCTGGGATTTATTGTTTAGCTAGAGTGAAATGGGCGCAGCCCCCACGACTTTTCTTGGAACCTGGGGCCTTCTGACAACCCTCTTGGACAGACTGAGACCCCCTGAAGGCTCTCTCCTTGCTCATCATACTGCTCCTTGAGGACAGTGTCCCTTCTAAAACCCAGATCTCCAAAAGGCGTCAGAAGGAGATTAGTTTTCTTTTTCCTCTTGGTTTGTGCTTCACACGCAGTCAGCTGTTAGCTGGGCAGTCCATTTGGGCAGAAAAGACTTCAGAGGTCATTTCCTGTCTAGAATGTCAAATATACTGCTGATAATCACTTCACCATAGCTTTTGACTTTTTTTTTAATTGGGGGACCCTTTAAAACAACAACAACAACAACAATTATCCCTTAAAGGGATCAGGGTGAGCCATTGTCAGAGAACTCCTTAATCATCAGTGAGTCCCTGCCCCAGAAGTCAGCTAGTGCTCAGGTTGGCAGTATTGCGCTTGAGCTAGACTGCACATACAGAGGACAATTATCTGCCCTCCTGTCTTTTGTTTTCACAAATGACTATTTTCCTGATTTTCAATCACTTGAGGATCTTACTCCAGGATCCATCATATGAGATGTTCTGTGAAGTCAGGGACCATGTTTCAACTCCCCTGATGTGCTCCTCAATGCCTAGAATTTGCCTGGAATATAACTAAGCCCCAACACATGTTGATGAAATGAGGCAGAGATAATATATGTTCCTGGGCTTCTCTGATCTATTTTAATGATGAAATTCATCCTGGCTTGTATTCCTTTCAACAATTCATTTAGTATTTACTTGTTGTCTACATTCCAGCTCCTGGTCTTGGAAAGCATACATTGAAATGGAAAGTAAAGACAAGCCAGCGACAGGCAATTACACCGCCGTGGTGAATACTGCATTAGGGGTGGGTGTGGGCCAGGCTAATATCCAGAACCTCGGCACCAACAAAGCTTGACCAGTTATTTACATCCAAGATTCATTCTGAATGATTGGAAGAGAGAATCTAATCTAGCCAGGGGAAGGAGGGTAGCTGATAAGTCCTGGAAGATTTATCGGTACCTGTGGGACCTGATCAATGAGCTCCCAATTTTAGTTTTGGAATTAAAGCTATACAATCATTCCACGATTGTCTATGGCTGGCCCTCTGACTTCTCAGATCCTGCTCCTTCCTGCCTTCTTGTTCCAGCCATTGCTGGCTTCCACCCCAGCAAGATTGTCCCCCAACACCTGCCCCAGCATCTCTCATCTGCAGCCACCCATACCCAGGCAGCATCTATTTTTTCTAGCCTTTTCTTTGGCTTTATTTCAGAAGGCTTTAGCTTCCTAAAAAGTTCATAGTCAAGTTGCAGTGAGTGTCAGTGTTACAGGAAAAAGGAACTGGAGTGGGAAGTGAGAGTTTGAATTGAACCTCACCTATCAGAGCTGTGGGAATTTGGGCAAACTACACAATAACATTGTTTATAAAATAAGGAAAGTTAACGCCTGTCTCACAGGGGAATTGAATGAGATGATGGGTGAAAAAGGGGTTTGTAAATTGTAAAATCCTACCCAGATGTCAGGGTCTCACCCTAACCCTTTGGAGGAGCTCTGTGGGCTGCTGTGCCAAAACTGATTCAATTTTGCCCATCATCAAATAACTTAAATGTCTTTGAGACTGGTAAACTCTCACTGCCTATTAGACCACTCCACAGGAATGCTCCACAGATATCCCTTGAATCTTTTTGGCTTACTCTTACTTATTCCTCTGGAAGCTAAAGCCATAGCTTCCCATGGCAGGACTTCCTGAGACTTCCTTGTCCCTTCTCCATGTTTCAAGATTGCATTCAGCGCTCCCCCATGGTATGGAATGACAGACATGCAGAGCATGCCTCTATTAACACGTGCATGACACTGAATGTTGAGGATTGAATTATGCATCCCAGGAAAATATGTTCTTAATCTTATCCATTCCTTTGGGTGTGAATCCATTGTATACAGGACCTTTTGAAGAGCTTATTTTTAGTTAAGGTGTGGCCAACTGAATCAGTTTTGGGCTTTAATCCAGTTTACTAGAGTCCTTTACAAGCAGGATGAGAGAAAGAGTCATGAAAAGAAGTCAAGAGTCAACAGAATCCAGAGGAGAAAGGAGAAATGAGAAGACATTGCCATTTGCATTGACATCTGACAGAAAAGCCAAAGACAAAAAATTGCCAGTAGTGAACCTCAAAACACCACAGACTCCAGGGAGAAACATTGCATTGTTGATGCCTAGATTGTAGACTTCCAGCCTCAAAACCATAAGCCAATACATTTCCGTTGTTTATGTCAACCCATTGTAGGATATTTGATCATTTGATTTTAGCTGTCAAGAAGCTACAACACCAAGTTTATAATGTCTTCCTCTTTATGAAGCCCTTGCTGATGGAGCTTTATTTTTCATTTCCAGATCGTCAGCACACAGTAGATCCTCAAAAAATTTTTCTTGAGCAAATGTATGAATGTATTCTGGGCTCAACTCTAACATGTACATTTTCTGCATTCTCTCAACAGCCTGTCCACACAACATGACTAGAATAAAGTAGATTCTATCGCCCCAGTGGAATTGCACAACCTGATTGCAAATACTGGCCCACACATGGCTATTAAGCAATATGATGCCAGAGAAAGAGTCTCAGGGTTTGGTTTTTTCCCTAACATAATCCTTTATTAGAAGCCAATTTCTCACTTGGATTCTGTGTTCAGAAGCAGAACAAAGTCTTGTAAATAAATAGGCAATAATGCATTACCCTAAAGAATTTATTTTTGAAAAGGCCAGTCAATAAACATCAGACCTCAAAGATGTAATATATTGTAGCAATTAAATGCCTGGACTTTGGAGCCCAGCACACCTAGGTTCAAATCTCAACTTTGTTTCTCATCAACTGTCTTAGTTTTTCAGGACTTCTGTAATAAAGTCCACAGACTATTTGGTTTAAACAATAGGGATTTATTGTCCCACGGTTCTAGAATCTAGAAGTCTGAAATGAAGGTGTTAGCAGGGTCATGCTTCCTCTTAATGGGAGAATCTGTTCCATGCCTCTTTCCTGGTTTCTGGTGGATAGCTGGCAATCTCTTGCTCTCCTTAGTTGTGGTAGAACAATCTCTTCCTCTGTTCCATGACCATCTCTCTGTATACGTCAAATTTTCTTTCCTTATAAAAACACCAGTCATCTTGAATCAAGGTCCATCCTAGTCCAATTTGGTCTCAACTTAACTGATAAAATCTTCAAATATCCTAATTACAAATAAGTTCATATTCACAACATAGAGGTTAAGACTTGAACATATTTTTTTAGGGGGGGGGACACAATTAGATCCACACATTAACTATGTGATACTATTTTATTTATCTTTTGAGCCTCATTTCCCTCACCTTTCAAAGCTCATGTACTTGTTCTGAGGGTAAAAGGAGATAATGAATAATAGCATTTAACACATAGGAAATGTCCAAGAAGTTCAAGTTCCTTCTTTAGTTGTTGTGATTGTTTAGGAAGTCGTCTCCACCATTCCATAGTTTGCATTCCCCAACACGTCACTTCTAGTTCCTAGTTCTAAGGATCTCAAGGGCAGCATACTCCACAAGAATTTTAGATCTATGAGATCATTTGTGGATTTGTGTGTTGGTATGCTGGCTTGAGGCTGTTATGTACCGCAGAAACTCTATGTCCTTTCTGCTGACCCAATCTTGTGGGGGCAGCCATGTTTCTTTCAATCTTGATTCGGTCTTGTAGAGTGAAAATTTTGTAGGGTGAAAATCTGGATTGCTTCCATGGAGATGTGACACCCCCAAATATTGGTGTAGCCTTTTGACTAGGTGGAGATGTGACTCTGCCCATTCAAGGTGGGTCTTGGTTAGTTTACCAGAGTCCTTTAAAGGGGAAGATATTTTGGAGTAAACACAGTTATTTCAGAGCTGACAGAAATGCAGACATTTGGAGATGCTTGGAGTGCTGACAGAGAGAAAGACATCTAGACATGCATTCTGGAGATGCAGAGCCCAGCAGATGTCACTGTGTAACTTACCATGAGATGCTAAGCAAGTCAAAACCCAGTGTTGTGTCCTAGAGGAGCTAAATGAAGGCCCACAGCTACTTAGAGAGGAAACCACTGGTGTCAGAAGCTGGAAGCAATGGAACCTGGAACAAGGACCAGCAGATGCCAGTCATATGCCTACTCATGTGACAGATATTGGCCTTTCTTGAGTCAGGGTATCTTTCTCTGGATGCCTTAGTTTGGACATTATTATGGTCTTAGAACCATAAACTTGTAACTTAATAAATCCCTTTATAAAAGTCAATCCATTTTTGGTATATTGCATTCAAGCAGCATTAGCAAATCAAAACAGTTGGTTTGTAGATGAAGATATATTCAAAAACTATCAAAATTGTTATCCCCCACCAAACCAATCATATTTCTGCATATATTCAACCACATATCAGTTTCTTATGAACAAAACAAACTCCAAATATTTCTTCTTTTCCTCTCTCTGGGGTTTGGTCCAGCCTGACCTTGCCTTCCATAGCAACACACACCCTGTAGGACAAAAGTATTCTCCCATCTAGGAAATTGCTACGAATGCCTCTTGCCTTTCTGATCCGGTATGTTTCCATAGAAACAGAAGTTTACTGCCTTCTCCTGCCTTTCTACTACAGTAGGACACATGGGAAGAAATTCCTTGTTCATTCTTTCTGGATATGATGAAACAGCCAGGCTGTGGTGTTATTACCGGAGTTAAGGGAGATACTTATCTCCAAAACAAAACCTTTTCACAAATGTGGACCACACCTTCTTATATCAACAGCAACCATAGGGCCAGCTCTATGCCTCAGAGGTACTCAAAATGTTTGATGAGTAAATAAATAAGAAAGCCAGCTGAGTGAATTGCATTAGCCATGAATTGGACTACTGCTGAATATCAGAGAAGGCTTCTCAGCAGAAACATTCTTTCATTCTCAATTATAACAATGGAAAGAAAGCAGGACCTAGGCAATATAACACTTTATACACAATCCTTTCTACATTTGTTTAATGCTTTATACTTGGCAGGATATCTTCATATTCATTTAACACTCAATCAATTTTTATTGAACTACATAACATTTGTCATATTGTGGCTCCAAGATGAATAGGACATGGGTCCTGTCATCAGTTCACAATAGTCCTGAAAAGCAAATAGGACATATGTTTAGATTAGACTTTAGTAATGATGAGCAAACTGAACCTTGCTTATAATGGGAAATGACTTGTCCAAGAGCCTGCAGTTGTTCAGTGGGGCAACTGGAATTGGAGCCCAAAGCTGTATTCTCTACCTATATAAAAATACCTCCTTTCTGGTTTAATTATATTGAGGAATGTTCAAGGTATTTGTGAACCATAATAAATGTTATAAAAATATGTATCTTGGACAAAAAGATGTTATGCATATCCAGTAACGCAAAGGCCATGAACTTGTTTTTTTTCTTTTTTAATATAGTTTACTGCTCAGAATTTGTAAAGGGAAGAATCAATGTTTATAATCCATGCCTAGGCAATCGAGAATTAACAGATAAATTCCTAAGATGCAATAAATATTAGACCAAGCTTTTCATATGTGATTATGAAATATTTGGCTATTATGTTAATTAGGCATTACTAATGTTTATATTTGAACTATGTGTTAATCAAATTAAAAAAACAATACTTTGATGAATCTTGAACTGATAGCAAATATCAATTACTACACCCCAGTCAGAAGCTAAATTTCCACAGAACTGCTGATGAAGCATTTCAAGGGTGAATTAAACTGGAAAATCAAAATAATGTCCGTAACTGAATGTCAATCATTCCTACATTCTATTCATTTAAGTTTATTTAATTGACCAAGCACTCCCTGGGAAATGGAAGGAACCAGCTCACAATCTAAAAAGTACTGAACAACATTGCAGTCAAGTTCACAAAGCTAACAAGTTTGACCTTGTTGTTTGGTAACCAGTATGGATTGAAAGGAAAAAAAAGAAAAATACTCATGATTCAAATTGGTGCCTTGTTGTAAAGAACAGCTGCAAAAGCAAATTTCACGTTTCGCTCTGTTGCAATTCCAAGTAACGGAGAGTACTGCTCTGCCACTTCTATTTTTGTAATGTCACACACCCACAGAGAGTTCACAGAGAAGCTAGTGAGAGGAAAGATTGGTTCTGCCTTTTGTAGCACTACCTTTGAGAGATGGGAATTTCAACTGCTGCTAAGGCAGGCTAATAAACATAGTAGTCAGAAAAAAGAATCAGAGGAGATCAATCAATTAGCTGAATTCCTTTTCAATTATGTTTAGAATACGAATATTGTTTTTGAGGATCTGGGCAGAAGAATTAGATATTGGAACAGTAAATAAGCAGAAGTAGAAGGTGAGCTTGGATGAGTTAAATGGAATAAGAACAGCTGTATAGCAGTGGGCAAAATCTTTGTGACCATTTCTGTCCTTTGCTCCCAACAGGCTTCTGTTTCCATCGCTCCACTGAGACTGCTTTTGCTAAAATCCCCACTTGAAAAGTCAAATTTCTTATTTAGATGAAAAAGTGATTGATTTAGTTATGTGCATGATGATTTGATTACCCTTCCCTCAGGTATACAGTGTGTCACTTGTACTTAGGCAGGGTCCGAAGCTAAAATAATTGAACCTAATACTCAAGAATTTTCCTATCACATGAAGACACTAATGAACTATGTTCATTCATTCATTAATTGATTCATCCATTCAACAAACACCGATTTTCTCCTATGTGACAAGTCTAGTTCTGAGCACTGGGGATGTGACTAAGCACTTTGAATAAGATGGGCACAAACCTCACTCTTGGGGTGCTTATAGACATAAATAAATAAAAACAAATAAAGAAATAAAAACAAATAAACAATAAAGGACTTCTCCATGCTCAATCTAAAGCCACTATCACTACCCCCACTCCCAAGGCAGCAAATTCTTTCTCATGTATCATCAAATTTTCCACCTCTACTGAATCATCCCTATATGCATATAAATGACCTACAATATTTCGTAATTAAATTTTTTGAAAACCAACCTTCCCGTGGCCTTATCTCCTCTTTCATCTTTTCCCCCATTGTTCCACTACCCTTCATCGCAAAAGTCTGCTAAAAAGATTTTTCTACTTTTTTCTCTACTTCTCCTCCTCCCTCTCTCTTGAACTTGTTTCAAACAGGCTTCTGCAGTTGTTCCCACTGCAGTGAATTCCCACCAAGTCACTGAAAATGCCCTGTCAAGATCTGCATGAGAAACTCCAGGTGGGCAAATCCTATGGTCATTTCTCAGTTTTCACTTTACCATCTGAACTCAGGCCCTATTCCCACCCATTCCCTTATGTGCAGAAGGGTCTTTCTATAACCACCTGTGGCTCTCTGCCTGAGGCTTCCTCACTCATAGGTGCAAGTGTGGTCAGCTAAAAGTAGGCTGGAGGTGCTAGGGAGTCAATGCCTCTGGAACAGTCTTTAATCAATGGCAAATGAGAGTCCTCTGATGGGATGATTCTGGCACAGTTTCTCTACAGGCCTCCAGAAGCCTCCAGTGGAATTGAGCATAGTTTCTGTTTTAGTGAGCGTTCTTTTGAGAAACAGAATCAACAGGAGATAGCTGTAAACAATAAATTTATAAAAGTGTCTCACTCAACCATGGGGAAGTAAGAGTCCAAGATCTCTAGGGCAGGCTGTGAGCTGGCAGCTCTAGTGAAGGTCCTCAATGAACTCCCTAGGAGAGGCTGGCTGGCTGACATTGAAGGAGAGATTCTCTCTTCTGACTTCTCCTTGAAACCCTTCAGGTGATTAGATTTAGCACCACCCATTGCAGAAGACAGTCCCCTTAGTTGACTGCAGGTATAATCAGCCATAGATGCAACCAATGTGCTCATGATTTAAGTCCATGAAATGTCCTCAGAGCAACAGATAGGCCAGTGCTTGCTTGAGCAGACAACTGAGCACCGTCAACTGGCCACGTTGAGACATGAACCTGACCACCACAGTCCACCCCTTGTCAATTTGGCAGCTATATACATCATCTCAAACATGTTTGATCTCTATAAAGAAAACAAAACAGACACATTTTTTTGTCACCTAACAGTACTCAAATGAGCAGCATACAACCAGAAAGGCATTAAATCTCTGCAGAATAGGGTACAAATCCTTGGGTAATATTCACTCTTAAACTTGATATCCTACAATTTTAATAATGTAACATGAACCACACAACTTATGCCATATGATAAAGGGGATAAAATAGAGAGAAAAGCAAAGACATTTGCTTTATGTACAAATACGTAGACACTCATTACAATGCAAGGAAGAAATATTCATAGTATTACAGTTCTCATTTCTCTTATTTCTGTAACTGATCACATGGTTGTAGTTCATATTTATCACTACCTTCTTCCACTGCCAATTCCATGTTCCCTTTACCCTCAACAAGCACTTTAGTTCTTTATCTGGTGGGGTGACCCAAACCTTCATTTCTGATGTTTCTGAGTCATTGGTAGTCCTGCCTGGACTGGATTGTTGCAGTTTTGCATTGACTTTAATCATAGGGCATGTTAGTACTAAGAGATGCCCCAGAGGGTCTCCAGTATTCCAGGAAAACTCTTCTTTACCTCCATCATGTAGTTGCAGTCCTATTTCCCCTTGACAGTCAGGATCAATCACCCAGACAGTAAAGTAATCCCCTTTTGCACCTGTTGATTTAGTGGCATGAGAAGACAAAAGCGGACAGGTGGCTGTGTTAGCTTCCAGGTCAATGTAATCATTGTTGTTTCCCTTCCTTCTGGAACTAAAACCTGTAGACCAGCACCACTCGAGGTTCAGGGACAGGAAGCAAAAATTTTCCTAGTGAATCACTAGGGTTGATAGCAAATGGTGCCACTCTCATTTCCACCCATTGATTCCTGGACTCATGAATCTTGGCTATGGCAGAAACAACACCATAGATTGGATGCTGATTCAGAGCATGTACAACCTCCTGGAGAACATTGTCTCAGCCCTGCAAGGTATTGCCACCTGGTTACTACTATAATATGATCATCAAAAGACCATTTCACCACTCTGTCCATCCAGCTACTTCAGGGTGATGGGGAGCATGATAAGATGAGAGAATTTCATGAGCATGTGCCCATTCCCACACTTCATTTGCAGTGAAGTGGGTTTCTTGACCAGAAATGCTGTATAAGATACCATGACGGTGGATAAGACATTCTATAAATCCAAGGATGGTAATTTTGGTAGAAGTATTGCTTTCAGGGATGGCAAGCCCATGTCCAGGGTACGTGTCTATTCCAATTAGAATAAATTTCTGCCCCTTCCATGATGGAAGTGGTCCGATGCAATCAACTTGCCACCAGGTAGCAGGCTGGTTTCCTCAGGGAATGTTGCCATATTGGGGGCTGAGTGTGGGTTCCTGCTGCTTTTTACTTGGGCACTCAGCAGTGGCTGTAGCCTGGTTGACCTTGGTAAGTGGAAGTCTGTGTTGCTAAGCCCATACATAACCTGCATCTTTACCACAAGATGACTTTGTTCATGAGCCTATTGGGCAATGACAGGAGTTGCTGGGGGAAGAGGCTGACTGGTATCCATAGAATGCGTAATCTTATCCTCTTGATTATTAAAACTCCTTCTGCTGAAGTCACCCTCTGGTGCACATTAACATGGTACACAAATACCTTCATGTCTTTTGCCCACTCAGTAAGGTCTTTTCACATACCTCTTCCCCAGACCTCTTTGTCACCAATTTTCCATCATGCTTCTTCCAAGTTCTAGACCATTCATCCAAACCATTGGCAACAGCCCATGAATCAGTATACAAATGCACCTCTGGCCAGTTCTCCTTTCAAGCAAAATGAACAGTCAGGTGCACTGCTCAAAATTCCACCACTGGGAGGATTTTCCCTCACCACTGTCCCATAGGAACATCCTGGAAAGAAGTTGCAGTGTTACAGCTGTTCACGTTCAGGTGGTATCAGCATATCATGGAGGAACATCTGCAAGCCAGGCATGAGTTTTCTCTTCCATAGTCAGCTGACTATAAGGAACACCCCAAGAGGCCATAGCACTGGGCTGGGAAAGAGAAGATAATGTGGCAGGAGTGGGGGTCATGGGCTTTTGGGTCACTTCTTCATGTAATTTACTTGTGCCTTCAGAACCTGCTCTGACCATATTACTAATATACCATTTCCATTTTATGATGGAGTACTGCTATGCAGCCCAACTTTATAACGTGGTGGGCTAGACAATACCCAGTGCATGAAAGGCAACTCAGGTAGGTCTCATGGTAACTTGGTGGTCCATGGTTAAGTGTTCAGTCTCTACTAACACCCAGTAGCAGGACAAAAGCTCTTTCTCAAAATGAGAGTAGTTATCTGCAGAGGATGGCAAGGCCTTACTCCAAAATCCTAAGGGTCTGCATTATGGTTCTTCTATAGGGGCCTGCTGAAGGCTCCAGTAGAATCTCTATTTGCCACTGACACTGGATCATATGGTCCAATGGCAAAGCAGCTTGTGCAGCAGGCTGGACCTGTCACAGAGCCTCCTCTTGTTCAGCTCCCACTTAAAACTAGCTGCTTTTCTCGTTACTCGGTAAATGGACAGGAGTAGCACTCCAAAATCCAAAGAGACCAACTAGGTTTTGTGCCTCTTTTTTTGATCATAGGAGGAGCCAGGTGCAACAGCTTATTCTTCACCTTAGAAAGGATATGTCCTACACCACTGGACACCTAGAAATTTCACTGAGGTAGAGGGCCCCTGTATTTTTGATGGATTTATCTCCCATCTTCTGATGCACAAATGCCTTACTAATAAGTCTAGAGTAGTTTTTCCTTCTTTCTCACTAGGTCCAATCAACATGATATCATCAATATAATAGACCAGCATGATGTTTTTTGGGAGGGAGAAATGATCAATTCTCTGTGCTCAAGATTTTGACATAGGGCTGACGAGTTGGTTTACCCCTGAGGTAGGACAGTGAAAATATATTGCCAGCATTGCCAGCTGAAAGAAAACTGTTTCTGGTGGTCCTTACCAACAGCTATTGAGAGAAAATCATTTACCACATCAATAGCTACATGCCAGGCCCTGGGGAATGAGTTGATTGGTTCAAGCAATGACACAACATCTGGAACAGCAGCTGCAATTGAGTCTATGATAATCCACTGTCATTCCCCAAGACCCATCCATTTTCTGCCCAAGCCAAATAGAAGAGTTGAATGGGGATATGATGGGAATCACCACCCTTGCATCCTTCAAGTCCTTAAGAGTGGCACTAATCTGCAATCTCTCCAAGAATCTGATATTGCTTCTGATTCACATTTTACTAGATATGGGCAATTCTAATGACTTCAACTTGGCCTTTCCTGCAACAGTAGCCCTCACTACATGAGTCAGAGAACCAATGTGGGGATTCTGCCAGTTGCTCAGTATGTCTATTCCAATTATGCATTCTGGAACTGAGAAAATGGGTCCAAAGACCCACTGGACCTAGTGTGAGATGGACCTGAGCTAAAACTCCATTGATCACCTGACCTCCATAAGCCATTACTCTGACTGGTGAACCAGATTGATGCTTTGGGTCCCTTGAAATTAATGTCACTTCTGAACCAGTGTCTAGCAGTCCTCAAAATATCTGATCATTTTCTTTTCCCCAAAGCATAGTTACCCTGGTAAAAGGCCATAGGTCTCCTTGGAGAAGGCTGAGAGGAAGATTAACAGTATAAATTTGTGGCAGTGTAACAGGGTCCTTCCCAAGAGGAACTTGGCCTCCCTCTCATTTAAGGGGCTCTGGGTCTGTAAACTGTCTCAAGTCTGAGAATTGATTAAGGGGCTGTGACTCTGTTTTTGTAATTCAAGTTAGGCTTCTGTTCACTTAACCTATTCAAAAAGCTGCTCTTGACCTGCTACTGGGCCCTGATAGAGATTGAGTAGCTCATAATGGGACATAGAGTGGTTGTATTATGGGTGCTGTCTATCTTAACAGGGTATTATCAAAACTACCAAGTCAAAGAGTTGGTCAGGCTCAGCAGCAAGCCATTATTCAAGGAAAATTGTATTTTTGGGTTTGGGCCCAAGTAGGTCTGGAAAGTACAAGTATTACACAAACAGGTGGTCTATACATGTTGTACAACTCCATTGCACTGATGCTTTTTCCTCTCTTCACAGTTCTCTGAGCTGAAAAATGGATTGTTTACAAACTATGGTCTTTCTAAGGAATTGTTTTAATATATAGGTAATTTGATATTCTTACAGTGGACAGAGCTGTATGCAATATACCCCACCATAAAATTTGTGTGGAAGGAGAAGACCAAGGTAAATTTATTCATGGTTTCTTGGGCATTGATGAATGGCTTGACTGGGCCAGAGCTCAAGAAGTGGCAAAATGGAAAGATCAAAGTCAAGGAGTCTGTGGAAAAGCATGATGGAAGGACCTCCAGGAATGGGTGCAATATGCATGAGTCTTTGGGTCAATACTGTCAGCTCAGCCACTCAGTCACTCAAATGCAGTAAGAATAGGGCATATGACCATGGGAACTGTCATGCTGATAGAATATTTGATGGGCTCTTAAAGACACAACTGAGGCATGAGTTTGTCACAGGTGAGACATTGTACAATTGGAAGAACATGGTTACTTGAGATATAATATATTCTTTAAACAATTACATGGCCATTTTAGGGTACATATTGGATGAGAACCAGACACATGGATCCTGGAACCAAGGAGCTAGGAGCCATTCTCATAATCACTTCAGTCACCTTCTTGGGAAAATTTGTGCTTCCTGACCCTGCAACTTAAGATTCATCCTTGATTAAAAGTCTGGTTCCCAGGACAGGGAACCCAGAGTTCGCAGTAAGAATTCCCTTAAACCCTTTAAACCCAAAGCTGTGGTTGCCAGCTGGTAATTTTTGGATCCTGATGCCAATATACAAGCAGACAAAGAAAGGAATTGTTATAGTAATGGGCATAACAAATCTTGACTATAGTTAGAATCTATGGTTGCTTTTAGACAAAGGGAATGGGGAAGGGTATATTAAGAATACTGGGATGAATCTTGGTGCCTCTTTACCGAGTAATAAACATGAATTGGAAGTTGAAGCAATCATGACATGACTAGGACACAGTAACCAGTGGCTCAGACCTTTCAAGATTAAATTTCTGGGTTATCCATTGTGAAAGCAACCTAAGATAGCAGAAGTATTGAGAGGAGTTGAGATAGGATATTAGAAAAGGGAGAAAATGAATATCTATTATATCCTTAGGACCAACTGCAGTGACCAAGACTGTAGCTGCCCCATTAATCCTTCTATTGATTTTTTAAATTTTGTTTTGTTTTAAAGAAATTATGACTGGCTGCTACTTTGAGGAATCAGCTACCAGATGGAGTGAACATAACATGGGACAAAAGTTGATTAAAGCAGTTAAGTGGTAAACTGTAATAGACATGGTTGATGCTTTGCCCATACCCTTTTGACAATCAGTGTTCCCATGTATACAGATGGCTTTTTACTGCAAACACCTCTGAACCTCTTCCTGAGGGTATGCTCTAATTACTGAAGTGTATTAGGTCTGTGAGCAAAGCTGGCCTTAAGAGCCAGGAAGTTAATTTTCTCAGAATTAACTGTCAGTATGGAGTTGATAGATAAATAGCCCATCCATCTCACCCTCAAGTGGCATAAATCTGAAGCAGGTTGTATGTAGTCCCCAAGAAATCTCCAGTGAGATTAAGCCTAGTTGCCCACAGGGATAATCTATTTATTAATTTACCCCATATTGGCTTCCTTCCTTTCATTGTCTCATACACCCTGTGTTAGTTAGATTCAGTTGTCAACTTGGCCAGGTGAAGGTACATAGTTCTGTGCTGTGGACATGAACCAATGGTACATGAACCTCATCTGTTGCTGATCTGCAGTCGCCTAAGAGGTGTGCCTGCTGCAATTAGTGATGTTTGATTTAATTGGCTGGTGCTTGAATGAGAGAGCTCAACGTAGCACAGCCCAAGCAGCTCAGCATACCTCATCTCAGCACTCGCAGCTCAGCCCAGGCCTTTGGAGATGCAGAAAGAAATCACCCTGGGGAAAGTTGTTGGAACCCAGAAGCCTGGAGAGAAGACCAGCAGAGATCACCCTGTGCCTTAAGAAAGAACTTCAGTTGAAAGTTAGCTGCCTTTCCTCTGACGAACTAATGAAATAAATCCCCTTTTGTTAAAAGCCAATCTGTCTCTGGTGTGTTGCATTCCAGCACCTAGCAAACTAGAACACACCCCCAAACCCCCTTTATAATATTACTTCTGTAATAAGTCCTAATATCTCCTCAACAAGTGGGTGTTTTGGGAAGACTAGGACAAAGGTTGTCTTTTTAGCAATAAAAGGAAAATAAAAGCATAATAAATTTTAAAATATTACCCTCAATGGAATGCTTATAAGCAAGTAATGACATACATGGTGCGGTTTATGTTTTTAAAATGAAATGGCTTCTCTACAGAAAATAAAAAAGAGACCAATTGTAAGTTACTGCATTAGCCTAGGCATGCAATGATGTTGGCTTTATGCAAGTCTTTAACAGTGAAAAGAACTTCCTTATTCATTCTGGGAGTGGATTTGTGTTCTGTGTAGTCCTCTTGTAAATAAAAGCCTGCACAAAATAATAGGTGATGGACCAGGGACTGAAGGCACTAAGATTGCAGGAGAGAAACCAAGAAAGTGTGATTTCATTTGAAGTTATAAAAGGTGAAAAAACATTGGAAAGGAGGTAGTCATGCCATCTCATGCTGAAAGTGACATGTCCACTGATGGAAGGACTCCCTTTACTAGGTCACGAATGGAGGGAAATCTCCTCCATTGAGAAGAATTAGATTGAACAGAGACAAACTGGCTGCCTGGAAATCTATGAAATGTGAAGGCTTTGCCAGTTCTCATAGATGTCTCTTAGTTCTTACAATTGAAATCTTTCAATGACTTCATTCCATTGTTTACCCTTTTCCTCCTAAGCCACATCATTGGTCAAATGCCAAAAAACAAATTAAGAAGTTTGTTCCCCATGTAGAGAGACTCTGGGTCCTCAGCAGACAGAATTACTTAGAAGCTACAGATGAAAACATAACAGCTGGAGAATAGGTAGCCTCACGCTGAGAAAGCCCATATAAGTATTCCATTGCAGAGTGCCCCACTTTTTAACACCACGCTATACACAGAGATGTTCATGGGTAGAGAATGGCGATGGCATGGCACTTCTTGGATTCTCTGCATTTCCTGTGGAAATGTGAACTTGGAGTGGCTCAGTACACAGGTTGGTTTGCTCTTGCTATAATCACTTTTTTTTTCTGCTTCTCCTTATATACTTATAAAAGCCCTTTATATTTGTAGTGACCAGATTAAGTTAGGAAGCACTCATTAATAAAACCTATCTCCCCCATTACCAGCCCCACTGATAGTCTCTTCCAGTTGCTAGGCATTTGTTTTGTTTAAGGCAGAACATTCACAGGGTTCCAAGCCAGCAGTTGTAGACTAGAAGCTACTGGCCAGAAGCAGATCTGTGGGTCATTTGCAGCCATGGGAGTCCTACTGAGGATCACAAAAACATCTTTTCAGCGAGTTCTAGAGCAGCTGTCCAGTGTTCTCATGATCTTGTCTGAATTCTGCATGTAAGACCCAAGTCCATTTGAATTTTGCTTGGAAATTTTAATATGTGCTTCCTTGATTGCTGTTATGGTACAAGGCAAGTCACATAGTTGGAAAGAGAAAGAGCTTGCCAAGCAAATTTCTGCTGTAAAGGAACAATATCATAAAGTCAGTGAGAAGATTGAACTGATAACTAAACTGTATAAAGAGCTCAGCTTAGCTGCAGTGAAGACCAGTCCTCCAGTGCTCCAAACTTTGTGTTTGGTAGTACATAACAAGGATGTAACAGGTTCCTCATTTCATTGACAAGTGTAGTATACTTTCTGGATGTAAAATAAATAAGCGAATTCACTCAATTTTCATTCAACAGAGGGATGATGGCTCATCTTCTAGGAGAAACACAGTCTCTCCATGAGGCATAAAAATCCCTCCACTCCAATGAGACTGGGGCCACAAATATTTTATTGATACCTCAGAAGAATGGTGAATATTGCCAAGAAGAAATACTGAATGATTTGAATGAAAATGCTGAGCTTCAGGAAACCCTAAAGGGGCTTGTCTTGGAAGATACTAAATGGAATGAAAGCCTGCAGGAACTCAAGGAACAGGAAAAAAAGGCTTGAAAATTCCAGGATACAGATGGAACACATTATCAGTAATCAAAAAAGCCAGTTAACATCTCTGACTGAAACTCCCATGAAAATAATACAAGTGCCTGCTCTCTGTGGAGAAGATTATGTGCAAGCCATCAATTTGGAATCTGAGGAAAAGAGTGAATCTGAGAAAGGAGACCAGCCTTATCAGACAGATGTGGATGTGGCAAATCTCACCGATGCTATTACCTCAAATATCACTTTAAGCAGACTTGAAAGGTAAAAGTAAGTGATATATAAAAAGTTTTGTAAGGCAAATGAAATCAACAAAGCACTTTCATGTTAAAATAAACATTTGAGAACTGAGCGAGCATCTGCACAGCAAGAAAATGAACACTTAGAAAAGGAGATTCAAAAGCGTCATCAGAAACTGAAAATCCTTCCTGAAGAACATCAACAGTGCCTCCTGCAACTTTGCCATGAATCAATCCAGCAGGGATCAGAAACAGAGAAAAAAAATTACCAAGGTGCATGAAGATATTGCTCTCACACGACAACAACTTCACACTTACAGAAAGATGGTGGAATACATGGAAAATGAACTTCTTACCATCTTTTTATCATCAAAGTTGGATTAGCTACCATGAGAGAAATACTCTAGAAAGTTGCCTGGCAGCTGTGAAACAGAGAGGAAGCTTAATGAGGTAAGATGTGAAAAAGAGCAGAAGAGGCAAAAATCATGGGAAATGGATTATAAAATCCAAGTTTCCCCAAGTGGTCCTTTTGACCCCGCTATTCCACAAGCTGCTCAGGGAAGAGGCTGGAGAGGTTCAGAGCAAGACCTGTATCATCAGGCCGTCAGGGGAGAAGAAGGGGAGAGCAGAGAGGGCTTAGGGATCTAGGATGATGCTCATGTTTGATTCACCTCTATATAGGGATTCACAGCAGAGTAAGACTTAAGTCATGTTTTGCTCTTTCAAAGTAATTGTGCTCAATATTAATTAATATGCATTTTTGTTGAAGCTTTCTAGAATTTTCCATAACATAGGGAGTTGTAATATTATTTCTAGCAATACACTATTTATTTTATTTAACCTCATAGACTTAGATCACAGTTATTTCATTTTAAATGAGTACATTTTTCCACAGTCACTTTCACAATAATTGAAATACACCATGACAAGTTAGAGATAATCGTAGCCTTCAAGTATGTTTCTACACATATAAGGCAGGATTAAAACACTGCAGAAAGAACTTAGTATTTACAGCAATAAATGTTGAGTGATTTTAAAAATAAAAGAAAAACAACAACCAAGCAACAATACTTCAGACTACACTTAATATTTTGTTACAGTCACTCTAAATTTAATGATTCATTTTTAGAAGGTTTATTTTATAACTGTTTATCTCATATTTTTTCTTTATAAAACGTTAAATTGTTCACAATATTCTTCCTAGTTCAAACGTTTGTAAATTTTCTTCAGTGTAATGAAAGTTTTCTTAAGTATTCCTTAAAAGTAAAATGCTTGCAATTTTAATCTGGCAATGCTACCTCGATACTACAAGCTTGGACCAAGGAAGTTGGTTAAACCAAACTTGCCCATCTGGGGGTGAATTTCACAATTCTTAGAACTATGATCCAACTACTTAATTTTTTACAGAATCTTAATAAAAATATAAAATTATATAAATCCCATGTTTTATGTTCCTCATGCTAAGGCAAATACCATGCAATGGTTAGGCTTAAACAATGGGAATTTTTATTGGCTTATGGTATTGAAGTCAGAAGTCCCAATCAAGGCCTCATTGAGATGATGCTTTTTTCCCAAAGACTGTGGTTTTCTAGGGATGGTTGCCAGTGACCTTGGTGCTGGGCTCTTCTGTCACATGGACATTCACTTGGTGGTTTCTCCTGGTCTCTTCCTTCTCTTCTGGATTCCATTTACCTTCAGCTTCTGGCTTCCCATGGCTTTCTCTCTATCTGCCTGAATTTCATTCTGCTTATAAAGGACTCCAGTAGGGTTAAAACTCAGTCTGATTGAATTGGGCAACACCTTAACTGAAGTAATCTCAGCTATTACAAGATTACACACCTACAGGAACAGGAATGGGTTAAGTTTAAGAACATGTTTTTCTGAGGAACATAGCTCCAAACCACCACGACCTTGTCACTAAAACTATACTTTCTCATAAAGCATAGTTTATGACTTTATGTATCTTTATGTATCTCATAAATGCCAGTATCATCATTACAGTGATGGAGAGGATATAAGAACCAAGGAAGTCCTGCTCGAGGACAGCTTCCTGGATGAAAATCTATCCTCCATTCGTTAATAGGAGACGACTTAAGTTTTCTGTGTCTCGGTTGCCTCATTCATAGAACCAATAAGTTTATTATGAAGATTAAGTGAGGTAACTATAAAAATGAATAACTAAACTTTATAAAAGATCCTGAAGACATTTAACTTATGAAAATATTATCAGTAATTTTATGTCAATACATTTTAGAATTTAGATGAAATAGATGAATTCTCAGAAAATATACCTCATCAAAACTGATTCAAAAAGGTGGGCGGGCCGCGGTGGCTCAGCGGGCAAAGTGCTTGCCTGCTATGCCGGAGGACCTCGGTTCGATTCCCGGCCCCAGCCCATGTAACAAAAACGGAGAAACAGAATACAATAAAACAAGAAAATGTGTAAAGATGTTTCCCTTTCTTCCTTCCTTCCTTCCTTCTATCCTTCCTTCCTTCTCTCTGTCTTTCCTTTAAAAAAAAAAAAAAAAAAAAAAAAAAAAAAAAAAAAAAAAACTGATTCAAAAAGGAAAAAAGTTGTCCTATAACCATCAAAGAATTTGGATGAATAATCAGAACTTTTCCCACAAAGCCCGTTTAGTTTCATTAGGAGGTTCTACTAAATATCCAAGGAAAAAAATTATTAAAGTTCCTCAAATTCTTTAGATAATAAAAGGAGGGCATATTTCCAACTCATTTTATAAATCTCATAACACTTTGGTTTCAGAATTTGGTAAAAATGGTAAAATAAGAGAAAAAAACAAGGTAATCCCATCTATAAACATAAATGCAAAAACTCTGGAGAAAACATTAGCAAATGTAATCTAACAATTTTAAAAAGGAGAACACATCATGAGAAAATTAGGATCATTTCAGGAATTCAAAGTTGATTTAACATAAAATCTGTTGCTATAATTACCACATTAACAGATTAAAAGGTAAAGTCCATACAAACATGAATAGACAGAAAAATATGTCAACATCCATTCATGATAAAATACTGTAATAAATTAGGAACATAATGGAATTCCCCTAATTTGTTAAGGGAGATCTAAAAATATCTTATCGTCTATTTTGCTTGAGTTTATTTTGCTGTTCTTTTTTCTAGTTTCCTAGAATGCTGCTTAACTCATTATTTTGTGCCCTTCCTTTTTTATATGTATTCCTTTTGAGGATATAATTTTCTCTCTAATCATGGCTTTAGCTGAATATCGTAAGTTTGGATATGTAGTATTTTTATTATCATTTCCTTCAAAATACTTTCTAATTTCCATTACAATTTCTTCATTGACCCATTGATTATATAGAAATGTTTTTCTCTATTTCAAAATTTATATTTTCTAATCAACCTTTCTTCAAAACTCTTTTCTAGCTTGGCAGCTAGAATAAACCTCCTGCTGTTATATGTCAAGATTTTGCTTTACGGCCCAATATAGGGGGAAGATATAAACACTCTGCATCTGCTTGAAGAGCATGCATTCTTAAGTTCTAGGGTACAATGCTTTATATATGCCCATAAAAGTGAAGGCTGTAAATCATGTTCAAGTCCTCTATTTCTTTCCTGATTAGGTTGTATGCTTGGTCTATCAATTACTCTGAAATGTTGGTTAAATTCACACACTGTAGTTGTGGAATAGAGTGTTTTATCTTTTGGTTCTGTTAATGTTTGCTTTATGTGTTTTCAGTCAAGGTTGTTAAGGGCATACACATTTTTAAATGTTGTATCTTTCTAATCAGCTAAGCATTATAATTAAGAAGTTACTCCTGTTATCTCTGCTTTTTAACTTTACAGTATATTTTATCTGATACTAATATAGATAATTCAACTTATATTTGGCTAGTACTGACATAATGCATCAATTTGCATCCTTTCTTTTCGACCTTCCTATAGTCATGTGCTTTAGATGCATCCCTTATAAACATCATATAGTTGTTTTATGTTTTACAAATGTATTGTGATATTTACATTTTATGTGAAATTTTAATCTATTTACAATTAATGTAATTAAAAATATCACATTAAATACATCCATTCACTTTATACCTATTCCAGTTTTGTGTGTGGCTGTTTTTTTTTTTCCTTTCTGCACTTAATTTAGATAAATTTTTGTAAATCTGTTTTTCCTCTTCTACTGGCTTGGGAATTATATAGTTTTCATCTATTCTTTTCATTGTCCCTAAAAATTTCATTGTCATCTTAATTTATCAAAATCTAGTTTTTATCAATCCTTTTCCTACTTCGCATATGGCACAAGGACCTGCAAACACTTTACCTTCTGTTACCCTTTCCCAACTTGTATGTCATTGTTATTCTTTATTTCAGTAAAGTTTGTCTTTAAATTTCATATTGTTATTATTTTATGCAATCAATATTTATTGATAATAAATCACATATTCATCACATTCTTTGCTCTTTATTATTTCTTGTGTTTTTCAACATTCATCTTGGGTCATTTTCCTTCAGAAAATCTTCAGAATTCCCTTTAGAATTTTCTTGAATGAGAGACTGCTGGTGGTCTTATCTCTCAGTTTTAATTTCACTGAAATGCCTTTAACTCTCCCTTTTCTTTATTCAAGTACATTTTCAATGAGTATAGAATTTTAATTGATAATTCTTTTATTTCATCATAGTAAAGATATAATTCCACCCTCTTCTTGCTTGCACTGGATGCTATTGACAAACCAGCTCTCAAACAAATGCTTCCAAAGTCATCTGTTGGCCTACTTTAAGGTGTTCTCTTTGTGTTTCTACCAGTTCATTATGGTATATCTAGGTGAGAATTTATTTTTTACCCTGCTTGACAGTCATTTGGCTTCTGTAATCTGTGAATTGATGTCTTCCATCATTTCTGAAAAATCAAAGTTACTATCTCTTCAAATAGTGCCCTTACTCAATCTTTTCTCACTTTTCCTTCTTTGTTAAACATAGGCTAGACCTTCATTGTTCAATATGGCAGACACTAGCCACACGTGGCTACTGGGCACTTGAAATGCAGCTACTCCTAACAGATGTAAGTGTAGTAACATAATACGAGAATTTAAAGACCTGTATGAAAAAAAGAATGTAAAATCTCTCATTATTTTTATATTGACTACCTATCAAATGATATTTTGCGTATATTGGTTTAAGTGAATTATAATATTAAAATTAATTTCACCTGTTTCTTTTTACCTTTTTTAATATGGCTACTAGAAACTTTGAAATTACATGGGTTAAATTAAATTAATTAAATGGCATAGAGTTTAATTACATTATATTTCAATTAGTGCTGTATTATTCCATCTCACTGTATCTCTATTTCTTACTCTCTTTTCTATACTTTACATATCTCTACATCTCCGTCATACATTGAAAAGTTTCCCCTAATATATTTACTGTTATATTCAGCCCTGTTTAATTTCTTTTAAATCTTTCCTTGTTTCTAGTTTTATTTTTTCAATTTCTATTTCTTCTTTTTAATGTCAACTCAGCCACTTTTCAAGGTTTATATAAATGTTTGTATATTTTAAGCTATTTTACATCTTCTAACTTATTAAGCATGGCTGTTCTATGATCTATGTCTGATAATTCTATTATTTGAAGTCATTATGGCCTCTTTCTATTTTCTGTTGTTTCTGCTAATAACTGATCATATTATCTTATTTCCTTGTGTGCCTGCCTATCTTAGATCAAAATATTTGAAAACAAAATTGTAGAAATAATTTGAGATCTAGCATGGTAGCTTCCTTTAAGGACAATGTTTGCTTGCATCAACCAGTTAGAAGGTGACCACTAGTGCAAGACCAGCCAGGAGAACAGACCAGCCAAGAGAACAGAACTTGATCTACAAGTCCACATGAATGCACGTGTAGTTTTGGTTCACCCTAACCACAAGCCTGAAAACCTTTGGAGTCCCAACTTCAAGTATGAATGAGGGTGTATTTTGTTTGTGAGGGTGGCCTGTCTTCAACATCATGGGCACAGAAGCATGAAGCCAAGCACAGTCACTAATATAACAGAGGGGAAGAACTTCATGATTTAATTTTACTTTTCTTGAAAATCAAAATAAGTCCAGTATAAAACTAGAATAGAGGAAATATCCTAAAACCACCCCAAAATGTAGTGAGCTGGACCCATTTTATTTTCAAGTCTAAAAATATGCCTGATTTTATTGAGTTTACTATACCACTAGCCTACAGATTTGGGGAACCAAAATAACAAAATTATAAATCATGCTTTGTACTCACCCCAAACTAGAAGACATCTCCAAAATTTGCCAGCCACCTCATAAAGGATGCTAAGCCCTTTTCCCTATATCAATATTATGGAGATTTTGTATCTAAGCAATGGTTGTTTCTTAGAAGCATATAGTCTGGCTCCAAAGTTGATATGTCTCACCTATGAAAAACAAGTATCAAAGTACTTTTTTTCATAAACACTCAATCTAAACATGTTTAGATTGCTGTATTTAGGTCCATTATGATTTCTCTGGGCACTGTTTCACTCTGTTACTAAAATACTGTGCCATCACTAGAATAGTCAGAGAAGGTTACCAAGAAAGCACCAGGGCCAGTCTTTTTTTTCCAAACCCAAAAGAGCTGCTAAGAAATCTTGGCTCATCTACAATGTAAAAAAAGAAAGAAAATGAAAAAAACAAAGTTTCACCATCAGTTTAAAAAGAAGGATAGCTTGTGTGCTCATTTCATTGGCAGGGCAAAGTGTTTCATATGCACTCTCAGTTCTCTTTAACATTTTCTACACCTTTTCACTGACTCTCATCCAGATATTTTCCAACACTCCTGCTGCACAGCCCAAGCTTCTGGTAGAATTACAGGCATGGCTTAGGGCTGGCAAGCTTACATTGAAATGGGAAGCTGTCACATGAAAATGTATGCAAATGCCTAACAGTGGGCACCCAAGCTGATTGGATGATGATAATCTTTTTGTAAAAATTTTTCTTGTGCAAAAACAGACAAAACGTTTGTTATGCGCAGAGGATAGAAAGCGGGAGGAAACTCAAAATGATCAAATATTTTCCAAGTAATCATTGACAGTCACTTGGCCAGCCCAGTAAACTTAAAAGGAAGAATAGTTGTTCTTGTT
Source organism: Tamandua tetradactyla (assembly GCF_023851605.1). Taxonomy (NCBI): domain Eukaryota; kingdom Metazoa; phylum Chordata; class Mammalia; order Pilosa; family Myrmecophagidae; genus Tamandua; species Tamandua tetradactyla. The sequence goes on from NC_135351.1 coordinate 8,879,020, forward strand.
TATCCTCTAATTTCCCCCTTGAGGGTCATCTTCCTCTAACTGGTGCCAGTTTACCTCTGCTTCACCCTGCACCCATCATTTCCTATGTTCTCCTAACCAGGAATCTGGTAATGTTTCTTCTAATGTTACATGCCATGTATGTAATGTCAGATTCCAAGCTTTTTCCTCCTTCTTCCCTAAATTGTTGCCCTATGTTTCATTTCCTCAGAACACTGCTCCACTCTACTCTCTCCAACCTGAAAGACCCTGTATGCCTTTCTCTTTATGACTCACATATAAATACAAGCTGCCCTCGCTTTGCATAGGAGTTCAGTTACCATAGTTTAGTTGATGTCATTACCCTGACAAACATTAAGATTTCAGCTACAACAATATAGTTACTGGATATACAAACTTGCTGACAGCTTTTCAGTCTACAAATCACTGTTTAAATAACAGATGTGCATCATGATCAGGGACCAATCACTTCACTTCTTTCAAAGTCTGCCTCTGGTTGGCCACTGCACATGTTACTCAGTTTATACTCAGACAGCAAAGGATGTAGTTGTGTTCCCTCCTTGTCTCCCAGCAATAAACTTCCTTGACATTTTATAAAACTGTATACTGAAAAGACAGAATTGAGCAGCAAAGATGAAAATGCAGCAAAGAACAAAGATTGATAATGCTGGAAGTAAAATTCAAATAGAATATAAATGGAATTATAGAAGAAATGGCCGGCCATAGGAATGTTGACAATAACTGTCTATGGGAATACCTTCATTGGAGAGATTCCATTGATTGACAGCCAGAGAAACTTGATAAAGGTGAATTTATGCAATATAAATGAGGAAAGTGTTTGTAGCAAAAAGGATGATAGTATCCCCGAGAAAGTGACACCAGCAGAAAAATCTCACATTAAAGAAATTCTCAGAGAAATTTCATGGCATTAATAGTTCAAAGGATAAAATGTTAGAAACATTTAGACTTAGAAAGTAATATGACAATCTACCAGGAAAAAGATGATCGACTCCCAGAAGTAAGTTATACAATGAGGAGAGGTCAATCACTGTTCAAATTACTCTTAAGCTTTTACAGAAAAAAAAAATCTAATTCTCAATATTCCTCATGTTTTAAATGAGTGTACTAAATAAATATTAGTTTTACTATTTTTCATTATCCTGTATATTCATAACACAATTAGAGAAATATAAATATTTTGACAAAAAAAAATTGTAAAGGTCATGAAACTATCGTAATTTTGTCTCATTGGAAAAATTGTTAGTCTCACTTGGCATGGTCTCAAGGTACAGTCATTTTTTGATTCCATACCGTTTTTTTGGCCCCACTCTACCATGCTTGTACTAATTCATAGGTTAATGTCTTTCCACCCCCCAACATAGAACATTTGTATGTTAAGTGCCTTTGATATTAATATACAAACATAAGCAATAGTTAATGTCACCGTAAAATAGTGACTGCAAAGATCAGAACTTCAGAATTGTTCCCTTCAAACTGTACTGGGAAAGTAGGTATCAAACTCTTTTAGTGTAAACTAACCTGTATGTATGCTAACTGGTATCTTCTCTTCCTCTCCAGGTCAGTTTTTCTGCCATTATTCTTCTCTCCTTTTCTCTATTCACTTCAGGCTCACTGGTCTTTCTTTTTATAAAATTAATATTAAAAATTAGGATATACAAGAATTGTAAAGAGCATTATATCAAACTCCCACTTATGCACTCCTCCGTTTAAGAAAGACAATATTACAAAATAGTTGAAGCCCTCAGTGTAACTCTCCTAGATTGCATCCCCTCCATCATTTATCATCCAGCTAAACTAACCACTACCCCAGAGCTTATTTCTTTAATTTCCAATGGTTTGTTATTTGTGTTCTCTAACAGACAGCCTTTACTCTTAATTGAACATTGCATGTTCTTTCCATCACCACCAAGGACATTGAACATGCTACTTCTTTTCACACAAATTCTCTTCTCCCCTTAGCTGTCCTTCACCTCTATTTACCTCCTACTTTCCCCTTAGATCTCAATTACATCATCTCTTTCCCTGGGAAGAATTCTTTGTCCTTCCTCACTAAGTCAGTTCCTACATCAAGTTTTTACAGCACCTTATACATCTCCTTTATCTTAAGTAAGTATGTTAGGTCTAGTTTTACATTTATATGGGTGATTCTTCTAGCACATGTCTCCACTACTCTTTTGTAAGCTCAAAGATGACAAGTGCCGTTTGTCCCTAGTTCACTAAACAGCACAAAGAAAGTGTTCAATCCTGATTGAATAAAGGTGGACAAGACGTTCCTGATGTTAGCCACTCTGGGAAGCTCTTGTAAATACTTTAATGATAAAAGCCCCCAGACCACGAATTGCAGAACCAAAAAAATATTTTTAGAAAATCCTTGTGGATGAGATATCACCTCATACCCACCAGAATGGCCATTATCAATAAAACAGAAAATGACAAGTGCTGGAGAGTTTGTGGAGAAAGAGGCACACTTATCCACTGTTGGTGGAAATGTAAAATGGTACAACCGCTGTGGAAGGCAGTTTGGTGGTTCCTCAAGAAGTGTTCTAGTTTGCTAGCTGCCAGAATGCAATATACCAGAAACAGAATGGCTTTTAAAAGGGGGAATTTAATGAGTTGCTAGTTTAAAGTTCTAAGGCCGAGAAAATGACCCAATTAAAGCAAGTCTATAGAAATGTCCAATCTAAGGCATCCAGGGAAAGATACCTTGGTCCAAGAAGGCCAATGAAGTTCAGGGTTTCTCTCTCAAGTGAGAAGGCACACGGCGAAGACAGTCAGGATTTCTCTCTCATCTGGAAAGACACATGGTGAACACAGTCAGGGTTTCTCTCTCATCTGGAAGAGCACATAGTGAACATGGCATCATCTGCTAGCTTCTTCTCCTGGCTTCAGGTTTCATGAAGCTCCCCGGAAGGCATTTTCCTTCCTCTCCAAAAGTTGCTGGCTGGTGGGCTCTGCTTCTCATTGCTACCAAAAAGGACTCTCTCCAAAATGTTTCCTCTTTTAAAGGATTCTAGTAAGCAACTCCACTTCCAGTGGGTAGAGACACACCTCCATGGAAATCATCTAATCAAAAGTTACCACCCACAATTGGGTGGGTCACATCTTCATGGAAACAGGCAAAATCTCCCACCCAGCAATATTGAATGGGGATCAAGAATCAAAGGGCATGGCTTTTCTGGGATCCACCACAGATTCAGAACAGCACAGGAAGATAAGTATAGAATTGCCATATGATCCAGCAATACTATTGCTAGATATCTACTCAGGGGACATGAGGGCAAGGACACGAACAGACATTTACACACCAATGTTTATAGCAGCATTATTTGCAATCACCAAGAGATGGAAACAGCCCAAATGTCCATCAACAGATGAGTGGCAAAACAAGCTATGGTATATACACATGATGGAATATTACACAGCTGTAAGACAGAAGAGAGTCACAAAGTATGTAACAACATGGATGGACCTTTAGGACATTATGCTGAATGAGATTAGCCAGACACAAAAAGAGACTGTATGGTCTCACTGATACGAACTGACGTTAATGAGTGAACTGGAGAATTTCAGTTAATGGCAGAGGTTATCAGGAGATAGAAATAGGGCAGAGATTGGGTAATTAGAGCTGAAGGGATACAGATTGTGCAACAAGACTGGTTATAAAAATTCAGAAACGGATAGCACAATACTTGTAGCTGAATAATCTAAGTACACTGAATGAAGTTGAATGTGAGAATGAAAAAGGGAGGAGGAGGGCTGGGGGCACAATTAAAACCAGAAGGAAAGATAGATGAGAAAGACTGATATGGTATAATCTAGGAATGCCTAGGGGGTACAAGGATAGTGACTAAATGTACAAATTAAAAAATGTTTTTGCATGAGGAAGAAAAAAGGAAAAAAAATCCCTGTGGAACCAAATACCAGTGATGACTAACAGAAAAAAAAAATATATATATATATATATGTATTCACATGCCTGATTCCCCATAGTTCAGTGCAATGAGTTTCATCCCACAATACTAAAGCAAAGCAGATAAGTTGAAGCAGCTTCTAAAGTTAATCTTTTTTCTGCTAGGGCTTAATTTATAGATTGGGAAGTTTGTTTCTGTTAAAAGATGGCACATACACCCCTGAAGATCCATAGGTGATGGATTTAAAAGAAATGGAAGAGGTTCTCTGCAGAGAATAGAGGTTGTAACCCAATACAGATAGTTAGGTCCCACAGAATTAGGAAATCCTTAAGAAAGGGGGAAGAAATCAAGACATTTAAAGAATTCTTGTTCAACAGCTTGCATTTTTGATGAAGCTACTTTGTATTTTATACCCCTTCTTATCCAAGGACCTCATCTTCTGAACCCTCCTCAGAGCTTTCTCACCCCACCTTTCCCCTCTCCTGTCCCATCAGCCCATTAATCAGTTCTAGCCCTTGTGAAATAAGTACTTCCAAAATACTGTTACCCCAGTTCACTCTAATTACTTGGACAGTAGCAAGAGATCCTGGTGGAATTTATGGGCCTCTGTACTAGGAAGTTCCTCTGTAGAGCCTAATGTTTGGAATTTTTAAAACCTTCTGTAAGGTTTGACATGCTTGGTCTAAATAAATCTGGTAGTGAACAATTTAATGTGCCAGGCAACTGCAATTCCTTTACAAAATTCTTTCGGGTTCCACTGGTTAGATTTGAAACATTCTAGGTAGAGAGGAAAGAGTTTCTACATGATCAACCTTAAAGTAGGTGTTCTTAATTTAAGGTTCATGATGAGCGAAGAAGGAAATAAGGGGAGTCATAACTCCATGAATTGTAGGCATACTTTTAAGTGCTAGCACATTTTTCTGTAACAAAAAGGCATGGTATTTATTAGATCCCCAAAACAATTCATACCTCCCAAAAGAATCTTCTCTAATCTCTTACTATTGGGCTGTTGAATTAACCACTAAACTGCTCTCTAAACTTCAATGGCAAACATTCCTTGTACTTGCCACATGAAGACTGTGAACTAAACTTCCTTATAATGAAGGAGCAAGATTGAAATTTTGAGAGGGAGAAAAGCATTGCTTCTTGCTTTACATTTCTCATTATTACCGTAATAATTTCTTATGATATCCATAGATGTTTTACACCAGGAAATAAAACATATCATTTACAAAAATTCCAAAGAAACCTCAACATCCAGTTAACATAAGCAGTGACATCATTTTAACAAGAGCCCCTGAGACAAATTTTGCAAAAGTAGTCCTCTGTCTAAAATGGCAGCCCCAGAGATGCTTTTGCCATGCTACATGGAGCAGAAGGCAGTGAGTTAGAGAAAACTGGAATCTACGGTTTGTGGGAGCCAGTGCCCACTGGCCAATGAAAACCAATTGCATATCTCTTTTCAACATGTTTGGAGACATCAAGTTAGTAACTTGAAAATGGCCATGGTTGGATTATTTACACCATGGAAAACAGCAAGTTCCTGCAAATCAGAACTCTTCTTCAGGGATCCTATTGCTAATTACCCAAAACAGACTATCTATACCCTTTCTTGAGTTTTCAAGCTGTTCAGGGACTGGCTGTCCAGTGGTCAGGTCTGGGACAAAGGGCCAAATGGAGGCACTTGGAGGCCCTGCATATGGAAAATATTAAAAGGTCCTTTTCCACATGTAATTTGAAAATAAAAAACATGCTAAACTTACAAAATATACACATGCCAAATTTAAAGACTTCTTTATAATTCTGATGGCAAAATGGAAATGGAAGTCTTCACAGTTATTTTGAACCCCTAGTGCTTCATCTGTATTTTGAGTATCCATCACAGTTGTGGGCACAGATGGAATTTTATTTTACCTTCTCAAACAATCAACCTATTCTTTACTTGGGTCAATGACCAAAGTTGTATGTATTTCCAGGTTTCCCAAACAAGGTGCTTGACTTTGCTGCTCTACGAAGCTCATGATCAGTTGGGTTGCCAAAGAGTAACAAAATGGCTTGGTTGATGTAATATGGGCAGGTCCAGATGAGGCACTTTGGCTGGATTCCTGAAGAATCAGATTCCCAGTCCGGAAGCAGCTAAGTGCTAATGTCTTCTCCTGGGATACAGCTGCAACAGAAAACATAATGAAAAACCCAGTGTAATGCTACCAGATTTCACTGTACTCTTGATCGCACACAAAGCTGTGAGCTACTGTATGAGTTAGGGTTCTGTAGAGAAACAGAATCAACAGGAAATATTAGTAAATATAAGATTTATAAAAGTGTCTCACATAACCGTGGGAACATAGAGTCCAAATCTGCAGGGCAGGCTGTGAAGCTGATGATTCTGATGGAAGGTCTGGACAAACTCCACAGGAGAGGCTCACCGACCGAAACAGGAAGAAAACCTGTCTCTTCTGACTTCTCCTCAAAAGGTTTCCAGTGATTAGATTAAGCATTACTCATTAAAGAAGAGACTCCCTTTGGCTGATTACAAATGGAATCAGTTGTGGATGCAGCCGACATGATCATAACTTAATTTATTGAAATGTCCTCATAGCAAAAAACAGGCCAGCACTTGCCCAACCAGACAAACAGGTACCACCACTTGGCCAAGCTGACACATGAACCTGACCATGACAGTTACTAAGACAGCTGTTAGGATAAACAGGTGTATCTAGGACTGACAAACATAAACTCCCAGTGTGTTTCCCCATGTTTACCCTTAGAAACAAATCTGTACTTTAAAACAAAATGTCTCCTGGGTTACTGGTTATGTTAGTGTCAACTGAGAAGCAAATGCCTGATGGGATTAGAGGCCAGAGAGATTAATTGGTAGTGTAATCAAACCCCAATGAAAATTCAATACATGTGGAAGGGGGGAAAGAAGGAAGAAAGGAAGGGGGATTGCTTAGAAAGAGTCTTAAAGCACAGCACAGTTTCAAATAGGGTTTGGATGGGTTGATGGTGAACCCTGGTGTCAAGTTCACCCCTAGGAGGAGTCCTGTGTCACACTGGAATGGCCTTCCCATGTACCATTGCCAGGCTCAGTCTTTGGTTGAGACCAGCTACTGAGAATATGGCCTCAGAGTGGCTAATGGTAGATTCAGACCGACAGCCACTGGGGCTGTCGGTCAGTTATACAACCACAGCAGGCCTCAGTGGAATATTTTCATGGCCACCACACTGATCATCAACATCCTAGTACACATTCTAGTTACAGCATTAGCACTTTCTTTTCAATACAGGGCTTGTAAGAGAGAAAGAGCCCCTATGCGTAGGAATATGAGAAGTATGAGGTCATCATTATGTAAATCATCAAAGGCCTGCCAATCACTGGGGAAAAGGTTTGCACATCAGACTAGAAATAATAACTAAGTGGAGGGTATTCAAAGCCATCTCTTTATTGACTTTGGCTTGCGCTCAAAATGTACAAAGTGCCTAAGACACAATCTTCATGAGATAAGAAACAGTAGGAAATGTTAGGAATGGGGAAGCAAGGAACTCAAGAACATATGCTCTCACCCCACAAAGGAATAGAATGGATAGGAACTGACAATGAGCTGGCTGTGAGCTTCGGAGACATGTATGCTACATCTTCTTTGTTTATTCCCTTTTATCCCCTATGGCATTAAGTAAAGGCTTTTAGAAGATTCTAGCCCTCAAAATTCAAGAACTCAGAAAAGTGATTTTTGTTTACTTCTGGGACAGAGCTTTTGAAAAGATACCATTGCAGTTGTGGTTGCAGTAATTAAAAAGAGCAAACCCATAGGGGAAGATAAAATTTAGGAGGAATAGAGGCACATACACTTGGCCCAAATATCTTGTCTTACCTGGGCAATCGTCTATGAGGACAAAAACTTTGGAACGTGTGCATTTTGTTTTAATAAGGGAACCCAATTTCCTTCTACACAAATAAAAAATGTATGTGTACTGGAGGACCAAGGCTTGTTATGCAACACTTTCTAAACAATATTCCATAACTGGTGTCAGAGAGTCAGAAACTCAACGAATCATTAACCCTTCCTAGCGCCCAGCAAAAACTTTCTATAGCCCTGCGCTACAGTTACTCAAAGGCAGGAACTGCAACCTGAGGTCAGACGTCTGGCATACTTCAAGAACTCACTATGATCCAACTATCTCCTTGCCAAGACCATCAGCCCCCTTTCTTTATAGAGGTAATTGAGGAGGATATACTCCTGGTATCTTAGTTCTTCAGGGTTATGACAAATACCAGAAATAGTTTGGCTTAAACAGCAATAATTTGTTGGCTCACAGTTTTAGAGGCTAGAAGTTGAAAGTCAAGAGGTTGGCAAGCCCATGCTTACTCCTGGAGTTTCTAGCATTTTGCTGATGGCAGCCTTCTGTCCTTAGTCTCGTCCTGTGGTTTTCTCTGGCCAACAGTAATATAGATTAAGACCCACCTTGATTCGGCTTGGTCATACATTAACTAGATTCTTGTAAGGCCCTATTCACAAATGACTCTACACCTTACCTGATAATAGATCTTCAAAGGGTCCTATATACAAATGGGTTCATACATGGTTCTGGCTAAGAACATGCCTTTCATCATGGTACATGTTTCAAGCTACGACACTTGGTCAGACTGTCAAAAGGATAAGGTCAGAAAAATGGACTCTTCCTGGTGCAAGACTACCAAGAAATTAATATTGAATGATCACCTGCATAGTGTAGCTGGAAGGTAAGAATATAGACCAGCTCTGTTTCTACCTTTAACATCCCACCACCTAAACAACTGGGATCACACCTCTGGCAACAAGATCATATAGCTGGTATGGCCCAGGTCCTCATCCCAAAACAGTTCAAGGGATCTGAATTCGAAACAAAAGCTTGCTTTCCTCTGACCCCATAGAACTGAGCTGTCATTCCTCCACCTAACAGAATAAGGATAAATTCCATGTTTTGCTAGCATTGCATAGTTTTCAAAGCAATTTACATATGCTAGCTAAGATTCATAACAGATTAATAAAATAGGAACTATACATATTATCTCATATTCCTTAAGAAGAAACTGAGGCTTAGAGAAGTTAATTAACTTGTTCAAAGTCAAGCAACCAGACTTGGTACAGCTGGAATAATAATGATAGAGCAATAACGCTAGCAACCATGTTTTGAGTGCTTATTTGTACTAGATACTAAGTACTTTACATAAATGTATTAAAAGAGCTTTGTAAGGAAGGTACTCCTGTGTTCCTTTGTATTCTCCAGAGCAAGCCGCAAAGTACTTTTCATGCATAGACCCCTCAAGGGATATCAGCCAATTGGAAAGACAAACAATAGTAATGTGTCCGCTGAGTCCAAACCTATTAAACTTTTAGAAAGAGATTCAGAATTTAAAAAAATCATAGTTAAACAGCAAACAGAAAAGGGAGAGAATATTCATCAAATACAGGAATTCCAGTTTTATGCTGAACTATCATATTCAAGTATAAATTGTCAACTGCATTTTCTTCTTTGATTACATCCCTCTATGCCAAAGTTGCCCTGATTTTTCAAGGGAGTCAGCTATTCCATAGTTTGTATTCTCCAATATCCTCAAAAGGCCTCTGCTTAAAATTCCTTCCAACTAACCATGGTATAATCGTCATTCCAAATTCTAACTGCCATGCTTTTAGTTTGAATGTAATCTAATTAAAATAGAAAATAGCCTTATCAGTGGTCCTGCCATCTATTATTTATAACTTTGTGTGAATGAAGATTAGGAATACAGGTTTTGATTGCAGAAGAGGGCAGGAAAATAAGGTAATCTGAGCCTATACAGAAGAAAAAGGATGAAAAAATGCAGAAAGGAGCAGGACTCATAGGAAATTTAATTCATAGCTTTGACATAGATTGCCTTATTTACTAGGAGCAAATTAGTGCTCAGTCACACTTCCAGTCATTTCAGTCATGAATCCCTGGCTGCCTCACCAATTTCTCATCACTTCCACCAACACCTCCTCACCCCTGTACACTCACACACACTGTTAACAACACCGTTATTCTCCCAACTTACTCCCAGGATATGACTCAGACACTAGGGTAAAATCTGTCTCTACATAATTCCTTCTACAATTCAGTAAGAGAAAAACAGCAGGCATGATAATAGCAATGAAGCAAATACTGCTAAAATTGCAAGGAAAATAAGAGAAAAATATACTGCCTGGAAAGATGTCATATCACTAATGTGGCTTACTAAGATTTCTGCTCTGGTTTCTGCTCTTCACAGGCATGCATAGTACAGTCAATTAAATGCCATGGTAGTTTTGGAAAAGATATAATCCTTGGGAAAAGGGTTGGGTCCACTAATACTTGAAATGTGCTTCCATCTCCAAAAGCAGAGAAGTTCTATGTAGAAAAAAACGTAAGCCAAGTGTGTGAATATACTTGTGCTCATGGACTGAAGATTTAGTTCTATGTTTTGGACCTGATCCCAGGAATCCCTTCCACTCTTCTTCAAAACTCATTTTGTAATAGGTTGAATTATGTGCCCCAATTTAGACACATTCTTAATTTTAATCCACATTCCTGGAGGTGGGAACCCATTGCAAATAAGACCCTTTGAAGACATTATTTTTAGTTCAACTAAACAGGGTGATTTGTAATCCAGATTGCTGGAGGCCTTTAAAAGAACAGAAACCAGAAGGCAGGGTTGGGGAAGGCCATGGGAAAAGCAGGAAGTCAGCAGGTGTCTGGAAGAAAAAGGAGAGGACATCACTTGACAGAGAGGCAAGCCAAGGAAATCCAAGGATTATGGCAAGCCAGTACTACAACACCACCAAATCAAGGAGGGAGCAAGCTTTCTACCTTTGCTGTCAATGAATTACCATTGTTTAAGCCAACCCATTGTGTGTGTTTGTCATAACGGCCTGGAAAACTAAGACACTCTTCGAAGCATAGTTCAGGTTTCTTGCTGTCGAGATGCCTTTCTAAATCTGAAACCTAGAGGAATCTCCCTCTTCTCAGAAATCCTAGAGCTCACTGGACACACAGAGTTTAATGCAGTAGAGGCGGCAAAGCCAAAGTTATGTTTATGAAGCACAGTGGAGCCGTTTTGTTTTCAAGAGCCAGGAAACAAGACTGTTGGTTTAGCTACACTTTAGGAACCCCTCATTCCCATGACCTAGGTGGCTGAGCCAGCACTTCTGAACATCCTGCTCTGACTCCTTACATTCAGGAGAACTGAGCATGGTCCATTGAGCTAGCACATGCAGAAACATTTAAGAGCCTTCCTATAAGGCGCCCAGGAATCCAGGAGCTCTCTGTGCATTCATCACATCCCAGTTCATTTGTTTGCCACCACCTACAGACAAGTGGGGTTCAGCCATAAAGCAAAATTGGTATTGTGGACACTCCTGGGTGCTGGAGGACATAATTCCTCCGACAGAAAATCTTCTTTAGGAAAGGGAGCCAACTACCAAAGCTGGAAGAGGCATTGCTCCTTGGCTCAACCTGAGTGCAGGGTTGTGCCACAGGTAGGATGACAGACCATCCTGGTTTGCCCAGCACTGAAGGAGTTCTGGGATGTGGGTTTTCGGATTCAAAATGGACATTCTTGGTCAAACCAGGTTGAGTTGGTCACCTTAGCCACAGAAGATTAGGGCACAAGCATCCATAGGTATTAGGAGCCTAGGCTCAGCCACCTAGGTCATGGGAATGAGGGGTTCCTAAAGTGTAGCTAAACCAACAGTCTTGTTTCCTGGCTCTTGAAAACAAAACGGCTCCACTGTGCTTCATAAACATAACTTTGGCTTTGCCGCCTCTACTGCATTAAACTCTGTGTGTCCAGTGAGCTCTAGGATTTCTGAGAAGAGGGAGATTCCTCTAGGTTTCAGATTTAGAAAGGCATCTCGACAGCAAGAAACCTGAACTATGCTTCGAAGAGTGTCTTAGGAATATTTCTGCACATGTGGAAAGAGACACTGAAAGAGTCCTGCTTAGAGAGTAGATACTAAGAGCGGAGGGTGAGAGGGGGGTGGGATACCTGAGTGGCAAAAGTGTCCTCCAAAAGACCTCCATTCTTCTACTGGCCAGCCACTACAGGCTGGTTCCAAGGAGTCTGTAGCATCCATTCAGGAGCATGAAAGTATTCCTGCCTATAGCTCCAAATAGAGAATGGATGAGGATGCCTCAGGAGGCATCCCAAAGTCCCTTGTCCAGAGATTCCTAAAAACCAGCATCAGGGACCCAGGGGAAGGTCATGCCAGATGGTGCCAACTACTCCATCAGAGAATTACCTCCCGCCAAGGGCTGAGTCACTATAAGGGTCCCTGATGGGTGTTCCACACCTCGGGAAGCAGGAACATTAAAGAAACACACAGAGGGACCTTGATGATCACATACAGTGGCTGGGTTTCTTCTTTAAATAAGACTAATTTTTTGGGTGCAAAAGCATCATTTCTATCAATGGGGAAATGTTCTGGGGCTTCCACCCCTTCAAAGTGAGACCCAAGAAGCAACAAAAAGCTCTTACTCTACGTGCATCCACCATACTGGCTTTTTTTCTTTTTGTGTCTGTGCTGCATGGCAGGGTCACATTTCATTATTTTTGCATGTGAATATCCCATTATGGTAGCACCATTTTGTTGATTTTTTATTTGTTTGTTGTATTTTGTTTGTTTATTTTGCTTGTTTCTTTGTTTGTTTTGGGGGACGTGCATGGACCAGGAATTGAACCCGAGTCTCACACATGGAAGGCAAGAATTCTACCACTGAACTGTCCTTCCACCCCCCCACACTTGCTTTTCATTCTAAAGTTAGAATCCTAAAAGTCCAAAGGCTATGAAAAAAGCTAACAACGTCTCCCAGACTTTATATTTAGGAATGGATCACCTTGCTTGTCCCATGAAGGAAAAAAATTGATCACAGGATAACCAGACCTGTAGATTTCCAATAGTAGCAAACCTTTGTGAGGAGGTGTCAGGGACAGCTGTGGCAACCTACTCGCATCTACCACTCAGCCCTGGTTCTCAGGAATATCAAACCGAATGTGGGTGGTACAGCTCAAAAATGTTCTCTTCCATTTGTTCTAAATCTTCCACATGCTGGGAGACTTGACCACTTGCCAGTGGCAGGGCCCAGCCCCCACCAGCCCTGGCTTTCCATGGCCAACAAGACAAGACTCATTGCCAGAAACTGCATATCTCCATATTCAGGGGAGGTCATTTTGCTAGTAACATCATTTTAAAAATTCTGGATGCTCAGACTCACTCTGAAGAAAAGAATCCTTTTGGATTTTGGCTTCAAGTTGGTGACATCTTTGACGGTGCTGGGTAATTGGAAAAGGATTTAAATCAGTCTGGAGGCTTCCCAGAACTGTAGGATTTGCAAACACTGTACGGAATCCATAAGCAAACAGAATTTACAAAGAAACGCTCCCCTCTGGAGTTACTCAGGGATTCAATTGCAAGAGATTTTAGTTTATTCTGAGGTAATGCCAGAAGGCCTTGGAAATAAGAACAAAGCAGAGACAGGGGACGCAGGGTGGCCGGGATGGGCAGGGGAGGGAAAGTCGCTTTTTGGTGAAGACAAAAAAAAAAAAAAAGAAGCCTGTGATCGCCCATCTGTGACGGACAGCGTGTGTGAGGCAAAGAGCCCTCTGGTGAGGTTTTAAACAAAAAGCTCAGGGGATGTGGGTGTGCATCTCGGCCTTTCTGTGTACCTCCTCCCAGGGGTCTGGACTCCATTTTTTTTAAGGCCTGTCTCCCAGAGAGCAGTCAGTCTGAATGATTAGGGGGCCCAGGGTCCCTACTAATACAGAGTGTGTGTGTGTGTGTGGATGTGTGAGAGACAGTGAGATTGTAATGTGAGTGTGTGAATGAGTGTGTACGTGTGTGCACTTGGATGTGTGAGAGTGTGAGCATGAGTGTGTGTGTGAGCATGAGTGAGAGACACAAGTGTGTGCGAGTATATTTGTGTGTGCATAGTGTGAGAGTGTATGTAAGCATGTGAGTGAGTGTGTGTGTTGGGGGGGTTGCTGCTGCACATTGATAAAAAAGATTCTCTTTTACTTAATTAGGTTGGGCCAGTAGCCTGGTTTTCATTAAACTGTTCTTTTTCTTGCACAGAAGCTATAACTAGATACACAGACCCCCGTACACCTGTACACACACACACATACAGAGGCACTTACCATCCTCTGGTAAGTTTTACCCATGAGAAGTACAGGCAATGTTCACTCTCAACCCCTTTCAATCACAACCACTAAACTGCTTAGAAATGCCAGGTGGCGCTCAGCCACATCCCACTACCCACCCCAGGAGATGAGGATCTACCTTAAATGCTCTGAGGGGTCTCTGATGAATTTTTAAAATAAACCTTTTAAAATTTTAGAATAGCTTTATAATTTACAGAAAAATTATGAAGGTAATATGGAGAGTCTCCAAATACTTTCTGCTAACTTCCCTCTGTAATTAATATCTCACATTAGTGCAATACACTTGTTACAATGAATGAACCAATACCAACACATTATTATTAACTCAAGTCCACAGTTTATTTAGATTTTCTTAGTTTTCCCCAAGGTCCTTTGCCTGTTCCAGGACCCTAACCAGGACACCATATTACATTTAATTGTCTTGACTCATTAGGCTGCTCTTGGAGGGATAGTTTCTCAGATTTCCCTTGTTTTTAATGACTGTGACAGTTTCGAAGAATACTGCTCAGGTATTTTGTAGGATGTCCCTCTATAGGGGTTTGCATGGGTTTTCTGTGATGGGTTTTCTTCATGAGAAGACTAAGGCTAGGGTTTATTGAGAGGGTGACCACAAAGGTCAAGTACGTTTTCAGCACATCATATCAAAGGTACTTACGATGAACATGACTTTATCACTCTTGATGTTGACCTTGATCACCTGGTGAGATAGTTAGGTTACTTACTATCTATCTGTAAAGTTATCTTTGTTTTCCCCTTGCCATACCGTCCTCCTTGAAATAAAGTCACAACATCCAGCCCACACTTGAGACCTTTTTCAGACAACTCTTGAGTCCATTTGATACACTGCATTATTGTAGGGTTGCATGGTGTTTTGTTTTGTCTTGCATTTTTGAGTAGTACCTCACTCTCTGGCACTCCAAGATGCTCCAGGATTGTACTGTGTATATCTTTTGCAGTCTTAGAATCAGCCATTTCTGCAAGGAGCCCTGATTTCTTATATTAGTGAATGGTACTTAGAAACCAAGATCTGGGCATGAGATATGCTTATTGCTACTGGAGTGTCATTGCTTCTAGATCTTGTTTCTAAGTCCTGTCAGCTGTCAGAAAAAACTGTATGCATGCACACTAAGCTTTGTATATACATATATGCATAAATCTTTATGCAACTATCTGTATCTATATCAAGTGACATATGAGTTCATTCTGATATCTCTGCAGGATTTTATAGACTCGAACTCTGGTTTAAAAATCAGATGGACTTCTTAGAAAGAATATCCCATTAGCCTATGGGATGATGGAAGATGAATACCAGGCTTCTACATAAATGTAATTCAGAAGGTTCAGGCTTGAGGAAGTTAATGGTGTCCTCATACCTGGGATTGTTTAAAGTGAGCATCTTGAGACCTGGGATATCCAGCATTTGCCCATTGCTTTTTAATTTTTTGTCTTTATTAGAGAAATCGTGGGATTACAATCATGCATAAAATGCAGGATTCCTATATATCATCCTATTATTAACATCTTGCATTGGTGTGGAACATTTGTTACATCTAATGATAGTACAGTTTTGTAATTATACTATTAGCTCTAGTTCATGGTTTGACTTAGGGTTCATTCTTTGTGTATTGCAGTGCTATGGATTTTTTAAAAATTTCATTCTGTCCCATATATAGATTTTAATATTTCCCCTTTTAATCATATTCAGGTGTCTATTTTAATTACTGAATATTATTGTTATTATGTGGTGTTAATCACTGAATGTTTGGACCATTACCACCATCCATTATTAAGATATTTCCATTGCTTTTTTCATGCCTTCAATTCCCCTTCTATGCAATGTTTGAAAGCCTGGTCTTTGCTATTGTTCCACCTACAGAAATCTCATATATTGAAAATCCCCCTTCTTTCACACTGGGAATCAGCAATAGCCAGTTTCCGCTTCTGGTCAAGCCTACATGACCCACCAGCTAAGCAAAGGTCCTCTCTGGAAGGGAGCTGTCCAGCTAACTTCATCAGAGAAATGCCTGTGGATTCTCTGTTGAAATAGAAAAAAGCAAGGGCTTAGCAATCAAACTGACTTTGATTTCAAACCTGGCTTTACCACACAAATGCTCTGTGCTTTAACAACCCTGGGATTTCAGGCACCTGCATTTTCCTCATCTAGAGAAGGAAAAATAGTACTAATCTCACAGGATTCTCTATAAGGATCCTATAGGGGATAATGACAATTGGTTCTCCTTTTCCTTGTTATTTCTTATTGTTTCAAAATAAAATAAAGTGAAATAAAACAAAACAAAAATGGAATAATGATTAGGCTCCGTTTCTTAATAAGTCATATATTCATCTACTTATCTGCCATTGTTTATATTGATTGATTTGCATTGAATGATTTCTCCATTAATCTTTGCAGTTATAAAACTTTTGTATAAAAGTTGCAAAAAATCAACCTTTTGTATAAAAAGCTGAGAAAAATAGGATGGGGGTGGGAAGGTGGAAGGTTGGGAAACAAAGTAAAGTTTCAAGCTTTGAGTCTTAAAGCCAGGTTTTTAGAACATCAATATTTTGCTTTCTCAAGCAGCTGAGGGCAGGGGGCGAGGGTGGGAATCAGTCCAATTATAAATGATAACAACTGGTTGGCATAATATTGGAAGTCAAGCCTCACTTTGCCTTTTAGATATTTCATGTCAAACTGCTTTTCAAACAAGCCAAATTGTTTCTTCTGGAAACACTAAGAACATATTTAAATAGAACAGGAAAGTGCAGTTTTACAACAGTGGATGGTTATGTCATCATTATCAGTAATGGGATGTTTTTGTAAAACGCCAGGTGTTGAGGTTGCCATGGGAAAAAGCTGAGAAGGTCACTAATTATCTAACCAGCACTGTAATATATGAGAGACTGGTACTGGTGCAAGAATCGGAAAGGCAGCTACAAAGAAATGTAAGCCACCTCTCTTAATGCGCTGGGAAGAGACAAGGGGTTCACTGCTTTAGGGAGCTCTTCACTAAGCAGCAGTTTTCCTTTTGGTCTTCCATGAGGCATCAAATATTAGAGAAAGAATGATTTTTGCAGAAAGAGAGGCAATTTTGACTGGCATAGGGACTAGGGATATCATTCCTTCCTCTCATCCATCAGCTGAGATCGCAACACTAGTTTTCAGAGTCTGAGGACAAAGAATTTGGGTGAAGCATCTGGCTGAGCACTCTGAGATCATTTTAATGGGATTGATTTATGGACAGAAATTCCAAAGTTAAAGGTTTCAAGCATAGAAGAGCTAAAATTTCCCCTTAAGACTAAAAACAAACTATGTATGCCATAGTACCACCAATATTTAACATAGTATTGGTTAATGCTGTAGAGAAAGAAAAAAGTTTTAAAAACTGGAAAACAAGAGATAAAACTGTCATTATTTACTGATATGTCATCTATCTAGAAAAACCAATTTAATCAACAAACTTCTAATAGAAAACTAATAGAAGTAATAAGAGTGTTTGGCAAGATTGCTGGAGAGAAGATCAATCTGGAAAATCAATAGCATTTTTCTATTCCAGTAGTGACCAAGTGAAAATAAAATTGCAATAAGATATTATTCACAATAACAACAAATATTATAAAGCATCTAGGAATTAACTAAATCAAGAATGGACACATCTTCTGTGAAGGAAAATTTAAAACTTTAATAAAGAAGATAATTATTTGAATAAATGAAGACATTCCATATTCTTAGATGAATTGTCCTAATGATATAAAACGTGTCAATTTTCCCTACATTGATCTAAAATTCAATACAACCCAATAAAAATCTGAGTTGGATCCTTTTAAGAATTCATTAAACTCAATCTAAAATTTATATAGCAGAATAAACATGTATAAAGAGACAAATCCACTTTTAAAAAGAAAAGAGGGCTTATGGAACTTGCCTCACTAGATAGTAAAATTTATTAGGTGAAACCAAATGAAATTGACATTTTTGTAGGTAAAAAATGGCTAAATATCAGCAATTCCATGTGATTCAAAGCATAAGTTGTTAAACTGGTATTTTAAAACTGTGGTGCTGGTGAAAAAAGCTAAAGAGAGCGAAGAAACAGAATGGAGAGTGCAAAAAACAGCTGAGTGTGTAGATAGGAAATACATATTTGATAAAGAGGGCATTATAAAGAAATGGAGAAATGACTGCTTGATTAGTAGAAAACATAGAGAAAATTAGCTCCCTATAGAGAGAAAAAGAGAGTCAAACCCCTTTCTAACAATATTACATACAAATGTGGATGTAAGATGGCTTAAACACTTAAACATGAGAGGCAAAACTATAAAGTTCATTGACTAAAATGTAGAAGAAATGTATTTGTGACCCAAAGGGTAGGGAAAGTGTGATGGTTTGAAGCTTGTTATGTACTCCTGAAAAGATCATGTTCTTTTAGCACATTCCTGTAGTGTGCAGACTTTTTGTAAGTGGGATCTTTCTTTTTTCTTTCTTTTTTTGTTTTTTTTGCATGGGCAGGCACTGGAAAATTAACCCAGGTCTCTGACATGGCAAGTGAGAACTCTGCCTGCTGAGCCACCATGGCCCACCCACGTGGGACCCTTTTATTATACTATTCAATTGAATGTGATCACCCCATTCAAGGTGGACCTTAATCCCCTTGCAAGAGTCCTTTATAAGAAGATACAGCACACACAGACAAAGCCCAGATTGCTCAGAGAAGCCCCACAGATGAGAAGAGATGAAATTGAGAGAAACTCATGGAAAAAAACCCAGGAAAGTTAAGAGAGGACCCAAAAAACTCAGAGAAACCCACTGGGATCAGAAGCTGAAAGCAACAAAAGCCAGAGTAAAGGACCAATAGACACGCCATGTGCCTTCCCATGTGACAGAGGTGTCCCAGATGCCAGCAACCTGTCTTCAGAGTCCAGGTATCATTCTATTGGTGTTTTGAATTGGACATTTTCAAGGCCTAATAAATTTAGTTTGTAAGTTAATAAATCCTTATTTAAAACACCAACCCATTTCTGGTATGCTGCATTTGGCAGCTCTAGCAAACCAAAACAAAAAGACTTCTTAAAGTCTGAAATAAAAAATTTATTACATCTATGTGATGATATTAAGAATTACTGATTGTATATGTAGAATGGAATGATTTCTAAATGTTGTGTTAGTTAATTTTTTATTAATTAATAAAACATTTATTACTCATATCAAAATGAAGAACTTCTGTTTAATGAACAACGTGAGCAAACTTAACTAACAGATGAGAGGTCAGGAAAAGATAATTATAATATATTTAAAAAGGGATTATTACTGTGCTGGTTTGAAGGAGTTCTGTACCTCAGAAATCCCTTAATACCTTCCTGTGGGTGCAGACCTATTGTGGGTAGGACCTTTTGTTTAGGTTATTTCAATTGAGATGTGACCCACCCAATGGGTCTTAACCTTTACTGGAGTCCTTTATGAGAGGAAAAAAGGCAGAAACAACCAATAGAGCTTAGAGAGAAAAAAGAAGGCCACTGGAACCAGAAACTGAAAGCAACGAGACCTGGAGAGAAGGACCAGCAGACACTGCCATGTGCCTTCCCATACAACAAAAGAATCGCAGGTGTCAGAAAGCTTTTTTTAGAGAAGGTATCTTCATCTTGATGGCTTCATTGGGACATATTCATGCCCATAGAACTGCAAATTTTTAAGTTCAGTAGTCTCCATTATTAAAAGCCAGTCTGTTCCTGGTATATTGCCTTTCAACAGCTTCAGCAAAATGAAACAAGTATCCAGAACAAAAAAAGCTATTTTTACCAACCAACAGGAAAACTGCAACTCAAAATTTAAAAATGGGAAAAAGATATGAACAGGAAATTTTCAGTATAAAACACTCACAAAGGTAACCAGCAGTAGAAGAAATGGTCAAAGTAATTCAAAATTAGAGAAACACAAATCAAGTCTGCACGTGTAAGACCTGCATGGAATAGAAAGCTATGCAATACTAAATTTTGTTGAAGATTGTGGAGGGAGAGAACACTCAAGTATTGCTAGTAGAAATGTAAATGGTACCTTCATTTGGGAGAAAAATCTTATTTTACAGTATCAAATTAATAATAAACACATTCTAATGGATGGTGCAGATTGTAACATAACACTGTGAATGTAATTAATATCACTGAGTTGTACACTTAAGATACATAATGGGGAGTCTTGAAAATTAAACAAAAAGAACAATACATATTCTAATGCACTAAGACCCCAAATCCATGACTGGGTACATATTCCAAAAACATTTTTTACCCAGATCTACAACAGGGCATGAGTGAAGATGTTACTTCAGCTTTATTTATGGTGAGGAGTGGGATGCAGCCTGGGTGTCAGCCCTGGAATAGTGGATAGGTCAAGTGGTGTGAATGCACATCTACGAGTATTAGGTAGCAGGGAATGCAATGTGCATGACTTTGGAAACATGACAGTTACTGGAAAAGTAAGAAACAGAATTTGGATAGATAGATCGACAGATGGATAGACAGACAGACAGGGAGAGATAGATAATACTTACACACATTTCAAAACATATTCATACCAGAACAGCAATGCCCTTTTTGAAAAATACATACAAACAAAAGGTGCACATTAGAATGGCTGCCTCTGAAATGGAGGGGAGTGGATGGGAGAAAGGTATAAGTTTCAAATAAAAGGAATGAATGAAAAGTGGGGGATCTAGAAGGACCAAATGTTGAGTAATGTACTATGAAACAAGGACAATGTTTAAACCCACTCTTAGCACCTGAGGTCCAAAAGAAATATAAAAACAACAAAAGCATCTGAGTGAGTCAAATGATGAATGCGATTTTGAATCTAGGAAAAGTATGTGTGTCTTTAGGAGTACAGTAATCTAGCATTACATGGTCTCAGCTACAAAATAAATTTTATTGAATGATAACTTTATCTTGATGGATTAGTCCTCTTCCTTTTAATGCTCATAGTATTTTTTATTTATAATATTTGTAATGGATTAGAGATGACCAAAAATTATTTGAAACTGCTCCCATCAAGAGATAGAATTGACTTCCTTTCTTTTATGTATGGGCTAGCCTGTAGCAGCTTTGACCAATAGAGGCAGTGAAAATAGCATTGCATAATTTTCAGTGCTGTGCTATAAAATGTCATGCAAGATTCCACCATGGTTCCATGGAACATCATTCTATGGGACCCCTGAGCTACCATGTAGGAAGCTTATGGGAAAGGCCACAAGTAGAGGCTCTGGTGACAGTCCAAGCTGAGTCAATCTTCAGCCATGCCCACCATGCTCACTGTATTAGCTAGGGCTCTCTAGAGAAACAGAATCAACAGGAGATATTTGTAGATATAAAATCTATAAAAGTGTCTCACGTGGAATGTCAAATGGTGCAACCACTGTGGAAGGCAGTTTGGCGGTTCCTCAAAAAGCTGAATATAGAATTGCCATACGACCCAGCAATACCATTGCTGAGAATCTACTCAAAGGAATTAAGGGCAAAAACTCAAACGGACATTTGCACACCAATGTTTATAGCAGCGTTATTTACAATTGCAAAGAGATGGAAACAGCCAAAATGTCCATCAACAGACGAGTGGCTAAACGAACTGTGGTATATACATACGATGGAATATTATGCAGCTTTAAGACAGGATAAAATTATGAAGCATGTAATAACATGGATGGACCTAGAGAACATTATGCTGAGTGAGTCTAGCCAAAAACTAAAAGACAAATATTGTATGGTCCCATGATGTGAATCGACATTCGAGAATAAACTTGGAATATGTCATTGGTAACAGAGTTCAGCAGGAGTTAAAAACAGGGTCAGATAATGGGTAATTGGAGCTGATGGAATACAGACTGTGCAACAGGACTAGATACAAAAACTCAAAAATGGACAGCACAATAATACCTAATTGTAAAGTAACCATGTTAAAACACTGAATGAAGCTGCATCCCAGCTATATGTTTTTGTTTTGTTTTGTTTTGTTTTGTTCTTACTATTATTACTTTTATTTTTTTTCTCTATATTAACATTCTATATCTTTTTTGGTTGTGTTGCTAGTTCTTCTAAACCGATGCAAATGTACTAAGAAACGATGATCATGCATCTATGTGATGATGTTAAGAATTACTGATTGCAGAGCCGGGTCCCACACCCAGGGAAATCTGATCAAATGCCCAGACACCAGCAGAAAATAATGGATGACGCTTGGAAAATTGAAGATATGGCCCAGTCAAAGGAACAAACCAATAGTTCAAATGAGATACAGGAGCTGAGACAACTAATGCTGAATATACAAACAGAAATGGAAAAACTCTTCAAAAACCAAATCAATAAATTGAGGGAGGACATGAAGAAGACATGGGCTGAACAAAAAGAAGAAATAGAAAATCTGAAAAAACAAATCGCAGAACTTATGGGAGTGAAGGACAAAGAAGAAGAAATGGAAAAAACAATGGATACCTACAATGGTAGATCTAAAGAGACAGAAGCTACAATTAGTGAACTGGAGGATGGAACATCTGAATTCCAAAAAGAAACAGAAACTATAGGGAAAAGAATGGAAAAACTTGAGCAGGGGATCAGGGAACTGAATGACAATATGAAGCGCACAAATATACGTGCTGTGGGTGTCCCAGAAGGAGAAGAGAAGGGAAAAGGAGGAGAAAAACTAATGGAAGAAATTATCACTGAAAATTTCCCAACTCTTATGAAAGACCTAAATTTGCAGATCCAAGAAGTGCAGCGCACCCCAAAGAGAATAGACCCAAATAGGCGTTCTCCAAGACACTTACTAGTTAGAATGTCAGAGGTCAAAGAGAAAGAGAGGATCTTGAAAGCAGCAAGAGAAAAACAATCTGTCACATACAAGGGAAACCTAATAAGACTATGTGTAGATTTCTCAGCAGAAACCATGGAAGCTAGAAGACAGTGGGATGATATATTTAAATAACTAAAAGAGAAAAACTGCCAACCAAGAATTCTATATCCAGCAAAATTGTCCTTCAAAAATGAAGGAGAAATTAAAACATTTATAGACAAAAAGTCACTGAGAGAATTTGTGACCAAAAGACCAGCTCTGCAAGAAATACTAAAGGGAGCACTAGAGTCAGAATCGAAAAGACAGAAGAGAGAGGTATGGAGTAAAGTGTAGAAAGAAGGAAAATCAGATATGATATATATAATACAAAAGCCAAAATGGTAGAGGAAAATATTATCCAAACAGTAATAACACTAAAAGTTAATGGACTGAATTTCCCAATCAAAAGACATAGAATGGCAAAATGGATTACGACCCAGCAATACCACTGCTAGGTATCTACTCAAAGGACTTAAGGGCAAAGACACAGACGGACATTTGCACACCAGTGTTTATAGCAGCATTATCTACAATTGCAAAGAGATGGAAACAGCCAAAATGTCCATCAACAGACGAGTGGCTAAACAAACTGTGGCGTATACCTACAATGGAATATTATGCAGCTTTAAGACAGACTAAACTTATGAAGCATGTAATAACATGGATGGACCTAGAGAACATTATGCTGAGTGAGTCTAGCCCAAAACTAAAGGACAAATACTGTATGGTCCCACTGATGTGAACCGACATTCGAGAATCAGCTTGGAATATATCATTGGTAACAGAGACCAGCAGGAGTTAGAAACAGGGTAAGATAATGGGTAATTGGAGCTGAAGGGATACAGACTGTGCAACAGGACTAGATACGAAAACTCAAAAATGGGCAGCACAATAATACTTAAGTGTAATGTAACTATGTTGGAACACTGAATG
Source organism: Tamandua tetradactyla (assembly GCF_023851605.1). Taxonomy (NCBI): domain Eukaryota; kingdom Metazoa; phylum Chordata; class Mammalia; order Pilosa; family Myrmecophagidae; genus Tamandua; species Tamandua tetradactyla. Next base: position 8,902,940 of record NC_135351.1, read on the forward strand.
AAGCTGCACCTGAAATATAGTTTTTTGTTTGTTTGTTTGTATCTTTTGTTTTTGTTTTTTCTTTTTCCTTTTATATATATATATATATATTATTAGTATTATTAGTTTAATTCTCTTCTCTATATTAACATTCTATATCTTTTTCTGCTGTTTTGCTAGTTCTTTTCCTAAATCAATGCAAATGTACTAAGAAATGATGATCATACATCTATGTGATGATACTAAGAATTACTGAGTGCATGTGTAGAATGGAATGATTTCTAAATGTTTTGTTAATTTCTTTTCTTTTTTTTGATTAATAAAAAAAAAAAGAAAAAAAAAGTGTCTCACGTAACTGTGGGAATGTAGAGTCCAAGGCCTGTAGGATAGACGCAAGCTGGTAACTGATGAAGGTCCTCAATGAACTCTCAGGGGAGGATGGCTGGGCAACTGTGGGTATGTAAGGTTCCAAGGTCTGTAGGGCAGGCCACAAGCTGGCAACTCCAATGAAGTTCTTCAATGAACTCTCAGAAGAGGCTGGCTGGACATCCATGGGAATGGAAGAGTCCAAAATTTGTAGGGCAGGCTGTGAAGCTGGCAACTCCAATGAAGGGTCTGGACCAACTCCACAGGAGACGCTCACCAGCTGAAGCAGGAAGAGTGACTGTCTCTTCTGAATCCTCCTTAGACGCCTTCCAGTAATTAGATTAAGCATCATTCATTGCAGAAGACACTCCCCTTAGCTGATTACAAACACAATCAGTTATAGATACAACCAATGTAATCATGATTTAAGTCCATGAAATGTTCTCATAGCAACAGACAGGCCAGCACTTGCCTGACCAGACAACCGGGCACCACCACCTGGCCAAGCTGACACCATGAATCTGACCATGACACCCACATAGACACCAGGCATTGGAGTGAAGCCACCCTGGACCCTCCATACCAGCTCATCTGCCAGCTGAATGCCACTAAGTGCTCTCAATTCATGCCATATCAAAGAAGAATTCCCAGCAAAACCCAGTATGACCCACAATATTGGTAGATACAATCATAGCAACTGTTTTAAACCACTAAGCTTTGGGGTCGTCTGTTGTGCAGCAATAGATAACCAGAGCAACATGCATTTAGTGAAAACTTTTACACATGCTTTTACTGTAACTTATATTACATTTAAATAAATGTTTATGTAGGGAAAAAACTCTTGGTAACTTGAATTTCATTTATTCACTCAACTTTTTTTTTATCACCTCCTCTCTGTCTGATACATGCACATGGTCAAAAAATGCAAATACTACCAAAAGATTGCATACTTTTTCACTGTGTATGAAAAACAAGTGCATTTCCCATCATTGTCCCTCAGTACTACTGCCCCCATTCCTTTAGGCAATTACTGTTAGAGATCCTTAATGTTATACCACAAATATTCTTTGCAGATATGACATTTATGTGTATCTTTATCCATATTTATTTACACAGATAAAATTAGCAATATACACAGCACCCAGCTTTATGTTATCAGTTAATAAATATTTTGGGAATAGATCCATATCAGCATATAAAAATATTCCTTATTCTTTCTATGACTCATATAAGGATTATCTGGATATAACTATAATTTATTTAACCAATTCCATATTGATAGACTTTCAGATTGTTTATAGTCTTATGACATGCTAAACAATGCTGCAATGAACAACTTTTGACATTGTTCTAAATGTTCAATTTCTGGGTTCAAAGATACAAGCATTTTAAATTTTGATACATATTGGCAAATTACCCTACAGAGAATGTACTTATTTATACCCCACCAAAAATGTGGAAAGCACCTTTGTAACCAGCACTGTGTATTATCAAATGTTATGTTTTCTACAAATCTGATTGATCCAAAATGTTGAATTCTTGCCTGTATTTGTCAGGGAAACAGAATCAGCAAGATAGTAAATATTAAGTAATAGTAAATATTACAAGATTATTATAAAAATTGGCTCATCCGACCAGTGGGGTTGGCAAAGTCTGCATTCTGTAGGGCAGGCTGCAAGTTGTGTAACCCAGTGAAGGTGGTGATGAATTTCCCAGGAGAAGCCATCTAGAGTAGAGATAGAAATTCTTTCTTGGGTAAAGATAGAAATTCTTCTTTCTGACCATTGAAACCCTCAGTTCTCCCTTTAAGGCTTCCAACTGATTGGATGAGGAGTTTCCGATCACCACTGAAGGCAGTCAGACTTCTCTGTTGACAGTAGATGTAATTAACCACAGATGCAATCACTGGCTAAGGATTTATATTTATGAAATACCCTCTCAGTAACTATCAGGCTAGTGCTTGCTTCACCAAACAACTGGACACCATAACCTTGCAAGTTAACCCATAATATTAACTGTCACATTGTTTAATTTGCATTTATTTCACTATGAGTGGGATATAACATCTTTTCACATATGATATTCATATATGCACATTTGCATATATGTTCTCTGTGGATTTTTTGCTCATGTCTTTTGTCTATTTTCCAGTGAGGAATTATTCACATTTACTGATTTTGTAAGAGCACTTTATATTTTAATTAGCCCATTGTTACAGGAGATACATTTTTCTAGTTTCTCAGCTTCCTTCTTACATTCCCTATGTTCTTATTTTTGCCATGCAGAAATTATAATTTTTACTTACTCAGATTAATCATTGTTTCAATTTTTCCTTTAAAGTTTTAAAGACTTCCCTACTCTCTGAATCTTTTTTTTTTTTTTTTTTTTTTTTGCATGGGCAGGTACTGGGAATCAAACCCTGGTCTCCAGCATGGCAGATGAGAACTCTGCCTGCTAAACCATTGTGGCCTGCCCTCCCTGATTTATTTTTTAAGTTCCATTTTCTTATAATACTTCACAGCTTCAATATTTGCATTTAAATATATTTTAATGAGGTATATTTTATATAGATTGTACTGTACAAATAGTAATTGTCCATTTCAAATGTAAAATCTATGAACCCACAACACTGTCAAGATAGAGGAAGTTTCCATTCACTCCAGAAAATTCCTTTGTGCCCTTCACAGTCTGACTAAATCCACCTTCTAAGCAATAATTTTCAGATTTCTTCCATCATAAGTTAGTCTTGCCTGTTCTTAGATTTCATATAAATGGAATCATACAATAATATTTTTTAATTTAGCTTCTTTTGTTCAACATCTTTTTCAGGATTTTGAATGATGTCGTGTGTGTTAAGAAGTCATTCCCTTTATTTGTGGTGGCATTTCATCATATAACTATGCCACACTCTGCTTATTGGTTCTTGTACTGATGGCCATTTAGATTTTTCCTGTTTCTAGCTGTTATATAGTAAGTTATATGAATCTTCTTGCACAAATAATTTGGCAGACATGTTTACATTTCCCTTGGATAAGAACCTAAAGGTATTAATTTCTGGATGATAATGTAGGTATACATTTTTTTTTAACTTTATAAGAAACATTCAAATTCTTTTCCAAAGTGATTATACAATTTTAGACTCCCTCTACCAATGTATGAGAATTCCAGTTGGTCAACATCCTCATGAATCTTTGGTTATCAGTTTTTTAATGTTAACCATTATACGGCTGTTTAGTGTATTACATGGTGCTTGTAATTGCCTTTCTGATGACTAATGACATAGAACATTTTTTCATGTGCTTATTGATCATTGATATATCTTTTTTTGTTAAGTGTCTTTCAAGTCTTGCCCATTTTTATTGGACTGTTTTGTTTTCTTATTGTTAGGTACAGATACATATAACTGGAATATAAGCCCTTTGATAGACATATGTATTATGAATATTTTCTCGCAATCTGTGGATTCACTTTTCATTGGTTTAACAGTGTCAAATATATTTCAAGTAGGAAAATTTTGATGAAACTCAATGTATCAATAGTTTCTGTTGCAGATATTTACTTTGGGGTCATGCTCAGGAAATCTCTGACTGCTCAAGTTCAGAGATATCCTCATATGCTGCCTTCTAAAGTTTTATACTTTTAGCTTTTTTATTAAAGCCTATAAAATACCTAGAATAAATTCTTGCATATGGTTTAATGTAGGAGTTGAGGTTTCCATATATATTTTTCAGGTGTTCTAGGACCATTTGTGGAAAAGATTTTTTCCCCCCTTGAATTGTTTTAGTGAATTTGTTGACAATTAACTGGCCATATATTTGAGAATCTCCTTCAGGACTCTATGCTGTCACATTGGTTTTCTAATTTTATAACAATGTTACAAAGTCTTAATTACAGTAATTTTATAGTAAGTCTTGAATTCACATAGTGTAAATCTTTCATAAGACTGTTTTCACTATATTAGATCCTTTGCATTTCTATGTACATTTAAAATCAATGTTTCAACATATACAAAAATACTTCTGGAAAATTTGATTGGGATTGCATTGAATTTTTAGATCAATTGGGAAAAAAAGAATCCAAGGTTGAGTCTTCTATCTATGGTATACTGTTTTATTTATTTAGATTTTCTATAATTTCACTCATTTGACATTTTCAAAGTAAATTTTTTTACATTTTCAATGTACAAGTCTTGCACATATTTTATTAAACTTATCTCTAATGATTTTATGTTTCTGCATGCTATTATAAATACCATTTCTCAATTAGAAAGTCAAACGGTTTCCTCTTGAGGATCACGCCCAAGATATATGCTGTCTACTAATCTTAGAGGCTTACTCACCCAGTGGAAGGAGATGAAACCTTTCCAACACCAGGCACAGAGGAACGTAGAGTCTGAATACTCCACCATTATTATTCTTTGCTTTACCCTGCGTTGGTCTTGAAGCTTAGTGCTGCATTATCCCTTGCTGCTTGCATACTTTGAAGCAGTGCAAGTCCAGGTTTCCACACAGATACAATAATCATTTCAAAGAAGATGACTCCATGCTGTGCTGGTTTGGATCTGTTATGTACCCCCCAGAAAAGCCTTTTCTTTTAATCCATTCCTGAGGGTGCAGATCTGTGTGTGGCTGGGACCTTCTGCTTAGGTTCGTTCCATGGAAATGAGGCCCAGTCCATTCAAGGTGGATCTTGACCCCTTTGCTGGAGAGTCCATTATGAGAGAATAAAAAACAGATATTTCAGGGAGGGCTCAGAGAAGCTAAGAGAGAAATGCCCAGAGATATTTTGGAGAAGAAGGACCAGAAGACATCAACATGGATTTTCCCATGTGACGCAGGAGCCCCAATGCCAGCCTTTCCTGAGGGAAGGTATCTTCCTCTTGATGCTTTAATTTGGATGTTTCCCTGGTTTTAGAACTGTAAATTTGTAACCTAATAAGTCCCCTTTCTAAAACCCAACCTATTTCTGGTACATTGAATTCTGGCAGCTTTAGCAAGCCGAAACACATGCCTTCAGTACTAAGCTCAATAAAGGGACTCCTGAGGTCAAGGAAAAAGAGTCAAGACTTTTTGTTCAATTAATCTCCAAAGTAAAAACTGGTCTTCAAGAAGACTAAGTCAGGCTCCCATTTCATCCCTTAGCATCCCAAGGACCCAAAGCAATTGACCTCCTCTTCTCCTCCATGACCACTCCTCATCCTAGTGGATTTCTTTATTTTTTTCCTTGTAAATAATTGATATTACACACATGCACACACACACACACACACACACACACACATATGCACACTTCTAATGGAGGCCACCCTCAGGAATCTAAAGTAATTTTCTGTTTTCTTTCAAACCATAGTCATTGCTGGCAACTGATTATTAATGAAATGACTGATAATATCAGCCACATTAAAGTCATAGCCACATGTGAAATTTTTTGCAGTAAACACATTTTAGAATGTAAAGCCCTTCTCATTCCAAGTTTCCACTAAACGTATAGTGTTTCCAAACTTAGAATTAAATAAATATTTTTCAGAACAGAGAACTTTTTTTAAGTTCTTGATTAAAAGTCATTAAGTCATTGCCAGAGAGACTGAGAGAATCCTGACACTGATATGTCTGTACCACCGCCATCTAAAGATCAATCAGGGAAGAGTAGAAAAAATCTAAAAAATATTACATCTGTGAAATTTTATGTTTTAATTTTATTAACTGTACTGTTCAGTTATCCAATAAAATTTTTTTGCAGGAAAGGTGCAGCATTATGTACCACAATATCTCACTTGCAGTGGTTGAGGAGAAGGTGTTTTAATGCAGTCAAATGGCTTATTTAGGTTACAGTGGTGAAGCAAGGAAACAAACCAAAGGCACCTAAACAAACCTTATTTAGGTTACAGTGGTGAAGCAAGGAAACAAACCAATTGGCATTACTGCCAATATTCATCAGTGAATACCCCATGGCACCAAGTCTGGCCATGTGCAGCCACCTATCTTTGCTGCCACCAGGTCTTTGGCACCTCTGCATTTATTCCCACCCTCCCTCGGAGAACCCTACCTTCTAGCACCCCTAGAAACACAATTTCAGTTCTTCTCTCATTCCAGGACAACTTGGCCCATTTCAGGCTTATTGATTGGAGCTCAGTGGAAACTTTTGAGTCCATTTTTTTTTTAAAGAAAGGAAAACATCCAGACCCAACTGAAAGAAAAAAAAAACTTAAATTCTGTTCAGTGATCTGAGTTTGTGCCAGAGTGGAGAGAACAACCTGCAAATTCTCCTTCACAAACTGTCAGAGTACTTTCTTTTTTACTCTGACTCAGCTCTCTGCAAAAAAGACTTGTTAATACAACTGACCCATCAATGAACTGTCCCTGGCATCAGCCCGAGCAAAGTCATAGAATAACCTTTGTTTCTACTTGAACCAGCTCAGGAAGAGGGTGCTTAGGGACCACCACACAGTTCCCACAGGGTAGGCCTATCTTGAGCTACTCAGAGCATGACAACTAGACATCTCTTCTTCATTCCTGGGAGTGGAATCATGCAAGGCTTTGAACAAGTAGGTATTTTGAGGAACAGGTACAATCTCAGAAAACCAAATCACCTGATAATTCTTTTTCATGATGAATTGATATTTTTAAAAATATGACATTTATTTAAATATATTTTAAATAAATATAAAATAATAATTCATAAATTATTATTACAATCCAGTATAATAACCCAGTATATATCACTTTATATACTATAAGAAGTGAAATCATAAAGGCATGCCCAAATTCTTTAAAGCTTTCATTATAGTTTTCTATAAATTATTCTTCTGTACCCCATAATGTTGGGTAGAGTTTAAACATTAATTCTTACTGTCATAAGACCACCGCTAATGATGTATCTCAGTACACTTACTGTCTATATCAATATAGCCTTCTGTATTTGCTCTTCAGAAAAATGTCTGTTAATATCTTTAGCCCATTTTATAATTGGGTTATCAAACCTTTATCTAATTTGTGATTTACTAATATTTCTTCCATTGAGTTGGCTGCCTCTTCACCTTTTGGCAAAGTCCTTTGAGGCATACAAGCATTTGATTTTGAGGAGTTCCCATTTATCTGTTTTTTCTTTTGTTGCTTGTGCTTCGGGTGTACAGTTTAGGAAGCTACCTCCTATTACTAGGTCTTGAAAATGTTTCCCTCAATTTTCTTCTAGGAGCTATATGGCACTAGTTCTTATGTTTAGGTATTTGAGCCAATTTGAGTTAATTTTTGCATAGGATATAAGGTAAGGGTCCTCTTTCATTCTTTTGACTATTGCTATCCAGTTCTCCCAGGCCAATTTTGTTCCAGTTCAGTGGATTTGGAGGCCTTGTCAAAAATCAGTTGACCATAGATTTGGTGGTCTATTTCTGCACTCTCAATTTTATTCTGTTGGTCAATACTTCTGTCTTTGTGCCTGTACAATGTTGTTTTGACTATTGTGGCTTTATAATAAGTTTTAAGGTTAGAAAGGGTTAATCCTCCTACTTCATTCCTATTTTTTTTAGAGTGCTTTTAGCTCTTTGGAATCTCTTTCCCTTCCAGATAAATTTGGTAAGTATCTTTTCCAAGTTTTCAATGTAGCTTGATGGAATTTTGATTGCTACTCTCGATCTGTAGATAAATTTGGGTAGAATTGACATCTTAACAATATTTAGCCTACATTCCATGAGCAGGGACTCGATCTGTAGATAAATTTGGGTAGAATTGACATCTTAATAATACTTAGCCTACATTCCATGAGCAGGGAATGTCTTCCCATCTATTTAGATCTTCCTTGATTTCTTTTAGCAATGCTATGTAGTTTTCTGTGTAGAAGTCCCTTATGTCCCTAGTTAAGTTCATTCCTAGGTACTTGATTCTTTTAGTTGCTATTTTGAATGGAATTTTTTTCCTTAATTGACTCCTCAGTTAGGTCATTGTTTGTGTATAGAAATATTATTGGTTTTTGCACATTAATTTTATATCTTACCACCTTGCTGAATTTGTTTATTAGCTCAAGTAAATTCGTTGTAGATTTCTCAGGATTTTCCAAGTATAGTATCATGTCACCTGCAAGTAGTTTACTTCTTTCTTCCCAATTTGGGTGTGTTTTATTTCTTTTTCCTGCCTGATTGCTCTTGCTAAAACTTCTAGTACAATGTTGAATAAGAGTGGTGACCAAGGGCATCCTTATCTCATTTCCAATCTTAGGGGAGAAGCTTTCAGCCTCTTACCATTGAGTATGATGCTGGCTATGGGTTTTTCATATATGCCTTTTATCATGTTGAGGAAGTTATCTTTGATTCCTACCTTTTGAAGTGTTTTTGTTAGGAAAGGATAATGAATTTTGTCAAATGCTTTTTCAGCATCAATCGAGATGATCTATGATTTTTCCCTTTCAATTTGTTAATGTACCATATTACATTAACTGTTTTTTGTTTGTTTGTTTTTTCATTGAACCATCCTTGAATTCCTGATATCAACTCCTCTTGGTCATGGTGTATAATTCTTTTAGTATTCAGTTGGATTCAATTTGCAAATATTTTGTGGAGAATTATTGCATCCATGTTCATTAGGGAGATTGGCCTTTAATTTTTCTTTCTTATATCATCTTTGCCTGGTTTTAGTATTAAAGTGATGTTAGCTTCATAAAATGAGTTAGGTAATGTTCCTTTTTTTCTCAATTTTTTTGAAAAGTTTGGGCAGGATTGGTTTTAGTTCTTTGTGAAATGCTTGATAAAATTCCCCTGTGAAACCATCTGGCCCTGGCTTTTCTTTGTAGGAAGATTTCTGATGACTGTTTGAATCTCTTTACTCATAATTGGTTTGTTGAGATCTTCTGTTTCTTCTTGAACCAGTTTAGCTTGTTTGTGTGTTTCCAGGAGTTTGTGCATTTCATTTAAGTTGCTTAGTTCATTGGCATATAGTTGCTCATAATATCCTCTTATGATTTTTTTTATTTCTTCACTGTGTGTGGTAATGACCCCTCTCTCATTTCTTATTTTGTTTATTTGCATCCTCTCTCTTTTTTGAATTGTCAGCCTTGCTAATGGCCCATCGATTTTATTAATTTTCTTGAAGAAACAACTTTTGGTTTTATTGATTTTTTCTATTGTTCTTTAGTTCTCCCATTCATTTAGCTGTGCTTTAATCTTTGTCATTTCTCTTCTTCTGTTTGCTTTGGGACTAGTTTTCTGTTCTTTCTCAAATTCCTCCAGGTGAATAGTTAAGTCCTCAATTTTTGCTCTTTCTTCTTTTTTAATATAGACATTTAGGGCAATAAGTTTCCTTCTCAGCACAGCCTTTGCTGTATCCCATAAGTTCTGATATGTTGTATTCTCATTTTTGTTTGTCTCCAGGTAGCTACTGATTTCTCTAGCAATTTCTTCTTTGACCCACGGGTTGTTTAAGAGTATGTTATTTAATCTCCATATATTTATGAAAGTTCTTGTTCTTTGGTGGTTATTGATTTCCAGCATCACTACATTGTGATCAGAGAAAGGGCTTTGAATAATTTCTATGTTTGTAGATTTATAAAGACCTGTTTTGCGCTCCTGGAGAATATTCCATTAGCACTAGATAAGAGTGTATATCCTGGTTTTGGAGGTATAAGGACCTATATATGTCATTTTAGGTCTAATTCATTTATCAAATTGTTTAAGTTCTCTATTTCCTTCTTGATCCTCTGCCTGGTTGTTCTGTCTATAGAGGAAAGTGGTGTATTGATGTCTCCTACTATTATTGTTGAAACATCTATCACCCCCTTCAGTTTGCTAATGCCTGTCTCATGTACTTTGGAGCTCCTTGACTGGGAGCATAAACATTTATGATTGTTATTTCTCCTTGGTTAATTGCCCATTTTGCTAATATATAATATCCTTCTTTGTCTCTTATGATGTCTTTACATTTAAAGTCTATTTTTTCTCATAGTAGTATAGCTATTCCTGCTTTCTTTTTGTTACACCTTTCATGGAACATCTTTTTCCATTCTTTCACTTTCAATCTGTTTGTACCCTTGTGTTTGAGATGCGTCTCTTGTAAACAGAATATAAATGGATTGCGTTTGTTAATCCATTCTGCCAACCTATATCTTTTAATTGTTAAGTTTAGTCCACTAACATTTAAAGTTATTACTGTAAAAGCATTTCTTGAATCCACCATCTTATCTCTTGGGATTTTATTTGTCAAATCTATATGTTTTTTTCCCTCTTTCTCCTTTTATCCTTTAGGTTACCCTTACTGATACTCTTTAGTTCTGTGCTTTCCTCTAGACCTCCCTCTCCTGTCTTTTTTTTTTCAGCCAGCAGAACTCCTTTAGTATTTCTTGTCTCTTGTTGACATAGTCTCTCAGCCTTTGCCTGTGAAAATTTTAATCTCTCCCTCAGTTTGGAAGAATGATTTGGCTGGGTACAAAATTCTTGGATGGAAGTCTTTCTCTTTCAGGATCTTAAATATATCAAACCACTGCCTTCTCGCCTCCATAGTGCTAGCTGAGTAGTCTGAATTCAGTCATATGTGGCTTCTTTTGCATGTAGTAGATTATTTTTCTCTTGCTTCTTTCAGGATTTTCTGCTTCTCTTCAACATTTGACAGATTGATTTGTTTGTGTCTTGGAGTAGCCTATTTGGATTTATTCTCTTTGGAGTTCATTGGGTTTTTTTGATTTGCATATTTATGTCTTTTATAAAGGTTGGGAAGTTTTACCCCATTGTTTCCTCCACTAATCTTCCTAGTCCTTTACTCTCCTCTTCTCCTTCTGTGACATGGATGGTTCTTTTATTTGTGTGCTTTGTTTTGTCCATCATTTCTCAGAGATCCAATTCAAATTTTTGCATATTTTTTGTCATTTGCTGTTTTGTGTGTACCAGAATCAGTTGTCCTGCCCTCTAGTTTGCTTATTCTTTCTTCTGCCTCTTCAAATATGCTGTTGTGTGTCTGTAGTGCATTTTTTATTTGGTCTACAGCATCTTTGACCTCTGTGATATCTATTTTTCTATTTAGTCTTTGAAATTCCTCTTTGTGCTCTTCTAGTGTCTTTATTTCATTAGCCATCCCACTGTGTTCTAGTTTGCTAGTTGCTAGAATGCAATATACCAGAAATGGAATGACTTTTAAAAAGGGAAATTTAATAAGTTGCTAGTTTACAGTTCTAAGGATGAGAAAATGTCCCAATTAAAACGAGTCTATAGAAATGTCCAATCAAAGGCATCCAGGGAAAGATACTGTGGTATTTAGATTCAGTTGTCAACTTGGCCAGGGGAAGGCACCTAGTTTTGTTGCTAAGGACATGAGCCAATGGTACATGAACCTCATCTGTTACTAATTAACATCTGCAGTTGGCTAGAAGGTGTGCTTGCTGCAATGAATGACATTTGACTTAATTGGCTGGTGCTTAAATGAGAGAGCACAACATAGCACAGCCTAAGCAGCTCAGCATACCTCATCTCAGCACTCACAGCTCAGCCCAAGCCTTTGGAGATGCAGAAAGAAATCACCCCCCAGGGAAAGATGTTGGAAGCCAGAGGCCTGGAGAGAAGGCCAGCAGAGACCATCCTGTGCCTTCCCACATAAGGAAGAACCTCCGTGGAAAGTTAGCTGCCTTTCCTCTGAAGAAATAACAAAATAAATCCCCTTTTATTAAAAGCCAATCCATCTGTGGTGTGTTGCATTCCAGCAGCTAGCAAACTAGAACAGATACCTTAGTTCAAGAAGGCCAGTGAAGTTCAGGGTCTCTCTCTCTCAAATGAGAAGGCACAGGGCGAACAGGGTCAGGGTTTCTCTCTCAACTGCAAAGGCACATGGCAAACATAGCGGCACCTGCTAGCTTTCTCTTCCAGCTTCTTATTTCAAAAAGCTCCCCTGGGGGGTGTTTTCCTTCTTCATCTCCAAAAGTCGCTGGCTAGTGGACTCTGCTTCTTGAGGTTATGCCGTTCTCTCTGTTCTCTCAGAAATCTCTCTTTCTCCAAAATATTTCCTCTTTTATAGGACTTCAGAAAGTAATCAAGACCCACCCAAATGGGTGGAGACAAGCCTCCAGCTAATCCATCTTAACAACTACTCTTGATTAAATCACATCTCCAGGGAGATGATCTAATTACAGTTTCAAACATACAATACTAAATAGGGATTAGAAGAAACAGCTGTCTTTACAAAATGGGATTAGGATTAAAACATGGCTTTTCTAGGGTACATACAACATTTCAAACCAGCACACACTGATTCTATTTAGTAAAGTTATATGAATAGCTTTGATTAGTTGTTCCAAAGTTTGTGTCTCCTCTGGTATTTTAATTTGGTCATTGGACTGGACCGTAACTGCCTGCATCTTCATATGATTAGTGATCTTCTGTTGTCTTCATGGCATGTAAATATCTTGATAGGGTTACTTTGGATGTTGATTTCCTTTAGTTGTCTAAAGCTTTGTATTTGCAGTGCAGGTACGGAGCAGGGCATGGGGAAAGTCACAACAGTGTGTTGACAGTTTGAGGTGCAGGTATACACATTGATTGGGGATTCTATGCTGGTGCCTCTGAGTGTGGAATGCAGGTCATGGGGTTGTGGATATGTGGTGTGGGGGTTGTGGGGGTGAGGTGCAGCTTTGGCAGACCTTGGAGTGCAAGAGCAGGGTGCACCCTACACAGAGGTAGGATGTGGCAGGAGGCAGATGGGGGCTGAGCAGCTGTGCTGGGGTTGGTATGTGGGCAGAATGCAGATTGGCACATGAAGTGTGTGGGTCATGGGTGTCAGGGTGTGGGATATAGGGCACAGAAGTTGGCGCACTGAGAGTTTGGGGCATGGGTGTGTCCTTGTGCAGGGGGAGGGGTCCAGGATGGCTGGGATGCAGATGCATGAGTGCATTGGGGTGGGATACAGGCCACAGAGGTTGTGGGACATGTGTCAAGGGTGGGTGATGGCAGGTGGGCAGGGCTCTGGTGCAGATCTGCAGGTGCAAGAGTGGGGTGGAGTAGTGATGTCTGTTTGTGCAGGGCAGAAGCTATGTGGCATAGATGTGCCCAAGATCACCTGCCAGATACAGGACTAGGCAAGGGTGTGCACGTGTGCATGGTGGGGGGTGGGGTACAGGGGTAAAGAGGTCCATACAGGGGCACATGGGTGCCCGGCAAAGAGGATGTAGCTGTGCCCACGTGTGGATCTGAAGGGTGGGGCCCTGGTGTGCATGTGTCCAGAGCTCAGGGGTAAATGGGGTGGGCCCGTGCCTGCATGGGCTGGGAGTGGTTGTGGTCTGGATGTGCAGGTCAGTGCACATGTCTGAGGGGCCGGATGCTGGAGTGCATGTGTGCAGAGCTGGGGACTTTGAGGGGGCTGGGCAGAGTTGAACGACTGTATGGGCTGGATGCAGGTGCGGCCCTGGTACGAAAGTGAACACCTGCAGTAGGGAGGCAGAGATGGGAGTCAACTGTGTGTACTCAGGTCTCTGGAGGGGTGGGACAAGACTGTGTGGAAGAGGTGGGTCGGGCTGGGACAGGTTTGTGCCCATGCGTGGGGCAGGAGTGTGGGTTGGGGATGCACATGCTGGGGTCACTTAGAGCATGGCAGGGGGCGGTAGAGTTCAGGTGTGTCAGGTGTGGGGGGAGCTACAGGTCATGGGGTGGGGGCTGCTCATGAGGATAACACTCAAGGAACATGGATTGGCTTATTTCCCTGTCTCTGGCTCCCTGTCCTATTTCCAACTAGACTATAAGTACAGTGTGTTCTGGTATCAATCTGTATTGTCCATTGCTGTATTCCCAGTGCTTAGCACAATGCTTGGCATACAACAGGTGCTCAAGATATTCTAATTGAATAAATGAACAAAAGAAAGAGTGAAAAGGTGCCTGGCAAATCATAGGCTCATAGTTTTTATATTTATTTATTTTTGCCTTAGTTGCCTTATAAGGAACAAAACACATAAAAAAGGAAAAAAAATCCAAATTGTATCAGCTTAGATATACACAGAATATAGGAAATATATCAGGGAAGGCCTATGGAGAAGTAGCATCTGCATTGCTTTTGCAATGAGAAGGCAGTTTTCTATGGAACTGGATTTGCTGACCTCAGTGATTTGTTCTTAGCAATTTAGGTTCTCACTCCATTAATAAACTGCTGGTCACCAAAGAACCTATTCAAAGAACTTACTTAGCTTTAGCACCACTTTCCAAGATGCTATACATTCCCTTACTGAATGTTCCCAGGAAGTTGTATGCTCCCCTATTGTACATTCCTCTACTGAAATAGAAGAAAATCATTGTTTATGAGAGAAGAAAACATTTTCAGTAAGTTCAATATCAACCTATACTGGGCAAATGATTAAATGTTTAAATGGCATAAATGAAAATGCGTGTTTTTAGTAGGAATTTGTGATTCAGGTGATGCTATGGTTCAGTGGTAGGGTTTTTGGTAATTTGAGTCTATATAATGGTTAAAGTATTTTAAGGTAGATCTAAAAAGCTTAAACTAAAAACTTTATGCAGGTAATACATGCATATGAAAAATAAAATAGTACATAAGATTTATAATAGAAAATTCTCATCTCCTGTTACTCCATAATCCCACTATCAAGATGTAACCACTTTAACCTATTTTTTCTTTTAATATTTCTGGTAATAAATGTCATATTTCTAAATGGTATACTTATCATTCAATTTATTGTTTTATAACACTTGGTATGGTGGGCCTTTGGCATGCTCCAGGCAGTCTGATTTCTTTTGAATAACCTCTTTCTATTTGAAGAGTGTCCCATTTCCCAAAGCTCCCATCTCCACAAGGTAGAAGAACCACTCATTTCCCAGCCTTTCTTGCTGGAAGGAAGGAGGCTTGTGAAAATCAGCCTGGGCTGTGAATTAGAAGGGAGTGAAGTGAGAAAGTGGGCTGCACTCTGAGTTCCTTGGAAGTACAGTGGCAAAACTTCTGCCATGCAGGCCTAAGTGTCATGGGGAAGGTCTGTAAGGCTCAGGCCAGCTCCTGAGATGGAGCTATAGAGATTTTGCTAGAGTAATCCCTTTATAAATGCTCATTGCAGAGACTTTCAAGAGGCTTCTTACTTTTACTTTCCTATGGGTCTGTATTAGTTTGTTAAAGCTGCTGAAATGCAATATATGAGAAATGGAATAGTTTTTAAAAAGGAAATTTAACAAGTTACACATTTATAGTTCTAAGGCTGTGACAATGTCCAAACTAAGGCACCAACAAGAGGTTACCTTCACTCAAGAAAGGCTGATGCCATCTGGATCATCTCTGTCAGCTGGGAAGGCACATGGCTGATATCTGCTGGTCCCTTGCTCCTGGGCTCCATTGCTTTCAGCCTCTGTTTCCTGTGGAGGTTCCTCATTTGGTATCTGTGGGACAGCTCCTCTGGGACACAACTCTGGTTTCTGCTTTTCTTAGCATCTCATGGGAAGGCACATGGCAACGTCTGCTGAGCTCTGCATCTCCAAATGTCCAGGTCTTGTGTTGGCTTTGTCAGCTCTGAAGCAACTGTTCTCCAAGTGTCTACTTCTATTCTCCCAAATGTCTGTGTCTGCATCTGCATTTGCTTTTGAGTTTCTCCAAAATGTGTCCTCTTTTAAAGGACTCTAGTAAACTAATTAAGACCCACCTTGAATCGGTGGAGTCACATCTCCATCTGCTCAAAAGGCCACACCCACACCTGGGCACACCACATCTCAATGGAAATAATCTAATCAAAAGTTCTACCGTACAGTATTGAATCAGGATTAAAAAGAAATATCTGCCCCCACATGCTTGGGTCAGGGTTAAAACATGGCTTTACTGGGGTACATGATAGTTTCAAATTGACTCAGGATCTAATGACTCCTGTGCCCCTTCTGCAGGATAGTCAGACCAGATTTTGTGTGGCTGTGAAATTGCTGATGCAGTTCTAGAGCTTCTAGGAGATTCTGCATGCTACCCATACCTTTTAAGAAATTTATATTCTATTTAAAATAGCCATCCTGAGTTTAGCTGTTTGCAATAAAGGACTATTTTTAAATTTTTTTTTTTAATTAGAGAAGTTGTAGGTTTATAGAAAAAAAATCCTGTAGATAATACAAAGCTCAAATAAAGTCCCTATAAGCATAGTTTAAATTAGGGTCCACTGTTTTTATTGGATAGCTCTTTGATTTGTTTTTTTTTTTTAATTTTTTTATTAATCAAAAAAAGAAAAGAAATTGACACAACATTTAGAAATCATTCCATTCTACACATGCACTCAGTAATTCTTAGTATCATCACAGATGTATGATCATCATTTCTTAGTACATTTGCATCGATTTAGGAAAAGAACTAGCAAAACAGCAGAAAAAGATATAGAATGTTAATATAGAGAAGAGAATTAAAATAATAATACTAATAAAATATATATATATAAAAAGGAAAAAGAAAAAACAAAAACAAAAGATACAAACACACAAACAAACAAACAAAAAACCATATTTCAGGTGCAGCTTCATTCAGTGTTCCAACCTAGTTACATTACACTTAGGTATTATTGTGCTGTCCATTTTTGAGTTTTGTATCTAGTCCTGTTGCACAGTCTGTATCCCTTCAGCTCCAATTACCCATTATCTTACCCTGTTTCTAACTCCTGCTGGTCTCTGTTACCAATGATATATTCCAAGCTGATTCTTGAATGTCGGTTCACATCAGTGGGACCATACAGTATTTGTCCTTTAGTTTTTGGCTAGACTCACTCAGCATAATGTTCTCTAGGTCCATCCATGTTATTACATGCTTCATAAGTTTAGTCTGTCTTAAAGCTGCATAATATTCCATCGTAGGTATACGCCACAGTTTGTTTAGCCACTCTTCTGTTGATGGACATTTTGGCTGTTTCCATCTCTTTGCAATTGTAGATAATGCTGCTATAAACACTGGTGTGCAAATGTCCGTCTGTGTCTTTGCCCTTAAGTCCTTTGAGTAGATACCTAGCAGTGGTATTGCTGGGTCGTAATCCATTCTGCCATTCTATGTCTTTTGATTGGGAAATTCGGTCCATTAACTTTTAGTGTTATTACTGTTTGGATAATATTTTCCTCTACCATTTTGGCTTTTGTATTATATATATCATAACTGATTTTCCTTCTTTCTACACTTTACTCCATACCTCTCTCTTCTGTCTTTTCGTATCTGACTCTAGTGCTCCCTTTAATATTTCTTGCAGAGCTGGTCTCTTGGTCACAAATTCTCTCAGTGACTTTTTGTCTATAAATGTTTTAATTTCTCCTTCATTTTTGAAGGACAATTTTGCTGGATATAGGAGTCTTGGTTGGCAGTTTTTCTCTTTTAGTAATTTAAATATATCATCCCACTGTCTTCTAGCTTCCATGGTTTCTGCTGAGAAATCTACACATAGTCTTATTGGGTTTCCCTTGTATGTGACAGATTGTTTTTCTCTTGCTGCTTTCAAGATCCTCTCTTTCTCTTTGACCTCTGACATTCTAACTAGTAAATGTCTTGGAGAACGCCTATTTGGGTCTATTTTCTTTGGGGTGCGCTGCACTTCTTGGATCTGTATATTTAGGTCTTTCATAAGAGTTGGGAAATTTTCAGTGATAATTTCTTCCATTAGTTTTTCTCCTCCTTTTCCCTTCTCTTCTCCTTCTGGGACACCCACAACACGTATATTTGTGCGCTTCATATTGTCATTCAGTTCCCTGATTCCCTGCTCAAGTTTTTCCATTCTTTTCCCTATAGTTTCTGTTTCTTTTTGGAATTCAGATGTTCCATCCTCCAGTTCACTAATTGTAGCTTCTGTCTCTTTAGATCTACCATTGTAGGTATCCATTGTTTTTTCCATTTTTTCTTCTTTGTCCTTCACTCCCATAAGTTCTGTGATTTGTTTTTTCAGATTTTCTATTTCTTCTTTTTGTTCAGCCCATGTCTTCTTCATGTCCTCCCTCAATTTATTGATTTGGTTTTTGAAGAGGTTTTCCATTTCTGTTCGTATATTCAGCATTAGTTGTCTCAGCTCCTGTATCTCATTTAAACTATTGGTTTGTTCCTTTGACTGGGCCATATCTTCAATTTTCCAAGCATCATCCATTATTTTCTGCTGGTGTCTGGGCATTTGATCAGATTTCCCTGGGTGTGGGACCCAGCTGGTTGAAAGGTTTTTCTGTGGAATCTCTGGGCTCTGTTTTTCTTTTCCTGCCCAGTAGGTGGCGCTTGTGGCGCTCGTCTGTCGGCCCGGGAAACCGCGCGTGGAGGCAGGGGTCGCTGGCTGCCGCGGCTTGGGGGAGTGCCGGTCCAAATTGCCCAGCTGGCCTTAGACGCCAAGCATGACGGGAGGGCCCCGCTATCCAACGTTCCCAGTCAGACCGGGGAGCCACGTGCGTGGAGGGGACCCCAGTCGCCAGCCACCCCGGCTGGGAAAACATGTGCCCCTCGGGTATCTCACCGCAGCGGATTCTCCCTGCCCGTTCAGCTGTTCCAGAATGGGGTACGCTGTCTTTTTGGTCTGTCGTGACTCCGGGAGCTGTTTCGTATTGTTTCTGTTTCTTTAGTTGCTTTTCTGGAGGAGGAACTAAGACCCGCACGTCTTACTAAGCCGCCATCTTCTCCGGAAGTCCTGATTTGTTTTTATTTTTATTCCAGCAACATATATATAACCTAAAATTTCCCCTTTAAACCTCATCAAATATATAGTTCAGTGTTAGTTACATTCATAATGTTTAATGTATCAGAACTTCATTTAAGCTTAATATTTTTTATCATCATAAATGACTTTTTTTTCCTTTTTTTGTGAAAATAACATATATACAAAAAAAGCTATAAGCTTCAAAGCACAGCACCAAAATTTGTTGTAGAACATATTTCACAGTTTGATATGGGTTACAATTCCACAATTTAAGGTTTTTATTTCTACCTGCTCTAAAATACTGGAGACTAAAAGAGATATCAATTTAATGATTCAGCATTCATATTCATTTGTTAAATCCTATCTTCTCTGTATAACTCCATCATCATCTTTGATCTTTCTATCCTAACTCTTAGGCATGCCTATAGGTGGTCTAAGCTTCTCTGCTACCTAGATAAGCATCACAAGAGTAAGCCTCAGGATCGAGGGCATGGCCTATTGATTTGGGTGTCCTTAAAGTTTGACACAGTATCAGGGGTTTCTCTGATGGTGCTCTAGTTTGCTAGCTGCCAGAATGCAATATACCAGAAACAGAATGGCTTTTAAAAAGGGAATTTAATAAGTTGCTAATTTACAGTTCTAAGGCCAAGAAAATGTCCCAATTGCAACAAGTTATAGAAATTTCCAATCTAAGTCATCCAGGGAAAGATACCTTGGTTCAAGAAGACCAATGAAGTTCAGGGTTTCTCTCAAGTGGAAGGCACATGGCGAACACAGTCAGAGTTTCTCTCTCATCTGGAAGGGCACATGGCACACACAGCATCATCTGCCAGCTTCTTCTCCTGGCTTCCTGTTTCATGAAGCTTCACCTTGTTGAATTTGTTTATTAGCTCAGGAAACTTTGCTGGAGATTTTTCAGGATTTTCTAAGTATAGTATCATATCATCTGCAAATAATGAGTTTTACTTCTTCCTTTCCAATTTAGGTTCCTTTTATTGTTTTGTCTTACCTGATTGCTCTAGCTAGAACTTCTAGCACGAAGTTGAGTAACAGTGGTGACTGTGGGCATCGTTCATCGTTATCTTATTCCTGGTCTTAGGGGGACAGCTTTCAGTCTCTCTTATCAGAACTTATGGGATGCAGTAAAGGCTGTGATGAAAGGGTAATTTATTTGCCCTAAATATCTATATTAAAAAACTAGAAAAGGGGCAGGCCACAGTGGTTCAGTAGCAGAGTTCCTGCCTGCCATGCCGGAGACCCAGGTTCAATTCCCGGTGCCTGCCCATGTTGGAAAAAAAAAAAGAAAGCACAAAAATTGAGGACTTAACAGCACACCTGGAAGAACTTGAGAAAGAACAGCAAACTAACCCTAAAGCAAATAAAGAAGAGAAATAACAAAGATTAAAGCAGAGATAAATGAATGAGAGAACAACTGTTTCCCAATGGTCCAAATGAAAGAACTTGGCAGGTGTGCGTCAGGACTAACACCCAGTTTAGAGGCCCCATCCACTGCCAGGTCATTCATCTCAGGAGGAGGGTGAACATGCTGAGAAACTTAGGAAGCTGCAGAACCAACAAGGTGGCATTCTACAACTTGTAGAAAAGATAAAGGTAAATCCAACGTGCATGCACTGCCATGGCGACCACAGAAGTCACCCGGTGACTCTGGGAAAACAGCGCAATGCTCAGCTCTCCTCATCACTGTTTCCCAATATGTGCTTGCCAAGTAGATAATCTACCAGTCAGAATCCAGGGTCCTGATCTTGTGCAAGTTGGTTAGGTTGTCACCCAATTCTCTGATGGACTAACGTTTCAGGGAAGCCACACAAGTGGGAGCCATTTTGTCAGGGCCAGTTTGTGCAGTTCCAATCGCGACTGATTCATGCTTTTCCCCAAGCGCCAGCACACTCCATTGCATTCCGCCCCCTCTCCCTGTCCTTTCATGCTGTTTCTGGATGCCACCTGTTGGTTCTGCAGCTTCCTAAGTTCCTCAGCATGTTCACTCTCCTCCTGAGATTAGTGAAGAAAATATTTAGCAAAGTTCTTCAAAGCCCCATCATCACGGCCATAGTAAGACATGGACAGGTGGACGTGAGAGGGTAGAGCTCCCCGTTGACCTGGCAGTGGATAGGGCCTCTGAGCTGAGTGTTAGTCCTGGCGCACATGTAGTGGGGAGGTGGCCGGCACGGCTGGGAGTTGAGCAGCGGTGGCTGAGGGCTGCTAAGGGTGGCTGGTGGCAGGGGCCATTGTAAATTTGATGATTGGCTTTTCCATTTCTCCAAAGAAGGGTGTTGAAATTTTGGTTGGCATTGCATTGAAGCTGTAAATCACTTTAGGTAGAACTGACATCTTAACAACATTCAGTCTTCCATACATGAACATGAAATGTCCTTCATTTATTTAGGTCTTCTTTGATTTCTTTCTCTTTCTTTCTTTTCCTTCCTTTCTTTCTCTTCCTTCCTTCCTTCCTTCCTTCCTTCCTTCCTTCCTTCCTTCCTTCCTTCCTTCCTTCCTTCCTTCCTTCCTTCCTTCCTTCCTTCCTTCCTTCCTTCCTTCCTTCCTTCCTTCCTTCCTTCCTTCCTTCCTTCCTCCCTTCCTCCCTTCCTCCCTTCCTCCCTTCCTCCCTTCCTCCCTTCCTCCCTTCCTCCCTTCCTCCCTTCCTCCCTCCCTCCCTCCCTTCCTTTCTCTCTCTCTTTCTTTCTTTCTTTCCTTTTGCATGGGCAGGCACTGGGAATGGAACCCAGATCTCTCTGCCTGCTGAGCCACCATGGCCCACCCTTCTTTGATTTTTTTTTACAAATGTTTTGCAGTACTTTTGTGTACAAGTCCTTTACATTCTTGGTTAGATTTATTCCTAGGTATTTGATTCTTTTATTGCTATTGTAAATTTCCTCTCTTCTTGATTTCTTCTTCAAATTGTTCCCTGTTAATGTATACAACCACTATCGACTATGAAATGTTAATCTTTTACCTTGCCACTTTGCTGAATTCATTTATAAACTGTAGTAGCTTTGTTGTGGAGTTTTTTCAAGATTTCCTATTATTGAATCATGCAATCTGCAAAGAGGGAATATTTGATTTCTTGTTCTCTAATTTGGATGATTTTTATTTATTTTTTTTATCCTAGCCTCACTGGTTAGAAATTGTAGTACTATGTTGAATAACAGCTATGAATATAGGCATCTTTTCTTGTTCCTAATTTTAGAGGAAACACTATCATTCTTTTACCATTAAACATGATGTTAGCTGTGAGGTTTACTTTACACACTTTACTGTTTGAGAGAATGTCCTTCTGTTCCTAGTTTCCTATGAATTTTTAGCTAGAAGAGGTGAGGGATTTTGCCACATGCCCTTTGTGATCAATTGAAATGATTGGGTGTGTTTATCCCATACCTGGGATAAATTCTATGAGTTCTTAGTGTATACTTCTTTTAAAGGGCTATTGAATTTGGTCTGGTAGTATTTCGGCAGGATTTCTGCACCTAAATTCATAGGAATATTAGTTTGTATTTTTCTTTTCTTTTGTTAGCTTTATCTGACTTTGGTATTAAAGTAATATTGGCTTCATAGAATGAGTTCTGATGTGTTTCCAGTCAAAGTTTTGGAAAAGTTTTAGCAGGATTGGTATTAATTCTTTTTGGATTGTTTGGTAGAATTCCCCTATGAAGCCATCTGGTACTGGGTGTTTCTGATTAGTGATCCAATAACTTTATTAATTATTGGTTTACTGAGACCTTCTAATTCTTCTTGAGTCAGTCTAATTAATTTGTTGTTTGTAGGAATTTGTCCATTTCATCAAGAGTATCTAACTGGTTAGCATTACAATTGTTCCTAGAATCTGCTTATTTTTTTTATTCCTGAAGGTTTTGGAGCAATGTCCTTCCATTCAATTCTAATTTTATTTATTAATATCTTCCCTCTTTCAAGAATTTCTTTGTCAGACTAGCTAGAGGTTTGTTGATTTTATTGATCTTTTCATAGAAACAGCTTTTAGTTATTTTGATTCTCTGTATTGTTTTAAAATTTTCTATTTCATTTATCTCTGCTCTTATCTTTATTTCTTTTCTTCTACTTGCTTTGGGTTCATTTGCTCTTCTGTTTCTAGGTAGTCCAGTTATAAGGTGAGGTCTCTGATTAGAAATCTTTTATCTTTTAAATTTATGCATATAAAGCTGTAAATTTTCTCCTCAGTTCTGCTTCTGCTGCATCCCAACCTCTTGGTAGGCTGTTTTGTTTTCATTAATGTCAAGATACTTTTTAATTTCCTTTGTGACATCTTCTTTAACCATTTGATTGCTTAAGAGAATGTGTGACTAATTTCCACATATTTGTGCATTTTCCAGTTCTCCTACCTTTATTGATTTCTAGCTTCATTAATTGTGGCCAGATAAGATAAAGGTATGATTTCAATAATTTTAAATTGATTGAAACTTGTTTTATGATAAGTAGTCTATCCTGGATAATGATCCATGTGCACTAGAGAAGAATATGTATTTTGCTATGTTGGGTTAAGCATTCTATACATGTCTGTTAGGTCTAAGTGGTTTATAGTATTCAAATCCTCCATTTCCTTATTGATCTTCTGGCTAGACCTTCTAACTATCATTGAAAGCAGTGTATTTAAGTCTCCTAATACTAATGTAGAACAATGTACTTCTCCCTTCACATATGTTATATATTTGCTTCATATATTTTGGGGGCTCAGTTGTTAGGTGCATATATATTTAAAACTGTTATGTCATCTTGGTGAATTGACTCCTTTATTACCATACAGTGACCTTCTTTTCTCCTGTAATAATTTTAATATAAAGTCTATTTTTTCTGGTATTAGAATACCTATCCAGCTCTTTTTTTTTTTTTTTTTTTGGCTACTATTTGCATGGTTTATGTTTTTCCATCAACCTACCTGTGGTTTTAAATTTAAGATTAGTCTCCTGTAAACATTATATAGTTAGATGATGCTTTTTAACCCATTCTTCCATTCTCTGCATTTTGACAGGAAATTATATCCATTTAAATTTAAAGTAACTGCTGATAATGCAGGACTTTTTCTGTCTTTTACTATTTGGCTTTTGTAGGTTGTATACCTTTTTCTCCCTCAATTTTTCCATTAATGCCTCCTTTCGCATTCATTTGATTTTTTTGCAGTGTACCATTTTGAGTCCCTTCTTATTTGCTTCTATACATGTTTTTTCAGATACTTCCTTTGTGTTTACCATAGGGCTTAAATTTAACACACTAAATCTATAACAATCACATTTGATTTGATACCATCTTAACTGCAATACCAACCACAAACATATTTTGTATAGCCCATCCATCGTCTCAAACTTTTGTTGTACTAGCTACAAATTATATCTTTACTCATTTCACAACCAAAACCATACATTTATCATTACTTTTTCTGCATTTTCATTTTAGAACTCACAACAAGTAAAATGTGGAGTTACATACCAAAAACACAATATCATAGTACTGGCATTTGTAGTTGCCAAAATGTTTACCTTTGCCACAGGCCATATTTCCTGATGCTTCTTCAAACCGCTGTCAAGTGTCCATTCCTTTCAGTCTGAAACATACCCTTTAGCATTGCTTGTAGGGTAGGACTAGTGGTGACAAACCTCCTCAGCTGTTATTTTTCTATGAATATCTTAATCACACCTTCATTTTTGAAAGACAGTTTAACTAGATATAAAATTCTTGATTGGCAAAAATTTTCTCTCAGCACTTTAAATATTTAATCCCATTGCTTTCTTGCCTCCATCATTTCTGATGAGAAATCAGGACTTTATCCTCTTAGGGCTCCTTGTAAATAGCATGCTGTTTGTCTTTGGCATTCAACAGCTTGACTACTCTGTATTTGCATGTGGTTCTCTTCAAATTCATCCTGTTTGAGGTTCTTCGGGATTCTTGAATATGCATTTCCACATCTTACTTGAAGCTTGGGAAGATTTCTACCATTATTTCTTGAATATTCCTCTACTTCTTTCTTTCTTCTCCTTATGTGGTTCCCATAATGTTTGAAAGTGTCTGACAAGTCTCTTAGGCTCTGTTTACTTTCTTTTATTCCTTTATCTTTGTTCTCATCAACCTTAGTTGTTTCAATTGTCTTGCCTTTGTGTTCAATTATTCTTTGTGCTGCCAGCTCCAATCTGCTGTTGAAACCTTCTAGGGAATTTTTCATTTCAGTTGTGGTCTTCAGCTCCACTATATCAGTTTGGTTCCTTTAAAAAATTCTAACTTTTCATTGAGATTCTCATATTGTTCCTTCATCATTTTTATGATATCCATTAGTTCTTTTTCTGTGTTTTCTTTATCTGTTTGAATGTGGGCCTTTTTTTTCATTCAACATATATTTATTAGACCACCACTATTTTTTATAAAATATTTTTATTGACAAATCTTCAAATGCTTATAGTCCATATTGGTGTGCAATCAATGGCTCACACATAGTTGTGTGTTCATCATCATGATCATTTTTAGGATATTTGTATCACTCCCAAAAAAGAAATAAAAAGAAAGAAGAAAAAGGCGTATATATCTCATACCCTTTAACCTTCCCTCTCATTGACCACTAGTATTTCAGTCTACCCAATTAAATTTACCCCTTATCTGTGGGTTTTGTTTTTTTTTTTTTTTTTGGTTGTTATTAAAAAGTTTTTGTCTGGATTGCTTAAAGACTGTCTTTATTCATTGATGGTTTCTGAATTTTTGTCTTATTCCTTTGGATGGCTATGATTCCCTATTTCTTTTCCTCCTAATCTTTGCACAATTTATACTTAAATGTGTTAAATGGGATTTTGTATCTGAGCTGTCTGTTCCTTAAATTTATATCCAGCTAGTTATGTGACAGAGATTTCCTTGAGTGTCAGGAGCTAATAAAAACAAACCAAAGCAAGAACTTCTTTCATAGTCTTAACAAATTGGCTCTGTGTCGGTGATTGCTAGCCTTCAGAGTTTTGCCCTCTACCAAGATCAGCCTGAGGTGAATGTGAAGTGCAGCATCTTCTCCATTTTCTCTGAGTCTGTGCTTTGTCCTTGTCTTGTGCTCACACTTAACCATAGGGACTACAGGGATCCAAATGTCTCTTCTACTCCTTATGAAATAGACTTTCCACTTTCTCTTGGGTGCTCTGTTGAATGTTTCAAGGCAGGGATCTTTTTCTCCAG
This sequence comes from Tamandua tetradactyla, assembly GCF_023851605.1. Classification (NCBI taxonomy): domain Eukaryota; kingdom Metazoa; phylum Chordata; class Mammalia; order Pilosa; family Myrmecophagidae; genus Tamandua; species Tamandua tetradactyla. The sequence continues at coordinate 8,929,028 of NC_135351.1, forward strand.
GCCACTTTTGTCTTAATTGTTCCTTACACTGCTTGAGCTCTCTGCAAGCTGCTTCTGCCTACCACGTGAGTTCTTAGAAGATGAGCCAGAGGTGAACTTCCTGGTTCATTTTTTCAATCTGCCACCCAATAAATTGGCATGGGCATGCAAGCACCCCAATGTATGCATAGGGGTTATTGCCCTCTCTCTCTCTGGAACAGAGCTAGAGACTCACAATGGGAATGCAAGCTGACTCCACATTGCACTAGAAGGGGTTGTGGAAGGGAAAATAAGGGTGCTACAAGATTTTCCTACTCTATTTACAGTTGTGTTTTCTTGATTCAGCATTCACCAAGTTACTGCAACTCTTTAACCATTTTTCAGAGTTTTGAGGAAGATGGACCTGCCAGTTTTTGCTGGTTGTTCAAAATTCTGTGGTGGGAATGGCACCCTGAAGTTTCTTATGCTGCCTTCTTGGTTAACCAGAAGTCTCAGGGCAAAAAAATACTTTAACTGATTCTCTTAATCAAGATCTATTGACCCTCTACTGTAAGAGATGAGGTTTATGTTACACACTCCCTACCTGCTTTTCTCCCTTTTTACAGACTTGGTGATTGTATTTATATAAATAGGTCTTCTACTGGTTACCATGACAATAAATATTAGTAATAAATCTCTGCATTTTATTCCATAAATTTACATAGTATTGCTTAGTTCAGAACTTTGTAAGGTTTTAACCCCTGACTCTTTCTTCTCTCTCTCTCGTCCCCCCTTATCTTCCACTGTTTGTCAGCTGTAGCTACACTTTGTTAAAGTTGACAACATTTAGATTCTATTCTATGATCATAATTAAGTCTTCTGTGCTTTATCTCTAGGTAGATTCTAAAACAGGAAAACTAATAAGCAGCATTGACGTTATTAAGACTGTATAAATGTTGACTACAGAACCCAGTAAGGAGCTAATGATTACATTTCCTTCTCTACAGGTCTAATGTCATAATTCCTGTGCACTTTGAAGCAGAATGTTCCCAGATTGAATGTCACATGTAGTTTCTATTCTTATATCAGTCATTCAAAATCAGGTCATATTTTTGTTCTTTTCATTTTCAGACCTTGACTTTTTTTTTTTACATGTTTACCAGGTGCTTCTAATTAGATTTTTTTTAATTAAAAAGAATCTTGCATCTCTACCATAATCTCATATGTATCCAGCCTTTCAACAATGCTTACTACCAAATGCAATCATTCTATACCCTCCCAGCTCCCACAGCATGGCCCCTCCCAGAGTGCTGTAATATGGACCCAGTGTTTTCCAGTCCTTCTTCACAGTCATCATCCTTGGTAACTACTTGAATTAATGTGTAGTTCTGGATTCTATGCCATCTTCTCCATCTTTTCCTTGAATGCACACACAGGGCACTTGATTAGAAGCACGACTTATAAACTGGGTCATTGCATATCTAAAAATATTTCTATTTTACTCTTATACTGCATTAATAATTTGACTGGGTAAAGAATTAAGTGTTAAAAGTAATTTTCCCCTAGGACTTTCAACTATTGATTTATTATCTTCTGAATTACAATGCGACTAGTAAAAAGTTGGATGGTTCCCTGTCTTTTCCTTTGGAAACTTTTAAGATTTTTTTCTTTGTCCCTTGTGTTCTGAAATTTCAAAAGGATTTGCTATCTAAGCAGCTTTTTTTCATTTATCCTCCTCAGTATTCAGTAAAGTCACATAATATGAAGACTTGTTTTTATTCAGTTTGAGGAAATATCCTTCTAGTTCCTTAAAATTTCTCCCAACCACTTTCTCGGTTCTCTATTTCTGCAATCACTCTTAGCCAGCAGTAGGATTTTTGAAATTCCTGTATTAATCCTCTATGAAGCTTATCTCTTTTTTGCCCTCAAATTTGCAATCTCTTTGCCTTTTGCCCTAAGGTCTAGGACAGTTTTTTTGGCTTTATATTTCAGCTCTTCTGTTGAATTTTGTATTTAAATATTATATTTTGAATTTACAAGTATCTTTCCTATTCCTCGTTTTCTCCCTTTTGAATCATACTTTTCTTGTTTTATGAATACACTATCTTAAAGCTTTTTGAAGATGTCATTAAATATTTAAAAAAATGTCTCTTGGTTCCTGAATTATTTATATTTCCTTAAGATTTTTTTTGTCTTTGTGTGCTGTATGGCAGGAGTCTCATTTCATTCTTTTTCCTTGTGAGTATCCCCTTATTGTAGCATTCAAAATTTGCTGAATTTTTATTTTTGTTTTTGTTTGGTTTTTCATTTGTATATTTGCTTGTTTGTTTGTTTTTGGGGAGTGCATGAGCAGGGAATCGAAGCCAGGTCTACCTCATGGCAGGCGAGAATTCTACCACTGAACTACCCTCGCACCCTTGTTTCTTTAAGATTTTTAATGTCTTAGTCTTTTTGTTTCTTTTTGGTGGTTGTCTTCAAATGTGTGGTGACCTTGTTTATACATCCATATTTATAAAGGAAAGATTAGTTTGATAATGATAGACATCCAGTTTAGGTTTCTCCTAAAATTTTATTGATGATACATTTCTTGTTGGTTTCTTCCTTGAATAAGAAGACAGAGAGGGCTCTCTGTGCACACGTAGAGGACTAAGTAACTGGCATATTTTGCTTTAGGATGGGGAACCAGCCTTAAATTAGACAGTTTGCTTCCTCTTCTCCCCCAAATGTCAGGAAAAGAAGAGTTTTACTTGCTGGCCAACTCCCACACTAAAATACAAGTCCCTCTTCAGCCAGTTCATTCATTTGTTTTAGAGAAGAGCCTTCAGTGCGCCCCCCTCTCTCTTTAGAAGATAAAAATCATGATGCCCCTTGCCCTGTCTATGTGGAAGGGGAACCACTAACCTTAAGCCTGTACTCATTGGCTGTCTGCTAGGATAAATGACAGCTGCTTTGCCTGCAAGTCCCTTCATGCTCATATTTGGGCTTTGGATCCTCAATTCTTTTTCATCCATGAACATGTTTCCATCTGCTTTCATTTTCAAGAAATGTGTTGAAATTTCTCAGCTGCTAAAGATCTTGCCTTACAACTTCCTCATTGCTTTTGATTTTTATATCTTTGTACTCCAGTGCTGTTGTTTTAGTGGAATTTCTGGCAGAAAGATGGTACATGCACGTGCTCTAGCTATTGGCTTGAACTAGATACTTTGGCATGCACAGAAGATTTTTTTTTAATGGGATTTCTTTTTTTTTACATTGAAATCTCCTCATCTCTTATCTTAATGCCTATTGCCTAACAATATTTCTGGAGATAAAATATGGTGCTTGTTAAAAAACAAATGAAGAAAGAATGACTGAAAAGAAAGAAAAAAAATGAAAAAAAAATAGATAATAACAGGCAGTACATAGCTCTTCTTAAATAGTTTTTCATAAGTAGTTCAAATTAGCCAGGAATATTAATCCCATCAAGAACCCCTGCTCTCACTAACTTCTCTATCAGGCACCACAGATATAAATGAGTAGCTTCCAAGGATAACCTTGTCCTTCATACAGGGGCCAAAATGTTCTTGCCCACAGGGTTCCTAGATCACAGAAACACTTACTTCAGTATGTCTGTAGAAGATATCGGGCAAACACATCCTCACTCAGGCTGCTGAGGATTATACTTAGGACTTGTTTGCAGTTACTGCAGAGAACAGATACTGCATGCGTAAAGTTCAGTGTTAGAAAGTGGGCCTTCTATTATATTTCCTTTATCTGAACCTAATTTTAATCCTAAAACTGTTAGCAGAAAGTTTCATCTTTGTTGTTACTGTAGCCTTACTAGGGACCCCACAGAATCATGGAGCTCAAAATACGGAGGGAAGGTACTTTATCCACACTAGGAATGCTGATAGCTTCAATTCCCTGGAAGTTTAAACGGGACATTGTTTGGGGGTATTTTCCAAGAGAGGAAATTCAGGGCTTTAGATGCTATCTACCTTTGAGGACCACTTACCTCTTTGAGGCCCTGACTTGGAGTGCATGGAGCAGGGGTGTCGCAACTTTTTGAGTGGCCTGTAGACCTGTCATCTGCCTATAAAATACCGTTCCTATTGTGGTATTTTAGTACAATGTCCTTACTTGTTGAGGCTTTAGAAAAAACAAAAGCTAGACCAATAGACCATTTCTGTCTTCTATCCTTCTTGGAGACAATGAATCTAAAAGACACTATAAGTTTGACAAGGAGTGGGAGCAGTGGAAGTATGAGTTCAACAAGAGTTAAACAAGTATGCTGATTTACAACTGTCGTGTACCCCAGAAAAGCCATGCCCTTTAAGCCTCATTCAATATTGCTGGGTGTGTTCTTTTTATTGTTTCCATGGAGATTTGACCCACCCAATTATGGGTCGTTCTTTCTGATTAGATGGATTCCGTCAGGTTATGTCTTTGTCCATTCAAGTTGAGGTTGCTTACTGGTGCCCTTTAAGAGGGAACCATTTTGGAAAAAGCTTTAGAAGCAACAGAGTCCACACAGTCAGAGATCTTTGGAAATCCAGAATGAAAATGCCCCAGAGAAGCCTTATGAAATGAAAGAAAGCTAGAAGACCTGGGCATGTGCCCTCCCAGCTGAGGGAGAAACCCTGCACTTCATTAGCCCTTTCTTTGGAGTTAAGGTATCTTTCTCTGGATGCCTTAATTCGGACATTTTCACCACCTAAGAACTGCAAACTTGCAACTTAACAAATTCCCTTTTTAAAAGCTGTTCCATTTCTGGTATATTGCATTCTGGTAGCTTATAAACTAAAACAACGAGTAAGGGTGAAAATATTCAGAAGAAAAAAAATTAATGTTTCAAAAATGCCATCATGCCTTGGTATGCACTTTCGAACATAAATGTATACCCAGGGAGAAATGTGGGGAAATACAAGATGTCATCCAGCCCAGAGCAAGTTTCTGAGGGTTTGGGTAGAAGGGACAAGAAAGATTTTTCTAGAGCTATTTATCTCAGAATTATGGTAGAACCTGTTGAAGAATGATATGAAGAGTGCATACGAAATGAAAAAAGCTTCCAGAGGTATGGACCAATCATTGGTGAAGCCTTCTTTCATAGCACTTTTGTGGAAGGCTCTTTGTCAAAGTTGTGTCCTATAAGATTCATGACAATTCCTGACCTCATGACTAACGTCCATGGAGGCAATGTGTGAATGAGTAAAATGGCTATCTCCTGTGAAAATTTCTCTAATTATCATAGGTGGTGAGACAAAAATGTCTTGGAAAGTTTTTCACTACAAAAATTAGTGCCCAAGCATTCACGTGTTACCACCGTGAAGTCTTAGGATGCTGTCAGTGGGTTTCTCACAGTATTCCAAGAACTCCAAGGGTTTTAAGAGGAACCAATATGGTGCCATTTGGATCCAACTGTGGCATTTATACACTTAAAAGTTATACATGTTCAAAGACAACGTATTGAAGATGATTATGAAGGTTTAATCAAGCAGATAACTCAAAGCAAATGCATAGACCCACTGGGCTACATAAATTGAGCTGCAATGGATAAGTACTTCTGCACTGTGGGTAAGCCATTCAGCAGCCATGCTCAGCGGATGTGTTTATAGTCATCTCCCTCTTAAAATAATGATAAGAGACAAAGGGGATCTTTGTTTTGGGGAACTCCTGAGCACCTTAAGAACTGGAAATCACCTAGCATCTTTTCTGTAAAGCTGCATGTTCTTTCTACACAGATTGGCTCCTCTGCTTGCTTATGTCTCACTGTGGTCACCAGCTCAAGTCTACATGACTTTGTCTTGACTCCCAATAGTAACTGCTCTAATCTTTCAGTGTGCCAAATCCAAATTCCCATGAGAGAGAATCTGTTTTATAAAGGTTCAATTGAGTATGCCACCTATTGCTTCTGGATCAATTAGGGAATTAGATTTATTGGTAAAAATGCAATGACCTAGTCATGCCCCTTAAGCCAAAAATGTGAAGGTGGGCAGATTATTTTATAAGAGTAAGTCAGCAACGAGGCAATGACTATCATCTTCAGAATCCTATTCATCTACAGCTAGCCCTCAATATCACTAGTAGAAATACTCAAAGCAATTGTGTCTTATCTCAGTGAATCTTACCTTTGATTCAAAGGTTTTCAATATTTCCTATTTCTGATTTCAGAGGTGGTACCATATTTGCATGATGGGATGAGTAGAACATTAATTTATGGAATAATTTTAGGAAGTTTTACATGGTTTTCAATAAACTAAGGTCATCCTAGATGACATCATTGCTAATGGTGCTTGCTTCATTAAATTAAGGAATAGATAGTCATACATATGACTATCCAAAAATTCTTCATGGGTCCATTTAACTTCTACCTTAACTTCTTCTTCCAAAGGCAACAATTAAAGAACAATTTAATTATGTGTTAGAGAAAGGCATTCTAGAGCCTGAGGGCTCAAAAAATTAACTCTTTTCTAGAAAGTCTAGCAGTTATTGACTCTACCCTCTCTGTATACTAAGCCATGACAATAAACAGAGTTCAGGGCAGGAAATGGTAGCTCAGTGGCAGAATTCTCACCTGCTATGCCAGAGACCTGGGTCCGGTTCCTGGAGCCTGACCATGTGAAAAAAATAAAAAATAAAAAAATAATATAAACAGAGTCCACTGCTTTTTCTTTGCCATTTTAAGTGCTACCATTTTTACATCCCAGTTGTTAAATAAATGACAAATAAGGGCTTAGATAAGGAGACACTTTATTCAAAAGAATTATTGCAATAAGGGGAGGGGGTTATGACAATAGGGGAAAGGCTCTAATCATAAAATCTCAAAGTGCTTCAAAGCTCAGGCTGAGTAGGACTTCTCTTTAGGGGAAAGAGTGAACAAGGTTAGAAAGAACTGCGTGTTAGGGAATGGGATGAGCAAGTGGAGGGATTGAACAGTGGACCATGTAATGTTGTCTCTGAGGTCAGCAAATCCTCAGGACGGGCCATTGAGGAGGTGTGTTCTGAGTTCCAGTGCTCATAGGTGGGCCAAAGTTTGGAAGCCTGAGCAAATTAGAGTAGACTGACTATAGTTTGGTCAAGTCAAGATAGTGAACATTTAGTCTGGATTGGTCATTGGGGACAAACAAGTCAGCTAAACATTTATGAGACAAAGAATGGGAACTGGAGTGTCAGTATCTGGCCTTGGTGAGTCTTACTTAAGTCATATAGCTTTTGCAGGAAACTGTTTCTGGGAACACAAAATATCGGTGGTGGGGTGGGATGGGGGATTTCTTTCCTGTCACTATTTTCCAGGAGTATAGGCTCAACAAAACTTTAACATTGTCAGTCCACTTGATTTCTACCTTAAGATCTTCTCCCAAAGGTAGCAATTACTGAGAGATTTTACCACCTACTCAAAAAAGGCATTCCAGGGACACAGGGCTAAACTAAATCAATCTGTTTTCTGTAAAGTCCAGTAGCAATTGACTCCAATTAAGACATCAATAAATGGAGGTTACCATTTTCTCTGTGCTGTTTTGACTGCTACCATTTTTGCATTTCAGCACAAGAGCTGTTCTTAGCCAGAAAATGCCAGATGGCCCTAAGGGTATGAATGTTCATGCACTTCCAGAGCAATGTCATTTTGCAGATGACAGCTGATAGTTAAATACTTTTGCTGTTTTGATAGGAGTCAAGATGACTTGCTTCTATCCCTAGAACTATCCTATTGCAATTGACTTGAATCTCAAAGTCTTTTGGAACTTTATTCTAATTATATATAATCTTGCCCCCTAAATTCTATCTTCAGGTGGAGCCCTATAGTGCCATCTCCTTTTAAAAGTCTCACTTTATTTCTCCTGCTTTTGGATGACCCATCTTCCTCTCCCTCCAAGCTACTTTAGCATTTTCTGTCTGCACAAATCCTTTGATAATTGTCATTTATTTAAAAAATGTAATTTGAGTGTGGTGTGCTTGTCTACTTTTTATTGTACCCAGCAGCTGATAAGATCTTTCCAGGCTACAAATAAATGTTTTGCTTCTTTCTTTTTCTTTTGCTGGCTCCATAATGGTTTTCACTTAGTAAGTGCCTAATTAGTATTTGTTGATTGAAGGATTGCTATTCTGAGGATATTCTGTATCCAGACAAGAAAGTTCAGAAGAATAGAACTTACAGTGTATGATAAGATCAGGAATTAGAGAATGGAGATTAGCCAAAACCCTGGAAAGGGGTACTAAGCTATTTTGAGACAGATTGACCCTAGAAAATTGTTACTCTATAGTTCAGCTAAGTCACAAAAGAAATGGCCTATAAATTATTTTTTTATATCTCATTCAAAACTTAGCTAAAGTCCAATGTTCCAATGATTTGCTACAAGAGAGAAATGAGGTAATTTATGGAATATCTGACTCCTGGGTCCAATTAAAAAATCACTGGATCATAAAAAAATTATAGCAAATTTCCAGTTACTTGATTTGGTGATTCCAATGTAGAGTTAGTTTCAGAGTATTTGCTCTAGCACAGTGGTTCTCAAAATGTGGTCCTTGGACCAGCAGTTTCAGCATTACCTGGGAGCTTATTAAAAGTGCAAATGCTGGGGTCCCAGATCTGCTAGTCAGAAATTCTGAAGGCAGTTCATCAATCCTTTCAACAAGGCCTCCAGGTGGTCTAGTGTTCTAGGAGCTTCTTATGATTTAATAATCTGTCTAAGGAACACATCTGGGCCAAAGGTGGTGTGAATGTTTAGAAATATGTTAACACTGCCTTCCATTTGCCATTTGCTTATTTAATAAATTTTTATGAAGTAGCTACTAGGTGCAGGTAGTATTAAGAAGATGAAGCTGACATCATTTCTGTCTTCAAAGATGTCCTAGGCTCAAGAGAGATATGAGCATGTCAGCAAATAACTAGAATTCAGTGTAGCAAGTGCTATAAAATGCATCAGTAAAAGACTAGTTCTGTTGTCGGTGAGATGCCCCAGGGAAGTCTTTTGAGATTTGAGCACTAATCAGATAGGGACCTAAATATCTGCTTGAAATGTCTAACTCATTAGGCTAGGTGGGAGCATGAAACTTGGCTCCTCTGGACTTTCTAGTTCTTTTATGTGAAGACCTTTGGGTAGTACTGCAAGGAGGTGACAGAGTCTGCAGTGTGAATACGTACGATGACAATCGTGGCTATGCCAGCTTCCCCCACCCCATCAAGTCCAACTGTAACCAAAGCCAAGGAGAAAGAGGTCACAAGAGAGCTCCACTGGAGAGAAGTGGACTCACCACTAATGCTAGATATTCTTGCATCACCCCTCTCAGGGATGACCGAGTGAGGGGGAAAGAAGAGTTGGAATCATGCTTCTCATATGAATACACTTAATGCACTTACTTCCCGCCCTGGGAATGAAGTGCAAACCCTTTCTCCTTAGTGGGAGCATATGGGATAGAACAGTTAAGTGCTTCTGCCAACGGCAAGGGGTTTGTAGGCAGATGAACAGAGGGAGGGAGCATTTCAGATGGCGGGCATAACCGATGCAAAGGTACCAGCGTGTAACCTAACGTGGACAGTCTGTGAAAGTATGGCATGGTTTAATCTATTGGTTTTCCTTTTCAGCTATAGTCAGGAGACTAAATTTCTTTTAAAACATTAGGAAGAGAATTTCATTGATTTATAACAGTGAAAAATCAGACCCAGTATACATGACCGACAAAAAGAGACTGATTCAGTAAATTGCAGTATAACCATATAATAAAATAAATTATATTTATTTTTATTATTCTACTATTGTCTTTATTGTTGTATAGCTTTTAACTTCATTTATTTTTATATAATTTATATCATATATGATTTATTTTCACATGTTCTTTATTTTGTTTATTTGAGAATTAGAAAAACATGGAAAGACATTCCCCCACAATTGTGACCTTGAGTATCTCTGGCATATGAAATTACAGAGTTTGCTTTGTGATCTCCTTTGTTTTCTCCCTTTTTGGTAGGGGACATGTATTGCTTTTATAAGAGGGGAAAATGACAGTAACTCTTATGTACAAGGTTGAGTTTTGTGTTGGTTTGATCACTGGTCCTGAACAATCTATCCATTTTGACTGTCTTAATTGTCAATTGAATGATGGCATAAACACAAATTACTCTGGCCAGGAGATTTAGCAATGAAATGCGTGCAGTGGTTATGCTTGGAGGAAGTTCATTTGCCAAATATTCAACCAATCTCGTCTTTATTATTCACCATTTCATCCATTTTCTATAAATTAAGGATTTTTTAAATGGAAGGAAATAGAAAATTTGAAAATTATGTTCTAAACAAAGTAGTTGTAGCAACTCTCTCTAAGCCTTTTATTAGATATTTTGATGTTGATGAAAGAAAATATTTCCTTCTCAAAAATTCTTTGTTGAGAGAGTGGTTCAGAATTTTTCTTTAACCTCCTTTTACCAGTCTATTTTATATAGTTCATGAAAGTGAGACTTATGTTTCCTTTCCTTCTTTGTTTGGCTGAAATGAATCTTAAAAGTAATGTCTCCAGTAGCAAACCTCAAAAAACAATTCTCCCCCTTCTATCTTGCCTTTGTTCTCATGTTGCTGCATTAATTTCTTGTTTTTTAAAGAAGTTTTGGCAATGTGTGCAACTTTTTCTTTGCTTTTGAACTGATAACTTTGCATTCATTCTAGGCCACCCTTGGCTGAACAAACTCGTGCCATGCCCATTGAGGCAATATTTTGGAGGGCTGGGGGATGAGCAAGTTCTTAATTAGCACTGGTTTCCATGGTTTTTCACTCATGGCATGTGATGCAAGGATTTCACTCAGGATGGAAACACCCAGCAGCTGGGTGCCCAGCTGCCAATTCATCAAGTTGAGAAGTCAGTCTGTTTCCGTTCAAGCCCTTGCATGCAAGGTGTGGCAGCTCATTCTGGGATCAGAGCGACTTCCTCCCTGTTTCCTTTCCAGCCTCCCCTGACCTGGTCCCAGGTTTCGTGATAAAAGGGCTTGTCATCATAGTCAGACAATCACACCCAGGAGAGCAAAAAGAAGCTACGTGTTGGGTGAGATCTCCTCCAAGACAGCAGAGGCAACAGGGCTCAAAATGGATCCCCAGCATTGAAGACAGGAGACTGACTCCTAACAGCAGTTCTGCTACTGGAATTTTTTTTTTGACATGGGCAGGCTCCGAGAATTGAACCCGGGTCTCCAGCATGGCAGACGAGGACTTGCTACTGAGTCACTATTGCCCACCCTTGCTACTGGAATTAGGGGTGAATTTGGACAAGTCATTTCATCTGTTTCTTTGCCTCAGTGTCCTCATCTAGAAATAGCATGTCCTTCTTTCTTTCTTTTTTTTTTTTGTTATTTTATTTTTATTTATTTATTTATTTATTTTTTGCATGGGCAGGCACCAGGTATCAAACCCAGGTCTCTGGCATGGCAGGCGAGAACTCTGCCTGCTGAGCCACCATGCCCGCCCTATTCTTTCTTAATGTAGAGGTAGTGAGGCTCAAAAGAACACTTGTGAGAAAATGCCTTGCCATGTGTGCAGGACTACCCAGATATAGGCCTAAAAAAGAGTGACAGCACATGGCACCAGGTCAGATAACCAGATTGAAACAAAATTAGAGGTTGGTGGGCAGGTAGGAACTGGAATATGTGAATGGAGCTGAAGGAGGAATAAGGGAGAGAAACCTACTGCCATTTGGGGGCACAAGAAAATGTGCTATGTTACTTCATTTCAGTATCATAACCCTATGAGTTATGCTATATGGTCCTCATTTCATATTTACATGAACTGAGACTCATAGTATTTCAGTTTGCTAAAGCTGCCAGAATATAATACGCCAGAAATGGGTTGGCTTTTACAATGGGCATAATTACAAAATTTACAGTTCTTAGGTCATGTAAATATCTAATTCAGAGCATCCACAAGACAATACCTGGACTCTGAAGACAGGTTGCTGGCATCTGGGATACCTCTGTCATGTGGGAAGGCACATGGTGACATCTTCTGGTCCTTTGTTTGGGATTTCATTGCTTTCAGCTTCTGATTCCAGTGGCTTCCTTTCTGAGGTTCTGTGGGTACCCTCTTAGTGTCTCTGGGGATTTTCTCTATGAGCTTCTCTTAATTTCATCTCTTATAAAGGACTGCAGTAAAAGGATTAAGAACCACCTTGGGGCAACTCCTCAGCTGAAATAAACTAACCAAAATTTTACCACCCACAACAGGGCTGCACGCATAGAATAAAAGAACATGGCCTTTTCTGGAGATACATAACAGCTTCAAACTAACAAACATAGAGATTCAATAACCCAAACAAAAGAGTTGTTAAATAGGATGACTATTTAATTAGATGTGCCTGATTCTGAAGCCATGCTCTTTTCATATAATTTGTAGAGGCTCTGACTGTGTGTATGTACAGGGGTAGGGGTGAGCATGTGTAATTCCTGTAGCTAGACAAGGAAGTAAACTTGCAAATCATGAGTAGCATTGGCAACTGGATTGATTAGGAGTTTAAATGAAAAGGAATTTCATGAAGCCATGTTTGTAGAGGTGCAGGCAGACTTAAGAAAACAACAAGGGAGGGCCAAGTGCTCAGGCATCCAGAGCAGAAAGCACTTTACAGCTTGAGGCCTGTAGGAACCAGGCACAACTTTAGTCACTATAGAGACATTGTGTCACGGCCCCAGCTGAGGCATGGTGGGGAGGGACTGTGAGGGGAGCCTCCTGCAAGGACAAGGGAGCCTGGCTGATGGATATACTGAAGTCAGCACTCTGGGATCCAGGTGAAGAGCAGAAGATGATTAAGGAAGAGGCAAATAGAGGGTTAAAGTGTGGCCCACTTGGAATCGATTCAGAATTGCAAGGTAAGGAGACAAATAGGGTAATTCAGAATGGAAGAGGGAAGCGCAAACTGTACTTCAAGTCCACAGCTTTACTGATGGGGAAAGGAGAGGGAACTAGTGGGAAGGAGTAGAGAATGAGTCATCATTAGGACCACACTAAGTCTACTGGAATATTCAGGGGAGGAATTTAAATATTCCCAGCCATCCCTGGGCAGGGTACTTATAGCAGAGCAAAGATCATGGAGAACTTCCAAGTTGTGGTTTGCTCTGGTTCTTTTAGAAGACACACATGATCTACTTCTGCTTCCTGCCTGCCCTCCTCCAACCCCACTGGACATGGAATTGCCTCAATTCTCAACAGGCCCCCTGATGTAGGCAGACCTCCCTCATGGTGGACCAGTAATGGCTAAGGGGTCCACAGCTTAGCCTCCACCTTGGAGGGACAGATGACCTGAGTCCTGGGATTATATAATACCAGTGCAAAGATTAGACATGGAATGGTCCTAATAGGGTCCTGCATAAGAAAGTTGAGGAAGATAAAACATTCCTATAGCGTTGTTTGACAGTCTCCTGCTGGGTGTAGTTATTCAATGACATCTGATGGAACGAGAGGTTTGGAAATAAAGTGCCAGGTTTAATTAGCAAGAATGTCGTTCTCAATCTGATTGTTCTGTATCTGGGCTTCATGTTCATTTTGCATGAAGTGCACCGGTTGCAAAATTTCCAACAGGAAACATGAACTGCTGGGTCTTCCTTCTGAGATGAGACCACATGGAATTATAGCACTATCACTGGGTTTTAATGGGCAATGGGTTCATCTGCATGATTTTAACCCAGTGTATTTACTGGGCTCCTGTTGATTAACTGTAAAGAGCTTTCACATGGTTTTAATTTGGAGCTTTGGCTTTGAACTTTAGTGTTCATTATTTCCCCAAATATTCCTCCCATGTTCCTTCTTTCATAGTCACAGCGTTTCCTAACTTGTGTGTGTAACTGTGTGTGTGTGTGTGTGCATATGTGTGTGCGCATTTTCATTTGCTTTGGAATAAATGGAGGGCTCTGTTCCCCTCTTTTTCCTTAATTGCCTTATTTCACCATGGAACTTTCGCCCTCTTACTTTCATTTTACTAGGTAATGTAAACCAAAATGTACTTTTTTGTTTTAATGAAAAAAATTTCTCTTGCTCTTTGATTCTACTTCCGCATGTGTGCTCCCTCCAGGAATATTATAGTGGCCCGTTTTCAGTCAATGTCTGCTGACAGGTGACCACATCATTAAATCAGAAAAGCAGAATGTGTTTTCTGAATTCAAAATTGTTTCTATTTTGCGGTCTTAGATCCTTCCTCTTGGTTGGTCATATTTGAAGAGGAGTAAATGAACCTAGTAGCAAAAATCGTGGCTAAAATGTGCTGAATGCTTTGTACAAACTCATAGCATAGGTGGATAATCTCATGCCTTCTTGTAACAGCCCCGAGATTCATTTTATAGGGGAACTAAGACTTAGAGAGGTTAGGTGCCTTGCCCAAAGTCGCAGGATGGGGTATGGTTTGGTCCTAAGGTCTCTACTTATAGATCTAGTGCCCTTAACCATTTCCTCCCGCTGCTCTCCAGAACCACTCAGGATAGACACAAGCTGTACCTGAGGCAGGCTACTCTATTCACTCCTCCTGGTCCCCTGAAACAGTTCCCTGCCCCATCTGACAGGGGCACCTTGCAGATAACAGAAAGAGAATATGCATCAGAAGCGACCACTTTCAGAAAATACAAGCAGAAAGTGGACAAGAGTCTGTGCTCTTGTTTTCTCATCAGGAAAGCCTCTCTTTCCCATTTTACTTCCCTAAAGCCTCTGCCAGTTCATCATGGACCAAGTCACTGGGTCATTTTCTAACTATGTCCTATTCTTTCTTTTCATGAGTCCCAATGATCTTTATTAATTGTAATTTTTCTCTCATCCCTGGACAGTATTTCATGTGACATTGCTAAATGCAGTTACTGAAGTTACCAGGGAGATGAAAGAGAACTATGGAGAAAGGACAGGAGGTAGGACAGGCGGCCAGGAAGCTCTGCCTAAATGGACAGAAAGCCAGATCAGAGATCACCAACCCTTTGTTGGACCAAAGTCAGGAGGTGAGAAGTCAGGCAATGATCTGTCCCTATGTAGCAAGGAGGGCAGAAAACTCTCCGAGGGTCAGGATGGTGCAAAAATATGATAAAAAATAATGTAGTACCATCAGAGGTGCAGAGGCTCATAATAAGCACAGCTGAGAGAACTCACTATCTCTTGTCTTTTACCTATATCACTCAGATATTTTAGTGCAAAAATAATTTGAAGCATGGCCTCTGCTGTCTAAGAGCTTACAGCTTTGACAGGTGAAGAAAACTTTGACGCATAATATAAGTGAGTAGAGGAGGAGTGCTCTAAGTTCAAAAATAAGAGGTTCACTGGTTGAAGGGATGGTGTGGGAAGGCTTGTCAATGTGTTTAAGCCAGACTTCCCAGGATGGGGTGCACTTGGCTGGGTGCAAAAGAGCTCATAGGATGGAAATTGTAGGAGCAGGACTGTGTTCTGGCTTCAGTCTTTTGGTCCCTGCAGCTTCATATACAGGTGTGGCATTTTGTACATGCAACATATCTTCCTATCTTGCATTTACTGGGTGGACCAAGGACAGCAGAGACACTTTGAAAATAGAGTACAAACAAAATCCTTAACTGGATTGCTTAGAGTGTCTGATAGAAAACTGATCCAAAACTATTTGTGTACTACACAGAGGGCCACAATAGCAGAACAGTATTGCAAAACAAAACACAAAAAAAACACAAACAGGAGTTTTTTTGTATTGACTTATTGTTAAACTGGTAAGAGATTAGGCTTTGAAAATACACAAGGCCCCTTAAGTTCTAAAAAACTATTTCCTATCTTTTCCACCCATGGTTTTGGACACTGACTGTCCCCCACAAACTTGACATTCGAGCATAGTTATTTGGTTTACTTTGGTTTTCATTCATTAGTTATTTATAAATTAGCCATGACACCATGCAGTAATTAGACATACATAAATATTAGGAATGTACAAGTTTTTTCTCTAAATTTCCACCCAACAACTTCAGAAGCTAATTAAAATAGAATGGGGGCGGGCCATGGTGGCTCAGCAGGCAGAGTTCTTGCCTGCCATGCCAGAGACCTGGGTTTGATTCCCGGTTCCTGCCCATGCAAAAAAAAACCTGAGTAAAAATAAATAAATAAAATGGGAATCCAGCATAGCAATGACCAACTGGCTTTAAGATTACACATAAATTTAATGGGAAATAGTCTTTGCTACATGAATTATATCAGGTCTCTTTCTCATTGCTTCTCTGATTCTTGAAACTTCTGCATCTTGATTAAAAATAATACTCATATCTCAATTTCTCTTTCCATTCATGTCAGACAGGCTTCCAGTGGAAATAGAGGCTCACTAAATGTTAGCTAATTTAAAGAGGGTTTATTGACAAAAGAACTATTTATTAGGTGTGGGAGATTGGAGAAGATTCACAAGGGATTAGTGGTATCAGAACTGTTACATCTCATGCTTCAAGATACAAAGGGTGTAAGTGATTATGGAACCTGGAAAGAAAGAGCTGGTTAGAGGAAAGTACCTCGAGAGGAGCAAGTGGCCTTCAGTTATGGGACAAGTCAGCCTGAGGCAAGCTTGAATGGATAAAAAAAATACCCTGACCTCCCTCTTTTCTAATGTAAGTGATCAAAAACTTTCAGCAGGTGGTCCTAGGTAAGGTGGACAATTTGTCCCAGTTTTCCTAGGCTTGCTCTGTTTTAGCACTGAATGTCCCACATCCCAAGATCCCCCTCAGTGCCAAGGTGATCACCTGAGCTCGAGGGCTCTGAGGCTCTAGGTGCTGCCTTGGATATCAGCAGACAGACAAATGGAAAGCACAGACATGAGAATGTCCTGTGAATTTGGAGGCAGAGTGTGCAATGATGTTCCTATAAGCCTGAATGCCAAGAAATTTTGACAACTACCAGAAACTGGGAAACTTGTCACAGCAACCCTAGAAAACCAATTCAAATTTTAGAACTATTCCAAATCTGTTCTAGTCTATTTTATTTATCCCATCAATCATTCATTAGCCCAACAAAGATTTATTGAGCACCTACGATGTCCAGATACTCTTCTAGCTACTTTGGATTCAGCAGTAAAGAAGATGGCAGCCTTGTTTCAAAGAGCTTTCCTGTTGGTAGGATGGCAGACAGTAAACAAGGAAATAAACATGCTAGCACATAATTTCAGACTGTCATAAACGCAATGAAGAAAAAGGAAGTGGGGTCCTCTGGGTAAAAAGGGCAGGCTGCACATATGTGGGTACACACACAGCTCCAGATGAGGCAGTCTTCCTCTTCTAGGAATTCAGACCACCTGTTACTGCATGTGGTACCCATTCACACTCTTCCTTCCTCTGTGTAGTCTCTTTGGCTTTTCACCTTCCCCCTCCAACCTTCTCCCCCCACCCCCATGCTCCATTATCCTCTCTTTAAATTCCAAAGATCGAGCGTTCCTATGGTTTTACCTCTGTCAAAATGAAAACTCCCTGGGAGGAGTGATATTCGAAACTGCTGGTAGTTATGAGTGTCTTTGAGCTATGAAAGGATCTAGAGTGAGCCATGGAGAGGTTGTAGGCTAAGTGTGAAGTCGTGGGGCGTGGATGGAGTGGTGAGGGGAAAAGGAAAGAGGAGAGAGAATTTGGAAGGCTGAGGCCACAGGAGGTAAACTCCATATATATATTTCACTTGGGACGAGCCCAGATCTTTCTCCCAAGGATTCACGGTAGCTCTGGATTCTGTCCCTCTGCATTTCAGATGGGCTCTCAGTGGTGGTTTGAAGGCCTCAAGAGCTAAGGCATTAGGACACCCTGCTCAGGACTTCCCATGAAACTAAGACTGTGGATTTTCTATGAGGAAATTCACAATCGGGCCTAGATCTTCCATTTCCATCACCCTGTACGGTTCAGAGGGATAGTGGGAGAGAGTGAAGCTCTGAATTGTTCTGAAATTTTGAAGTGTCCATGTAGAAAATATTTACAACTTTATTCAAAAAAGAAATTTAAAAAACCCAGATCATTTTATTGCAAGTTTCCTCCCCTTAGTTCAATAACTGTGGAGTAACTGTAACATTATTGAACTGCCTTTGCCTCTGGCTCCGAATTTAAAAGAATGTAAAAGGCAGTAATTGATGGTTTGTTGTTAGACTACAGGAAACCACTTGTCACCATCCATTACTACGCTGCTTTTCAAGAATTTTTTTCATGTCTGCATTAGAAGGAAATAGATGACAAAGCAAAACTAAAGAGCTATCTGTTACGTTACAGTCAGAGGTGCCAAACTAAATGTTCCTGGACAGCTACACACTTGTATGTGACACAGAATCTGTGTGTGTGCAAGTATTTTGTTTATTTATTTATCTTTGGTTGATCAGTTTTGCTTTGCAATACAGACACACTCCAGGACCTAGGCTGTAATTAGGAAAGGCTAATTATTCCCAATCTGGATGATGCTTCTGGGAGTGGCAGTTTTGGTAAAGTCACGACACACTGACTGCAGGATTTGGTTAATAAAATTTAAAAATATATGTGTGTGCTTAAAGGCCGAGAAGCTTAACTTTTAAGCTGATGGATTTTTCTTGTTTTGATATATTTCTCCCCTAAGAACACCATTTACCTGAAAAAATAATTCAACATAAGGAAAAAGTTGACTCTGACAACTCTTTCTCAAGTTACTGATGTAAATTGAAAAGAAAGTGCCAGTCTTAATTTGGAGTTTTCAGTTTCTTGTCAGTCTGTGCCATGGCCTTAAAACCGCTAAAGCAGTTGGCAAAATTTTGCCTCAATATCATCTTTTTAAAAGAAAAATCTCTCTTGGAACCTCATAAAGTTCCTATTTTCCCTATGTTCAGTAGAATATTGCTTCAGAAGTGGAATTCCCACCATAATGACCGATGCCTTGCATTAGCTAGAGATGTTGTATGGCTCCTGGTTTCCAAAAAGAGGAGGGAACTAACAGATAATAGGGAAATACTTAATCCAGCTGTTTTCAGAAAATTTTCCTCTTGAATGACTAGTCAGAGACCCCTGTATTCTGGAGAAAAAATCAAAACTTAGGTGGTTTCCCTCTAGGTGAGGGAGCATGTCAGCTTACCCATATTCCATTAGAATTCAGTGTCCTATACTCTCCACGAAACTAGAAGCTTGTGCATCTGAACCTGTTTTTCTTATAGTGTGGAGCATCAGAAGCACCTGGGGCAATTTATGAAAGTTCAGATTTAGGTTTTCCCCCATTTGAATGAATTTAAATCTTAGGAGCAGGGACAGGGGATCTGTCAGTTTACAAGCTCTATGCTTATTATGTGTGTTCAATTTTGAGAACCTCTGGTTTAAACCGGACCACCTCACTGGAAGAAGTCAGCATATTTTCTTCACCTGGAGTCTTGACAGGTGGAAGGAATTATCTGCGTCTGTTCTCATTCTTTAGCTACATCCCACATGTAAATAGCAGGAGGTAAACAATATTCATGATGGAGACTCTAACTTAGATTGGATTGGAGTGGTTTTGAAATAGTATTTTGACTATGGAGTAGCTATTTTACAGCAAGCACTGCACCATGCAATGGAGGAATAATGGAGTTTGTCTGCAAGGAGCTTGCAAATAATAGGGGAGGCAAAGAACTTTACAATGACATGGTTGATGCAAAGATAGAGTCCTGCAGAGGAAACTCAGAGAAGACAAAGAAGCAGCATGTATACATATTTCCAACTTTTTGATCAGGGTATAACTTACAGCAAAGTATACAGATCTCAAGTGATTAATTTTCACATATTAAACATCCATTAATTTTCATATATGCATACACCTATTATACCCATGATAACTATCACCCGGACCAAGACATAGCACCCCAGGAGGCTCCTTTATGCCCCCCTTATGGTTAATAATGCCCCCAAAATCCAACCACTATTGTGAACTCTATCACCATAGATTAATTTTGGCTGTTTTTTTAACGTCATATAAATTGAATCAGATAATATATATACTTTGTGTCTGGCTTTATTTGTTCAGCATTATGTTGTAAAGTTTCATCCATTTTGCCCATTTTGCAGAAGCTCCTTATTCATTGCTGTATAATATTCCATGGCATGAATATAATAAAGTGTATCACTCTGCCATTGATGATCATTTGGGTTGTTTCCAGTTTGGGGCCATTAGGATTAAAGATTCTATGAATAATATTGAGTATGTCTTTTAGTAGACATAAACACTCAAATCTATCAGGTTATACCTACAAGTGAAATTGCTTAGTCAGAATGCTGCATATGTTTATCTTTAGCTAAAACTGACAACAGTTTTTTAAAGTGGTCGTACCATTTTCAGCTTTTGGCAGAAGTGTATAGAAATTTTAGTTGTTCAACATCCTCTCCAATATTTGGTGTCTCTGGCCCTTTTAAACTTGGTCATTTATGCATGTTGTGAATGCCTGTGTGTTGTGGGGAGCATTTGTTAGTAATTCAATTATAGCTTTTTTTGATTTACACATTTTATTATTTTACTTATAAGTCAAGTGATTTTTAACATCCACTTAAAAAATTTATTGAGATATCTTCACATGAATACAATCCATCCAAAGTCTACAATCAATGACTCACAATATCACCATATAGTTATGTATTCATCACCATGATCATTTTTAGAATATTTGCATCACACCAGAAAAAGAAATAAAAAGTAAAAAGAAAAAACCAAAAAATTCCATGCCCCTTACCCCTCCTTCTTGTTGATCCCTGTTATTTCAATCTACCCAAGTTTTCTTTTTTACCCTGGATAAGGGAAACATCAGACACAAGGTTTTCACAATTACATGGTCACATTGTAAAAGCTATATCATTATAAAATTATCTTCAAGAATCGAGGCTACTGGATTACAATTCAACAGCTTCAGGGATTTCCCTCTAGCCATTCCAATACCCATAAATTAAAAAGGGATATCTATAGAATGCATAAGAATAACCTTCAGGATAATTTCTTGACTCTGTTTGAAATCTCTCAGCCACTGAAACCTTATTGTGTTTCATTTCTCTCTTCCCCCTTTTGGTCAAGAAGGCTTTCTCAATCCCATGATGCCAGGGAATTTGCAAATACTTTTTTATTCTCTACCCAGATTACTCTGGGATGTATTGGGGCATCACACTAATCTGTACAAACCAACAAGATCTCACGCCCTATTCAAGATTTCATGTTCTAATGTTCGAATAAACGGACCATATGAATTAAATTAGAAAATGTACTACTCAAAATATAAATTTTGCACCAAATAAACATCTCTTTCTTTGGTCTCACACAGAAATTACAGTTTTAAAATGTAGACCATATCATCCTTCACCCTGTGTTCTGACTTACCTCACTCTTCATATCTCTAGTCAAAGTCTGATCACTTTTTTAACTTTTTAAACAGTTTAATGCTGACTTTCACAGCTTCATAGCTCCAAATCTGAGTCTCAGGAGTCACATAAATACCAAAAGTTTCAGAGAATGACCAGGTTATATGCAAATAGCTCAGTATCTCAGAACTTGGAAATAACAGTTACAATTCCAGAATACATGTAACTGCTTTGAGATCTTAAAATCTAGGACTTTTACAATAGGCCCCAACTTGATAACCCATGCTCTTGACTTCAATTCTCCAAGTTTGTATATAATAATTAGTCCATATGAGTGAGACATGATAATATTTGTCTTTTTGTTTCTGACATTTCATTCAACATACTGTTTTCAAGATTTGTTCACCTGGTTGCATACCTCACAACGGCATTCCTTCTTACAGCCATTCAGTAGTCCGTTGTATGTATCTTTAGGCTACCTCCATCCATTGCAAATCGTGAACACTGTCACCATAAACCCCAGTATGCAAATGTCCATTCGTGTCCCTACTCTCAGTTCTTCCAGGTATACACCTAGCATTGGGGTGGCAGGATTATATGGCAACCCCACCCTATAGTCTCCTATGGAACCACCTCGTTGTGCTCCAGAGAGGCTGTACCCCTCAGCTTGCCTACCAACAGTGAATAGGTACATCTTTTTCTCCATATTTCTCCAGCACTTGTTTCTCTCTCTTCATTTTAAACAGTTTTATTTGCACATCATGCAATCCAAACTAAGTAAAGAATAAGTGGCTCTGGTATAATCACATAGCTATGCCTTTGCTACCACAATCCATATGAAGATATTTCCTTTTCTTCCACAAAGAATCTCATACTTATCCCAGTATCCCCCACTGGTTGACATTTAGTTTTGGCATAATGCCTTTGTTACATTCAGTGGAAGCATATTACAATGTCACTGTTGACTATAGATCGTAGCTTGCGTTGATTGTATTTTTTTCCGTTTGCCATCCCATTTTCAATACCTTGCAATGTTAACATTCATTGGTTCGCCCTCATGCAAAAACATTCTTCTATTTCTGCATTTAATCACCATCACTGTCCATTCTAGCATTCCTAAGTTATACCATTTCAGTTTTTACCCTCTTTCTTTTCCTCTAGTGTCATGCATGCCCCCAGCTGTTCTCCCTCAATCATACTAGCATTCAGCTTCATTCAGTGTACTTATACTATTGTATTACCATCAGATAGTATTGTGCTATCCATTTCTGAAGTTTTACAATCAGTCCTATTACAATTCTGTACTCCTTTAGCACTAAATGCCCAATCTCTACCCTCTTTCTATTTCCTGATAACTTGTGTCCTTAACTTTAACTCTCAAATTTCACTTATTAATGTTATCTCATATTAGTAAGACCAAATAATATTTGTCCTTTTGTTTCTGGCGAATTTCACTGAGCATAATGTCCTCAAGTGCTACATGCTTCATGACTTTATTCCGTTTTGCAGCTGCATAATATTCCATCATACGTATATACCACAGTTTGTTTAGCCACTCATCTGTTGATGGACATTTGGGCTGTTTCCATCTCTTAGCAATTGCAAATAATGCTGCTGTAAACATCAGCGTATAAATGTCCATTTGTGTCCTTACCTTTAGTTCCTCGGAATATGTATTTAGTAACTGGATTGTTGGATCTTTTGGCAATTCTATACTTAGCTTCCTGAGGAACCACCAAACTACCTTTCACAGTGGTTGCACCATTTTACATTTCTACCAATAGAGAGTAAGTGTGCCTCTTTCTCCACATCCTCTGCAACACTTATCATTTTCTGTTTTTTTATAATGGCTGTTCTAGTTGGTGTGAGATGGTATCTCGTTGAGGTTTTGATTTGCGTTTCCCTAATAGCCAGTGAAGTTGAGCATTTTTTCATATGCCTTTTAGCCATTTATATTTCCTCTTCTGAAAAATATC
Organism: Tamandua tetradactyla; assembly: GCF_023851605.1. Classification (NCBI taxonomy): domain Eukaryota; kingdom Metazoa; phylum Chordata; class Mammalia; order Pilosa; family Myrmecophagidae; genus Tamandua; species Tamandua tetradactyla. The sequence continues at coordinate 8,952,179 of NC_135351.1, forward strand.
TGTTCATGTCTTTTGCCCATTTTTAATGGGTTGTTTGTCTTTTTGTTGTTGAGTTGTAGAATCTTTTTATATATCCTGAATATTAAACCCTTATCTGATATGTAGTTTCCAAATATTGTCTCCCATTGCATAGGCTGTCATTTTAGTTTCCTGACAAAGATTTTTGATTCACAAAAGTGTTTAATTTTAAGGAGCTACCATTTATCTATTTCATTGCTCACACTTTGGGTTGCAAGTCTAGGAAACCACCTTCTAACACAAGATTTATAAGATATTTCCCGCATTTTTTTTCTAAAAATGTCAGGGTCTTTGCTCTAATATTTAACTTTTTAATCAATTTTGAGTTAGTATTTATGTAGGATGTGAAATATGGATACTTTTTCATTCTTTTGCATATAGATATCTAATTCTCCAAACACCATTTATTGAAGAGGCTGTTCTCTCCCAGTTGGATTGGTTTGACAGCCTTAGCAATGATGAATTGTCCACAGATGAGAAGGTTTATTTTGGATTGTTCAATTTGATTCCATTGGTCAATATATCTATTTTTATGCCAGGACCATGCTGTTTTGACCTCTGTAACTTCACAATATGCTTTAAAGTCAGGTACTGTGACTTCCCAGTTCATTTTTCTTTCTCAAGATATTTTTTTAGCTATTTGGGGCACCCTGCCCTTTCAAATAAATTTGGTTATTGGTTTTTCTATTTATGCAAAGTAAGTTGTTGGGATTTTATTTGGTATGGCATTGAATCTATAAATCAATTTGGGTAAAATTGGCATCTTGACTCTATCTCGTTTTCTTATCCATAATCATGGTATGTCATTCCATTTATTTAGGTCTTCTGTGACTTCTTTTAGCAATTTCCTGTTGCTCTCTGTGTTCAGGTCTTTTGTGTCCTTAAATTTATTCCTAAATATTTGATTTTTTTTTTTTTGGTTGCTACTGTAATTGGAATTTTTTTCTTGATTTCCTTCTAGATTGCTCATTACTAGTGCATAGAAACACTACTGATTTTTGCTTGTTGATCTTGTACCCTGCTTCTTTGTGTACCCATTTACTAGTTCTAGTAGCTTTGCTGTAGATTTCTTTTGGATTTTTGACATATAGTATCATGTTATCTGCAAACAATGGGAGTTTTACTTCTTCCTTTGCAATTTGGATTCATTTTATTTCTTTTTATTGTCTACTTGCTCTGGCTAGAACTTCCAGCACAATACTGAATAAGAATGGTGGCAGTGAGCACCCTTATCTTGCTCCTGATCTTAGGAGGAAAGCTTTCTGTTTTTCCCCACTGAGGATGATGTTAGCTGTGGTTTTATCCTATGTTCCCTTTAGCATGTTGAGGAAGTTCCCTTCTATTCCTATTCTTTGAAATGGTTCATCAAGAAAGAATGTTGAATTTTGTCAAATGCCTTTTCTGCATCAATCAAGATGATTATGTGGGGTTTTTCTTTGCCTTGACTTATTGATATGGTGTATTATATTAATTGATTTTTTAGTTTTGAACCAGTCTTGCATACCTGGAATAAATCCCACTTGGTCATGGTGTGTAATTCTTTTAATGTGCTGCTGGATTTGACTTGCAAGTAGTTTGTTGAGGAATTTTGCATCTATATTCATTAAAGAGATTGGTCTGTATTTTTTCTTCTTATAATATCTTTGTCTGGCTTTGGTATTAGGGTGATGTTGGCTTCATAAAATGAGTTAGATAGGTTTCCCTCCTCTTCAGTTTTTCTGAAGAGCTTAAGCAGGATTAGTGCTAATTCTTTCTTGAATGTTTAGTACAATTCACATGTGAAGCCCTCTGATCTTGGACTTTACTTTTTTTGGAACTTCTTGATGATTGATTCGATCATTTTACTCATGATTGGTTTGATGAGGTTGCCTATTTCTTCTCAAGTCAATGTTGGTTGTTTATGCCTTTTTAGGTAGTTGTCCATTTCATCTACTTTGTCCAGTTTATTAGTATATAGTTGCTCATGGTATTATCTCATTACTGCTTTTATTTCTGTTGGGTCAGTCAGTAATTACGTACTCTCTTCTATTTGTGTTGTTTTGAATTTGCATCCTCTCTCTCTCTTTTTGTCAGTCTAGCAAATGGTGCATCAATTTTATTGATTTTTTCAAACAACCAACTTCTGGTTTTGTGATTTTTTTCTGTTGTTTTCATATTCTCAATTTCATTTATTTCTGTTCTGATTTTCACTTTTTCTTTCCTTTTGTTTGCTTTGGTGTTAGTCTGCTGTTCTTTCTCTGGTTCTTCCAGGTGAGCAGTTAATTCCTTGACTTTTGCTTTTCTTGTTTAATATAAGCATTTAGGGCCATAAATTTCCCTCTCAGACTGCCTTTGCTGCATCCCATAAATTTTGATATATGGTATTTTCATTTACATTTCACTTGAGATATTTACTAATTTCTCTTGTAATTCCTTCCTTGACCCTTTGATTGGTTGTTGTTTTGCCTCCATATATTTGTGTATTTTCTGGCCGTCTGCCTGTTATTGATTTCCAACTTCATTTCATTATGATCCAAGAAAGTGTTTTGTAAAATTTTAATCTTTTCAAATTTATTGAGATTTTCTTTATGACCCAGCATATGGTATACCCTTGAGAATGATCCATGAGCACTTGAGAAAAATGTGTATCCTGCTGCTGTGGGGTGCAATGTTCTGAAATGTCTGTTAAGTCTATCTCATTTATTGGATTATCCTAAATCTCTGTTTCCTTATTGATCCTCTGTCCAGACATTCTATCCATTGATGACAGTCTCCACTATTATTGTAGCAGTGTCTACTTCTCTCTTCAGTGTTGTCAATGTTTGCTTGAAGTATTTTGGAGCAGTCTTGCTTGGTGCATAAATATTTATGATTGCTATGTCTTCCTGTTGAATTTATCCTTTTATTAATATATAGGGTCCTTCTTTGTCTCTTCTAATTTTTTTATATTTGAAGTCTAATTTGTCAGGTGTTAGTATAGCTATCTCTGCTCTTTTCTAATTGTTTTTAGAGTGCAATATCTATTTCCAATCTTTCATTTTCAATCTGCTTTTGTCCTTAGGTTAAAGTGAGTCTCATAAAATGGCATATAGATGGATCCTGTTTTTTAATTCAGTCAGCCAGTTTATGTCTTTTTATTGGGGGGTGTAATCCATTAAAATTTAATGTTATTACTGTAAAGGCTGTACTTTCTTCTACCATTTTGTCTTTTATATGTCATATCTTATTTTTGTTCTTTTTTACCTTTACTGATTGTCTTCATTTCTGCACTCTTCACCAGACCTCTCTCTGTTGTCCTTTCCTATCTGCCTGTAGGACTCTCTTTAGTATTTCTTGTATAGCCAGTCTTAGTTACAAATTCTTTCAGTGACTGTTTATTTGAAAATATTTTATACTCTCTCTCATTTTTGAAGAGCAGTTTTGCTTGGTATAGAATTCTTGGTTGGCAGTTTTTCTCTTTCAGAAACATGAATATATCATACCACTGCTTTCTTGTCTCCATGGTTTCTGCTGAGAAAGCCACACAGTCTTATCAAGTTCCCCTTGAATATGATGGATTGCTTTTCTCTTGCTGCTTTCAACATTCTCTCTTTGTCTTTGACATATGACAATCTAATTAGTAAGTGTCTTGGAGTAGGTCTATTTGTATCCATTTTGCTTTGGGTATGCTATACTTCTTGGCTCTGTAATTTTATGCTTTCCATAAGAGATGGGAAATTTTTAGTGATTATTTCCTCCATTAGTCTTTCTGCTTCTTTTCCTTTCTTTTCTTCTCAGACACCCAGAACACATATATTCATGCACTCATGTTGTCATTCAATTCCCAGAGACCCTGCTTATATTTTTCCATTCTTTTCCTTATCTTTTCATTTGTGCATAAGATTTCAGATGTCCTGTCCTCTAGTTCACTAATCCTTTCTTCTGCCTCTTCAAATCTACTGTTGTAGCTCTCCATTGTTTTTTGTTTTTGGTGGGGTGGGGGGAGGATGGTAGCACATGGTCCAGGAATCGAACCCGGGTCTCCTGCATGAAAGATGAACATTCTACCACTGAACTACCTGTGCACCTGGTCTCCATTATTTTTTATCTCTTCAATTGTGCCTTTCATTTTGAGAAGCTCTATGATTTGTTTTTTCCAACTTTTGAGGTCTTCTTTATATTATCCAAATGTCCTCTCTACATCCTTCATCTCTTTTGCCATATCTTTTCCTCAACTTGTTGATTTGATTTTTCATGAGATTTTACATTTGTTTGAACATCCTGTGTTAACTGTTGCAACTCTTGTATCTGAAATGTTGGTTTGTTCCTTTGTCTGGGCCATATCTTCAATTTTCTTAGCATGACTCATTATTTTTGCTGGTAACTAGGCATTTTATTTCCTTAATTTATTCTGGAGGTCATTTTCACTGTTTTACCTAAAGTGTTCTTGCTGGGAGCCTTGTTCTCTCTCTGTTATTTGGCATTCAGTTCAACTTATTCTAGACCTCTAGCATAAGTTCTGTTTAAGTGATAAGAATTTTTCAGCTCTTGTTTTTCTGTTTCTTGCCCAACCTACACAGAACATTTTTGAAGAGGACCTCCTCAGATATGCTCAACCTCAGTCAGACTTTCCAAGACTAGACAGGTCCACAATTCATGAGGAGAGAATAGCCAGTATCAAGTTTATTTGAGGGTGAGATCCAACAGGTTGTCAGAATTCCCTACAAAGCCTCCAGACTCTGTGCTTTTCCTATTCTGCCCAGCATGAGGTGCTTATCTGTCTGAAGCTTCTCACCAGCCTAAAGTGATGCTCTTCCTTTAATTTCAGCAGCTCTTCCTGCCATTGCTGGGGTTGGCTCTGAGGCTGGGCTCATGTTGTTTCTGTCTTCCAGCCCCTGCCCCTGGAAATTCCCTGAAGGAGGGCTGCCACTTGAGCTGGCCCCCCTCCCACTTCTTGGGGAAGATACACCCTTTAGGGGATTGTCCTCATTCACTTGACTATTTGCTTTGTCTTTCAAACATGCTTTAATTCTGCCCTTGTCTGGGTCAGTGCTGGAGCCTGAGGGTGCTCAACCATTCTACCTTATGAGCTGTTAAGAAAATAAAAAGCCTTTTTAGAGCAAGAGCTGGAAGTTTGTATGTGGCTCTATGTGTCTCCAGGCTCTATGTGTCCCCTTTTCTTAGGGATCAGCCTTTTTCCAGTATTTTGTGCTGTGCTACTCAAAATTTCTCTGCTTTTTATTTGTTTGTTTTGTTTTTCTATAAGCCTGGACCCACTCTGCCAGGACAAAAACACCTGGTTCCTTTAGTGCTTGCTCGAGATTTATCAGTGCTTGGGGCTTGCTTTCAGTAGTCAGAATTTGTTCATTAATTCTGCAATTGGAGCTTGATTGAGTTAACTTTCTTCCTATTAATAAACTCTGTTTCCTTTCCCCTTGGGGAACCAGCCTGCCATGCCTATGTGGGAGGGGTGCTGGCTTCTGTGGCTTGTGAGACTTACAGTTCTGTGTGGGATCTCAACTATTCTACCTATTCCAGACTGCTGTATGATGTGTGTCTGGTCACTGATGTCCCCCTAACAGTTGTTCTTATTGTCCTTGGCTATTTACTAACTGCTCTGGAGGATGAACTAAATTCCACACCTCACTATGCTGCCATCTTGCCCCACCTCCTATCAGTTATTGTCTTAATTTGCATTTCTTTTATGGGAAATAATGTTGTGCACATATGCTTATGGCCTTTTGGGTATCTTGTTTTCTCTAGTGCTGTTTCAAGTCCTTTTTTTTGTTTCACTTTTAAAAACAAGATTGTCTTTTCCTTATTGATTGTAGGAGTTTAAAATATATTCTGAATCACAAATGCTTTGTTGGGTATATGTTTTGCAAATATCTTCTCCCCTCATGGGGCTTACCTTTTCACTCTCTTAATGGTGTTTTATTATTATTATTTTTATTTTTCACATGGGCAGGCCCTGGGAATCGAACCCAGGAATGGTGTCTTCATTTTAAGAAAGTTAATTTTATTGGCATGCATTCTTAATCCTTTCCTCAAATTAGTCTCAGCCTCCTGATTTCCTTTCAACCTGATGTTAGGAGCTTCTTCAGCTCTTTTTGACCATCTTTCTCCATTTGATAAGAGGGAGGAGATTTAATTCTTTGTTTTGGATCCCATACATGCAAATTACCTATAAAGATGAACAACGTATAATCAAGATCTTGGAAGACAGTGGTAAAGGTTTGGAGCCAATCCTACCTCTTTTCAATGTTATAGTGAGCTGCACGATTCTAACTGTCCTGGTTATAGTTCTTTCCACTGGTTCCCTACCAGGGTCCACTCTTCTTTCATTGTTTTACATTTTGCTGTGACCCTTGTTGCTTCTCTTGAAGATTCCCCCACCACCTCTCTGCTGCTCTGGAGGTTGGAAGACACGTTCCTTATGTCTTAGTTTTCCAGGCTGCTATGAGAATTCCACACAATGGTTTGGCTTAGGGAACAAGAATTTTTTTGTCTCACAATTTTGGAGGCTAGAAGTCCAACACTGAGGTATTGACAGGGCTTGTTTTCTTCCAGGAACTGTAGTATTCTGACAATCTTCTTTCACATAGCCATCGCTCTCTTTCTCTTTTCATCTGCTCCTATGTTTCCACTGTCTTCTGGCTTCTACTTCCATGTCCAATTTCTTTTGCTTATCAGGACTTCATTCATATTGGATTAAATCTTGCTTTCATTAAGTTTGGTCACACCTTACCTAATAACAACATCTTCAAAGGTCCTATATACAAATGGGCTCATACCCGCAGGGACTGGGGATAAGCCCTTGAGCATGTCTTTTGTGGGAGACATGATTCAATTCCCAACACCTACTCATAATTACAGTGATTTGGAATAGTCCAGACTTTTAGTAATCGTCACTTTTAGGGGTTCCTTATCAAGGAGCCAGTCTTATTCTCTAAGCTTCAGAGTTTCCTTTGCCAAGCAACTTCGAATGAGTTTCCCAAAGACCGGACTGGAAGATGTGTAAGTTTAGTACTCTGGGCCTTTCTAAGAAAGACATTTTAGACTAAAAAGATGGTTGCAGTGACCTTTGAATACTTTCTTTCTCATTCCTAAGGCGATTTCCCTTTGAACCCTTCCTAGTTACTCCCACTGCCGTATCAGATTGTCTCTCTAGATTCATGCCTCTATTCTTTCTCCATTATGCCTACTGGTTACAGTCAATCCCAGACAGAGGAGATGTGTCACAAAAGCATCAAACCAAACCAGTTCTTGGTGTTACCAACCTTTATCTCCAAAGCTGTTCTTCTTGGCCACCTGCCCTGGAGGGCAACTGAAAACCAGGACCTCAGAAATATCTTTTCTAATTGCATATCTTTCTTTAGTACATTTGTGAGGAAATATGCCTCAGAGCTCTTGATCCTTTTTCTCATTCGTAGGAATGGAGTTGTGACAAAACATTTTAGTTTGAAAGATTAATTTTCTAATGCCAAGTAGAGTCTTTTCCCAGTGAACTTTAGTGCACACCCATCCCAGTGATCCCTTGTGCAGAGGGTTCATTGTTTTGTTCATTCTCTCGCAATCACACGTGTGTCAGATGTGACAAGCGCACCCAACTTGGAGGGAAGTACAGTAATCCTTTGGTGGAAAACAAAAAATGGACTTGTCTTTTGTAGATCACTCATTCTCCTGAAAGTTGTGAAGCTACACCTTCCAGTGTTTTTTTTTTTTTTCCTGGATAATGGATATTTTGCTCTTTTGACATTAAAATAACACCAATGTTTTGAAAATATAGAATCCTTTACTTTGTTTTCTACTGTGTGAAGATGGGATTTCCCCCATGCCACATCTCTTCATCAAAGAAGTTGGCAGTAATGATTAAGTCCTAGGAAATATCCCAACCCAGCATTACACTGTAGAAAGTCACAGGAGCTGAGAGTTTGGGGTTACTTTGTTGAGTGTTGTTGGCTCTGAACCTTTCTTGTGAGATGATGTGCAGCTTGTCAACAGATGGGGATTTCAGGGCTTTTCAAAATCCATTTAAAATGGATGTCCCTGAAACCCGAGAAGCTCTTCCATCTGTCTCCTTTGCAGGATTTGTGTTAGGGTGGGGGTGGGGGGCGGTAAATTACACTGGCATTTTGAATTCTTAGAATCCTGTATTGAATACTATCTGTTTAGTAAAACATGGGTTTGGCTTTCTCAGTTAATCTTTGCCTCCTGATTATTTTTAAGGAGAATATAATCCTTAATATGCTACCTCATTGCAACCTAATCATAAAGAGGTTATTTTGCAAGAGACTTATTGCCCAAAATGACTTTTCTTTTCTTTTCTTTTTTTAATTTTTAAGGAAAATCTTCTAACTGATGGCAGACAGAGGTTTTGGTCTGGTTTAGAACTCTGGGTCTGTGAATTTGGAGTCGATTCTAAAATTGCCCATGGAGTCCTTCCAGGCTAACTTGAGAGGGAAAGAAAAAATAAATAAAAGAAAAAATGATCAGATTGCCTCTTGGTTCTTTCTAAGTTCTCTGTTCACTTTCTAGGCCTAAGTTTTTAATCTACATGTGCGCAAAAACATACCATCCCTGTGGTTTCAAAGGGAACATATATCTGCAGAATATACTCTTTTTATTGTACTGCAGGATGCATAGTCAGAATTGACTTTATAAGGCAAAATATTTGGAAGAGTTGTAGCCCAACAATTAATTTCTTCTCTACTTCCCATGGAATCCTAAGTGTTTTATTTTTGTCATTGTTGTTTTTTCTATGTGGTATGGCGAAGTCACATTTCATTATTTTTCCATGCGAGTATCCCGTTGTTGCAGCACCTTTTGTTGAATTTTTTGCTTGCTTGTTTTGCTTGTTTGTTTGTTTTGGGGGATTTGTGCATAGACCAGGAATCAAACCTGGGTCTTCCCCTTGGAATCCCAAGTTTTTAAACCTTTTAGACCAATTTAAGATCTTTGGTTTTACCCAATTCTGTAATTTAAAAATATTTGGTTTAGTTTTCCCTTTAATAAACTCCAATATTGTACCAGTTTTATTTCAGCTATGTGGTAGATTGGGTAAATTCATATACCATATATCTGGGCAGTGCCTTCTTTCATTTTCTAAATCTAGTGGTTTCCCCAGTCTCTTCTGTAAGGGTACATTAAATTTTTGAACATGGGGTAGTCATCTTCTATGAGATGTCCTCCCCCAATTTCCTTCTAAATTAGGTAGTCATATGCATATCTCCCATTCATTAATGTATGGATTGTCACTGTTGGTTTGTGTCTCTGCCTCTCTTGGTAGACTGTGGCTTCATTTTAGTGTCCTGGACACTAATTCAGTGCTGAGCACATAAATGCCCCCCCAAACTCTTGTTGAATAAACAAAAGCCTGCTTGTCAGATGGTTGCTGATCTAAGAGGGGTCTCATTCAGCCTTACTACCCATGAATCTGTCCTTTCCTTGTAAAGGAATACCCACTCTGCTTGTCTATGAAGGCTCACACAAGTATGTTCTCCACTGGTGTCCTGGAGCACTGATGTGAAACTTTGAGAACAGGGACCTGTGTGTCCATCCCAGGAGACAGACATGGCTGGGAGTCCTGGGGACCAGCCAGCCTGCTCCTGGTCTTCACAGACTAATGGTATTACCAGATCACGGATAACAATGCCTTGTTCTCCTGTACAGCCCTGAGGATTAAACTGGCTCCCGTTGTCTGGATCATTAGGAGAATATAGAAATGCATATGACTACCTTTTCAGAGGTGCATAAGAACATCCTTTCAGATTGTCAGTCCTGGTAGACAAAAGATGGGAATGTTGTCTTACATTTGGTAATAAATTTCAGAGTCTGCATGGCCGAGGCAGTCTGATTAGCTCAGTACATCTCAAATTTTGAGCCCTGTGTCTTGCTCAGAGCTAACAGATGCTATTTTGTTATAAGCACAAATAGAAATATGTTTATTTAAGGAAGTGGAAAGTGGGGTGGGGGAGGTTGTATTGCAAAGGTTTGGATGTGGATTAAATTCTTGTTTCCCTGAACTAGAGGGCATCTCGTCCTTTAAATCAAGTAGGTTCTCATTTCAGCATATGCCCAGAGGGAAAGCGATTTCTTTGGGTATCGATTTAGGTCAATCTAATTCTGTTTGTTTGATCCTAGTCTAATAATTTTTTTCCCTCTCTCTTTTGAGATTCCATCTCTATAACCGGAAGGGTGATGCTGAAGCCACAGCCTTGCAAAGTGAAGTCGATGATACTGAATTCCCGTATTCCCAGTGGGATTACCTAGGAAACCAAGAAGGAAGGGACTGCAAAAAAAAACAGCTCCAAACTTTTTCTTTAGAAAGAAATTGCCTGTTCAAACCATTTATTTAATTTCCTTATCTATCTACTTCTCCATTCCCTTGTTTATGCCATGTACAATATTTATTTGGCTCAATTGCCTGTTCATTCAACAGACATTTCTGTATACACACTGATGTCAAATATGGCTCCTCAGTCTTAGATTAGGAAAAAAGACAAATCAAGGAGTCATAACTTAATAACAAATGCTATAAAGAGATGGTATAGAAGGCTATTTAGAGACTCCGGGAGGGAGCCACTAACATGACCTCTCCTGGATTTTGGGAAATCTCTGAACATAAGGGCTAGGATTGTAACTCTTCACCCTTCCCATTTTCCTCTCCCATGTCTCTCTCCTCCATGCTATCCAGGGGACAGGTCACCCCAGTGAAGTTCCAGTCCCTTCTCACCTTGGAAAGAACACTTTGGGAGTAGCACCATGGAGCAGCCAAGTCAGAGCCCACACAGTGGATGAAGGTCAGCTCTTCCAAGGTGAGTGTATGAAACAGTTAGATCCTCGAGCAATCAAGCAAGCCTGTGGCTACTCAATATCTGAGTGACGGTAGGAAAAGCATGGGCTGTGTACCCCTCCATGCCTTTCTCAGTTACATCAGAGTAAATACAATCGCCACACACTCAGAAAAGTCCTGCCAGAGTAGAGATAAAGATTAAATGAAGTAATGCTTGTAGAGACTTCTGTAGATTGCATGGTATAGAGTGAACTTTCAATAGGTGTTAAATCTTTTCTGGTTTAGGTAACTGTATTTTTCTTCTGGGAGGACTCCTGCTTCCTTTTGTTATCAGTATTTAATAATTTAAATTAAATTACGGTTAATAAGAAGGGATTTTTTTTCTACCCCGAAAGGGAGAAATCTGCTTCACTTTAGGTTCCTTCTCTATTCTAGCTACTCCAGTAAAAGTCATTCCATAAGAATGCTGCTTCTAGTCTGCCTTTTAGATTTTCATGGTTTTTTTTCCAATTATAAAAAGAATCTATGCTTGTTATAAAATTGGAACATCCAAAAAGGTAGAACAAAAGAGAAGGAAAAAAAAACATGCATAATTTTTCTAAAGGGAGCTGCTATATATAAATGTATACATATATATTTATATAATTGTTCTCTTTGGTTATTTAAAAATCTAGTGAAGAACACATTGTACATACTGTATAGACCTCTTGATATCATTGTTATCACCTAGCAGGATAATATAAACAGTTTTCCTATTTTTGAAAACTATTCATGTTATTTTAATGGATATATACTATTCATTATACAGATACAGCATTATTTACTTTATGTAATCTTTTGTTTCAATCTAGCCTGTTTTCATTGCTGAAAACCATGCTGGTATAAACATCTTTGTGCATGAGTTTTATATAATACAGATTATTTTTGAAGAAAGATATCTCCAAAGTGTAAAGGTAATTACATATATATGTAAACATATCTGAAAGTTCTTGAGACTATTGATACCTACTTCCCAATTACTTTCCAAAAGGGATTTGCCATTCTATACTTCCAATGGTGTATCTGAATATCTAATTTAGCTATATAAGTTCTTAGAATTAGTACTCAGAGTTTAGAATGCAGGCTTCAGAACCAGACTGCCTTTTGTTCAAATGCTAGTCCTGCCACTTACTGTGTGATCTTAGATATGTTGCTTAACTTCTCTGTGCCTCTGTTCTTCATTTGTAGAATTGGAATAAAAATAGTACTTTCTCATAGTGAGAACTAAATGAATTAACACGAATAGAGATTAGAATTTGCCTGGTATCTGGGAAGCACTCTTTTAGTATTAGTGTGATATTTGTAACTCCCTATCTGCTATCACAGGAAAGAACTGAGACAAAAGATAACCCAATGGGAATCAAAGGGTGCCCTATGTCAAATCTTGTCTCATTTATTAAAGATTTTATTCAGTTATTTACAAGAAATCAGCATGTCTAGTCAAACAGAATTGGCATTATTGAAGGTAAATAAGCCCTAATAGGGACCCTAAACAGAATTGCAGACAAAGTCTCAGGTGATATTCTCATATAAGCAGAATGAGTTGATGGAAGGACTCCAGCCACCTGTTGTTGAGCTGCCCTCCCCAACCTCACCTACCCCTACCCCAGCTCCCTGATGGATCTTCGCACTAAGTGGCCGTTGATAATACAGGCTCATTTCCACATCTCCTCTCCTGCTGGGCAGTAATAATGATTGATTCGTGTACCAAATGGCCTAAAGCAACCCTCAAAACCCTTATTATTGAAGATACAATTACCACCAGGTAGGGTTTGCTTCTACAGTGTCTGCTAATGGATTCTAATTTGCCAGTGGTGTTTGTGCTTCTTTGTTTTCAGACAGAGATCCATTTCTAAACTGAAGAGTAATTCATAAATATTGTTCTCTCTAGTCATGGGTAATGGACAAGGTTTAATTGCACATTGAAAGACATTTCTATGTAAAGCCGCTGAGAGAGGTTGCGAGCTCAGGTATGGAGTGCAGCAGAGCTCATGGATACAGCCTTGTCATTTCAGGCTGAGGCCGAGAAGTAGTGGGCCTTGCCTGAGGTCATACAGGGAATGAGCATTTTTACACTCTTTAAGACTGGCTCCCCAATTCCCTAAGTAGGAGCCTAGCACCTACCCTTGAGTAGCACTGTTGAACAGCCAACTTTGACTTAAGCCACTTGACTGCTGCTTATCTGCAATTATGTTAGGACTTTCTTTTCTTTAAAATAGTCTATCTATGGTTTCTATCTTTTAGTAATACAAGAAGCTCACTGATGAGAATTTGGAAAATATCAAAAATTTTAAAGGGAAAGCATCGATAATTCTTTAGCGTTTAGTTTTGTTCCCTTACAACATTTTATGTCTGTATGTATACATTCTAAAATTTTGGACAAAATTGCAATTGTATTATATATACAGCTTCACATTCTGCATTTTCCCATTTATTAGAGTTTGGGCATTTTCTCATATCATTAAATGCCATACTTTATGTTCAAAAACATTATTCCATAAAATTAAATCATATGGAATGATGAGTTATTTCAATATTTTTGCTCTTGTCAAGTTGTTTTCTAATTTTTGCAATTATAAACAGTGTTGTGAACAAACCCGTGCAAACATATTTAAGTTTAAACTGATTATTTCTTTATGAGAAATATTTAGAAATAGACCTTGAGGTCAATGAGTGTAAATATTTTTAGGAAGTTTAAACAAAACATATTACTAAATTTCAGGGCTTTTTCTCAAAATCAGAGACAAAATTAAATACTGGACTTATACTCAGAAAATCTGCATTTGAATCTTAAATTTTCCAGTTATTGGCTGTATCACTACAAGCAAATTCTTTTGTTTCTTGACCTAATGTGTAAAATAAGAACAATTAAAACTAGTTCATGATTTTTCAGAATTAAAAAAGTTGGAAAAAAAAACCTACTTCATGAGGTTGTTGTGAGAAATAAAACAAGAAATATTAAAATGTTTATAGAATGATTGGTACTTAGCAAATGCTCAGTTATTTGTTGTCTTTGTTTTGAACTTTTTCCACCAGTGGAATTTTCTAGGGAAAGACCAAGAGTTTTATTTTCCAATTAAGTGTCTTTTGGATTTGAGAGGGGCCATAGGTCCTGCTGTCTACAAGAATGTAGGTAAATCCAATGGAAAACCCAGGAGAAAGCTGCTCTCAGTCCTAGTGGGATGATGACAAGGTCAAGGTCAGAATAGTTCAGCCTCTGGTCTGGCACTTTGGTCAGGATAATCTCTTCTTATGGAGAGTGTTATGGCAGAGTAAGAATATGTCTATTGCTGCAACGAACTATTGACAAGTTTAATATGGCTGCAAGCTCTGCCTGGGGGAGGAAGAAGGGAGATGGTTGTTTATGGGGCCAAGGGAAGAAGGTGCCAACTCTAGATCCTTCCTTACAGTCTCAGGTTTCCAAAGGAGATTGGGTTGAGGAAACTTGGAGGAAAGGGGTGCAGGCTTTGAGTCAGCAGGATTTGTATGCAAATGTGAGTCCTGACAGCTCCTTAGCAGTGTAAACTTGGACAAGCTTTCTGGATCTGTTTCCTGCTCTGCCCAAAGGATGTTGCTGCAAGACGCTTATGTGATTAAAAGAAAATGAATATAAAGGAGAGGGTGGTCAACAAATGATAAGCTTTATTACTGTTATTAGGTAACATTGGGCCATTGACTACCATACCTTCATAATTAAATGTAAACAATAATAATAATGAAGTCATATTGTCATGAGAATTATTTTTTAAAAATCGGTGAAAGTATTGAGTAATCCACACTGCACAGTGAAGCATTAAGGTTTGTAGTAAGGTTTTTGTGAGGGACAAAAGCTCTTTGGGAAGTGGAGAGCCTGGGGCTATGGCTTCCTCCCTTGTCTTGCCCATTAGCACACATCTTCATTTGGACTTCTTGAATATTGCCCTCCAGTCAGTGCAACTTTCACGCATGTCAGAATTTAATCACATCCCACAGAGCCAGTTTGGGATAACTGATGTTTGTTTCCCTGACAAAGACTGAGACTCCTTGTGGCCTGCTTCCAAGATGAAGGCTAATTCACAGAAGTCAGCAAGTGCTATACAAAGAAAAGGGGCAAAGACAAGGAATGGTACGGCAGCCCACAGGCTCTGAACCTCAAATTCCAAGGAAAGCCTGTCTGTAGGTTCTTGAGCTTACAGGGCCATCTGAATGGTTTAAAGTGCAGAAAGCAACAGTGTTTTATATCCAGGATGCTGCCTGCCTACCCCCTGCAAGAACACAAAACTATCTTGGTTTCCTAGTCCTGGCGTCACAAAGTAGGTGGATTAAAGCAACAGAAACTTATTGTCCCATGGTTCTGGAGGTTAGATGTCCAAGATCAAGGTGGTGGCAGTGTCATGCTTCTTTCAGCCTGTATGAGAGTTTCCTCTCTTGCCTCTTCTACCTTCTTGTGGTTTGTTTGCAATCCCTGGCACTGGTTTGCAGTCACATCATTCCAATCTCTGCCTCCTCCTTCTTTAAATGGCCTTCTCCCCAGTGCCTGTTACTGTCTGTGTCCAAGTTTCCTCTTCTTATACAAGTCATATTGGATTAGGGCTTATCTGAATCTAGTTTGGGCTCATCTTAACGAATCACATCTTCAAAGACCATCTTTCCAAATAGGTCACATTTACGAGTCTGGGGTTTAGAAGTTGAACATATTTTGGAGGATACAATTCAACCCATAACAAATCCTTCCCCTCCAAAGCTCACTCTCTGCTGCTTTTCTATGAATGGGGCTGGAGACCATGGCCAGGTCAATAGTAGGGTCAGGACTTGGTAATTGTATGTGAAGCTTAATGCCATTGATGACATGATTTTGAGCTTTGTAAATTAAACACAAACAAAATTTCCTCATTAAACCAACACTTCGGATAGGATTACTGACAGAAGGAATATCAGTACTCTTAAAGCCTTTTTGTACATTTGTGTCTCACGTTTGAGTCCTGTATGATACTCATGCCAAACCCAAATGAACTCAACACTTTATTAATTAGAATTTTAAAAATTAATGAAGCCTACAAACATGCAGAGTTTTCATCATGTGAACCATCATATTAAAAAAATAGGCAACAATGGCAGCAAAATTATTATAGATTTGGGAGAACAGAAAAGGAAATATAAAACAGCTATATTTCACAAGTTTATCTTTGATGATCCCATTGTTTATAGAAAAAGAAGTGTGTTGACGGAATAGTCATTCCTAAGAGTTATACAGCAAATATTTATTGAGAGCTTGTTGTGTGGATCGCTTATGGTATGTGCTATACGGATTGTGCTGGCAATCTGGCACTTCCTTGTAGAGTGGACAGAAGAGATAGCAATGAAAGAAGACGAGAAGTTAGAACTGAAGGACTTGGCTTCACAGAGATGAAAGAGAGGAAGCTTTGGGTGTTCCTAGACTTTGTATTTGGGTGACTGACAGAGCAGTTACAGTTGGTGTCCCTAGGAGTAGAAAATACAGGAAGAAGAGTAGCTTTGCAGGGGCTGTGGAGGGGAGATGATAATAAGAAGAAAAGGAAGTAGTTACAAAAGTGTGCATTTATCCCAAATTGTAGAGCAGGAAGCTAGTAGTCAGATTGGTGATGTTACGTTCTTTAGTAGTATCAGGGATCAAATCTGGGGAGAAAATCTATCAGAGTGTTCAAGCAGAGAACAGGAACCAAAGTATGGGCTGTACACCAATTAGCTATTATTGCATTGTAACAAGCAGGTGCCGCCCCCCCCCCCCCACCTTTCTCTTACTTGGCTGCCTTCTCTGTAGAAAACCCCAGACCCCCTCTCTTGACCTCTGGGAATGGAGGAAACTGCAGGCAATAAAGATAGGATACATTCCCGGGATAGAGACCCCTCTCCTAACCGCTGGGAATGGATGAAACTGCAGGCAATAAAGATAAGACACATTCCTGGGATAGGGACCCCTCCCCTAACATCTCATCTGCTTCTGTAACCTGCTTCGTGCCTTAAACGGACCAATTGTCTTTCCTTTAATATTGCTATTTGCAGTATTAGGCTTGCCCTATCTGTAGCATGTAATAGAGTCTATAAAACCCAATGTTGGCTTTTGTTCAGGGCTCAGACTTTCAAAGTGACTCGGCTGAGCACCGTGTGCAAGAGCTAATAAATCACTTGCTTCCCGAAACTGCAGACCCTTAGTCTCACACTGTTCTAATTTCGCAGAACGTTCCTGGAGGCTGCGGTTTTCACGCTATAGCATAACAAACTATTCCACAACTTAGTGGGTTTACACAATAGCCATTTCTTATTGCTCATGAGTCCAAGAGCCAGTTAGAAGGTTCTATAATCTGGACTAGGCTTGGCTACACCGGGCTGAACTCTCTCATGCATCTGTGTTTAGCTGGCAACTTGGCTAGGGACTAGTTGGTCTAGGATGACTTCAGCTGGGATAATTCAGCACTGGTCCATGTTCTTACTCATCCTCCAGAAGCTATTTTCACAGTAAAGGCAGGGTTGAGGTGGGCAGGGTAATATGGGAGCATGCAAGCTCTCTTGAGGCTTAGGCTTCAACCTGCACACTGCCATTTTTGCGGCAAAATAAGTCAGGAGGACAATCCAGAATCAAGAGCTGAAGGATTAAATTCCACTTCTTGATGGGAAGAACTGCAAAGTCATACTGTAAAGAGCATGGATACAGGGAGGGGTCAAGAATTGGTGCCAATTTCGGAATCAATCCATGTGCACAGACCAAGTTCATTGAAATGAAATGAAACAGAAGGGACACTTTATTGAAAGTGGCATAATGTGGAGGTAAAGTTGGCATCCCCTTTTGCTCTCCAAACACCTCCATTGTAGAGGTTATACTGCTTTAGTTAAAAGTTTGGACCTGTGAAATCTGTTCTACCAGTAATTGTTGCAGTGTGCTTTGAAATTTAATGCTTTTTTGTATATGCGTTGTCGTTCACAAAAAAGAAAAAAATGTCGATTGTGATGATAAATGCATCGCTATGTGATGAGACTGTGAACCATTGATTTGCACACTCTGGATGATTATGTGGTATGTGAATATATAATATATATTAGTAACATTGCATTAAAATAAAAAAGTGAACATGAAACATAACTATTGTCCTGTGGAATTGGTTACACTTACAATGTTATGCTACTATTACCGAAGTCTGCTACCATCCATTCCCAAAACTTCTCTCCCCCAGTGAAATTCTGTATCCATTACAATCACTCCCCAACTCCCACAGCACCTAGTAACCTGTAGTCTCCTTTCTGTCTCCAGGATTTTGCTTATTTTTGGCATTTTGTTTAATATGGAATCAGACCATATTTGTCCTTATGTCTTTGAGTAATTTCGCTTGGCATGATGTTTTAACATGAGTAAGGACATAGTTTTCGTGGCTGAATGGTATTCCATTGTATGTACACATTAGATTGTGTTTGACCTTTTGTCTATTGATGGACACTTGACATGGTTATTCTGTTTGGCTATTGTGTTAATAGAGGACCCATTCAAGGAGAGACAACATTTCAGTTTGTGAATGAATTTTTTAATCTTTCCCTCGGAGTCAGTTTTGATAATACAGATTAAGTAAAAATGATGTTTGGCGTCAGAGACTGGAAGGAAAGCCTTATCAATATCACTTTTTTGCAAAGAAGCCCACATTTTCTATGTGGAGCTGGTAGGAATGTCATATTCTGTTTGGTATCTGCATTTCAAATAGCTGAATGAGAATCAGCAATGCTGTGCAGCTTTTAGAAGAAAAAAAAAAAAGAGGAAGTTTCCAAGGAAGGACTAACAGGGGTGAAGAACTTAACAATTCAAGACAGATTCTTATTATTTCCAAATGAGCCAGACCTTACCAGCATGTTCTGTCGTCCTCAAGTCACTACTTCATAGCAAGGTCACAGAGACTGTACAGGATCCAGGGCATGAAGGTGGGATGAGATTTGAGAATAGTGTTTCATAAGGAAAGAACCAAAGTTCTGAACAACTAAACTAAAAGAAAAAAGGGCTGAAGAGAGACAAATATTGTGATTTGTGGTGTAAAAATGGAATTAATGGTAATAAATTGGGCCCCATACTCAAAGAGAAGGAAAAGAGAGTGAAGATGAAACACGTGACATCAAGGCTAGATTTAAAAGAACTTACTTAGAGTGACTTTTCTTAAATATTTTGGAATAGCTCTTTAGGAGAAGGAAATTTCTTGACAGCAGAATGAGTATAGTTTGTGTTCACCTGACCACCTGTGTTCATTTCAAGCCCTCTAAAATGAGTATCAACATGTGTCTGTGAGTCCCAGAGATTTTTCAGCTGTTCTGTTTCATGCCTTTGCTAATCATTCCTCTTTTGAATCCTGAGGGTTTCCTTCCAGTTTTGAATGTCAGGCAACAAGTTTCAGTCATGGTATTCATTTGGTCTTTGAAGGTTTTTTATTCTTTTTGAGGGGCAAGTGGTGGGTGAGGATCTAGGCATGGAATTGAGACATTTTCATGTGGGTTTGTCTGGAGTTCTTCACTTTAATAGACCATTAGTCCCCAAAACAACTTATATTCTATGTGTGTTTGCTACTCATATATCTCTCTGCCAAGTGGCATTACTCAACTCTGTCAGGCACAGTGTTATGTGGGGCCATAGACTTAAAGTAAGTCTGGCTGAGATGCCCTGAGTTATAAGCACTGGAAGCAAAAGCTGATGTAAGTAGAAAAGATGGTTCAATTTCCTCATTTACAAGACAAATTGGGGTCTACGCTTGATAGCATGAGGAAAATGGACATCAGCTAGAAACCCACAAAACAATGTTCACAGTGGATGAAGAGAAAATGTGCATTATTTGAGATTACAGCCAATGGGAGGCACCATGGATCTGGGCTGAATCAGGCAAAGAAATAAAATGCCATCTATCACCCTCTAAGCTATGCAGGCAAAAGAGCATTACTGTTAAGGAAGCCATGAACCTGTGGAACAAACATCTTAGTGTCCGGAGGCAAGAAGGAGAAGCTCAGTGACCCATGCAATGTCTCAATGAAGGGATGGCTTGGGTGTCTGAAGTGACTGATTCACCAGGTTGCTACACTGTTTACAGCTGACCTGTGTGTTAAGAATGCAGCACACAGAGCTCTCTTGGGTGTGTAGAGAAATTTGTTCCAATTCCCCCAAGCAAAAGAGTAGCTTTTCCATTTGATTAGAGGAAAAGTAAAAAATAAAATGACATGTCTTTTTTTTTTCTTCCTCCTAAATTCTCAGGGCACCTTTTGGTTCTTTGAGGCTATTTATAGGATTTGAATAAGTCAAAAAAAGTGTCTGTTTAATTGACATCATCTTTTTCTAAGCATTTGTGAGGAGAAGGTGGTGATAAAGATAGTTTACAAGCAATTTCCATTGAATGGGCTAAATTTCCCAGAATTATATGGCCTGTCTTGACCCTGGGTACCTACACAGAGACACCTACAGAGGTGGTACCATTTGACAACTGGTCTACTGGTTAGTTTATAGATGATCTTGTGTTGTTGATTAGTGGATGAGAGATGGGATACCAGTGTAGAGTGGCCATAAATCTTATCAGAATTGAAGGTTGGATTCCTGGTTTGATCTGAGGAGCACAGAGGAAAGTCTACATCCTACTTTAAATACTTGTTATAGATTAACATTTCCACTTGAACTAGTTTATCCTATCCTTTGTAATAATCAGTTAATGATAATATAAAACTTGTATATATGACTTTAAAAATTTGTATATTTTTTGCATTTTTATGAGTCAGAGATTATTATCTCCAGTAGAGTCTAAGGTAACCATTAATTTTTTAAAAGACATAGCTGAGAGTGGTAGAGGTGGATTTTTTTAAATACAATTTTGTTGAGATATATTCACATACCATAAAAACTATCTGAAGTATACAACCACTGGCTCACAGTGTCATCACATAGTTGTACATACAACCCCATGATCAATTTTAGAAGATTTTCATTTCTCCAGAAAAGAAATAAAAACAAAAAACAAAACCGGAATCCTCCCATACCCTTAATCCCCCTATTATTGACCCATAGTATTGTTGTAGTACATTTGTTACTGTTGCTCAAGAAGTATCAAAATATTACTGTTAACTATAGTCCATAGTTTGCAATAGGTACATTTTCCCCTCTATTATTAATTCCTTTTAATAGTGTCATACATTTGTTAAAGTTCATGAAAGAACTTTTTTATGTCTGTACTGTTAATCATGGACATTGTCCACCACAAGATTCGCTGTGTTATACATTCCTATGTTTTTACTTCCAACTTTGCTTCTGGTGACATACATGACTCCAAACTTCCCCTTTCTGCCACACTCACACATGATTCAGCACAGTTAATTATTCCCACAATAGCAAACTACCATCACCTTAGTCCATTTCCAAGTGTTTAAGTTCAACCTAGCTAAGCATTCCTGCTCATATTAAGCAACCGCTACTCATTCTTTAGCCTTATTCTATATCCTGGTAAGCTATATTCTTTTATTTATTTCTATGAGTATACATATTATAATTAGTTCATTTCGGTGAGTTCAGATAATATTTGTCCTTTTGTATCTGACTTATTTCACTTAACATAATGTCCTCAAGATTCATCCAAGTTTTCGCATGCTTCAGGACTTCATTCTTTCTTCACTGCTGAATAATATTCCCTCATATGTATATACTACGTTTTGTTTATCCAGTCATCTGTTCAAGGACACTTGGGTTGTTTCCGTCTTTAAACAGATGTGAATAATGCCACTATGAATAACTGTGTGCAAATATCTAATTGAGTCCCTACTTTCAAATTTTGGGAGGTATGTAAATGCAGGATTGAAAATTAGGAAATACTGCGTTGGCCTATGACAACAGACTTGTTAGAAAGTAAGTTTTCTTGGTTCTTCTACTGACTATTTACCTTGGGTTTGCTTCATTTTTGCACTCTGGATTATTGTAAATTTTATTTTGTACTTGTCAGTATGCATTCCTCTCAGATTATTTCATGTGTGTATTTAATCTCTTTAGCATCCAGCATCTCAAGGCCAAGATCAATGGCCTTGAGATTTAATAACTGATTATTTCTTTTTAACTGTACTTTCATGATTAGGATAAGAATACATTCTTTGGGTATGTGCAAACTGAAAGTCCAGAGCATGACCCATTCATTTCCAAAGCCAAATTGTTAAAAGTGTGAATACAAGGTCTTTATTGTCTTGTGGTCTTTAGGTTATTATCACCTTTAGAGAGGCAGGGAAATCAGTATTTTTTGGTCGATATCTGTGGCTCAACGCTTTTCATGAATCATTCTTTGGATTCTGATTTGGAGGAGGTTGCTAATGCCTCCTCTCTAACTATTATGAAAAGGGCTTCCAGACACATTCACTCCTCCTACTGCATTTTTATGAGTATTTTCAATTTAAGGACAGAAAATAATAATAACAGGAAGTGGTAAGACTCTTCATCTCTCCTTAATTTTGTGTAAGTAGAGGAAGGATCTCTGTTCCAGTGATCCTTAAACTTTCAAAGTATTTTTGAAACTCTCAGATTTTACTTTGGCTAAGGAGACAGGGTCATCAAATATTTTCATATGGTAATACCTCTAACAAAATTAGACATCCATCAGGGAATAAACAAATAACACTAGTACCTCAAAGCACTTAACCAGCATGGATTTTTTTTTAAGTATGAATGCTATAGCTATTATGAAACAACAACTTAGTAAACCCTAACGAGTTTAGATGAAATTTTGGATTCAAATATTATTCCTGCAGTAACCCAGGGATTTTGTTTTGTTCCCTTGAATAAATTGATTTTAACTAAAAAAATTTCGAAACTTTTTTTTTTTTTTGCCTCAACTAGTTTTCCGAATCAGAATCATTGCAGCAGCCTAAGGTAAGCAAATGCTTTTGATGTGAATTGCTGAGAGCAGGAGCAGGGAAAGAGAGGGAGGAGCAGGATTGAAAGAGAAGGAGGGAGGAACGGGAGAAGGTAAGGAAGGGATTTGATAAAAGGGGATCAGTAGTTGGGGATAAAAGAACACAGAGGAAGGAAAATAGAAAAAGAACGGTCTGGGAAAGTTTCTGTAGACCTGCAGGAATAGGGCAATTGTATCCGGAAGTACGCTACTGAGCTCAGGGACTGTTAATTTCCTTTGCCATTTTCTTTTCCTTTTTTTTTTTTTTTTTTTTTTTTTGCGCAGCTACTGGCTTTCATTCCCAACCCCCAGCACAGCTGAGTCTCGTTGTCCGAGGCCTGCTACTGTTTTAGCTTTGCCTCATCTGGACACTTTGAGCTACTGCTGTCTGGGACCTTACACCCCTACTCCTCGGCCCCAGAGCACCCCTCGAGGCAGTACTGAGAGGAACAGACCTGTCTATCCTCCAGCTCTGTTGCCCTGTGAACGCTGGGGCAGGACTGTGCTGACTCTCCAGCGCCCCCTGCAGGATGGAGCCAAATTACCCTCTGTGGCACTTCTTCCTTCCCCTCCTTGTCCCACTGTCTCAGGGCTCTCTGCTAGCTTTCCTGAAATCCTTCCCAATAAGCCGTATGAAACCTCAACTCAATGTCAGCTTCTGGGGGCCTTGATCTGACAACACCACCCCATTACTTAAATGTCCTGATTATTTCAAAGGCCTCTGAGATGTTTCATTACTCGCACTGTGGCAGATGCACTCTATGTGCTGATCTACTCTTTTCATTAAAGAAAACGTTGCGTGGACCCTCACATCACGTCTCCTCCTCCCCACTCTTCTCCTCGAGCCCTTGGCTCCGTCCCGGGCATGCGTGGAGACTCCGCCCTCAAGGTTTCCTTCCCCCTTCCAGGATGTCGTGGCTGCTGAAGCTCGGCTCCATCTGGAAGTCTGGCAGGAGTTTTTCTCCAGAACTGGAAGTCACTGCTGGGTGCTTTTGGGAGTTGACTCAATTTTAGAAACATCCCATCGACCACTGTCTGCCGGTGTCGCCTCTG
The DNA here is from genome assembly GCF_023851605.1 of Tamandua tetradactyla. Lineage (NCBI taxonomy): Eukaryota > Metazoa > Chordata > Mammalia > Pilosa > Myrmecophagidae > Tamandua > Tamandua tetradactyla. The sequence continues at coordinate 8,975,933 of NC_135351.1, forward strand.
CCTGGGTGGGTTGGAAACCACAAGGAGCAGAAGGCAGACATTTCCACTCACAGACATTTACCGCCCAGCCCGCGAGGGGTGTTAGCTCTAGAGTCAGGAGGCGTGTACTAAAATAGCACCTGGGTTTTTATAATTTTGAGGGAGGCGGCTGAGGCGGTGTTTTCTGGTGCCTTGTGATTCCATAATTGCTGTATGAAATCACTGTGGCTCACCAGATTCAGTGAATCAGTTCTTCGGAGTCTAATTTAGAGGGGACCATTTTTTGCCCTATTTTGAACGACTGTAAAAAAATGTGTCTAGATCGACTCATTTCTTCTCCCACGCATAGAAAAAGAGGACAGGAAATCACTCCCCTTTTCAAAGTTAGAAAGCCGGAAGAGGTAAGGATTATCTGTCTTCAACCGAATTGTTCCACGTGAATCCCGGCTGGGAAAAGCTCTTTGCTGATAGACCCGGAGAGTAGGCAGGGCAGAAATCTCCATCTGGAGACAATTTGGAGGCATGTGGTGAAGGGGTTGCCAGGCCTCTCTTTGAAAACCCTGAAGTGAATATTTGTTGAACACTTCCTAAACCCGCTAAAGTAGGGGAAGATTGGATGGAGGGAATAAGGTAAATGGCTTGCTTGTAAAAAAGAAGTTAATTTTGTAATTCTTTGATCTAGTGATTTTACTATAAATAATAGTGAGATGAAAAATCTCCCCAGAAGGAATGCTTGAGAGTTTTTATTTAAATTGCTACCTACTTGGAATGAGCTATCTGATTTTGTCAATAATCTCCAAGTCATTTGTCAGCTGCTTCCTTCTCATCCTAGTAGCAGAAAAATTTCAGCGAATCATGACTTTATGGGAGTTGTTGCTCATTGCATTTTCTTTATATCTCTCATTTCTTGAAAGTATCTTGTTGGGAAAAAAACTTTAAAAGATTTACATTTAATTATTTTGGCAATAAATTAATGAAAGCAAACACATTCTTGAGAGGATTGCAAATTGAGACAATTCAAAATATTTTTTTCTAAGGATGATTTTTATTTAAAAATATTACAAAACCCGCCAAGTTTGTTAAAAACTCAAAACAGTAAAATAGTATAGAATTAAAGTGCCCCCTCAATTCTATTCCATAGATTTGACTATAGCAACAGTCCGTATATTTAGCTGAACTTTTAAAATGGAGCTGTTTTAGATAAGGGATTCCAAAGTGAAAGGAGAATCTGTGCAAAGGACATGGCCCAATAACAGTTATATAACTTTTAAACTACTTACATCATATAAAAAGTTTAGGTTGGGGATTAAATGAAGAGATTTGGGAAGATTTTTGGAGTGGGCTGTTAGAATATTCCAATTGGTGGTGAGTACCCCTTTACCTTAAACCCCTATTCAGGGTTTTAGGGAGACCACTTAGCTTTAAGGTACCTCCTGAAGTATGGGGAGCTTGCTAGACCAACCAGGAAAATCTAAACGGTGGTTGACCAGTTGCTTAGAGTAAATGAGAGGTTGCTGTTGGTTACGAATGGCCTATCTTTCCAGAGTTTGCAGGGGCTGAGGGTGTACAAGTGCTTCCCGTGGTCAAAATATGGGCCATGTGAGAGCAAGAACCAATGTGGGGTCAACTTCTGTCTAGTTTCAAGTGCCACCTCAGGAGAGAGAGGCCAGATGTGAATGACCAGATTCCAGAGGCTGAGGAAGGAGTCTTAAGTGACGGCTAGAACAGGTTCCTCCACCAGCATCCATGGACGTGCAGTAGAATTATAGCCATGAGTAGAAGGAGTCTTTGAAGAATCCATGAAAGCAACTGCAAGAGAAAAAAAAAACCAACTTAGTCTTTTGTCAATACCAGAGAACACTGTTATCAGCTCATTAAATAAGAATCTTTCTGCTCCCCTTTCTTAGGCTTTAACCCCTGAGGGTTAAGACCTGAAGGAGTGGAGGAAGGAACCAGACAACTGCCCCTTCACAACAATGACTTCTTTCCTACAATAGATCCGAGCTGGGATAAAGGTGAGAAATCTCAAATTTAGTTCAAGTTTGGAGTGCTGATTATCAGATGAATGTTACATTATTACTAATTTGAACTTGAGTCTGTGACTTAAAATGACTCTAGGAATGTTTACTATGTACATAACAAAAAAGGTTATGGCCTTGCCCCATCAATTAACCTTCAATGATAGACTACAAAGAGAATTTGCTTAACACGAGAGTTATGTGTGTGTGAATATATATATATCTATATGTATATATAAAAGCATAGACACACTTGTGCATCTGTCTTGAAATCGTAGTTTTTAACAGATGTGCTCAAGGATTAAAGGTTCATTTTGCACTTATTCTAAGAGCAACAGTGACCTTTACTGACCTTCCAAGGTCACCACTGTTAAAGTACAAATAAATGAACACCTAGATGATATGGGAAGAATCCTCTTGGAACACCATGTCATCATATTTGCTTATTTGCTTGGCCACCTTATTATTGAGAGAAATTAATAATGGGTAATCTTAATGAACAACAGACAAATCTTAAAATCTCAGTAGGTTAATCAATAGCAGTTCGTTTCTCATCACATCTGGTGGAGGATGTTTCTCCATCTTGTAGCCATCTGAAATTAAAGGCATTTGTATTCTCCTTGTTAAAGGAAGAAAGTAAAGGAAGAGCCTGTTGGCTAGAATCAAGTCACATGGCCTTAGCCTCAATGCAAAAGAGGCAGGGGAAGGCAGACAAGTGTGTGGCTATTTGGTGATCTTTGAAGTCTCCGCCAGTCATTTATCATATGTTCATCAATATTTATTGAGCAACTACTATATATAAATTGGATGCTGTATAGTAGATGTGGTGGTTTGAAGCTGTAGGTACCCCAAAAAACATGCTCTTAAATTTAACCCATTCCTGTGGGTGTGAACCCATTGCATTTAGGACCTTTTGATGAAGTTACTTCGGTTAAGGTGTGTCCCACCTCAATCAGAATGGATGTTAGTCTTATTACTGGAGTCCTTTATAAGAAAATACAATTCAGACACAGAAAGAAAGCCATGGAAACAAGAAGATGAAATAAATGAAACCAGGAAAGGAAGACATTCCACCATGTGCCTTGCCATATGACAGAGGAGCCAAAGATCTCGGATAGCTGTACTTCAGGAAGAAAGCATCACCTTGATTGTGTCTTGATTTGGACATTTTCCCAGCCTCAAAACTGTAACTGAATAAATTTCCATTATTTATCCTGACCATTTTCATGGTGTTTGCTTTGAGCAGCCTAGGAAATTAAAACCGTGGGGAAATTAATAAACTTTATAGTCAGACACATCTGGACGTGAATCTAGACAACATACCACATGTTAGCCATTGACAAGTTCCTAAACCTCTCTGAGTCTTAGAAACTCATTTTCTCACTGATAAAATGAAAATAATTTTAGGTACCTCCACAATACTATAAGTATTAAATGGGATAACTATATAAAGTTCTTGGTGCAATATTTAAGTGAAAATACAGATTCACTTCTACCATTTTCCTGCAAGACACCATGATTGGGTTAAATGAGATATAAAGATTCCTAAGCAATGGTCTCCATCATCAAAGAGTGTGAAACTTTAAAGATGTCAGTAATTCAAGTTCACAAATATTTGAAACACCAGGCATTATGTAAGAGCTATAGGACTGGTATAAATAAGAGGTTCTACAAGAACTCAAAGGAGGAACCATCACTTCTGGCCATAGAAGACTTCTTGGTAGAAGAGTTATTTGTGTTTGGTTTTCAAGTATGGGGAAACTTGGGAGACTTTCAAGTTAAAACAGGAAGATTTGAGAATTCTATGTGAACAGAATTTAAGTAAAGGTGCAAAGTCAAAACTTTAAAAGGGGAACCAAAAATAGACCAGCTTTGACTGCAGTGGAAGCTTAAAATGGGAGATTGGTGGGAAATAATGCTGAGAAAGTATGCAAGTTTAGATTAGGGAAGATCTTGAATGCCGGCTAAAGAGTTTGAAATCGATCCTAAATAGGTAATAGGAAATCATTAAAGGGTTTTAAGGTATGGAGCTAACACGTCTTATCAAAGAAGTAGATAAAGAGACACAATGTGATAACAAGTAAAGAAATTCTTCTTTATAGCATGGAGGAGAATGGAGAAGGAAAAGAACCCTGAGGAGTGCTTAATCCAATCTTGGTAATTTATAGATGAGAGAATTGAGATCAGAGGATTAAATAACTAGTCTAAGGTTATCTAATGAAGCAGGAATAGGTACCAGATGTTCTGATTCACTATTTTGGTGAGTCACCAACTTGTTAACATTCTAATAGCCCAAGGGAACCTGGCATTCTCTGGCTCACCTCCACCTTTCCTCCAAGGAGGAAGCCAGCCTGAGAGCCCTTGGTGTGCTTAGATTTTTAGTATTCTCAGGCATAATTGCACTTTAAAAACGTTTTAATCATCATTTATTAATTATATTCATTTTTATAACTTATAATGACTCAGTTTCAATAAAAAATTACACGATCACCCAACCTGTGGATGATCATCTAGAAAGCAACCAGAATAATTTTCTTATTGTAACTAGTATATAAAAATAAAACTGATTTATGCATACAATCAATGGCCCCTGGTATAATCACATAGCTATGCATTCACCACCACAATTTGTATAGAACATTCCCATTTCTTCTGAAAAGAAAGAAAAAAAAATCCCATACCCCGCTCTTATATCCCCCATTATTGACATTTAGCTTTGGTATAGTGTCTCTGTTACAATTAATGAAAGAATGTTACAATGTTACTGTTAACTATAGACCTTACTTTGCATTAATTGTATTTTTCCCCATGTACCACTGTATTAGTCAGGGTCACATTTTATAAAAGTGTCTCAAGCAACTTTGGGGATGCACGAGTCCAAATTCTGTATGGCAGGCTGCAAAGCTGGCAACTCTGATGAAGGTTTTTGATGAATTCTCCAGGAGAAGCTGGCTGGCTGAAGTGAGATGATAAATTCTTTCTGATTGCTGACATCATCACTTGTCTCTTTAAAGCTTTGAACTGATTGGATTAAAATTATTTCATTATGGAAAACACTCCCTTAGTTGATTGCAGATGTAGTCAACCATAGATGCAATCAACGTATTTATGATGTAAGTCCACAAAATGTCCTACAATAGCTGTCAGGCCAGTGCTTGCTTGACCAGACAACTGAACACAATTACCTGTCCAAGTTGACACATGAACTTACCCCATTATTAACATCTTGTAATAGTGACATATATTTTTTCTAGTTCATGTAAAAATTTTCTTATATTTGTACTATTCACCACAGTCATTGTCCACTCTAGGCTTTGTTAAGTTATACAGTCCCAGTTTTTATCCTTTAGCTTTCCTTCCGGTGACACGCACAACCTTAATCTTTCCCTTTCAGCCCTACTCACACTCAGCTTTGTGAATTACACTTACAATATTGTGTTACTGTCACTTAGTACATTATTGCATTTTAATTCATTAACTGTTTATTTGTTGACCTCCCCAGAATATGCCAGGCACTGCATTTGGTGCTGCGGGTACCACACAGAGAGGTGGCTTTGTGAGGTTCTCCTGAAGCAAATATGAAGTACTAAGTAACAACTTACAGAGATGAAGCATTTGAAAATCTAGAGAAGGATCAGATTGTAACTGAGATTTCTGAAGAGGAGATAAGAGAAAACGGTTCATGTTCACAAAGGAATGACTCTCTAAAATTGCAAATGCATGCACTGTGGAAACTTGACAGTGGGCAGAAATTTGACACCCTTCAAATCCTCCAAGTAAGAGCTTGTCTAATTCACCTATCTGTAAACAACCTTGGTTCCTTGGGTGTATGCAAAGAATATTGTGTACACAGGTGCCTGTACAGACATGCACACACATCTCCTCTCTAATTATGAACTCCTTGTAGTGAAAATTTGTTCTGTTTTTTCCCCCTGGTTGTCAATCATCCAATTCCTTTCCTGACCTCCTATTTAGGGAAATTTTAATACAGGATTTCAAGGTGGATTTTCCCCTGATATTCTGGAAATTTACTCATGACCACTTAAACAATCCTTCTTCTAAGGTCAGACGATCTCCAGGGGTATCTCAAGGGTGGGGAGAGGCTGCAGTCAGCAAAGAGGTACATTGTCTGTAAAGAGCTCAAAAACAATTAATAAAACCAACTAAATATTGGCTTCCTTCTTACTCCATGCTCCTTCTCCCAAAAATAGTATGTTGATCTAAGTTCTATCAATTGTCTAGACTGTGGTAAATTGCAACCCCACCCCACCCTGGGTAGGCCACTGGACCACTGTGTTTAGCCATCATCTTTTGGAGCCTACTGCATGGCATCTATTCAGCAAAACACCCCACATTCCCATCCTTTACCCTACCCTATTCTCCTTGATGGAAGGGAATGACTGGGAGAAGGGAAGGTCATCATTTGGAAAGTACAGTGTTTGGGAAGGAGCACCATTTCTTCCAATCACCACCGCTTGGGAGAAGAATGGTCCAACTAAGAGAGTGCTCCCCTCCACCCACCCAAGGCATTTTGTTTCCTGGTTGAATATCTGCTCAGCCAACCGCCTTTCTGACTGGCCCTTAGTGACTGCAACAGGAAAAAATATAATTGGGGAGAAATGGCTTGTGGGAGACATTGACAGGCAAAGGGTGGCAGGATCTTCTCTTCCCCTGCACATGTCCCAGTTGCCAAGAAGCATGGCATCTGCAGCCCAAGGGGCTGTGCACTGAGTGATTGAACAGGGCTATACATTTGTCAGGACTGTCGCTACGTGCAAAAGATTGGGTGGGGGAGGCAGAGAAGCATGGGTATCAGAGGAAAGTTGCTGTCATAGCCAGCTTCTGCATCAATAGGAAGATATGGCCCAAAGCTCAGGAATGAGTCCCTCATCTGAGGGAACATGGTGGAGGAGCCACAGCCTGACCACACGGGACCTGTTCATGAACATGACTCAGCGGTGACTCAGTGATTGCCGTCCAGTCCATGCTAGCTCCCTTGCTTTTGTCCATTTTCCAAGTCTGTTTTTCACCCCCGACACCCCAGGATAGCAGGATGCGTTTCCACGGCCGATGGCCATAAGTCCTGATATACTGAACACAGAAAATTCTGGGCATTCATTAAGTGCATACTAATATTCTTTGCTCCTATGATGCAAACACTTCCAGATAAACCCCAGCAATGTAGTAACATTTCTGCCAACTTAAAATTTCTATTCCTTTGGCTTACATGACCCACCTTCTGCTGGTTTCCCCTGTGCTCTGTGGCTGCTCCTTTGTCTCCTTCAACAACTACTTCTCTGGGTGATTTTAAAATGTGGAGTTCCTCAGCTGCAGCTCTCAGCTCTTTTACTCTGTCATCTCTCCCCAGGAGATTTTTCTCCATCTCCTATTTTTTAAAAAGTGTGTAACAGACATAACTTGTTCCAAAAGTTCATTCCTGCAAATACAACAGATATTTATATTTTACAACTCAGATTAAAGCCCATGCTCATTGAGAACCCTAACTTTCCGTTTACCAGACATTTAAGTATTTTCTCTTTGGGGATCCATGTTTCTCTTGAAGAACTCAAGAAGCTGCGAATGTAAATAGTCCAAATTGAGGTTCGGGTGTGGTGAGTCGGTTTCACAATGGAAAACTCTGGAATACTATCCATCCTCATTATTACTGTTGCTTCTGGCTGCCACACAGCTGTGACAACACATGCTACCTAGGTGAGTAGACGCCCTTGTGATTTCCAAAGAGCCTGCTGCCACATATGGTCAGCTTCTGGCTTGGATTTCTCAGGTCTCAGGATTCAGGGATCTCTTTGTTTAGGTCCCGTTGCAGGTATCATCCAAGTCCAACTATCCAAGGAGGGCTGTGTCAGAAGTGTTCCATCCCCTTGCAGAGATCTGGGATGGTGGTTCTCTCTTCTCCCTTGAAATCCACTGTCTCAGATCAGCCAGCAGCTTCTTTGCACACCCTCAAAACAAAGATCTCCCTAACCTCATTTTCCCAACAATAGGTCCCAGTATCCTCTCAGATCCCAAACTCAGTAATATGGAGTTGCCATTTCTCTCCTTTCCGTAGTCCTAAATCCTGATGGGATCTGGGACCCACCAGTCTGTATTTTAGATTCTAACTACTCTCTAAAGTAGCAACTACCAGGAAAGTTTTTACCATGACTCACAGTCAGAATGTATTTTATAAAAAGTAGGATTTGGGAACTCTTGCAGATTAACAGAAACTAAAGAGACGTAACAGACAAAAGCAACACATCCTCGTGGATTTTAATAGCAGTCAGAGACATTATTGCACAATTGTAAAAAAATGTCAATATGATCTGTAAACTAGGAAATAGTACTATTTCAATGTGAATTGCCTAGGCTTTAAAATTTTATTGTGGTTAAATAAGAAAATTCAAAAACTGATTTGGGAAGAAAGGGACATCAATGTCTGCAGTTTCTGACTGACTCAAGAAAACGTTTCATTTTTATATATATATAGAGAGAGAGAGTGGTGAGAGGGGAAAGGACAAGGGGAGGGAAAAGAAGAAATGAATGCAAAAAATATTAACTTTTGGAAAATCTGGGTGTAGAGTAATTGGGAATTGTTTGATTTTTCTTACAACATTTCAGGCTAAAATTATGTCCAAATAAATATAAGTAAAAAAATTCTTTGTCACAGCCCAGTGAAAAGACATACTTATACATACTCACATGTATATTAATTTGATTGATGTTTAGTGATGGCCTATCATGCACCATTTTAAGCAATAAATAATTTATCAGTGAACAAAATTTTAAAAATCTGCTCAAGAAACTTACATGCATATTAACCCATGCTCAGACCTTTATGTATACATATACATGCATAAAATACACATACATATACATATACAAACATAAAAATGAAAGCAAATTTTATTTAAATTGTACTTTTTGGGGGGTGCATGGTCTGGGAATCAAACCTGGGTCTCCTGCGTGAAAGGCAGGCGTTTTACCACTGAGCTACCCGCGCACCCTTACATTGTACTTATTCTTACTATTAGTGATACAATGTTTTTTAAATTCTATCTCATCAAAAATTTGACGTAAAATGAAGTAAAAATATTAATTTTAATTTTATAAACCACTAAGGAATTGTGACCTGAAGTTTACAAAGCATAGCACTAGAACAAAGAAAGTAAAACAACAGTCAAAGTACCCCAAATTTAAGTTTTTATTGAGAACATCAAAAAAGCACAAATTTGTGAGGTCAACCTGAGCCTCTCTTCCGGTCTCCATTTATTCATCTCCAACTGCAAACTTGCCACAGACACAACCATTTCAGATTTTTTCAGTACAAAATTAAACTCTTGATCTTTCCCCCAAGACAGCTCCTCCTCCAGTGTTTCCCATTTCAGGAAATAGCACTTCCGCCCATCAGTTGCTCATCTTAGAAAGACGGGAGTCAAACTTCACACCTCCCTTTTCCTCACTCCCCACAGCAATCAGTAACTAAATTCTCTTGATTCTGTATCTTAAATATATCATAAATTCATTTTTTTTCTTTTCTTTTCCTCTGACACTGTATCTAAATCCACCAACATCTTTAACCTAGATTATCATTGTGATATCTCACCTGGTCTCTCCCTATCCATGATTTCTCCATTCCATCAACTCTTCATAGAATTTCTATTCCATTTATTTTTTGCTTATTTTTAATTGAGTTATTTGTCTTTTTAATTGTTAAATTATAAGAATTCTTTATATTTTCTGGATACAGTTTGCAGCAAAATGTTTTTTATTTTGATGAAGTCCAATTTACCTATTTTTTTCTTTTGTGGTCTTTAATTTTTGTGGTCATGTTTAAAAACTCATGGCCTAACCTGAGGTCACCAATATTTATTCCTATGTGTCTATGTTTTATTCTAAGAGTTTTATGGCTTTAGCTCTTACATTTGGGTCATTTTGAGTTGTTTTGTGTGAACATGTGTATGTGTGTGTATATTATATTAGTATTGGTTCAATTTTAGTCTTTTGCACATGAATATCTAGTTTTCCAGGCCATTTGCTGAAAAGACTATACTTTCACCCATAGATTTGGCTTCCCACCATTATCAAAAATCAATTTACTATAAATGTAAGTATTACCATACTGTTAATTCTATTCATATTGTGCTGTATATCTGTCCTGATGACAGTTAAACTATCTTGATTGTGGTAGCATTGTAGTAAATTTTTAAGTTGGAAAATGTGAGTTCTATTTTATTTTTCTTTTTCAAGATTTTTTTAGCTATACTGAGTTTCTTGTACTTTGATTAATTTTGGAATCATTTTGTCAATGTTTGCCACTGGGGTTTGGATGGCGATTGTAATGAATCTATAGACCAATTTAAGGAATATTGCCATCTTAATGCTAAGTGTACTTATCTATGAACATGGGATATCTTTCAATTTATTTAGATTTGAGATCTATCTTTTTTGTGTGTGTGGACTGTTTGGTGGGCATCCCATTTCATTCTTTTTCCATGTGACTATCCTGTTTGTACCTTATTTTTTGATATAGGAATTTACAGATATAGATTTTCCTTGAGCATTGCCTTATTTGTATCCTATAAATTTCAATATGTTGAGCCTTCATTTCAATCATATCAAAGTAATTTCTAATTTCCCTTGTGAATTTTTTTGATTCATTGGGTTTTTAGGAGTGGTGTTTTTTCTTTTAATTTCTATGTTTGTGAATTTTCCAGATTTCTCTGTTATTGTTTTATAATTTTGTTGCATTGTGGTCAGATAACCCACAAATTATAGAATCTTGTAATTGCAATTGTTTTCATTTTTGATGTTCTTTTACGTGTGTGTGGTTTATCATATGGTCTCTCTAGAGAATGCTCCATGTGTGCTCAAGGAGAATGCGTGTTCTGCAGTTGTTGGGTGAAGTGCTGAATGGATGTGTGCTAGGCTAGTCTAATTGAGTCGCAGTGTGATTCAATTCTTCTGTTGCTTCATTTTGCCTAGTTATTCTACCCATTCTTGAGAGTGGGTATTGAAGTATCCAACTTTTTTTTGACTGATGAATTGCCTGTTTCTCTCTTGAAATCTGTCAGCTTTTGCTTCATGTACTTTGTGATCTGTGTTTAGGCACATATATGTTCATAATTGTTATGTCTCTTGATGAATTGACCCTTTAATCTTTATAAAAATTTATTTTTCTCTAGTAACAATGCTTATCGTCAAGTCTACTTTGTCTGCTATTAGTAGAGGCTCTCTGGCTTTATTTTATTATTTATTTATTTATTTCGGGGGGTTCATAGTTCAGGAATTGAACCTGGGTCTCCCACATGAAAGGCGAGCATTCTACCACTGACTCACCCGTGGTTCAGAGCACCCTCTCTTTGGCTTTATTTTGATTACTGTTTCATGGTTTAATTTTTTCCTCATATTATTTTCAACTTATTTGTACCTTTGGCTGTAAAATATGTCTCTTGTAGGCAGCATACAGTTGGATTTTTTAAAAATCCGTGATGCCAAAATCTGTGTTTTCATTGTAACATTTAATCCATTACCATTTAATAGGTAGGTCTTATGTCTGTTATTTTGCTATTTGTTTTCTTCATGTCATGTATTTTTGTTCATTGATTCCTCCAATACTGCCATCATTTTTGTTAAATAGACATTTTCTAGTGTGTCATTTAATATAATTCTTGTTTCTTGACTATATATTTTTGGTATTTTCTTTGTTGTTTCCATGGGTTTACAATTAACATCTCAACTTAAAAGAATCTTGTTTGGATTATTAATGACCTAATTTCAACAGTACACAGATATTTTGCTTTAACATATTTCTGTCTCCTGTTCTTTTTTATTATTATTGGCATGCAAATTATATTTTTACATACACAGTAATCCCATCAATCAGTTTTATAATTATTGGTTTATGCAGTTGTCTTTTAAATCAAACAGGAGAAGAAAATAATTATAAGCAAAAATGTATTCATGCTGAATTTCCTATTTCCCTATGTAGTTACCATTATTAGTGTACTTTATTTATTTATGAAGATTTAATCTTTTTTCTAGTGTCCTTCATTTCAGCTGGAAATTTAGTATTTCTTGTAGGTAGGTTTGCTACAGACAAATTCTCAGTTTTTGTTTATCTTGCAATGTCTTAGTTTTCCTTCATTTTTAAAAGATATTTTTGCTGAATATAGAATTCTTGATTCAGTCTTTTACTTCAAATGTGTTGTCTCACTACCTTCAGACCTTGATGAGAAGTCAGCAGTGAATCTTCTTGAGGGTCTCTTGTACATGATATGTTGCTTTTCTTTTGTTGCTTTCAAAATGCACTCCCCAATTTTGACATTTAACTATGATGTGCCTAGGTGTGGATGTCTTTCATTTTATCCTACATGGTGTTCATTGAGCTTCTTGGAAGTCCAAATTTATGTTTCTCAGAAAATTTTGAAATTTTTATACATTAATTTTTATTTTTAACTTTTTTTATTGTGTAGTATAACATAAATACAAAACAAATAAAAAAGCAATAGTTTTCAAAGCTCTCTTCAACAAGCAGTTACAGGACAGATCCCAGAGTTTGTCATGGGCTACCAGACAATCCTCTCATATTTTTCCTTCTAACTGCTCCAGAATTAGGAGGCTAGAGAGCTTTAATATTTTTTTATCATCACAATCAACCTTTGTTCCTTCTTTTTTTGTGAAAGATAACATATATACAAAAAAGTTATAAGTTTCAAATGCAGCACCACGGTTAGTTGCAGAACATATTTCAGATTTTGACATGGGTTACAAGTCCATAATTTTAGGTTTTTACTTCTAGCTGCTCTAAAATACTGGAGCTAAAAGTGATATCAATGTAATGATTCAGCATTCATATTCTTTTGTTAAATCCTATCTTCTCTGTATATCTCAACCATCACGTTTGATCTTTCCATCCCTCTCTTTAAGGGTGTTTGTGCTATGGCCATTCTAAATTTTTCATATTGGAAGATTCTATCATTAATATGGGGTAGGGAGATGGAACTATGTGGTGTTATTGAGAGGCTGGGCTAGGTTTCAGAACTTCTCTGGATCAGGGACCCACCTGGAGGTTGTAGTTTTCTGGAAAGTAACTCTAGTGCCTGGGCCCTTGTGGAATCTTATGTATTGCCCTAGGTGTTCTTTAGGATTGGCTGGAATGGTCCTGGTTGGGGGTTGGCAGGTTATGATAGGTAGCAAGGTCTAACTGAAGCTTGCATAAGAGCAACCTCCAGAGTAGTCTCTCGACTTTATCTAATCTCTTTGTCACTGATACTTCATTAATTACACTTCTTTCCCCCCTTTTTTGTCAGGATAGAATTGTTGATCCCACAGTGCCAGGTCTGGATTCATCCCTGAGAGTCATCTCCCACGTCGCCAGGGAGACTTTCACCCCCATGTCGGGGGTGGGGGTGGGGCAATGATTTCACTTGCAGAGCTGGGTTTAGAGAGACTGAAGCCACATCTGAGTAACAAAGAGGTCTTCCAGACATAACTCTTAGGCTTGCCTATAGGAAGTCTAAGCTTCTCTGGTAACTACATAAGCTTCACAAGAGTAAGCCTCATGATTGAGGGCATGGCCTATTGATTTGGGTGTCCCTAAAGTTTGACACAGTATCAGGGGATTCCCTGATGGTAAGGTTTAATAGTTCCATAGTCTTTCTCCCATCCCTCAGGGGATTTTGCCAATACTTTTTGATAATCTGCTTAATATCCTCTTGGATGCATCCAGGCATTCCAGTACAGGATTAAAGAACCTCTTTCTTATTCTGGCTCTCTGGTTTCAGTTATTCAAATGAACTATGCAGATAAGTTAAATTAGATTATGCACTACAGAAAATTTCAGTTCCAGACCAAACGAACCTTTCTTCCATTGGTTTCAAAGAGTGTGTGTGGTTCTAAAATATAGACACTGTCTTCCTTACCCCTATGTTCTGAATTACTTTAACCCCAACTTGTTTGGTTTTGTTTTTCTCTCTAGATATCAGGTTGTGTATGTAAAACAGCCTCTGTGAAATAATAATCATCACTATGGACTTAATGTATTGTCTGCTCTAAAATCTTACAACCTAGGCCCCTGTTTTCTAAAAGTGACCATATCATTCTTGTTCTTTTATTTCTGGCTTATTTTGTCTCACCAAATGTCCCACATGTTCATTCACATCATTGCATGCCTCATGACTTTGTTGCTTTTTGTAGCAGTACAGCCTTCATTCATAAGCATATGCTGTTGTTTGCCAATCTACTTCTCTGTCAGTGCATCCTTTAGCCACTTCAGGCATCATGTAGAGGGCATCTACATCAGGCATCATGTAGAGGGCCCAAAGTCCACAGCCTATCAACACTCTCAATTTTAGATAATTTCATTGTTCCCAAGAGAAAGAAAACCAGTAAACACACCCTCACCAAATAGGAAATCTAAACCTCCTCTTAACTCTTTTCCCTCCTCCCATTATTTACCTCTGCTGTTGCTGTGGTAGTGCTGATGGTTTCCTTTTGAACATAGTTCATAGCATGCAATAGCAGTTTTCCCCCTGCACCCTGGACTTAAACATTCTTTGTACAGGAATCATAACTTTGAAGTAATTCTTGCAAGAAGTAATTCATATTTCTAGTGTTAATCAGTGGGACACATAGGTCTATACAACCCCTTTCAATCTTGTTCATCTTCTTTATGGTAATATTACTTCTAGACCCACTAGAGAACCACCTTCACCCCTATCTATTCCCTTACATTGGATTTCAACCTCATTAGCTAATGGTTCACCCATCTTTAAGCTTCTTTGTATCTCAAGTCCCCTATATTCTGTATTATAAGCCTCTGATTATACCTTTATGCTGGTCATGTAAAAGTGGAATCATACAGTATCTGTTGTTTTGAATCCAGCTAATATCACTCAGCATTATGTCCTCAAGGCTCATCCATGTTGTCATGTACTTCAGGATGTCATTTTGTCTTACTGTTGCATAATATTCCATTGTATGTATTGTACCACATTTTGTAGATCCACTCATCTGCTGATGGGCATTTGGTTTGTTTCCATCTTTTGACAATTGTGAATAATGCTGCTATGAACATTGGTGTGCAAATGTCTGTTTGTGTCACAGCTTTCAGCTCTTCTGGGTATGTACTAAGTAGTGCTATTGCTGGATCATAGAGCAGCTCGATATTTCATTTCCTAAGGAACTGCCAGTCTTCCATAGTGGCTACACCATTATAGATTCCCACCAGCAGTGTATAAGTGTCCCAGTTTCTCCACATCCACTCCAACATTTATAGCTTCCTGTTTGTTTAATAGCTGCCATTCTTATAGGTGTGAGGTGGTATCTCATTGTAGTCTTGATCTGCATTTCCCTTACAGCCAAGGAAAATGAGCATTTCTTCATGTACTTTTCAGCCATGTGTATTTGCTCTTCAGAAAAATGCCTATTCATATCTTTAGCTCATTTTATAATTGGGTTGTTTATACTGTTGCTGAGTTGTATGATTTCTTTGTATATTACAGGAAATCAAACCTTTGTCTGATATGTGATTTCCAAATATTTTCTCCCATTGAGTTGGTTTCCTCTTCACCTTTTTGACAAAGTCTTTTGAGGTGGGCAAGCATTTGATTTTGAGGAGTTCCCATTTACCTGTTTTTTCCTTTTGTTGTTTGTACTTTGGGTGTAAAGTTTAGGAAACTACCTCCTATTACTAGGTCTTGAAGATATTTCCCTACATTTTCTTCTAGAAGCTTTGTGGTGCTAGTTCTTACATATAGTTGTTTGATCCACTTTGAGTTAATTTTTGTGTAGGGTGTAAGTTACACCCTCTTTCATTCTTTTGGCTATTGATACCCAGTTCCTCCATGCCCAATTATTGAAAAGACCATTTTGTCCCAGTTCAAGGATTTGGGGGCTGTGCTGGTTTGAAAGGATGTATGTCCCCTAGAAAAGCCATGTTTTAATCTAAATCCTATTTCATAAAGGCATAATAATCCCTATTCAATACTGTGTGCTTAAAACTGTAATCAGATAATCTCCCTGGAGATGTGATTTAATCAAGAGTGGTTGTTAAACTGGATTAGGTGATGGCATGTCTCCACCCATTTGGGTGGGTCTTGATAAGTTTCTGGAGTCCTATAAAAGAGGAAATATTTTGGAGAATGAAAGAGATTCAGAGAAAGCAGAGAAGAACGACATAGCCATGAGAAGCAGAGTCCACCAGCCAGGGGACATTTGGAGATGAAGAAGGAAAATGCCTCCCGGGGAGCTTCTTGAAACAGGAAGCCAGGAGAAGAAGCTAGCAGATGATGCCATGTTCACCATGTGCCCTTTCAGATGAGAGAGGAACTCTGACTGTGCTCACCATGTGCCTTCTCACTTGAGAGAGAAACTCTGAACTTCATCAGCCTTCTTGAACCAAGGTATCTTTTCCTGGATGCCTTTGATTGGACATTTCTACAGACTTTTTGTAATTGGAACATATTCTTGTCCTTAGAACTGTAAACTAGCAACTTACTAAATTCCCTTCTTTAAAAGCCATTCTGTTTCTGGTATATTGCATTCCGGCAACTAGCAAACTAGAACAGGGCTTTGTCAAAAATCAGTTGACCATAGATTTGGTGATCTCTTTCTGCATTCTTGATTCAATTCCATTGGTCAGTGCTTCTGTCTTTGTGCCAGTACCATGCTGCTTGACCACTGTGACTTTAAAATAGTTTTAAAGTTAAAAGTTTAAAGTTAATCTTCCCACTTTGTTCTTCTTTTTAAGGATGCTTTTAGCTGTTCAGGGTCTCTTTCTCTTCTAGATGAAATTGGTAATTTGTTTTTCGAAATCTTCAAAGTAGGTTGTTGAAATTTTGATCAGTACTGTGTTGAATCTGTAGATCGATTTGGGGCAAATTGACATCTTAACTGTATTTAGCCTTCTTATCCATGAGCAGGGAATATCTTTCCACCTATTTAGACCTCCTTTGATTTCTTTTAGTAATGTTATGTAGTTTTCTGTGTACAAACCTTTTCTGTCCCTAGTTAAGTTCATTTCTAAGTACTTGAGTTTTTTAGTTGCTATTTTGAATGGAATTTTTTCCTTAACTGACTACTGAGCTAGGTCACTGCTTGTGTATAGAACTGCTACTGATTTTTGCACGTTAATTTTATATCCTGCCACCTTGCTAAATTTGTTTATTAGCTCTAGTAACTTTGCTGTAGATTTTTCAGGATCTTCCAAGTAGAGCTTCATATCATCTGCAAATAATGAGAGTTTTACTTCTTCTTTTCCAATTTGCATGCTTTTAATTTCTTTATCCTGCCTGATTGCTCTAGCAAGAACTTCTAGCCCAATGTTGAATAATAGTGATGACAGTGGGCATCCTTGTGTTGTTCCTGATCTAGGGGAAAATTTCAGTCTCTCTCCATTGAGTACAATGCTGGCTATTGTTTTTTCATATATTCCCTTTATCGTATTGAGGTAGCTACCTTTGATTCCTATCTTTCAGAATTTTTTATCAGAAAAGGATGCTGAATTTTGTCAAATGCTTTTTCAGCATCAGTCGAGATGATCATGTGATTTTTCCCTTTGGATTTGTTAATGCGCTGTATTACATTAATTGCTTTTTTTGTGTGTTGAACCGTCCTTGCATTCCTGGTATAAACCCCACTTGGTCATGGTGTATATTTCTTTTAACATGTTGTTGGATGCAATTTGTTACTTTTTTATTGAGAATTTTTGCATTTATGTTCATTAGGGAGATTGGCCTGTAGTTTTCCTTTCTCATAGGTTCTTTACCCAGTTTTAGTATTAATATGATATTACCTTCATAAAATGAGTTAGGTAGAGTTCCTATTTTCTCAATTTTTTTTGGAAAGTTTGAGTAGATTGGTACTAGTTCTTTTTGGAATGTTTAATAAAATTCCTCTGTGAAGCCTTCTGGCCCTGGGTTTTTCTTTGTAGGAAAACTTTTGCTGACTGATTGAATCTCTTTACTTGTGATTGGTTTGTTGAGATCTTCTATTTCTTCCTGAGTCAGTGTAGCTTGTTTGCATGACTCCAGGAATTTGTCCATTTCGTCTAAGTTGTCTAGTTTGTTGGCATATAGTTGTTCATAGTATCCTTTTATGATTTCTTTTATTTCTTATTGTCTGTGGTAATGCACCCCTTCTCATTTCTGATTTTGTTTATTCGCATCCTGTCTATTTTTTTCTTTGTCAGTCTTGCTAGTGGCCCATCAATTTTATTGACTTTCTCAAAGACCCAACCTTTGACTTTATTGATTCTTTCTATTGTTCTTTTGTTCTCCCATTCATTTATCTAGGCTTTAATCTTTGTTATTTCACTTCTTGTATTTGCTTTGAGGTTAGTTTACTGTTCTTTCTCAAGTTCCTCCCAGTGTGCTGTTAAGTCCTTGATTTTTGCTCCTTCTTTTTTTTTAATATAGGCATTTAGGGAAATAAATTTCCCTCTCATCACAGCCTTGGCCACATCCTATAAGTTCTGATAAGTTGTATTCTCATTTTCATTCATCTCCAGATAGCTACTTATTTCTCTAGCAATTTTTTCTTTGACCCACTGGTTGTTTAAGGGTGTATTATTTGATCTCCATATATTTGTGAATGTTCTCATTCTTTCATGGTTGTTGAAATCCTGCTTCATCCCATTGTGATCAGAGAAAGTGCTTTGAATAATTTCAATGTTTTTAAATTTATAAAGACCCATTTTTTGCCCCAGCATATGATCTATCCTGGAGAATGTTTCATGAGCACTAGAGAAGAATGTATATCCTTATGCTTTGGGGTACAATGACTTATATATGTCTAATCCATTTATCAAGTTATTTAACTTCTCTAGTTCCTTGTTTATCTTCTGTTTGATTGTTCTATCTATACAGGAGAGTGGTGTATTGAAGTCTCCTACTACTATTGTTGAAACATCTATTACTCCCTTCAGTTTTGCCGATGTCTGACTCATGTACTTTGAGGCTCCTTGATAGAAAGCATAAACATTTGATTGTTGTATCTTCTTGGTGAATTGATTGTTTAATTAGTATACAGTGTCCTTCTTTGTTTCTTATGATGTTTTTACATTTAATGGCTTTTTTGTCTGATATTAGTATAGCTACTCTTGCTTTCTTTTGATTACAACTTGTATAGAAAATCTTTTTCCATTCTTTCACTTCAAACTATTGTATCCTTGTGTCTAAGATGAGTCTCTTGTAAGCAGCAGTCTATTGTAATTAATTTAAGAAACATTAATTATGCTTCTTAGTCCATTCTGCCAATCTGTATGTTTTAATTGGTAAGTTTAGTCCATCAACATTCAAAGTTATTATTGAAAATGTGTTTCTTGAATCTACCATCTTATCTTTTTTATTTTATTTGTCAGGTCCATATATTCTTTCCCCTGTTTCTCTTCAAACTCTTTAAATTACCCTTAGTGGTACTTTTCAATTCTGTGCCCTCTTCCAGACCTTCATCTCCTGTCTTTTTTTTTTTTTTTCTTTCTTTCAGCCAGCTAAATTCCTTTTAGTATTTCTTGTAAGACCGGTCTCTTGTTGACAAATTCTTTCAGAAATTCTTTGTCTGTGAATACTTTAATGTCTCCCTTAGTTTTAATGGACAATTTGCCGAGTACAGAATTCTTGGCTGGAAGTCTTTCTCTTTCAGGATCTTAAATAGATCATACCACTGCCTTCTTGACCCCAGGGTGCTGGTTGAGTAGTCTGAACCCAGTCTTATTTGGTTTCCCTTGTATGTGGTAGATTGTTCTCTTGCCACTTCTAGGATTTTCTGCTTCTCTTCAACATTTGACATAATGATTGGTATATGTCTTGGGGAAGGCCTATTTGCATTTATTCTGTTTGGATTTTGTTGGGCTTCTTTGACTTGTATATTTATGTCCTTTATGAGGGTTGGGAAGTTTTCCCCATTATATCTTCAACCACTCTTCCTAGCCCTTTACTCCTCTCTTCTCCTTCTGGGACACCAATGATTCTTATATGTGTGCTTTGTTTTGTCTATCATTTCCCTGAGATCCAATTCAATCTTTTCCATCTTTTTTTTTTTTTTACCATTTGCTATTCTGAGTCTTTGAAGTCAGTTATCCTGTCCTCTATATCACTTATTCTTTCTTGTGTCTCTTCAAATCTGGTGTTGTGTGACTCTAGTATGTTTTTTATTTGGTCAACTGAATCTTTATTCTCTGTGATATCTGTCATGTTTCTATTTATTCTTTCAAATTCCTCTTTATGCTCTTCTATTGTCTTCTTGAGCTCCTTTATGTCATATGCTATCCCACTTATTTTATTAGGAAGAGCTGTATGAACATCTTTGATTACTTGTTCCAAGGTCTGTTTCTTCTCTGGTATTTTAATTTGGTCACTGGGCAGGGCTATATCTTTCTGCATTGTGATATGCTTAGTGATCTTCTGCTGTCTTCCTGGCATGTACATACCTTGATTGATTTACTTTGGGGGTTGATTTCTTTCAGTAGTCTAAGGCCTTCTGTTTGTACGATGGTTGTACAACAGCAAGCAGGGTACGCGGTGGGGAACTCAATGCAGTGATTTGTTTCAGGGCAGGTATAAGTGCAGGTTGAGGATGTTATGCTGATGCTTGTGAACGTGGGTGCCCAGTGGCCAGGGAGGATGTAGCTGTGCGGGTGCACCAGTCTGAGGGGGCATAATTCTGGTGTGCTTTGGTCTAAGGCACAGGGCCCTTTGTGTGCATGCGTAGAGCTGTGGTCGCAGGTAGGTATTATGCCTTCATGGATTGGGGGCAGATGTGACCCGGCTGCGCAGGTCAGCACTTTCTCAGAGCAGGGAAGTGAGGCTGTGCGGTTCTAGGACTGCTGTAAAGTGCAGTTCCCAGAGATGAATGACATGATTGGGGGCTTGTGAGCATGTGTAGGCCTAGGAGTGTCATAAAGTGATGTGCAGAGTTCTCAGGGGGGGCGGGGTCAGGCTATGCAACATGATAGGCAGGGGGGCAAGGGTAACCTGGTTATGGAGGTTAGTGCCTACAGCCTTTATATGCTAGCAACAGCCTGCAGGGAGCAGGGAGGGGGAGGTAGTGCTCAGGAGGGGTGCAGGAGAGTTGGGCTGGGCTGCACTTGGGGTGTGGGTCTGGGGCAAGTACGTGCCCTGGGGGCTGGTGTGGTGGGGACACCTGGAACATGGGGAATGAGAGCAGGTGACAGGGTTCAGGTGCGTGGAGTGTGGGGTGAGTCATCGGTCATGGGGCTGCCTTGGTGAAGGTAGTGCACCCAAGGAATGTGGCCTGGTTTACTTCCTAGTCCCCAGCTCCCATCCATGCACTCCCATGGGCTCTGCACCTCCATGCCAGGCTCCACCTTTCTGCCTCTCAGTTCCTCTGCCTCTGCAACCAGGGCTGCTGCATGTGGTGCAGAAGACTCTCCCAGGTCAACTGCGCTCCCAAATTGCCATCTCAGTTGCCCTCCTGTCCCTTCTCAAATTTTTCCATGGTGAAGGGTTAATCTCGAGCTACTGTATTTGGCTATTTTTCTGGAAGTTCTCATACATTAATTTAAAAAAAGATTTTATTCTGAAAATAACACATATACAAAAAAGGAATAAATTTCCCAGTACATTTTAACAAGTAATTTTAAAACAGAGTTTAAAGTTTGGTATGGGTTACAGTTCCATGATTTTTTCATTTTTTCTTCTTGCTGCTCCAAGACACTGGAGACCAAAAGAAATATCAATATATTGATTCAGCAGTCATATGCATTTGTTAAATCCTATCTTCTTTATTGTTCTCTTCCTTCCTTTCTTTTCTTTTTTTTTTGTGAAAAATAACATATATACAAAAAAGCCATAAATTTCAAAGTACATTCCAACAATTAGTTGTAGAACAGATTTCAGAATTTGGTATGGGTTACAATTCCACAATTTTAGGTTTTAATTTCTAGGAGCTCTAAGATACTGGAGGCTAAGAAATATCAATATACTGATTTAGCACTCATACTAATTTGTTAAACATTACCTTTTCTGTATAACCTCACCAACACCTTTGATCTTTCTCTCACTCTTTAAGGGTATTTGGTCTATGGCCATTTTAACTTTTTCATGCTGGAAGGGGCTGTTGATTATATGTGATAAGGGGATGAAAATAGTTGATGTTCTGGAGAGGCTGGACCCTCTCATTCTGCACCTATCTAGTCCAGGGACCCATCTGGAAGTTGTAGGTTTCTGGAAAGTTACCCTAGTGCACAGAACCTTTGTAGAATCTTATACAGTGCCCTAGGTGTTCTTTAAGATTGGCTGGAGTGGTTTTGGTTGGGGATAGGCAAGTTATGATGGTAGCAATGTCTAACTGAAGCTTGTGTAAGAGTGGCCTCCAGAGTAGCCTCTCGACTCTATTTGAGCTCTCTTACCCATTGATACCTCATTTGTTTCACTTCTTTTCCCCCTTTTGGTCAGGATCATATGTTAATTTTTAAACTTTTTTTTAAATTGTGAAATATAATATACATACAAAAAAGCAGTAAACTTCCAAGTATATTTTAGCAGGTAGTTGTAAAAGAGATTTTAAAGTTTGGCATGGGTCACAGTTCCATGATTTTTCATTTTTTCTTCTAGCTGCTCCAAGACACTGGAGACTACAGAAATATCAATATAATGATTCAGCTGTCATACCCAATCATCAAATCCTACCCTTTCTGTTATACTACTCCCTCTCTTTAAATAACACATATACCAAAAGGAACAAATTTCAAAGTACATCACAGCAATTAGTTGTAGAACAAATTTCAGAGTTTGGTATGGATTATAATGCCACAATTTTAGGTTTTTATTTCTAGCTGCTCTAAGATACTGAGACTAATAAAAAATAGCAGTATAATGATTCAGCACTCATACTCATTTGTTAAACCTGACCTTCTCTGTATAACTCCATCATCACTTTTGATCTTTCTCCCTGCCATGTTTTTTTTAATGTTTTTATTGTATAATATAGCATATACAAGGCAGAGAAAGAAAAAATCAATAGTTTTCAAAGCACTATTGTATTTACAAGACAGATCCCATAGTCTATAATGGTCTACCATACAATCCTATCATATTTTTTCTTCTAGCTGCAACAGAACATAAACGTCTAGAAGGAATATATATATATTTATCATCACTTTTGACTTTTTTGTGTGAAAAATAACATATGTACAAAAAAAACAATAAATTTCAAAGTACATTGCCACAATTGTAGAACATATTTCAGAGTTTGGCATGTGTTACAGTTCCACAATTTCAGGTCTTTACTTCTAGCTGCTCTAAAACATTGGAGACTAAAAGAGATATCAATTTAATGATTCAGCATTCACATTCATTTGTTAAATCCTATCTTCTCTGTATAACTCCACCATCACCTTTGCTCTTTCTGTCCCTCTCTTTAAGGGTCTTTGGGTTATGGCCATTCTAAATTTTCATGTTGGAAGGGTCTGTCAATAATAGGGGGTAGGGAGATTGAACTAGCTGATGTTCTGGAGAGGCTGGGCCCTGTTGGTTTCAGGACTTATCTGGTCCAGGAACCCATCTGGGCGTTGTAAGTTTCTGGAAATTTACCGTAGTGCATGGAACCTTTGTAGAATCCTATATATTGCCCTAGGTGTTCTTTTGGATTGGCTGGGATGGTTTTGGTTGGGGTTTGGCAGATTATGATAGGCAGCAATGTCTAATTGAAGCTTGCATAAGACCAACCTCCAGAGTAGCCTCTCGACTGTTTTTGAGAATAAATTTGAACTCTCTCAGACACTGATGCCTTATCTGTTATACTTCTTTTCCCCCTTTTGGTCAGGATCATATGTTAATTTTTTAAATATTATTTCTGTCCCTTTCTCTCTTTTCTTTCTTTCTGGATCTGTTAGTATGTTTTATTTTCCCCACAGGTCTCTTCAGCTTTACCCATCATTCTTTATTTTTTTTTTCTGTTTCTCAGATTTAATGATCTCAAAGAATACGTCTTCAAGTTCACTGAATATTTCTTCTGCCAGAACAAACCTGCTGGTGATCCCCTGTAAAGGAATTATAAAATTTTGGTTATTGTATTTTACAATGTCATAGTTTCATCTGATTCTTTCAAATAACTTTTATCTCTTTATTCGTATTCTGTACTTGGTGAGATATTTACCTTTAAATTTTTACACGTAGTTTCCTTAATTCTTTGAACATATTTGATTTTAAGTCTTTTTTTAGTAAATTCAACATTTGGGTTCCTTTAGGAATTTTTCTTTTGAATGCTTTTTTCATTTGTGTGGGTCTTACTTTCCTGTTTTCTACATGTCTCATAATTTTTATTTTGCAAACTGAATGTTTTATATAACATAATGTGACAATTCTGGGAGACAGATTCCAGCCCTAAAACAGACTTTGTTGTTGCTGCTGCTGTTTGTTTGCTTAGTGACTGCCCTTAACTAATTCTGTAAAGTCTGTACTCCTGTAGCATCCAGACACTGAAATATTTGCTTAGTTAGCTAATTATTGGTCAGAGGTTTTCTTACATGCTTTGAATCAATAAACACCCTTTGCTGAGGGTCTCTGTGTGTGTTGAAGCATGACTTAAATGCTCAGGCAGTTTATGATTTTTTTTGTCCTTGATTTCCTTCTTGTTTGGTGCTTTAAAATCAGCCAGAGAGGAGAAATGGGCCTTCTCAGGTCTTTCCAGGGCATGAGCGTAGTTCAGCACATGTGCATGTCTCTCACCATCCCCAGGAATATGTCAGAACCTTTCAGAGCCCCTTATGGACATATCATTCCCCAGATCTTCCTGTTGTGTTTTTGGCCAGGCAAGCAAGAGCTGGTATCACAATCTCAGGCAGCTGCAATATTAATCAGTTGTCACTGATTGTTTTCAACAAGTACTCTGGAGAAAGGGATTTTCCAGAAGAATGAGTTCCAAGTCAGGTCAAATAATGACTGTAAACAGGCTTTTTCCAGGGAACTAAAAGTCAGGTCAAATAATACATAGATTTGGAGATGGAAGTTTTTGAAGAATTCCAAACCTGATCCATCTCTCTTGGTATTCATAACAACATTGCAAGGTTGCTGTTTTTCAAGGATTCTATGGTGCTGGAGAGAAGGGTATGGGAGAAGACAAGTTAAAAGGTCACAAAGCCTCTATTATCAAGGTTCAGAAGTTTTTCTTGAATATATCCTCCTGAGTGTTTTGAAAACATTTGCTTAATTTCCAGAATTCTGAAAAAGTTTATTGTGATATCTGCCTGCATTTTTGTTGATTTTTAGAGGATTGGATTTACAGGGATCCTTATGCCGCTATTCCAGAAGTCTTGCCCTCTTAATAAAAAGCTCATGCATCATTAATATTAGCATCTCTTCACTGATTAGAGATTTGGAAATAGAAACTATGAACATAAACAAACAACCTTGATTGAGCCTTGGAAAAAATAAAAATGGAGTATAAATTGAAATGGGTCTAATCAGCTAAGATGAAGAACTAGATTTCACAAATATTCTGAATTTTAAAAATACTCTGCCTATAAAACGATGTTGTTTATATTCCATGTCCAAAGGATCTCAGAGACGAAAAACCTCTCTTAAGAAACAGATAAGGAGAAGTAATCTTAGTTCTATTTATGCCAGTCTTGATCATTACCTGAGCTTCAAAACAGAATTAGAAAATTCTTCCTATTTGTTAGCTCAGTATTAAGTGTGAAACCCTGGTTTAAATTTTCTGTTGCATAGCTTACAACTAAGAAGCATAAAAATATTCTATTGTTCAATTTATCACTATATTATATTTGCTATAAGATATAGAATTTGTTCACTGAAATTGTAAATGAATTTACCAGCTTGGTGTTAATCATTATATAATTTATGTAAGCTGTTCTGGTGATCTCAAAAACCATGAGATCAATTTTTCTCTTTACATACTGCATAAAATAAATTTTAAACTTATGGGTTCAAATTCATATGCAAGATGAAGTCTGGGTTGTTTGGCAGATATTAGCCTAGTATTGAATATTATGTGCATTAAATGCATGGAATAAACACAGTAAGAGATGCTCACTCTCATTAACTATAAGGGAAATGCAGATCAAGACTACAATGAGATACCACCTCACACTTATAAGAATGACTGCTGTGAAACAAAGAGGAAACTACAAATATTGGAGAGGATGTGGAGAAATTGGGACACTTATGCACTGTTGGTGAGAATGTATGATGCAGCCACTATTGAAGACAGCCTGGCGGTTCCTCAGAAAACTAAATATCAATTTGCCCTATAACCTGGAAATACCACTACTAGGTTTATACACAGAAGAGCTGAAAGAGTGACACAAACAGACATACTCACATAGATGCACACAGCAGCACTATTCACGATTGCTAAAAGATGGAAACAATCCAAGTGCCCATCAACAGACGAGTGAATTAACAAAATGTGGTCTATACATATGATGGAATATTATGCAGAAGTAAGATGAATGACATCCTGAACACATGACAAGATTGATGAGCCTTGAGGACATAATGCTGAGTGAAATAAACCAGACACAAAAGGATAGATGCTGTATGATTCCACTTTTATGACCATGATAAAGGTAAAATCAGAGGCTTGTAGTACAGAATATAGGGGACCTAGAGATACAAATAAATTGAGAGTGTTGATGAACTGTTTGGACATTATATATGAGGCCCAGTAGATAGAGGTGGCTGAAAGATGCACTGACTGAGAAGTAAATTAGTGAACAATCATATAAACATATGACTGAACACGGTGCTGCTACAAAAAGAAATGAAGTCATGAGGCATGCAACAATGTGAGTGAAACTGTGGGACATTTGGTGAGGCAAAATAAGCCAGATACAAAACAGCAAATATTGCATAACCTCATTTAGAAAATGCTTATAAGAAAACCGAAACCTGGATGTAAGCTCTTAAAGCAGTCACATTGAATCTGGAGTGGTAATTGTTATTTCTGGATTTTTAAGTGTTGTTTTATATATCTATAATCTGGTATTTAGAGATAAATGAATTTAGAGATAAATGAACCTGATCAGGTTGGGATTAAGGTAATTCTGAATACAGGGACAAAGAAGACATTGCTTGTATTTTAGAACTTCACCTACTCTTTGAGACCAAAAGAAGAAAGCTTTATTATATCCCAATCTAGGTTTTCTGGAGCACATAATCTAACTCAACTTGTCTGGATAGATCATTCAAACAATCCAAACACAGGGAACCCAGAATAAGAATGAGAGCCTTTAATCCTGTATAGCTTAATGTAATGCCTGGATGCTTCCCAGAGTATATAAAGCAGAAAATCAAAAAGTATTGGCAAAGTCCCTTGAAGGATAGGAGAAAAATTATGGAACTATTAAACATTACCACCAGGAGAATCCTGGATATTGTGCCAAATATTAGGGACACCCAAATCAATAAGCCAAGCCCTTGATATTGAAGCTTGCCCCTATGAAGCTTATGTATGTAGCAGAGAAACTTAACCTACCTATAGGTGTGCCTAAGAGTCACTTCTGGAGGATCTCTCTTATTCTCATATGTGGCTTTTCTCTCTCTAAGCCCAACTCTGTAAGTGAAACCATTGTCCTCCCCACTACATGGGATATGACATCTAAGAATGAAAGTTTCCCTAGTGGTGTGAAAGATGACCCCCAGGGATGAGTCAGGCCCTGGCACTGTGGGATCAACAATTCCGTCCTGACCAAAAGTGGGGAAAGAAGGTTAACAGATAAGGTATCAGTGGCTGAGAAAGTTCAAACAGAGTTAAGAGGCTACTCTGGAGGTCACTCTTATGCATGCTTTAGTCAGACATTGCTACTATCATAACTTGCCAAACCCCAACCAAAACCATTCCTGCCAATCCTAAAGAATATCTAGGGCATTATATAAGATTCTACGAAGTTTCCATGCACTAGAATAACTTGCCAAAACTTACAACCTCCAGATGGGTCCCTGGACTAGATAAAGCTTGAAATGCATAGGGGCCAGCCCTTCCAGAACATCAACGAGTTCCATCCCCGCATCCCATATTACTGACAGCCCCTTCCAGCATGAAAAAGCTAGAATGGGAATAGGCCAAATACCCCTAAAGAGTGGAAGAAAGATCAAAGGTGATGGTGGTGTCATACAGAGAAGGTCAGGTTTAACAAATAAGTATAAGTGCTGACTCATTATACTGATATTTCTTTTAGCCTCCAGTACCTTAGAGCAGCTAGAAATAGAAACCTAAAATTGCGGATTTGTAACCCATACCAAATTCTGAAATCTGTTCTACAACTAATTATTGCAATGTACTTTGATATTTATTGCTTTTATGTATATATGTTATTTAAAGAGAAGGAGGAGTATAACAAGAAAATAGGATTTAACAAACAACTATGACTGCTGAATCATTGTATTCATATTTCTGTTGGTCTCCAGTGTCTTGGAGCAGCTAGAAAAAAAAATGAAAAATCATGGAACTATAAAACCATACCAAACTTTAAAATCTGTTCTATAACTACTTGTTAAAATGTACTTGAAAATTTATTGCTTTTTTGTATAGTGGTTATATTTCACAATTTTTAAAAATGTTAAAAAAAAAAAAGAAAAACTAGAATTGGTTATCAAGGTTTCTCAGAAGTCGTATAAGATAAAACCAAGATTTGATAACAAAGATGATACTAGTGAGCTGGTCAGAGACATTTCAGTGTAAGGATAGAGGTAGAAACCACATAACAGGACATGGAAGGTAACAGGGAGATAAAAAATTTAGGAGGGCAAATGTGAATAATGTCACGTCTATCACCTCCGACCGTCATGTTGATCCTGTAAGACAGGTATTGTTTTCTCCACTCTAAAAATTAGTAAAGTGAACATTGCCAAAGGTCACCCGACTGGAAGATAGCAAGGGCAGGAGGTAAAAGCGAGTCTGATTGGCTGGAAAGTCAAAGTTCTTTCCACACATCATTGCTTCCTCAAGCACCTTTCCCAACTCGTGCTTCCCTAACCCTTTTGACAAATTATATTGGAATCAGCTTTCCAAATGTCTGCTATGAAAATGCACAAAGCAATAGTATGAGAGTACTATGCAAATGCTTGTGTGTTTATCAGAAAAATGGAGTCAGGGTGAGTAACCGAGAAAATCAGCAGCTTGCATCTTCTCTTCATGGTGACATCTGTGATTGTTTTTGTAGGCCCTGTCCATGAGCCCCTGTTGCACATCTCAGAATTCATTGGACTCACATGCCCCTTTGCTGTACTGCAAAGATGTTGAACTGCCAAAAACATGTTACAGGCTCTGCCTGTTTGAAAAAACCAGCTTGAACTGATTGTTCTTCAGCTTTTCACAGAAATCATAGAACATGAAGCCCACAGCTTTGCCCAAAGTTGTCAACAGGTCTTAATTGTCTCTGCTTTTCTGTACACACAGATGGCTTCGTGAAGCTGCTCTGAGCAGATCTCTGCTGCCTCCACTAAGAAAAATCAGACACAACAAGCGGAAATCAGTTTAAAAAGAAAAATTATAATTCAATAAATTCCAGAATAACTGTTATTATTTCTTTCCTGAAGGTAAAGGCTAGTTAACAGAAAACAACTACAGCACAGATATAGAGGCAAGGTAAGAAGTCATAATGGAAATGTGAACTTTTGAAGGCAGGTAAAGAAACTGCCATGAATAGTAAGTAGAAGTATTTGGAACAGGGAAGATACTATTTTTCATTTGTGGCATCTATAAGGGGCACTCAATGTCTTTTTTCTATATCATTC
This sequence comes from Tamandua tetradactyla, assembly GCF_023851605.1. Lineage (NCBI taxonomy): Eukaryota > Metazoa > Chordata > Mammalia > Pilosa > Myrmecophagidae > Tamandua > Tamandua tetradactyla. Next base: position 9,005,646 of record NC_135351.1, read on the forward strand.
AGAAAAGTTACATGTGACGCAAAAACTCCACCCATAGAAATCCATCTTTCAGAAATAATAGAACAGTATGTAGAGTTATGTAAAAAGATGTTCATTGTGGCATTGTTTATACAGCAATCAAAAGGTTGAAAGCAAACTAGTTAGCTAAGCATAGTTTATCTACATGACAAAACACCATGCAGCAGTTAACATCAATAATGTGGGCCTATATTTAATGATGCAATATGATTTATTAAGTAAGACCAGTAGCCATCCAGCAATACCTACTGATGTGGCTGCTCCATGTGTAAAAGGAAGTCTGATAGTATACTCGTCAAAATGTTAACTGTGGTTAAGTTTTAGTAAGGGGTCTTTTGGTTGTTTTCATTTTCTCCATTTTATCCTTAACTGTTGCTTGAATTTCTTATTGTTCAAGAAAAACTATTATTTTGAAAATTAGAAAAAATAATGGAACAATTTTCATCTTGACAAAGGCTACCAGACAATGGGATGCTATCCCCCAGCTGGTGCTGGCAAACATGGGTTCCTTTAGTCTACTGTGCAGATCACCCTTCATGCAGCAACCTCGGGCAGAGAGGACAAGTGACCATACAATTGCACCCTGCAAATAATGGCACCAATTGCCCTTGATCACAGGGGAAAAAAAAGACAGCTGCTGTAATCCAGCTCTGAACCCAGAACCTGGCTCAAGAAGAAGCTCTCAATCAATAGGTGGTGAGCAAAAGAACTCAGAAGGAGGTGTGCATAGTCCCAGGTGCTCATTTAAAAAGAATAATGCATGATAGCAACAGAAAGAAAAAAGGCACCAAGTTAAGCAAACCAGAATTCAAATTTCTGCTCTAGGTTCCTCCTAACTACTGAACATGGCAATTTATTGAACTCTGCAATGGTCAGATTCTTCATTTGAAAAATGGAAGAAGATAAAACATCTGGCAGAGTTGTAGGATAGGATGAATGATTTAGTATATTTAAGTGGCTGTTATGTCAGAGGTGCCCAAAATTTAGTAGTTATTAGTATTAAGAGCTATAATTTTGGCAAAGCCAAGGGGGAAAACCACCTTGGTTAGAGGCAGATGCTCTGGGTGCCAATGTCCATTCCGTGATCACTCACAGTGGGGCTCTGGTGGAGCCTCTGGCCTTTCTCTGTCTTACCTCCTCAGTACTGTGCCCAGGCCAGACGGTACAGGATGGAGTACTTTGTCTAAATTCAAGGACTTTTACTGAACACTTACGTTCTCCTTTGAAATAGAAATCAACCCAAAACGATGACTAATGTACATTCATTTCTATGGTAGCTTTTTCTCCTGGCTAGCAAAGGAAATGATCAGTTCTCTGGAGACATTTTGAAATCAAATCATCTTAGGAGAAGTTCTCCCCAAATGGTTATCCCCATGGCCATTTAGAAAGACACATTTAAAAAAATAAGCACTTCATTTCCATGACACCAAATTCAAAAGATATCAAAGAGGAAACTGAAAAAAGAAAGACGTCCCTCCCAGTCTGCCCTCCTCCCATCTCCTAGATTAGCTACTTTGAGGCAACCACTGTTACCCATTTCCTGTATATCTTCCGGAGACATTTCAGATGTTATATATATATATAAACACATACATACATATACATGTGCACACACATACACTGGCATGCACACCTTTTTTACCCAAATAGAAGCATGCAAAACTCCTTGTTCTTCACTTTGCTTTTTTATCCCTAACAGTGTGTTTTCCATATCAATAGAGATAGAGTTATCCATTCTTTTTCGTGGCTGCATAGTATTCCACAATATGGGTATACCATATTCACTCAATTCTATGTTATGATTTTTAAAGTTGTTCCCAATTTTTTGTTATTATATACAATGCTCCAGTGAGCCTCTTTATATTTAAATCATTTCACACATGCAAATATATCTGAGATAAACACACAGAAGTGGAATTTCTAGGTCAAAGATGCAAACATTTTGAAAGTCATTGCTAAATTGTACTCCGTAGAGTTTGTGCCAAATTCACCCCCACCATCATTGTATGGGCAAGACTATATCTCCACAATTCTAGTCGATTCTATAAGTATTGTTAACAGAATAGGTAAAAAATGAAATGAGATTATAGTTTTAATTACTATTTCCTTTATTATAAATAAGACTAGACATAATTTCATTTGTTTCAGAATCATATATATTTCCTTTACTATGAACTGTCTTTTCATATATTTTGCCCATTTTCCTATTTTCTTATTGATTTGTATACAAAGGAAATTGGTCTTTTATCTTTTATCTTTAATTTTTTTTCTTTTTTTTTGCAATCACTTTGTCAAGAAATCTATCAGTGTTTTCTCTTCCAGTTTTGCTCATTCTTAGAAATAATTTCTCTATTTAATTTTTTTAAACATATTTTCTAAGACTTTTAATTCACATTTTTAACATCTAAATTTTAATCAATCTGTTGATGTTTGTGTATATAATATGTAAAATAGAGGTCCAAATATCTTTCCCAGATTATTATCAAAGTGACCTCACACCACTAACTCAATAATTCCTATTTCCTCTTACCAAATTAAAATTCCACCCTTATCATCTGCTAAATTCCTATATACATTTGGATGTGTTTCTGAACTTTCTATTCTGTTTTACTGATCTGTTTTTCTAGCTGTGCCCCAATACCTCATTGTTTTAACTTTTGTTGTTTTATAATATGTTTTTTATTTGATATAATCCCCCATCACTTTTCTTTTTAGAAGTGTTCCTTGCCATTCTTACTTGTTTATTTTTCACGTGGTGTCTGGGATCAACTTATCTTGCTAAAATATTGTTTGTTTGGATTGCACTGCATTTATAGATTAACTTGAGAACTTTATGAAGTTGAGTATTTCTATTCATGAAAAGATCACAATCATTTTCTGTAGAGTTATTTATATTGAATGAAGGCAAACAAAAATAAATCTATATGTGCTAAGCATGTCAGACTCCTAATAAAAAGTTTATTCAGGCTCTATAGTCCAGAATCACTAGATTTTGACTGACACAAAATCCAGCCTTGGCTTAGACACCATTTCCATTCTCATAGAGAATATTATTCAGTAACTTAAAATGAGGCTTCTCTGAATGTGATATTTGCACCCCAAAGGCAGAAACAAATTATGAGTAACTCACACATGGAATGCATTCTATTTATAAATATACTGATCGCCAACTACTTTAAAAACAGTTCGAAATGATTGCCCAACCTAAAACAAAACTTAGTTCCATTCTTTCATCCTAAATGTTAGATGATGCATCACTTAGCAAGAAAACATCTAAAATTATCTCATTTGGAACCACTCAAGGAAACCAGTATTATTGATTAGCATTTGACAATTAACTTTAAAAAATGTCAAATTTGCTTTGACAACTGATGATCTTAGAAATTTTCAAGATTAAATATTCTCATTGTATAACTATCATACTATCTGTCAAGTTAGTAGTGTAATTTATTAATAAGATTAACATCAACTATGTAGATAAAGAAGGTGACCTCCCTTTTGTTGACTGATTTTTCTAAGGTCTGACTGACAGTACATAAATGAGCTGAGATTTTTTTAAAAGGAATTATTGCATTATCACACGTGAACTACCTTACCCAGTGCTATTCTAATAAAAAGTTCTTGCTGACATATGGCCTGTTAACTCTGGGCTCATTTTTAAACAGCTGCTTATTTGTTAAGTGATTGCCTCCTTCATATATAGTTCTAGGGTAGGACTGAACCCAGCTAGCTTAATTCCAATAATTGTTCTCCCACTCATACTATTAACCCACAGTGTGATATGGCAGGGAAAAATGTTGGGAATGGAAGAGTTCAGAGACAGTGTTCCATTCGATCTGAAGCCTGTTCCTGAACCCTGTGAATTTGAACAAGTTGTTTAAACAGTGTTTCTCAAACAGTGGCCCGAGGTCCATCTGTGCTGGAATCATGAGGGTGTGTATTTAAAATGTTCATCGTGGAGAAAAGTGAGACAAAATAAAGTTTCAGTGGCTGAGAGATGTCAAACAAAGCCAAGTTCATCCTGGAGGTTATTCTTACGCATTATATAGATATCCCTTTTTCATTTATGGTGTGTTGGAGTGGCTGGAAGGAAGTACCTGAAACTGTTGAGTTGTGTTCCAGTAGCCTTGATTCTTGAAGAGGATTGTATAACAATATAGCTTTTACAATGTGACTGTGTGATTGTCTGATGCTTCTTTCATCCAGGGTATGGACAGATAAGTGAAAAATAAGGATAAAAAATAAATAAATTGGGTAGAGTGACATGCTACTGGTCATTGAGAGGGTGGGGTAAGATGTATGGATGTATGGGGTTTTTCTTTTTTCTTTTTATTTATTTATTGCATCTTTTTTTTTTGCACTTAAAAAAACTATTTATTAATTTAAAAAATAAAGAAACAAAATAAAACAACATACATAATCACTAATTCACAATATCATCACTTAGTTGCATATTCATCATTTCTTAGAACATTTGCATTAATTCAGAAAAAGAAATAAAAAGACAATAGAAAAAGAAATAAAATGAACACAGGAAAGAAAAAAAAAAAGATTATACCTACCATACCCCTTACCCCTTGCTTTCATTGATCACTAGCATTTCAAACTAAATTTATTGTAGCATTTGTTCCCCCTATTATTTATTTTTATTCCATATATTCTACTCCTTTGTTGACAAGGTAGATAAAAGGAGCATCAGACACAAGGTTTTCACAATCACACAGTCACACTGTGAAAGCTGTATCATTATTCAATCATCCTCAAGAAACATGGCTACTGGAACACAGCTCTACATTTTCAGGCAGTTCCCTCCAGCCTCTCCATAACATCTTGAATAACAAGATGATATCTACTTGATGCATAAGAATAACCTCCAGGATAACCTCTCTCTGTTTGAGAATCTCTCAGCCATTGACACTTTGTCTCATTTCCCTCTTCCCCCTTTTGGTCGAGAAGGTTTCTCAATCCCTTGATGCTAAGTCTCAGCTCATTCTACGGTTTTTCTCAATCCCTTGATGCTGAGTCTCCGTTCATTCCAAGATCTCTGTCCCACGTTGCCAGGAAGGTCCACACCCCTGGGAGTCATGTCCTACATAGAGAGGGGTAGGGTGGTGAGACTGCTCATGTTGGCTGAGAGAGAGAGGCCACATCTGAGCAACAAAAGAGGCTCTCTTGGGGGTGACTTTTAGACCTAAATTTTAAGTAGACTTGACCTATTCTTTGTGGGGTTAAGTTTCATATGAACAAACCCCAAGACTGGGGGCTCTGCCTATAGCTTTGGTTGTCCACACTGCTTGTGAGAATATCAAGAATTCAACTTGAGAAAGTTGAATTTCTCCCCGTTCTCACCACTTATTTATTGCATCTTAAGCAATGCAAATGTTCAAAAATGATCATGGTGATGAATGCACAACTATGTGATGATAGTGTGAGTCATTAATTATACACCATGTAGGAACTGTATTTGTGGAAGATTTGTCAATAAATGTTTTTTAAATGTGCATTATGAGGTCTTATCCTTAATGTATGAAATCAGAACTTGTAAGATCAGTGAAGTCATCTTAATTATCAGTAAACTTCCCAGGAGATTCCTGTGCATGCAAATTGCCCCAACCTTAACCTGCTTATGTATAAAATGATATACTGCCACCTCCTTCACAGGATTATTTTGAGGATTTCGAATAATCATACATGTACTTGAAATCTCAAAAGGTGAAAAGAGAGATGGGGAAATGAAAATATATTTTAAAAAACAATTATCTAAAATTTTCCAAATTTGATGAGAACTATAAACCCACAGATTCAAGAATATCAATGAACCCTGAGCAGATACCACAAAAAGGGACATTATAACCAAATTGTTAAAAAGCAAAGATTAAAGGTGGAAAAGGATATCAGTGGAGAAAAGATAGCCTTTTCTACAAATAGTGCTGGAAAAATTGTACATCCATATGCAATAAATGAACTATGACCTTGCACTATATACAGAAATTGTGGAGTAGGTGACAGATCTACCTAAATACAAGAAAAAGACTTCTGGATGAAAACATAGGAGAAAAACTTGGTGACCTTAATTTGGGTAGAAATTTCTTGAATAAGGTACAAAAAGTCTGAACATTATTGTTAAAAAGTTATAAACTGGTCTTCATCCATTTAAAACCTGCTTTGCAAAGACAGTATAAAGAATTCTAAATCACAAGTACCTAGAGGGAAAAATATTTACAAAAGAAATAAATAAAGCACTGCATCTATAATATATAGAGAATTCTCACACCTCAAAATAAAAATTAAAAACATAAAAAGAACAAAATATTTTAATAAATACTTCACCAAAGAGATATGGATGGTAAATAAGTTCATGAAAAGGTGTTCAATATTATTAGTTTCTGAAATGCAAATATAAAACTATAAACAGTTGCACAAGCAGCAAAAAAGTGCCTAGGACCTAGGATTGAACTAAAGAAATTAAAAACTTTTATGCTCCAGAAAGTAAGAATGGGAGAAATTTTTTTGCAAACCATATATCTGATAAGGGACTCATATCTAAAATGTGTTTGTTTGTTTATTTTGGCATCGGCAGGCTCTGGGAATCGAACCTAGGTCTCTGGCATGGTAGGCAAGAATTCTGCCACTGAGCCACTGCTGCACCATCCTAAAGTATGTTTTTAGAAACATACAACCCAAAAGATAAAAAGGCATATGCCCCACTTTAAAAATAGGTAAAAAGATATGAATAGATATTTCTATAAAGAAGATATCCAAATGGTCAATAAGCACATAAAAAGATGCATAACATCATTAGACATCCAGGAAATGCAAAGATTCTTGGGAGACTAAAGATTATGAAGCACTATCATATATATCAAGGAATCCATAGTGCAATGCAGATGCCCAGGGTTGAATACATGCTCAAAAAACACTTAAGATGACTCTAAGCTTGTGCCTCAGACAGATCTTTGGTCTCTGCACCAGCAGGATGGGAGGGTTTATGCAGAATTGTGAACGGCCTGGCTTAGTTTTGAAGGCGTGTCCTAGGATGAGTAAATTTTAAAAAACTGGGAGATGTGGTATTATTTTTTATATATTTTTTGGCATTCAAGAATGGCATAGAAGTAGAGATTATGTATGCTATTGAAGTTAAGTGGGTATCAAGTTAAACTACAGAGTTACAGAATTAAGATATTAAAAATGAACACTATGGAAATCACAAATAAAATGTATTTTTTAACTACAGAAAAATGAGAAGGGGACAAAATATTTCATTAAAAAGATCAATTGTACACGAAAGAAGACAGTAACAGAAGCAATAAAAGACAAAAGTTTAAGAAACAAAAAACAAGTGACAAAATGTTGAAGTAAGTCCTGCCTTCTAAGTAACTATTTTATGGATGTAAATGGATTAAACTCTCCAATCAAAAGAAACAGATTAGCAGAACACATAAAAAGTCTTGATCCAATTACATGTTTTTACAAGAGACTCACCTCAGACCCAACACACAAAAAGGTTGAAAGTGAAAGGATGGAAAAAATATATAGTGTGCAAATACTAGTCGAAAGAGAGCTGGAGTGGCTATTCCAATATTGGGCAAGATAGACTTTAAGCCAAAATCTATTACAATACAAAGGACACTTTATATTAATAAAAGGGTCAATCCTCCAAGAAAATATAACAATTATAAACACGCATGCACCTAATCACAGAGCCTTAAAATATATGAAGCAAACATTGACAAAACTGAAAAGAGAAATAGACTATTCTACAAAAATAGTTGGAGACAACAGTATACCACATTTAATAATGAATGTAACATCTATACAGATGATCAATAAGAAACCACATACTAAACAATACCATAAATGAGTAAGACCTAATATATATATATAGGTAACACCACCAAACATATGTATACACGTGTTTCTCATGCACACGGATCATTCTCCAGAATAAACCGTACCTTAGGTCATGAAATAAGTCTTAATAAGTTTTAAAATATTGAAATAATACATAGGATGTTCTCTAAGTATAATTGAATAAAATTCTAAATCAATAATAGAAGGAAAATTCACAAATTGTAGCAATTAAACAACACATTCTAAAACAATCAACAAGTCAAAGAAGACCTCACAAAGGAAATTAGAAAATTTTTTTAGAAACAAAGAAAAGAAAATCCAACACATCAAAATCTATGAGATACAGCAAAGGCAGAGGGAAATTTACAGCAATGAATCCCTATATTTAAAAGGAAGAAAAATCTCAAATCAATGCCTTAACTATATTTTTTGAGGAAATAGAAAAAGAAGAGCAGATTAAACCTAAAGTTGGTAGAAGGAAAGAAATAATAATGATCAGAGCAGAGATAAATGAACTATAGAATAGAAAAACAACCAAGGAAATCAATGAATCCCAAGTAGGTTATTTCAAAGATTGATAATATCAATAAACTTTTAGCTAGACTGACAAAGAAAAAAGGACAAAGATGCATATAACTAACATCCAAAATGAAATTGGGGACATTGCTACTGAGTTGTAGAAATTAAAATGATTATAGGAGAATACTATGAATTTTGCAAGCCACTTTGGAAAACAGTTTGGAGTTTCTTATAAAGTAAGGCATGTACTTACCATATAGCCAGCAATCACACTCCTAGGTATTTAACCAAGAGAAACATAAACAAATGTCCACACAAAAACCTGTACCCAGATAGCTTTGTTTATTATCTCCAAATATTGGAAACAACTCAAACAACCATCAATAGATAAACAATTTGTGAGACAGCCATACAAGGATTTATTTCTCAGCAATATAAAGTAATGAAGTAATGATATAGACAACAACATGGCTGAATTACAAGCACACAATGCCAAATGAAAGAAGGCAGACACAAAAGGCTAGATATTGTATGATTCCATTTTTAAGATATTTTGGTAAAGTAAACTATAGGAAAAGAAATCAGATCAATAATGGCTAGGGCCTAGGATTGAATGAGGGGCCCCTGAGGGAAATTTGAGGGATGATGTAAATATTCTATATCTTTATTGTGGTGATAGTTACATAACTCTATATATTTGTCAAAAGTCTTAGAAGTATGCAATCTAAAAAGAATGGATTTTACAGTGTTTAGATTATATTTCTATAAATATCTCTTAGAAGAGACAACTGCCAGAGATAAATATTTCAGTTAAACTACTCACCTCATGTCTCTCTATCTTGGTGAATTTTCCCTGTGCACTTGAAAAAGAGTGTGTGGTTTTGTGTTGGGTCAAGTGTTCCATACACAGCAATGTTTATTCCTATGGCTGCTGTAACACATTACCACAAACTGGATGGCTTAAAACAGCAGACATTTATTGTCTCACAGTTCTGGAGGGTGGAAATCTGAAATCAAGGTGTCAGCAGGGCCAAGCACCCACTGAAGACTCTTCCTTCTTTGTCTCTTCCTAGCTTTTGGTGGTGGCTGGCACATTTGGTGCCCCATGGTTTATAGCTGCAAAACTCCAGTCTCTACTTCCATCTTCACAATGCCTTCTCTCCTTCGTTTTTATTTTCCTTTTCTTATAAGACAATAGTCTTGGATTGGATTAGGACCCATCCTAATTCAGTATGACCTTATGTTAGCATGATTACATCTATAAAGAACCTATTGACCTCATGTTAACTTGATTCATCTATAAAGAACCTTTTTCCAAATGGATCATATTCTGACATACTAGGGGTTAGGACTTCAACATATATTTTGGAGAGGAAACAATTCAACCCACAACAATAATGTTCAAGTCTATTGTGCCCTTCTTTATTTCTTGTCTAATTTTTCTGTCAAGTATTGAAAGAGAAATAATTCAATCTCTGAACATAACTTTGGATATATTTATTTCTCTTTGCAGTTCTACCAATTTTTGCATTATGTATTTTTAAGCTTTGTTAATGGGTGCAAAATGTTTAGGATTATTATATACTCTTGATTGATTGGTCCCTTTATCATTTTGAAATATCCTTTATCCTTCATAATATTTTTTGTACTGAAGTCTGCATTGTCAGATATTGAAATAGCTACTCCAAACTTTTTTCACTTAGCATGAAAACGTTTACTGTCCTTTCACTTTTAACCTATTTTTGTCTTTGCATTTAAAGTGTATTTATTGTTCTTTGTAAGAACCAATACAGTTGGTTCTTACTTTTTTATCTGATCTGACCATCTCTGCCTTTTAATTGCAGCATTTGTACCATCAACATTTAATGTGATTATTGATATAGTTAAGTATATCATCTTGCTGTCTCTTTTCTATTTGTTCTGTCTGTTCTTTGCTACCTTTTTCTTATTTATTTTTCTTCATTGGATTAATTGATTATTTTTATGGTTCCATTTTTTCTCGTCTTTTTACTTATAAGCCATAAGTCTTTGTTTTTTTATTTTAATAGTAGCATTAGGGTTATAGTATACATTTTTAACTTATCATGAACTACCTTCAAGTAATATACTTTGGAGAACTATAAAGGGTCTGAGAATTTACAATACTTGCAAGCCCAGAAGTTGTTAACTCATTACAGTTTCAGAAATGCGTTAGAAGACATAGGACTCCTGGGCCAGAGATAAAGGGCAGTGTACTCTTTCCAGCAAATAGCAATAGTCAAACTATTAACATTTTTTTATTGGTTGCCTGACTCCATCCCAGGATGCCACAAAAAAAACGAGATGACACACAACACATGCAGAAGGTTGTGTCACTGTACATGAGGCTTTTATAGGGCAGTAAGCATGTCCTTTGCTCCAGAGGAACACACTATCTTAGCTTTCCAAGGCCTTTTGCAATACAAACATCCTTGAAAAGATAATTCAGAACAAAGGGTAATCACATCTCTCCTTCAAGACACGCCGAAAAGCAAGAGACCAAGGAGAATTTTCTACCAACATCTTTGCTTCTGGTGAATTTTCCCATGAAACCTACACTTTTTTAGTCACTCTAATCAATCTGGCCCACTTGGGCCCAAACCCTTTAAATTTTCTCAGGCAACACTTAATTAAGTCTACTATCAATAGGCCTCCAAGCAACAAAATGAGATCATCCTGCAGTACTGATCCCAACCATGCCTTCGAGAGCCCCAGACCCAACCAGGTGAACAAATTCCATAAACCATAAAGGTCTACCTTATAAAACCAGATGGCTTTTTCCTTTCATTTCTGCATCAACCTTTTCACTTGGCCCAATGCACTAATCCAGATACAGCAGGGTGTATTAGTGATTTCACAGATTGTTTGGTCTGCAAGGAGAAAGTCTAGAACAATTCTATTGGGGCAGATTTCACACCACCTTCTCTATGTAGATGTCTCCAATCTTAGGTATAACTGTCTGCATAGTACACATAGATACTGAGTAAGTTGTCCCTCTGGGAATCTCCCCCAAATAACCCAGGATAGGCTCGTTAAGTGAGATCTCCAATTTTCTGATGGCTTCATGGTCTACTGGTTCCGTTTTCTTAAACACTTGAAATTCTCCTTTATTGTCACTCCAAGGTATTTACAAATGGGTTTGCTAAAATAAAGCTCACTGTATTTTGAGGAGGGAGGCAAGTTAATGCTTAGCTTCCACAGAAGTATATTACTGGGGCACACACATTGTTTACAATTACTAAGATCCTTTGCATAGTGACGAGTAGTGTTAGAGAAGGTTATTGTGTTGGCAACAATGATAAGCTACTGTCATGGTTAGGGACAGGTGTCAACTTGGCCAAGTTATGGTACCTGTTCATCTGATTGGGCAAGCGCTGGCCTGTCTGTTGCAATGAGGACGTTTCATAGGATTAGGTCATGATCACGTCAGCTACATCCACAGCTGATTCCATTTGTAATCAGCCAAAGGGGAGTGTCTTCTGCAATTAGTGATGCTAAATCCAATCATGGGAAGCCTTTTAAGGAGGACTCAGAGGAGACAGGTTGCATTCCTGCTTTGGCTGGTGAGCCTCTCCTGTGGAGTTCATCCAGGCCATCCATTGGAGTCATCGGCTTCGCAGCCTGCCCTGTGGATTTTGGACTCTGCATTCCTACGGTCATGTGAGACACTTTCATAAATTTTATATTTGCAAGTGTTCCTTGTTGATTCTGTTTCTCTAGAGAACCCTAACTAATACAGCTACTTTTGATGGGAATGGTATTTTAAAAGAAAAATCTAGTTGAAAACAATCCAGGTACGACTTTGTTAAAAAAAACGTTTATATTGCTGAGCTTGAAGGTAATATTATTCATGTGTTGCCAAAATATCCTTATTATAGGCAAGACAGGTAAGAAGAAATAAACAAGCTTCTGAGCACTGGCCTTGCAAAACCAAACCTATAAAGCAATGACAAATGTCACATTTTGTAACATAGCTGGACAATAATTGGATTTAAAACAAAACAAAAACGATCTGACTGAAAAAGTAAAAATCATTACTTTTATGTTTTGTTTTTTGTTTAAACTTTGAATCAAACCTATAATTCATTAGCACACAATTTTTCAGTCCCATCTGGAAACCAGAAATATTGATGATATACATCATGTAGCAGCATCCAACAAAATCATTTAAGAGCTGTAAATGTGAGATGCATGCAGAAAAATTTGTGTTTTATTTGTGTTTTTTATATAGGACAAATGCTTTCCCCTTTGGAGTAGTTATGATTTAGATAAATTTTGCCAGTGCTGACTTTGAACTCAGTGGATTCTGGGGTGTTTTAGAATTTATGTTCTACTTCTCATTTTTCAGCCTCACTATTTCTTTGTACAGCATCCCAGTGGGAAGTAACCAAAAACCTATTTCTTTTTTTCTTCCCCAAGAATCTTAAAAGTCACATAAGAAAGATGAAATAACCAGCAATAGCTCCCAGGGGGAACCTGAGAATCAGAGAAGATTCATGAGGGCTTCTTAATGTATGAGTTCCTCTCTGCACATGGATGTCAGAGTCCACGTGGTTGGAGTACTTAGAAGCCTGAGCTCTGCTTACCATGTCAGGGAGGCAGCTAATGGGGGTAGAACCACATCCTGCTGAGAGACACTGCCCACAGCCCAGTGGAATTCACTACCCACTTGTAGTATGATAAAGAACTTGACTCATCTTCATCATGGCTCCTGGGAGGGGATAATCTCTGCATCTTATGACCTGTCCATAATGGAAGTGCCCTCTAGAGGGTAGTTTACTAAGGTGGTAAACTTAATAGTTTATGCTAATGAGATGTCTCAAGTTTGGGTCTTTGAGACACATCATATTATCAGCCTGACTTCCCTGACCTCTGGGGAGGGGAAGGATTTGGAGCTCAACTTCAACAACTGGGCATTGATTCAACCAATCCTGCACACATAACGAAACCCTAACAAAAACTCTGGACAACAAAGCTCAGGTGTGCATCCCTGGTTGACAATACACACTGATGTGCTAACACATCTTGATGTCATTGGAGGAGGACAAGGAACCTTGCATTTGAGACCCTTTCAGACATTACCCTGTGCTTCTCTTTGTTTGGCGTCTTCTGATTTGTGTTTATTTTGCCATACTGAAAAAAAAACATGATTATAGTACTTTTCTGAGTTCTGTGAGTTGAACCCGAAAGTGTGATGGGGAACCCAAAATTTGAAGTGAATTGGTCAGAAGTAAGAGTGGCCTGGGAACCCCCAAATTTGAAGCTAATGTCTGAAGGACAGTCTTGTAGAGTACTGCCCTTAGCCTGTGAACTCTGACCTGACTCCTTGGGTAGTTAAAGTAAGAATTGTATTGCAGTTGGTGTTGGAAGTTATTAAGTCATCTACACCAGTTCGTCCCAATTCCACCCCTTCTACTTCTCCTTGGAAGGGACTGAACCTCATGAAGGCAGTGAAGCTACACAAAAGGTTTCCTCATACCAGCCACTTCACTTTATAGCACTGAAATGTCACCCAAGTTATTCCTGGTCAGTGCCAAGTGCAAGGTGGAAAAAATTCCATCAATGCTTCCCTGGGCAGCTTACTAAACAGGAGAGTTGCCCTTTCAGGGAAGCAATCAAGTGTTGCATGCCATGATGTTGAATGTACCCTGTACACCATGATCAATAAATATTTACTCTGTCTTGTTCAGGCCTGTAGTCTGCAAAGCAGATGGAATAAAAACATTTGGCTCTTGGAGCATTCATAATTTAGGGCAGTAATCTCCAGTCCAACTCATACCCACACTCTGGTAATTACTTAAGTTCTTCACTGAAGACCGTGGGAGAGAGAAAAGAGAAAGGGGTGTTAAGAAGGAACTGCTGTAGCTGGGGAAACACATCACAAGCAAGTATGATTTAAAATGAACGGCACTCATCCATAGAAAGTGACTGAAAAACATAGATCTAAAAAATTACTTTCAAGGAAAACAACATTTTCCAATAGTTAAACCTTTTGGTTTCAGCACAACATATAACTTTAAAAAATAATAATAATTCTAAGACTTTGCCTCGTCATGCAAAGATGTTTATGAAACTGACTGAGAAAAAGAGAGTAGTTTTCTCTCTCAGTGTTTCAGTCTCAGTGTTTGGGACTTGGAATCATGGGCATTGGTACAAACCACGTGCATTTACCTGGAATTATGTTTGTCATTTCCTGTATCAGGTCTTGGCCCCAAATTTCTAAGGCTTTTATTGAGAGGAAGGATTAGCAACTGAAGTCATTTGAAAGAGGGTTGCCTATTTTCAGTCCTATTGTTATGGCAACTCTGGCTTCCAAAAGGATTATTAAAAAAGAAACCCACCTCTTTAAAAATTACATCAAGTTGCTAGGGCAATAAGACCAAGATTAAAACTAGAAATGTTTGTTTCATGGCTCCCTCCCCCCATCCTATATTATCACTGGTCATGCTAGGTGATATCATTACTATGTCTCTGACACCTCATCCTGAGGTTTTTACATGGAAATCTGAGGAAAGTATGGATTTAAAACACATGATAGTATGTATTTGTGGTAGATCAGTGTTTCTCTTGTTTGTTCTGCAATTCAGAAAACAGTTCATCAAATTTCTCAAAAAAAGAAGAAATCAAAAAAGGTGGCAACCCCTTCTCCAGTTGAAGAAAGGGTGCCAAGAAAACTTTCATGGTATTCGTTGGGTTTCATGAGGAAAATATTGGAGGAAGGAAAGTCCAAAGAAAGGAAGGAGCACTTAGAAAGGTCCAGAGATTGAGAAGTATAGGATGTATGTAGAGTCAGTTGGATCATAGATAATGTGAAGGAAAGGAGGAAACAGGGCTTGAGGAATAGTGAGGACATTGGAAATCCTTGAGAGCCAAGTTGAGGTGCTCACACAAGGGTTTTGAAGAGGGAGGATGTTACAGACAGAGTGCAGCTTTACTGGAAGTGACACGGCTCCCGTGCAAGGACAGGTGGGGACCTGGACAAATGGGAGCAGGGACGAGTCAGGGTTTTGTCCATCATCTGGGTCAATGCTAGAATTTTGACAGTGAGAATAGAAATAAGATGGCAGAGGTGAGGATGTCACCCTGGCAGAAGAATTCACAGTGGTCTCAATCAATGATTAAGTTTGTGTTTGGGAAAAGGAGTGTTACAGAAAGGCAGGGGGCCAGAGAAGGAAGCACATTGGAAAAAGGAGAAAGAAAATTGAGAGGAAAGAACAGTGTGGGGTTGGGGGAGTTGCAGATAATGTGTTCTAATTTGAGATGTGAATACAATTCCCAGATAAAGGTGTCCAGCAGGCAACCAGAGATTCAGTTATGGGGCTCTTGGATGAAGTTAGGACGAGAGATGCAATCTACATGAAAATCAATTAAGAAGATGACAGCAAGATGACAAGAGAATAAAACTCTGGCTATACATCTGTCTCTAACCCATGGGCATTTGCTGGTCTGGTGATAGCAGGGAAAGTTTTCTCTTTCCCAGTGAGCCTGTGAAAGAGAAAACAGCTTAGCCAGAGACTGTGGTCTCCTGAAGTTTTCACACATTCACAGCCATCAATGGGTGGATGTCAGGTACTCCATCCTCCCTGGAGGTCTCGGCTGAGAGGTATCCTGGGGGAAAGCCTTGTTTTAGGAGACTTGTGACAGTTTCTATCTGATTTACAGAAGCTCTTCCTGCTCAGATGACAGGTTTGAATGCAGCTTGGTTGACTGTATGAACATGCTCCAAAATAAATGAACTCTGTTTAAAAGCACTGTATTTGATTTCACCTAATAAGGACTAACCAGGTGAAGAAAGACTGCTGACTTATGGCGGGGGAGGAGTGTATGTGTTCTTTTCTTCAGTGGTTCCCCAGAGGGACTGGGACGGTCTTGGAGGAGATGGTGGAGAGAGGACATTCAGGCATCCTATGTGTGATATGCTTCTACCAGTCCCCTCTGCCTTGCTGGTTCCCAAATCTTACTGAGCTTCAGAATTACCTGAGGGAACTCTTCAGTTATACCCGATTAGAATCTCAGAGAGTGAAGCTGGGGAATCTAAATTTTAACAACTTACCAGATATTTGTAGATTGGCCTATTAAAGAACCTTCTTCTTCAGGAATCCCTAACTTAGAGCATTCAATCTGGTTTCTGTAAGAATTCTCAATTTTCAACAGTGGCACTGGAGAAGAGCTTTTTTTGGGAAGTCTATAAGAATGAGGGCTTGCTGAGTGAAAAAAACATGTTCTAAAATTGTCGTTTTTTTTCCACCATGGCAATTAATCATAATGTTAAATTACATAAAATCTTCATATCAGATCATATCTTTAGCAAAAGGATTTTGGGTTAAAAAAAAATTACTGAGAAACTTCATGGCTTGAGATGGTGCTGTACTTTAGCTATGGAAAGCTGATCTTATTGGTGATTCCAGGATGTCCATCTCCCTGATTCTGCATCCTGTCCTGTTTAAGCAGTAACGAGGAGCTGTCATTAAGAGCAAATTATGGTCTGTGACTCTCTCTGGAGGGGCACTAAGGACCCTGCATTAATTAAGGAGAACACACAGCATCCAGGACCAATCCTTAGATTTCTCCAGTGGTGTCCAATCTCACATCTTCCAAAGAAAGCATGGAGCAAAGGAGGATAGGCTGTCTCCTCTTTTGTACCCTCGAAACCCCAGGAAGCCAAAGGAGGATAGGCTGTCTCCTCTTTTGTACCCTCGAAACCCCAGGAAGCCAGAGCATACATTTCCCAGTGAACAGAAAATCATCTCTATCACAGGTAATCCAGTCTAAGTAGCGATTCTGTTCTCTTACCTCCAGCTGCAAAACCAAACATCAAAATCTACAAAGCTGTGAGCCAACATTCAGGCACGCACCTAAATGGATTTCTCAGCTTTTCTAACACACAGGCTTCTTCTCTTAAAAACCTTAGGAGATAGAACAAATAATTTTAGCAGCAAATGGAAAGATTTAGTCACAGCTCTTCATTTCCTCTGACCATTTCATAGAGAGGGTTTGGAAGGTCAAATAGGGTTCCCCAAGTCATAGCAAAAGTCAAAATAAAGGTTAAGTACTATGGGAAACCTTAATGAATTTTGCAATGTAGCACATTTTAAGAATGCAAGTCCTTACTTTGTTGGATGCAGACACAGCTGGTTGCAACTTTCTCACCAGAGCCATGAGAAATCTCTTAAGTCCAGATTGTAAACAAGAGGTATAGAAATCAAGGTTCCTTCCTCAGTTTTCCCTTTTTATTTTGCAAATATGGGTTTCTTGCTGTAGCTTCAACCCTCCCAGATCCACGCTAATTCTCTTGCTCAGGGAATATAGCCCAGTTATATTCTTTGAATGTTAGATGCAGAGGAGTTGAGATTCTAGGGAGGGGCACCTTCTCAGACAGCCTCTGGTTGGTTCTACACTGTGCTTCTCCTCTCCTGTGTCCCAGAGTCCTTAACTTTCCCTGGTTGTCTAGCCATGGGCTTCATCATTGGATCTCCCATTTGTCAACCAGTTCCATCTACACACAGCCCAAAATACCTCTTTCTGACACCTGTGGAAGATGATGGAAGGGAAGAGGCTCCACACAAGCAAGAGGTCTTTCCGTTGGCCATACACCTAGTTTCCAAGAGGTTTCAACTGTTGGCCTCTACAAGTAAGTTGACTTTTGTGTCTCCGCTTCATGCCAAATTTCCAGGGGCCACCCTATTACCCTTTTCCTGCCCAATGCTGGGTCCCAAAATAGCTCCTGGGTCCCATGGGAGATAAGCCTTCATTCCCTTATTCACTTTTTCCTCCATGTTGCTCTCAAATCCTCCTTTTTAAAAATTTAACAAATATGTAAGAAACAGCTCTGTGCTCAGAATTGGGAATTGTTTTTCTGCTATGCTGAGCACGTGGAACCATGTTTCACAACAAATCTATATCAAGTGCCAACTATGTGCCAGGCACTGGGAATATAATGGTGACCACATCAGGCCATAGCTCCTGCCTTAACTTCCACCTAGGGAAGGAGACCATGAAATCTGAAACAAAGTGAAAAAAAATGAAATGAGGATGGGTTTTAAAAGTTCTGTGAAAGAAACAAAGCAAAGAGATGAGTTAGAAAGTTATTGTATAGACGAGACACCTACTTTCAATATGGTAGTCAGGGAAGGACTCTCAAAAGGTAGCATTTAAGCTGAAATCCAAATGATGAAAATGAGTAGTCAGGATAGAGTGAAGTAAAATACATTCCAGACAGAGGGAACAGCATGTGCAAGGACCTGGGTTAGGAAAGACATTGACTTATTGAAGGAACTGAATGAAGATCAGTCTGGTTGGATGTTAACAAGAGGAAGTAAGTGGCCCAAGAGAGCATTAAAGAGACAGAGTATGCAGAATCTTGAAGCTCTGGTAAAGGATTTGAGATTATTCCACTAATGAAATTTTCAGCTACTCCCAGGAAGTCTAAGGAGCTTTCTTGACAATGGACCAGAGTTCCTGAAGTGGAGATGATTCATGTTTCACCACATATTTATGAGGGCCTTTTCCATGGTGGACACCTAGTAATCATATCAGGTTCCTGTCATAACCCCTCTTTACACACAGGCATCTATACACACATATTGTCACATGTATATGGTTTTTGGTTTAGTTCTAAAATAGAATCATACTATACACAATAATTTACAGCTTGGTGTTTCTTTCACTTTGCAATATATCATGGACATCCACTCAAGTGGTGAAATATGATATATTCTTAGTGAAGTCTTTTTTTGCCTTTTTGCTAATCCCTTACACACAACCCTACCCATACAATGCCACCCTCCCCAACCTCTCCTTTTCCCAAATACACAAAGGCAAATCAAAATGTATAAAGTTATTACACTCTTCATTGAGGGAAACCTTGCTGTGAGATTACAAAGGTATTCTCAAATAGGTGCAGTGCAGACCTGCTCAGTCTGAATTTCAGAAAGAAATTTCTTGTCATATATTTTTTTTAATTTTAAAAATTAATTTAAAAATTAGAAAAAAAAAGAATCTAGGCTACTGGAACACAGCTCAACACTTTCAGATACTTCCCTGTAGCCACTCCAATACACCATAAACTGAAAAGTGATATCTTTTTATTGCATAAGAATAATCTCAAAAAGAAAAACAAAAAAAAAGAATACTCTCTAGGATAACCTCTCAACTCTATCTGAAATCTCTTAGCCACTGAAACTTTATTTGGTTGGTCTCGTTTCTCTCTTTCCTCTTTTGGTCAGAAAGGTTTTCTCAATCTCTTGGTGCCGGGTCCCAGTTTATCCCAGGCTTTCTGTCCCACATTGCCAGGGAGATTTACATCTCTGGGAGTCATATCCCACGTAGGAGGGAAGGCTGTAAGTTCACATGCTGAGTTGGCTTAGAGAGAGAGGCCACTTTTGAACAACAAAAGAGGTTCCTTGGGGGTGACTCTTAGGCCTAATTTTAAGTAGGCCTAACCTATCCTTTGCAGAAATATTTCATAGGGGCGAATTCCAAGATCAAGGGCTCAGCTTATTGATTTGGTTGCCCCACTGCTTGTGAGAGTATTAGAAATTCTCCAAATGGGGAAATTGAATATTTCCTCCTTTCTCCCCAGCCCCCCAAAGGGAGTTTGCAAATACTTCTTTGTTCGCTGCTTATTCTGGTTTGCTAGCTGCTGGAATGCAGTATACCAGAAACAGAATGATTTTTAAAAAGGGGAATTTAATAAGTTGCTAGTTTATAATTCTAAGGCTGAGAAAATGTCCCAATTAAAACAAGTCTATAGAATTGCCCAATCTAAGGCATCCAAGGAAAGATACATAGGTTCAAGAAGATCAATGACATTCAGGGTTTCTCTCTCGGCTGGGGAGGCACACAATGAAGTCTGCTAGCTTTCTCTTTCAGCTTCTTATTTTCTAAAACTCCGGGGGAGGCATTTTCCTTCTTCATCTCCAAGGGTCACTGGCTGGTGGACTCTCTGCTTCTTGGTTCTGCGATGTTCTGGAGCTTTCTCCAGAATACTTCTTCTTTTATAGGATTCCAGTAAACTAATCAAGACCCATGTAGAATGGGTGGAGACATGTCTCTGTTGAATCAAGTTTAATACCCACAATTGATTGAGTAACATCTCTGTGGAGATAGCCTAATCATGTTTCCAACCTATAGTACTGAACAGGAATTAGAAGAAACAGTTGTTCCCACAAGCCTGATCAGTATTAAAACATGGCTTTTCTAGGATACATAAATCCTTTCAAACCAGCACACTGTCCAAATCACTCTGGGATTTTTGGGGGCATCACACTGACCTTGAGAAGCCAACAAAATCTCACTCCTAATTCAAGATTCCATGTACTTACGGTGTTCAATGAAACTAACCATAAAAGTTAAAGTAGGAAATGCGCTACCCAAAATATAAATTTGGCACCAAATAAGCATTTCACCGTATAGTCTCATGTAAGGTTACTCCTGAGTTTATTTATACACCTTCTACAAAGTAATTTTCTTCATTGCTTAAACTTGGATGGGGTAGGGGAAAGTAGGGGGTGATTCTGGGAGATATGAAGGAATCCTAGCCACACACTCCAGGAGTCCTCTGAGAAGGCAGGTGAATGTGATGGAAAGAGAGCAAGGTTTGGGGCCAGTCACATACAGGTCCAAATTCTGGTTACCCTGCATGTGGCCTCAGAAAGATATCTGAACCTCATCATCAGTTTCCTCATCTGCCAAATGGGGATAATACTTTTTTACCCATAAAAAAACACTTAGCAATGAGCAGCTCAGCCTCTTCCTTTTACCACTCTCTCTTTATCATACACACACACAGATGCTTCCTCCTTTCAGCCAGTTCTGCAGCCTCCCCTGTCAAGTTTCCTTATAGCAGAGACACCAGCAGTGACAAGTTGTGTTCAATGATTCTGTCCTCAAGGGTCCCCTCAGTCCACCTTCTAGAAGATTCTCCCATCTCCTATCTTTCCTTTAATGAATTCTTGTTCCAAGTCATTGGAACATCCCAAACATTCTTGGAAGGGTGGCTCTTAACTTGGTGACATCTGCTCCTCAGTTGCTGGAAACGCTTATTTCTCCAGTAGACCAAGGATCATGAGTGTCCAAATTAACAAAACATTCATGCATGCAACAGATATTTACTGGATCTCTACTGTGCGTGACACTCTCTACAGTTGAAGAACTACAGTTCCCTGCTGTCTCCTACTCAGAATAAGCAGTCAGCTACAAAACTGTTCATTGAGAACGAAAAAAGATCATAGTATCACTACCAAATCAATGTTGAATGCCCTTTTGGAACCACTCTGACTCTTTCTCAGCCCTGCCCCAGCCTTCTATTCCTGTGTGACAGTGCTGTGGGACCAGTCAGACTGTTGCCTATTGTGCATTCGTACATTATTTGATTTGATTTGATTTTTTTTCTCTATTTTTCAAACCTTTGCAATCCTAACTACATGTTTAAAACTGCTGTGCTTGCACATGCTCATAAATAAGATCTAGATTTAGGAAGAAAACAGGTTTCCTGGTAAGAGGCAGATAAGAGCGAAGTCACTCTTTTTTCAAGGTTTCAAAAGATTCACTATTTGGAGAATCTTAAAATGTATACATAGAAGGGGCTGTTGAATCTGAGCTGTGAATAATTACACATAATAATTTTATATAATGTTCTCAAATTATAATTATATCATATTATTAAATGCATTTCTATGGAACACACTTTAAAATTTATAAAATAGTTTCAGATACATTAACATTCAATTCTTAAAATAAATGAAGGCAGTGTATTATCCCCTTTTTAGAGATGAAAAACAGCCTGAAAGAGTCTAAGTTCACTCAATTATTGTGCCTCAGAGGTGAGTCTCTGAAATAGCCATCTCCAGCTTCAAGTTTTCTCTGCTCTTTTCACCTCTCTCCCAAGTAAGACAGAACCAAGCAGATCAGAGCTACATAAACACTCAGGCAATCAAGAGCATGCTACCTGGGTCAAGTTTAGAAGTAGAGCTGAACCTGACTCAGAGAACCAAGAATCTCCAGGAGGAATTCAAGTAATTGGATAGGTGAACCCTTTCAGGTCCTCAATTTGAAGCAGAGATTTTTTTCTTGGGACCAATGACCAGAAAACATGTAGCTGTTTAAAGCTCACTTCTGATGGAAGGCTTTGTAAGGGCCAACAGAAAGTCTGTGCCCCAAGTTCATGATCAGAGAAGACATCCCAAAGTCCTCAGGAAAAGCCACAAAGGCAGGCAGGCTGTGTTTCATTATACTGGTTTTCTTTTTTTTTTTTTTTTTACCTTCCTAAGCACACTCTAAGCAGAGAGATCAAAGAAAGTGGAGACCCTACAGAACAGTAGCAAACAGTGTAAAAGTTACAGAATGAGAAATCCTAACTTGCTCTGGTTCCAAAAATTAAAATTTAACCATAATGCCTTAGAAGGCACAGACGTGTGCTGAGAAGAGAATCCTGTTCTTTGGGATGGGTTTTGGTGTAGCCACCCCATGAAGTCACTATGGAAAGAGTACTCAGTCTCTGTGTACCATCTTACCTCACTACTAGGTCCTGAGGTGAGCTGAGATGAGGTGAGCTGAGAATAAAGACCCACTAGAAACCATGCAAACCCTGCCCCTGGCCATGGAGGAAACCACTGCCAGCATCACTGCTTCCCAGTGTGGAGTTAGAAGAAAATAGTTTCTCTCTCTCTTTTACCTCCTGCTCCCGCTCTCCCTCCTTCTCCTTCTCCTCTTCTCCTTCTTCTCTCCTCCCATCTCTCTCTCCCCTCCTCTTGCTCTGGATCCTCCTCTTCTCCTCCTCTTTTTTACTTCTCCTCATTCTTCTTTTTCTCTTTTTCTCTCTTTCTCCTTCTTTCTCTATCCCTCTCCTTCCCATGTCAGGCTGACTTGAGGCCATGGAGTTCTTTAGTTAGATGGTTCTTTATATACAACAGACACAAAACCATATACTTTCCCAAGGCCCCCCTACTTGCCCTGCCCCAACTTCCACATCCTCAGATTTTTAAAAACTGAGACCTTTTCTCCTAATATATAGCCATAACCACTTGTTGACCCAGGATAAATTATATTTCTTTTTAGGAAAACATCACAGTACAATAGGCATTGCCCTGCTTTACGAAGCAGATAGGCATTTCACATCAGAGAGAAATCTCAGAATAACTGGAAGGAGGGAGTTTTGTTTGGGACACAGAGTTTTCTTTGACTGGATCAAAGAAAAGAATGCTCTAAGAATAAAAATGTCTGGCTTTTCTTCCCTAAAAAATTCAGTTGTGACCCATAAAGTATGTGACTATTCCCTGGAATGATTAAATGGAAAGTTAAAACTCTCAGGGACCCAAAGGTAAGCTTATGTTGCAGAAATGGGCATCTAGAGATTTATATCTAGTTCTCTTTGTTTAATTTAAAGTTCCAAAACTCATACTTTATGCAAATGAGTTTGAATGTATTAACCTAAACCTCATTTTCATGCTCCAAGGATCACTCTGTCTCATGAAGCCATATGAAAGAGGAGTGCCTGAGCTTAGGTTTTCCAAATGCAGACCTTGAGAGGAGCACACTCATGTTCAAGAGAAAAGGCTCTTAGGGAAACCAATGAGGGAAGCAGGACAGGGAAGAGAGCAGGCTAAGCAACAAGCTAACTTAGGCAATGTTTTACCAAGGGCAAGTTTCAGTCTGATTCTGCAGGGGACTCATGAGTGTAAGCAGTGTGTCACAGCTGTCCATTCTGGGAGACAAGGGAACTGGGACTTTCATATGCCTGTACCCCTCGGCCACTGAAGAAGAGGATAAGGGCTACCCCCAGGATGCATAAATTCCCCTGGTACTTCTTACTTCCAGATTGTGCAGGCAAAGAAGACCCCAGGACTCAGAGGTTGTCCTCCAAACACAGGCAGGTGTGACTGTGGCAAAAAAGAGCTCTCAAAAGTCAGGGGGCACACAAATGGCACAAAAGAAAGCAAAAGTGATCTGAGCAATGAATTGACATTATCTGCCATAAGTAATGGATATTGAAATTGGGGATACTCAGTTTCCTCACATACAAAATGAGGTGACTTAATGGGTCTGCACCCAAAACTCCTTACCTGTAAAATGGGGGATGTAATAAATAACACCTGCTTCATTGGGCTGTTGTGAGGATTAAAGTACATAGTTTGGAAATAGCACACATTAAGTACTTAGAAACATCAGCCATTACAGTGATTTATAAGCAAGTGTGGCAGTAATTTCAGCTGGGCCTGTGACTTTGATTGCTTGGCCAAGAGAAATACAGTGACTGTACATTTATCCAACGATTTCAGATATCTCCATCAATTTTTAGCAATTTGGAGAATCTTAACTACAAATTAAAGGTCTTATAAGGCAAAAGAAACTTGAACAAGCTCTATGAGAAATTTTTAAAGCGTTTTCAAACTAGTTTGGACTGTACACAAAGCATTTCTTTAGATAGAATTCAGCCTTGGCTTTGTAAAGTAGTTTCTGCTGTGCTCATTCTTCAGGCACAATGATGAGGAAAGCGTTTAATTCAGTCTATAGTTGGTTATGAGCATCAACCTCCTATTTGGTTAACCACACACTGAACTCAATTAGGAGCCACAAGGGAGCTGTTTTTATTACATTCAAGTAGTACAATATGTGCTTTTTATCTGGAGAAGACTTTTGAGAATGAGAGGAAATTAGTCATATTTTCCAATGTGGAGATTTGAACAGTTGTGAAATGATGAAGGAAGACCTGACTCAACAATTCTGATACTGCAATATGTCACCTAGCTGTCTTGTTACTTAAAATTACATGATTTAGAAGGCAGTGACTTAAAAAAAAAAAAAACACCCAGCCAAGGTTGGAAAGAAAATGGAGCTTTGCAGACAAGGCAAGGGAAAATATATAATTGCTAAACATTTACAGAGCTAAGTTTAACAATTCTGGGCTCATTTAATACATTTTTTTCTTAAATAGCACATTGAAAAGACATGTTTGTCCTCTCAGTGAGTTTTATGTTAAAAATGCACTCATTAAACGGTGATTTTTTAAATGCACTACACAATCTGAGGATTTAACATGTTGCTAAATATTGAAATGTATCTCCCTTTTGGACTTCCTTTTGGAGGATTAAGAAAGGTCAAAGATGATTAAGCCAATTCAAGACCACCCTTGTACTATATTTTCCAGCCTCTTCATTAGGTTATTCCTCATTAGCTATCTTAAATGACCTACAAATAATGAGCAAGTCCTGTCCTTTATGCATGAAAATTAGGCATTAGCAAGCTTATGATGCTTTAAGTGTTTTCCAGTACTAGTGATGTGTTTGGACTTTTTCAACTATGCTCTCTCTAGGTCTCCATTATCATCAAAAGTATATGTTTGCAAGATAGTTGGCCAGGGTTAGGAGAAAGCTAAAAGACTCCAAAAGGGATAGTTCTAATGAGCTTGTTCTCATTAACATGGACTGTAATTAGATAACCATAGTCAGACTAGATGCAACACTGAGCAAAGTTGAAGAGATATAAATAGCTCCGTGAAATGATAAGAGCAAAGCTAGAACTGGCATTATTCCTTGAGAAATTAAACAAAAGAAAACACCGAACAGGGGATTTTTTATACTTACAATCAGAAAAGCCAGAGAAAAGAGGGTGGGTAGTTATGGCCAAGGAGTAATTGCCACATGCAGTTCACTGAATTCCAGAATATATCCATTTCCTGTTATGCGGTTAACTCCTACTGTGATAGTACAGTTCAAACAAGTTGCTAGAGCCCATGCTTATTCTAGACAACTAGAAAAGTATCTAATTCATCCCAAAGAAATTCATTCCCATATGTGGACTTCAAAAACTACCCACTCTTCATGCACATTCAACCAAGTGAATCTCCCCAAATTAATCTAAAAATTAAATGCAGTTCGAATAAAAATTCCACCAGAATTTTGTATGAACTTGACAAATTGATTTAAAAAGTTATCTGGAAGAATAAAGCAGGGAAACTTGCTTGGTCAGGTAGTAAGATATTGGATGAATTATTTTTTTATAAAAAATAAGGTGCTACTGGCATCAGAAGACACAGTGGAACAGAACAAAGAGCTCAGAAATAATCCCAAGTAAATATGGGAATTTTTTATGTGAAGAGACCTCAGCAGAAAGCAGTGGGGAGTGATAGGTGTTTTTAGTAGCTGATATTAGGAAAACTGGCTCAAGTGGTAGAAACATTTCTACCTTGTGTGATATAAAAATACAATCTAATTATTAAAAACCTGAACATGAAAGGTAAAACTATAAAGAGAATATTAAAACACATTTAAAATATTGTGACATTAGAATGTGTGGAAGGAGTTCTTAAATAACATGCCAGAAAGTCAAGAGAAAAAATGATGAGTATAAGAAAATTGAGTTGGGACTGTTAGCTTTCTAGACTGTGAGACAATAAGTTTCTGTTGTTTAAAACACCAAACTGTGGTGCTTTGTTTTAGCAGTGCTGGCAAACTAAGACACATGGAAGCTCATTAGCCCTTTTCTTCTTCACTAGTTGTATTCATGTCTGCTTGTGATGCTAAGAGCTCCTACCACCTCTTGGGTCCATTGGAAAATGAAACCAACCTGCTAAGGATGGTAGGGCTGAAAAAGGGACAACGCTTGTGTTCTTGATTGTATCACTGAGCTGTTAATGCTTCCTCTAGAACTTTCCTTATATGAGAAAATTCAGGTTCTTAGCATTTAAGTCACTTTCAGGTAAGAAGGCTAAAAACATCCTTAATGACCCATGAATTGACCCACCCATTTCAGCAACTAGATGTGAACAGGTACATACAAAAGAGGAAGGTGAAATGATGCCCATAGCAGCAATGCTTGTGATAGCAAGAACTTGGAGCCACCTAAATGTTCACCACACTTGGAACATGGGTAGTGAAATGCAGTTAGTGCCTACAGTGAAATATTATGTAATAATCAGAAGCAGTGAATCATATTTACATGAGAAATTTGAATAGATCTCAAAAACATGGAGTGAATGATAAAAGTAAAAAATGGAAGGAGGCATGTGGTGCAACATCATTTATATAAGTAAAGAATGCATGCACACAAAGCAACCTTGTACATTTTCACCACTTCACATATACTCAAGTAAAAAGGCGAAAAACATTGCAGATCATGCTTAGGAGAGAGGAAAGAATGGAAGGTGGGACTGGAGGATGAAGAAAGAAAATGATGAAATTAAAAATCTGGGTCCTTGTATTATTTATCTATTGTTGCCTATCAAATTATCCCTAGATTTAGTGACTTTAAAGTAATAAACATTTATTATCTTACGATTTCTATGGGTTGGGAATCCAGCACAGCTCAGCTGGGTGCTTTGGGTTCCAGGTCCTTCCCTTAATTACAGGGAGTCTCATCCGAAAGCTCAGCTGAAGGAAGATCCACTTTCAGGTTCTCTCAAGTATTCATTAATAGGATTCACTTCCTTGTGGGTTTTTTGGACCAATGGCCTGAGTTCCTTGCTGGCTGCTCAGCTCCTCGCCATGTGGTCTCTCTATAGGGCAGCTTTCAACACAACAGCTTGATTTCCTCAAATTGAGTGCGTGCATGAGAGAATGGGAGATAATAGATGCAAGTTGGAAGCTATAGGCTTTTGTCACTAGCTACAGTCCACATTAAAGGGGAGGGGACTACCAAAGGGTGTGACTACCAGGAGGTGGGAACCACTGGATATCTTAGGGGCTGCCTACTGCAGTCCTCAATACTATAACCTATGAGGATAACCTTTCATGAGCTGAGAAGCATAAATAATTCAAATTTGTACTCCTGAGGGACAAAACTACCCCAAATGGCAAAAAGGATCCATCGGACTTTCACTTCTGCATATTTGCAAGTGGGGTGGCAGCTGATTGGCATTAAATAATAACCGATAGACCAAGTAACTATTTGGGCCAAAATGCTGACTCCAGGTAGGTAGCTGTCTAAAAGTGCAAGAAAAAAAATTGCAGCTTTATTGTTAAAAATCAATTTAAAGGGACAGAAAGGAAAAAGATGAAGAATAGTATAGTTTCTATTGAATACAGAAACTCAAATCCACAATTAATGTAATAATATTTACAATTACTGTAAATAATACTATCCTACATGTTACAAATTTTAGAGATCTTTTCAATTGCTCTCATTCGATGAGGGCTAGGAGGCTCAGAGTGTAGGTGATTCGCCCAAGGTCACAGCACACAAATTCCCGCTTTGGTCAAGCAACTCTTCATCAGAGAGACTCACCTGCCGAGGTGGAAATGTGATCTGCCCAGTCTCCAAATAACTTCCAGTCTTAATCCAAATGGGCTACACTTGGCACAGCCATCCTTCCTTTCTCAGGAAATTCATTGCATTAGATTGTTCTGTATTTTACTTCCATTTCTGCTAACAAGGACCCTTTCTACAACATACTGTCCAGAACCAGAGGAAGGCTTTCTTTCCTTTTTTTTTCAAACATTATTTTCCTAAAGCTTTCTCATCATTTTCATGCTCCTTATCAGAGTGTAAGCCTGTGAAAAATTAATGCCCCAGTTCAGCAGGGGAGCCTTCTCCTTTTAAGAGAAAGCTCTGGCAAACCCAACATCAGTGCATGCATCTCTAAGCAGATATGACTTGGAAAAGGTACAGTGTGTTACAGAAGCTTCTTCCTAGATGATGGGGGACTCAAGGGCTTGGCGGTTACATTAGATTTCCTTTATGTTTCCTCTACCATCCCTTATTCAGTTCTTTCATATGATAAAATGTTTTAAATCCACAAACTTGCAAGAATAAAGTAAGCTACTGTAACAATGTAGGAGTCCTTATGCTTTCCTGGACTCTATGACCAGTAAGGAAATGCTGATGTCCCGAAGTCTAAATTCTACAAACAAAATGACATTTGCAGTTGCTGAATAAAACAATGGAGTTTTACATGTAAGACATTTTATGCATACCAAACAATTTAAACTGGTGTCAATTACAGAATTAAGCAGTGAAACAAGTTTAAAAAACGCATTTGCAATGCAAGAGCTCATCAGTGTCATGGAAATTTTAGCCAAAGAACGTGGTTGATGTAGGATTTAATGAAAAAATGAGATTGTGCCTCTTCCTAAAACAAAAGTATAGTTAATTTATTTAGTTCAGTGCATTGGTTTATTTTTTTCACATTTACAAATGATCATTTGGATTGGAATTTTTTATTGAAAGACTGATTGGCGGTTTCAACTCATAAAGTCATAATTATGTCATATTATGGAAGAGCTACCCTGAATATTATATTAAGCACAATTGAAGGTAACTTCACTTGGTGAGCTTGATTATCTGGCTAAATAAATTCACGATTCTCCATCACTATGTCCAATCCTCTTCCCCCCACCATCCTAGAGATCATTTGATTTAGCTCACTCCAGAGTCGAACATGTTAGGTATCAGTTCATAAAATCATAAACCCTCTGGGTGGCTCAACAGCTGCAAGTTGGAAGAGGGCACATTGTAGGAGATGGACGCTGGCTCATCACCTGTGAGCCTTGTCCGTGTGAATTTGTCTTTCTGTGCCTTCATGACATCTACCCCCTCAATATCAGGCACCACTGGACTCAGCTAGCTATCTGCTACCTCCATTTATGCCCCATTTCTGCTTCAACTGTCTGGCCAGCTTTTAAAGATCTTATTCCTCATCTTCAAGTTAAATGCCCAGTTAGTAACTAGTCTTTCACTCTGCTTGCTATGCCAACTTTCTCACCATCCCCATCTAGGTAAGCTTCTCTATACATCCCACAACCAGCCCCAACAATAACCCTCCAATTTAAGAGCTATTCTTGATTCTTACAGCTTAGCTCTTTCCCTAAAGCTTCCTCAAAGGAAAGAGCAGTCTTATTCTATTTGATGGAATAAAATGTATGAAATGTGTGAGTCAGCTTCATACATAAACATGCATTGCTACCTTGTCTTAAAATATTTCACCTGCCCACCACCTTCTCCTTCAGCTTTTCAGGTAACAAAAATTAATGAGCACAGAATGTTAATTGCCATAGGATACAAGCATTTTGAAAGGCTTATTTAATAATACCTCTTTGATAAAAAAGACAGAATAATTAGAGGAACATTAAATATATTCTTTCCCCTTTCTCAAGATTTCTCATTGTCTGGGCTTACTTCTCAGAAAAACCTAAATCACTCTACATAGAAAGAATCCATTAAGTGCCAGCTCTGTACGATGGGAAGGTCCATAGGATGCGACAATCTGTAGGTTGGCTGCTAAAACAGCTAATATGACCCAGTGTTACACTGTTGGAGGTATATAATCCAGAGTTGAAAATATAATAGTTCCACAATATGTCTAAAGGCACAGTGTTGTCTTTTACCCATTAAGCAGATAAAAGAGAACAAAGAATTTTTAAAAAAAAGTTTTTTTAAAGTATTTCCTTAGTCAAAAACTACTCTGGTCTAAATCCACTCTAAATCACTGCAAGATTCAATAAAGACTCAAAAGGAACTGCACGCTAATGGATTCTCAAAAGAAAAACACACTATAATTGAACCATCGTATTCCTTGGCACACATAACAGTTGGTCTGACCACACGTGGAGTATTACATTCTAGACTGGTGCCGTATCTTAAGAGGAACAATGAGAAACTGGAACACATACAGAACAGGCTAACCTATTCTGGGAACAAATTGCATGAAAAATGACTGATGACCTATATCCACCCATGAGGGAAATGAGAGCGCTCCCATAAGAGAGTCAGTGACTGGCAAAGTGGACTAAAGCTACAGAAGAGTGGTTTAGAATGTTAATCAAGGAAAGAACCCTAACCAAATAAAAGCAAATTAAAACAACTGTGAAACACTCTTTCTACATTCCTGCAAACTGTGAGATACACATATATGGATGTGTGTGTTTTCAAATGGAAATGCCAAGTGTTTCACTGGTGGAGGTGTGGGGAAGTTTTACCGGTAGTCAATTGGGCAATCAAATTCAAGAGCCTTAACGTTGTCCATACTTTATCCTAAGGAAATAACCAGAAATATTTTCAAGGACTTTTATAAGGGAATGAAGAATTATACTTTAAAAAAAAAAACATGGGCAATACCTAACTACCCAATAAAAAATATTTTGTTTTTCTCCACTAACAGCTTATGGAGTGTTTATGATGTATCAATCGTTGCTAAATATTTTCCTCCTAACTCCTGTAATAGCCATGTAGGAGATAATATTATCCTGTTTTACAGATGAGGACACTGAAGTGTAAAGATGTGACCTTGTTGAAGGTCTCATAAACAACTTGTGGCAGAACTGAGATTCCAACACAGGCATCAGGGTCCCAGCACCTCAGGCTGCACACTGATAACCCCTAATGTAAAAATTGGTTAAAAAGTCATGGTATGTCCATTTTATGGAATACCGTTGTAAAGGAAAACAATACTTAATGAAAGAAGAATACGATCATTTCATTGGTGTTACTTAGCGAAATCAACCTTGACCTTCTTTAAAAAACAAAAAACAAGAACATATTTGTCCTTGTTTAGTGTTTTGGCATCTCTCTTGTTTTCCAGGTTTACAAAGTCCCCACCCCAAAGCCCACCCAGCTCCTTGAGAATGAATTCTTTCAACCTAGAGGTTCAGGCCACTAGGGCAACTGAAAACTGGTTATAGATTTTACTCTCCTTTTTCAGTTCCTGCAACTCCAAAATATCAGTGGACACCAGTTACTATGAAGCACATTTTTGCTTTTACATCTCACACAAAAAAGTCTTTTTATTTTTAACTTTTTAAAAATAAAAAGTTACTCATGGGCTTCCACTTATTTTTCTTTTCAGTTTAGAGTAATTAGGGGGGAAAAAACGGATGGTAGACATAATTACTAAGAGGACATTTAAAACAACTTTGGTCGATCTCAAAGTGCCTTTTCAAAGGAGGTAAAATTCTCTGCCTCTTTCCTTCCTCACACTGAATAGTTCCTTGTTATCCTGTAGTGACAAACAGAAACTCAAAAATGACTGTTCCTTCTTCTGTATTGGAAAATATCTTGTTTTTGCTTTTGACTCACTTGTGAATACAAGCACATGTTTTAAACTCATGTTATTTTTCTTCACAAATTCCAATTAAGAGCTGGATGAAAACATCAATGACCAGATGAAGAGGATTTTTAAAAATCTATTAATACCAATTGAAATTGAGGGGGGAAAAAAAGAGGTGAAATTGCTTCAAATAATGCAAGGATTTTTTCATAGCAACCTAAGCATTGCATCAAGAACTGCATTGCTCAATTAGTATTAAGCAATACAAAATTAAGGAATACAAATTAAGATTTTGTATTCTTCCAAAATCTACAAGTATGATAAATAAACTAAACCCTAGTGAGAGGGAAGCATTGTCCTACTCTTTTCATTCATTTGGCCTCAACACCAGTATCAAGGTTTGTGTCGAATCTGATGCCCTGCAAAGATTTATGGGGCTTTACAGAAAAGTCTGTGTTCTCATGGCTACACCAGGGTGTGAGCCCCTATTTATATGGAATCAGCTGTAAAAATGGATCATATCCTAGACTTCTATAGGGTTGTGGTAGAAAGAAAAGAAATTATGTACTCACTCAAAAGGCATGTTCTTAACCTTAATCTGTCTTTCTCTGGCTTTGACGTTATTTGTAAGAAGGATCTTTTTACGGAGGAGAAGGACTTGTACATATACATTTTATGTGGAAGAGATGCTGAAATGAAGCGGAGCTGAAGCAGTAAATAGGAACATTCAGTGTTTCCCTGGATTGTCACTGTTAGGTTTCTGCAAGCAGGCAGGACATCAGGCTGTCCTGCGACGGGGAAGCCCGTGCTCCTTGTACAACTTCCTGTCATGGAGAGGAAGTGCCTTTTTTCC
This sequence comes from Tamandua tetradactyla, assembly GCF_023851605.1. Lineage (NCBI taxonomy): Eukaryota > Metazoa > Chordata > Mammalia > Pilosa > Myrmecophagidae > Tamandua > Tamandua tetradactyla. The sequence continues at coordinate 9,038,882 of NC_135351.1, forward strand.
AGATACCTCCAGGCTCTGGGCTGGTAAGTGAATGTCCAGCCTCTTCACTGGAGCAAAACCCACACAGAGGTGTCTGTTCTGCTAAAACCTAAAGAACAAGCCTTGGTCTGTTTGTTTCCCTAACTCAGTTTTCCAAGAGGCGAATAGGCATTTTCTAGCAGAGCTGATGTTTATTTGCTCTGAAGTCTTTTCTGCTCTTTTGTGGGTGTCCAACTCCACCAGTAAGGAGGATCTTTTGAAGATGTTATTATTAGTTAAGTTGTGACCATATGAGTGAGGGGTTCTAATTCATATTACTGGAAGCCTCATAAAGAGAAGAACCCAGGAGACAAGAATCAGAGAAGGCCATAGTTAAGAAGCCAGAAGTCAGCAGAAAGTGGAAGAGCAGACCTAACGCGAGGACATTGCAATGTGACAGGAGGCAGAAATGCGAGTGAAGGAATCCCAAAGATTGTGGCAAGCCAGCATGCTACAGGCTTGAGGGAGAAAGAAAGGTGTCTCTGACCCCGTGATTTTGGTCTTATAGCTTCTGAAACCACTAGCCAATAACCTTCTGTTGGTCAGCCAAAACCAGTTTGTGCTATTTGTGATAGCAGCTCTGCAAACTAAGACAAAGCTGCTTCTATTCTGTACTAAATCGGTATAGATAAGGACCTGGAGCTTCCCTTAACTTTCACAACAACAAACAAAACTCACCGAACAAGTGACAGCAACCTATGCTCACATGAATTCTCTCAGTGGCAGGCTTAATTGGAGGTTGGGGATGAGCAAAGAAGTTTGCATCCCACTAATGCAAATAACAGAACACTGAACATAATCTCCCCATGTTGCAAAATCACCTTTGGTTGTCCCAAAGCCGTGCCTTGTTCACTGGTTGCACACATAAAGCTTTTGTCCTTCAGCAACTTGCTGGCTTCCCTCTCATTTTCCTGCTGTCCCCTCAAGGTCCCATGATTGCAAGTGCAGAATATTTAGCTCTTTCTTTTCCTTGTCTTCTGCTTATGCTGTATGATTTACGTTATTAAAAAAAAGCAAAGGCTGTTCCTCCTAACAGGAATTCTATTGCTGCTATCAAGAAGTGTTTTGGTGTTTGGTTTTTTTTCATGCACTCCAACAGCAATCGTAAAATCTTGGAAGTCATTTGGTCCAACACCCTTATCTCAACTGGTGAGAAATCTCTAAAAATAGAGATTGATTTACCTCCCTCTCATATATCAATAACAGTGCAGCTAGTTCGAAAACTCTAAATGCAAATACTAGAAGGTCTCAATACATGTTAAGAATAACTAGAGGGAAAAATGTTAAGTTTTTCTCTACTTATTTATTTTCTACATTGTAAGAAAATAGTATATCTACTTAAACCACAAGCCCGAAGAACTTTTAATCACCCAATATTTTTGAACACGTATTTGTGCCAAATGTTGGACTAGGTATGAGGAATTTGACGCTGAGTAAATGTCTCTGCTTGTTGTGTATCCTCTGCATCATAGCTCCAAATCACCTTTCTTAACCTGTGGCTATAAATAACCCCTTTATACTTACAGCTTTCCAAATTTATATATCGCCATTCCTGACCTCTATATCAAGCTCTGTATTTTGTACAATTCTTTCTTTACCACCCTGCTAGGTTGACTAACAGGCAGTGAAATTCTTGATTCCTTTCTCAGGTGCTCCCTAAATAGTTCCTTCTTTGGATTCTTCATTTCAATAAATAGCATCACCACCATCCAGTTGCCCAAGCAAACAATCCTAGGAATTAACTCTAATTTGGCTCATTCGAGTATAGCTTTCCCTACTCTGTCAGCTGTACTTCCAAACCGTATCCTAAGTCCATTTCCTTCTATATCTGCATAACCACACTCATCCAACTTCTGTGATCTAGTAACCAGACTGATATTATAGTCTCTTTACAAATTTCCCTCTTCCTTTCTTTCCCTCTTTGGTCTATTATTCACTAAGCAGCCAAAGAGAGTTTTGAAAATATAAATCATATCTGATACTTCACTACTCAAAACCCTCCAATGTCTTTCCACAGCATTACCTGCATTATCTGACCCTACCTAACTCCCTGTGGTTAAATGTATAAATCTCCTCTCTTATAGCACTTTAGATCTTGTGTAAGAATTCCTTTACTACTGCAAAGGACATAAGGACCTTCTCTTAAATTCTCTTCTAACAGTCATAAGAAATACTAGAAATTGATTTTAGTGTCTTGTATGACAAAGGGATCCAATTTAATTTTACATGCAAATAACCAATGACCTCTAAACCATTATTAGGAGAATCCATTCTTTCTCCATTGATAAAAATGTCTCTCTGAAATAATTATGTTTTTATGAGTGAGATCTTTTTTCCAGTCCTCAATTCTGTTCCATTGATTTGTCTATAGCTCTGAGACAATACTGCAATATAAATTGTTGTAGCTTTATACTAAATCTTGGTGTCTAATAAGACAAGCTCCTTAACCCCACCTTTTCTTCTTTGGGACTGTCTCAGTTAACGTGGATCTTTGGTCTTCTACAAACATTTTTTAATCCACTTGTCAAATTCTATGAAAAAAAAACCTAGTGATATTTTATGGTGATTGCAGTGAATTTATAGATTATATTGAATATGAAGTAATATCTTTACATATTGAGTATTTCTGTTAATAAATATGGTATATCTATTTATTTGGATCTTGATTTTTTAATTTTATAACACTTATTGAATGATTTTCCTTACTTTGTCGAATTTGTTACTGGCTGGATTATGTTCTTATTGCTATTGCAAATGATATCATTTTAATGTATTTTTTTTTTAGGTGCATGACCCAGGAATTGAACCCGAGTCTCCCGCATGGAAGGTGAGCATCCTACCACTGAACCACCCATTCACCCTTAATGTATCTTTAATGTTTACTACTGGGTATTTTATATTGGTCATATACTACCCACTTAGTTAAAGAATTTACAACTCTTTCATAATTTATCCATGATTTCTTTTGGATTTTATTTTTAAAAAACTGTTATCTACAAATTTGATAGTTTCACTTTTTTTCTTCTTTTTCATTTCCAATCATTTTTACTTTACTCTTCCTTTTTTTCTTCTTTCTTTCCTTCCTTTCTTTCCTCCCTGTCTTTACCTCTCTCTCCTATTTTCTTGAACCAGATAGGATCTATAGAACAAAGTTGTCAAATAGAAGTGATTATAGCATGCAGCCTTGTCTTCAATATTACATTAAACAGAATGCTTCTAATGTTTCACTATTACATATAATATTTACTGATGATTTTTGGCAAATACACCTTATCAGGTAATGAAGTTTCTTGGCAATGTTAATTATGAATAGGTGTTGAACTTTATCAGATGTTTTCTCTGAATCTATTGAAATAGACCTTCTTGTTTTATCCTCTAATCTGGTAGTGTGAGAAATTACAATAAAGTAATTTTCTAATATTAAACCAATTTTGCACCCCACTATAATCCAGTATGATCATGTTTTTCATTTATTGCTGGATTCAGTTTATCCATATTTAGTTTAGAATTTTGTACCAATGTTCCCAAGTGAGCTTATACAACTTTGTCCAGTTTGAAAACCAAGATAATATTAGCCTCATAAAATAATTTTTCTTTTTGGTAACTTTAGGAAGAATTTCTATAATACTGTAATTATCTCTTTCTGGAAATATTGGCAAAACCCACCTGTGAAACCACATGGGTCTGACTTTCTTTGTGGAAATATTGCCTATACTTTATTTTTAATGGTTATAGAACAATTCATGTTATCTGGTTTTGGTTAGTTAGATTTTCCTAGAAATTTGTCTATATTGCTTGTTTTCTGATTACTGACATATTTTCCCTAAAATTTTCTTTTGTTATTTTTTCTGCATCCATGACTGTGGTAGTTAGATTCAGGTGTCAACTTGGCTGCCTAGTTGTATTGTTGTGGACATGAGCCAATGGCATGTGAACCTCATCTGTTCCTGATTACATCTGCAGTTGGCTAGGAGGCATGCCTGCTGCAATGAGTGATGTTTGATTTAATTGGCTGGTGCTTAAATGACAGCTCAATGTAGCACAGCCCAAGTAGCTCAGCATACCTCATCTCAGCACTTGCAGTTCAGCCCAGGGCCTTTGGAGACCAGGAAAGGAATCACCCCAGGGAAAGGTTTTGGAACTCAGAGGCCTGGAGAGAAGGCCAGCAGAGATTGCCCTGTGTCTTCCCACATAAGAATTTCAGTTGAAAGTCAGCTGCCTTTCTTCTGAAGAACTATATGTCAACTAAATAAATCCCCTTTTATTGAAAGCCAATCCATCTGTGATGTGTTACATTCCAGCAGCTAGCAAGCTAAAACAATGACCATGTCCCCATTTTTCATTTCTAACAGTTTATTTATGCCTCTCATTTCAATAGATTAAATTCATTGGACACACATACACAAAAAAATTCACTAGACATTGTCTATATTAGTAGTATTTTTCAAAAAACAACTTTTGACATTGTTGATTCTATTGTGTACATTTGCTTTCTATTTGATTAATTTCTGCTCTTTTTTTCCTTGTCCATTCCCCTTCTTGCCACTTTATTTCACTTGCTCCATTTTTTATTTCCCTAACTTGTCTCTCTAATCTATTAAGTTTAAGCCTTGCTTTATTTCTAACATACTCTTTGAAGATTTTATAGACTTGTTTTAAAGACTAGTACATATCCGTATTTTGCAAATGTTGCCTATATTCTTGAAAAGAAAGTCTAGTCTCTAGTTGCTGGGTACAGGACTCAATATATATCCATAAATTAAGTTATTAGCTGTGTTTTCAAACCTTCTATATCTGTGTTTATATCTTCTTGACCCTTCAATCACTAGAGAGGAAGTTTGAAGTCTCCTACTATAAAGGAGGATTTGTTGACTTCCTTCGAACTTTTTTGGATTTTTGCCTTCTATATATTTTATCCATTTTAGTGGGTACATACAAATTTAGAATTATGTACTCCTGGTGAATTAAATTGCTTAAATTTCATAGTTGCCATATTTATTTAATAATTTTGTCTTACCTGATATAACAATTACTCTGGGTTTTCTTGTTTTGCTATGTTCTTATTTTTTAATTTTCTGTTTCTAGAAAGCAAATATCTGGATTTCACTTTTCATTCAATCTGTTTAAACTTTGCCTTACAAGTTAGTCCATTTATATTTTTTGTGATTACTAAAATATTTAGGTTTATTTCAACCATTTCAACTGTCACCTTGTACTTTCTAGTTATCCCACGTTTTCCATGCTTCTTTCCTCTCTCCTTTCATACTTCCTCATTGATTCAGCTTTGTGTCTTTCTTACTCAATTTTTCACCCTCTGCTAATTAGAAAAGTATAAACTTTATTTTTTTATTATTTTAGTGATCACTCTTGAAATTTTTTTACCATGCAAACTTAACAATGGCAAGAATTAATAAACTATCCACCCTTCTCCTGAGATATATAAAGACTTTAGAACGTTTTAATTTCAATCACCCCCTCTTTCCCAATTTACATGCTATTGTTGTCCGTTACTTTAGTTTTATCTACCTTTTTAAACACCACACAGATAAGACATATCTAATGTTAATGCTTTAAACAGCAAACTGTCGGTATTCTTCTCATATCATTTTCCTTCCTTCTCATTTATTTAAAAATTTCATACATATTTATTTTATATTCTATATCTGAGAAATCTAATATCTAAAGTCATTGAAGGTCTAAATCTCTTATTTATTATTCTGCTAATGCCCACTAGCTGTGAATTGTTTCCTTCAGTATTCGTAATTTTTATTTTGCATTCATATGTTATTGAATTTAAACAATGGAAATTCAGAAGGGCAGGAGGGTATACCCCAAGGGACATTTTGGGTTTGTTTCTTCACGGTGCCCAGGAACCCATAGGTGACCACTCGTCCATACCCATGATGTTTTCCACTCACTATTAGGTCCCACTGTTCCTTTAAGTTGCAAACAGCTGCAATTCAGAAACTAAAATGTCCAGTCCCTGACAATAATCAAAGCCCTATTTAATATCAAATCTCCTCTCTTCTAGTCACCTGCAGAAGGAAATTTGATTATCGTCCTTCTTCTCTCCCTCTCCACCCTCCACCCCTCCAGGATCAGGACCAGGGAGAAAGGAGTCACATAAAGGCAGGACTGTCTTCCTGACAGATATATGGTTGCTGCTTCCTTCTTCCATAGACACGTTCCTGGCGACTTCAGATATCCTCCTGTTGGATTTTTCCAACTTCAACACCTGAAGCATGGGTGATGCTCCTTTTTCCCTACTCAGCTGCTTCCTTCTGCTCAACCTTCGCTTCTCTTTCCCATTGCACAGACTCGCATGTTGGAATCAATCCATCATCTCCTCCATAAGCCTCTTGGGCAGAACCTAAAATAGCTTCAGGCCAGTTCTCCCTCCCAAGGGACCTTATCTGGCCCTCCCAGGAAACACAGAAACTCCCCCAGGTAGCAATAACCCCACTTTGCTCCACCCCCATGTAGCTTTCCCCCAACTGCTTTTTGTATGGTTCTTTAGCCTCTTCTTCCCTGAAAGCACAGCTGAGAAATCAGGAAATAAGTTAGGGAAAGAGTTTGCAGGCAAACTCAATTCTCTTTGGTTCCCTTCCACCGTATTTATGGTCCATCAAGTCCTGGCCACTTTGCATTCTGTACTTTTTGACTGTAGCAACTTTTTGACTGTAGCAAGCTATGAGCTGCCACTTGCTGTTTGGGTGCCACATTCCATGACAGGACCTGACTCAACAAATGCTCCCAGCAAACAAGAGCAGCTGTAAATAAGGGACTCGCTTTGTGCATTTCTCTTCTGTCTGCATCTTGACACTTCAAATCCTGGCAACCTCGATTGCTCTTTGATGCTTTCAGACTACTATTTTATTAATTCAGCTTCCACAGTTCTTTTGCAGCAAGAGGATTATCTAATACCAACTACTCCTTCGCAGCCAGATATGGAAAACTCCTTCAAGTCGTTATTTGTTATTAAGAAATGGACTAGGTGGTTTATTTTCTAATTTAGTGGAAATGTCTTCCTGTTGTTTTTAAATGGAAAGATAATTTGACTTAGAATAAAATTCTTGGTTCACAAATACCTTTTCCTCAGGAATCTGTAGATGCTACTCCATAGTCTTTTGGCATCTAATTTTTCAGAAGTAAACTTTTATGCAGGCCTTATTTTTGTTCCTTTGTAATGGGTTTTAAAGTCAATGTTGCTGGCAACCCCCCACCCCCCAAAATGAGATCAGCCACAGAGCAGGACCTGCCTTGGTTTTCTCTCTAGGTAGCTGAGAAGCAATTTCACAGCTCTCCAGCACTCACCACAAACAAAGCATGAAGGAATGGGCAGTTGAAATGGGGATGTGAAGAGGACTTTTGGGTAGCATCTTGGAGCAACTTTGAGTATTGCAATCCCCACCCCTCAATGTGAGCAGAGGGATGCAGTGCCAGCTCTTTCCCCTCAAGTGCTGGGGAGTCAGGTGTTCAATGGAACACTCAGAAAGCTTAGATGCTTTCCATCTTGAGATTAGGAAAGCTTTCCATCTACCATGTTTCCATCTTAACCATATTTAAAAATTAATAGATACCATATGTCCCAGCTAAATTAACATGCACAGAAAAAATATTTTAAGAAAACACGCCAAAAGGATTATAATGTACTTGGAATCTGGATGACTTTTATTTTTGCTTGAATATATATTCCCTTATTTTCCACAATTCACAAAAATGTACATTACTATTTATAATGAAAAAAATGATTCTTTAAATATTAAAAAAATACTGTTTTTAATACACACCATCACAATTCCGTAAAAAATATCCATGTGGCAAAAAATTTGGATATAAATACCCCCACCTCACCCCACCCCACCCCACCCCACCCCCACTCCCAAAGAGTTTTTTCTCTGGGAAGGGATTTTTCTCCCTATATATCCATCGTTCAATTTTTTATATAATGGGGGGTAGTGGGGGGGAGGAGTAGGGATGAAATGCTTTGAGAAAATTCCAGCTCCAGACATCCAGGTGGTGTGTCTGGAGCTGCCTGGAGTCTTAAGACCTGGGAGCCCAAGATTCTTTCCCACCCAAAGTCACAACCAGACCCAGCCCTAATTCTGTCACTTTACGTGGTACCATAGTCCACGCTTTTCCTTTCCTGTCGGTATCTCCTCCCACTCACTCCCTCTTTTCTTCTCTGAACCCTTACTTTTATCCCTCGGCCTCACCCCCCCCAACCCCCCATTTCATCCCCGTTCCTTCCAAGCCTGGCCCCCTTGTTTGAAATTCCCAGCTTCGAGTCTTCCCTGGGAAATCAAACCCGGCCGAAAGGGACAAAGACGCACACACTTGGAGAAAAACCCGCATTCCCTTCCCCCGGCCGCAGGGAGCGCGTGGGAGGGCGGGGCTGCCCAATGGCCGGGTCTGTTCCTTAATGACCTCGGGCCCCAGAGCGGTCTTCGGATCGATGAAAAATTCATCAGCTTTTGCTAGTCCGCAGCCCAGATGCGCGCGAAGCAGATGAGCTGGGCAGGAGGCGCTCCAGAAAGCGACTGCCGCAGGAGGAGGCCGGGCGTCCGCGCCCCGGGGGAGCGCGACTGGCTCAGCAGGGCGCACGCCCTGGAGGGAGCCTCGGGGAGTCCCTGGATCCGGAGATCCACTCCGGGCCTCGTGCGCGCTCTTGGGACCCCGCGGGTTCGCCCTCCCTAACCGGGACCAGCACCCCGAATCCTGCTCTCCGATCTGTTGGGACGCGGGGGTCCCACGGGGAAGACAGGTGGGGGGTTGGGCTAGGTTGACTCCAAATTGCTTTCACACCCGGGTTCCCAGAGCCCCTCGAGTCCCGATTGTGCCGGCGGCTGGAGGGCGCTACAGATAGCTCTAGGGGTGCAGGGTTGGTGGCTTTGCAGTATTAGAGAAATATAGCAGAACCGCAAGTTTCCGCTGGCCTGTGCAGCCCCTGCCCAGCTGAGCTCTATGCAGACAGATGAGGCGTGGGCCCCGGCCTCTCCACGCAGCTGCTGCGGGAAAGCTCCTTTAGTGGCGCACGGGGAGAACGTCTGCCCCTGCTCCTTGCTCCCCAGTCCTCTGCATTTTGAAATCATTTCATTGAAATCAAACTTTAAGTAACCACCGATCACTTGCCCACGGGCCACGCAGTGCGGCGCGACGCTTCACCGTAACCTCGTTGGGATGCACAACATTTTTCTTCTGTTTTGCTTTGGAATCAAACGCGCTGATGGGGGGGGGGGGTGTTGACATTCAGGTCAGGCTTTCCCAGGACTGCAGAGCCGGGAGGCGCCAGATCCTTGGCCAACAGTGCCATCTGGTGGTCAAAATGTTCGCGTCTGAGCGGAGAAAGGGCGGAGTGATGTAATGGTCCCAGATTGTTCCTTGGAGAGAGGGCTCAGCAGTGGGTGTTTAGCTCCCGATTTTTCTTGTGAGTCATCTGGGGAGGACATTCTCCATAGGACCAATGGCTGTAACTGAAATGTTCCTCCCTGACCGCAGTCGATTCTAGAGTTACTGAATCTGAAGCTCAAACGGGACTTGAAGGTAACAATCCAACCTCCTTGATTTGCAGGCGGTGACCTGTAAATGGTTACATGTCCCAGTTGTGGCAAAGCCAGAGAGTGAATCCGTGCGTCCTGTTTAGCAACTTCAAATTGTTTTGTATTCACTCCTATGCTTTCTTGACCCCAACCAGTTCTTCTATTAGCTCAAACCTGACTCTCTCAAAGAATGATGGAAACACAAATTCTGACCAGTTTCCCCAGGGCCTCAGACCCCTTCATTTTCATGCCCGTTCTATAACCAGGGCCTCTCTGGCACCCTCTAACCCTTCAGTTTTCCTTCCACCCTTTATCCCTTTCTCCTAACCACGGCTAACATTCTGCAGCTGCTTTTTGATCTTGCCACCACAGCCAGCCAGGACTTTGCTGATTCGACCATCTGCAAATTCAGGCTGTTGGACTTCAGGTGAGCCCTCATTGCAAATCAGCATTTTTTTTTTCTTTCTTCCCCCCCCCCCCCCCCCCCCCAGTTTATTAATTCCTGCATTGCAGATATTCCAAACTTTTTCTTCCGATCTTTAGCTCTTGCTTTTACAATATCTCACATTTGAAAGGCTAATTCTCCTAATTCCCTTGTATGAATGAAGTTCCTTTCCCATGTGTTTCTCAATGTTACTTCTTTCACCCAAAATATTTGTATCTTCTTCCATTCTTTCATTCTCTTACATCAGGGGAGAGGGGATCCTTTGTCTTTCCCCAAACCAAATGCATTCTACTTTACTTCTGATATAACATGTTGAGCTCCCCCCCCCCCCAAAAATAAAACACCATCAAAAAGAAATTCAAACTTCGGGTACTTATGTGATACCTGAGACTCAGTTAGAGCCCTGAAACTATGAAAGTAAGTAGTACCCCATACAGGAACTGTTTAAAAAGTTGAAAAAGTGATGAGATATCAATGAAGCTGCTCTGGATAGGACTAAAGTAGAGCAGAATATGGGGTAAAGGATGAAATCATCCATGTTTTAAAACTTCAACTTCTGTGTGAGACTAAAGGGAGAGATGTTTATTTGGTGCAAAATTTATATTTTGGGTAGTGCATTTCCTAACTTAACTTGTATGGCAGTTTGATTGAACACCATAAGTACATGGAATCTTGAATGGGGCATGAGATTTTCTTGGTTTGTCCAAGTTAGTATGATGCCCCAATAAATCCAAGTGTGATTCGGACAGTGAATAAGAAAATATTTGCAAAGTCCCCTTTGGGAAATGGGGAGGAAGGGAGAAAGTTCAATTTCCCTATTTGGCGAATTTCTGATATTCCCATAAGCAGTGGGAAGACAACCAAATCAGTAGGCCAAGCCTTTGATCTTGGGATTTGCCCCTGTGAAACTTATCCCTGCAAAGGATAGGCTAAGTCTACTTAAAATTAGGCCTAAGAGACACCTCCAGAGAACCTCTTTTGTTGCCCAGATGTGGCCTCTCTCTCTCTCTCTCTCAGCTGACAAGGCAAACGAACTCACTGCCTTTCCCCTGTCTACATGGGACATGACTCCCAGGTGTGTAAATCTCCCTGACAACATGGGACAGAAATCCCAGGATGAGATGGAACATGGCATGAAGAGATTGAGAAAATCTTCTCCACCAAAAGGGGGAAGAGAGAAATGAGACAAAATAAAATATCAGTGGCTGAGGGATTTCAAACAGAATCCAGAGGTTATCCTGGAGGTTATTCTTATGCATTATATAGATATCCCCTTTTTAGTTTATGATGTATTGGAGTAGCTGGAGGGAAGTACCTGAAATTGTAGACTGTGTTCCAGTAGCCTTGTTTCTTGAAGATGACTGTATAATAATATAGCTTTTACAATGTGATTATGTGATTGTTAAAACCTTGTGCCTGATACTTCTTTAATCTAGGGCCTGAACAAATGAGCAAAAAATATGGAGAAAAATAAACAAATAATAGGGAGAACAAGGGTTAAAGTAAATTGAGTAGATTAAAATACTAGTGGTGAATGAACGGAAGGGGTAAAGGGTATGATACGTGTGAATTTTTTCTTTTTTTATTTCTTTTTCTGGAGTGATGCAAATGTTCAAACAAAATGATCATGGCAATGAATACACAACTATGTGATGATATTGTGATCCATTGATTGTGCACCATGTATGGAATGTTTGTATGTCAAGAAGGTTTGTATGCTAAACTTTTACAATAAAAATAGTACAATAAAAAAAGAAATTCAAAACAGAAAATACAAGATGCAAAAGGAAACTTCAAAAAACGCTTATTAATGTTCTCAGAAGTATGAAAAAAGATGCTGCATCCATGGAAAAAAATATATATTCAGAGAATGAAA